>NW_024467140.1:680610-1276882 GCF_000820605.1 Sporothrix brasiliensis 5110 | reverse complement strand
GGGGGGGGGGGAAGAAGAAAGAGGTGTAAAACAGATGGAGAACAAAAAAACAAAACAGAAACATGTCTCGAGAGACGATAAAGAAAGCTTACTGAGGGATGTCATTGTCAAATAGGTCTCGGACAGAACCTGATCCAGGAACAAGGAACACGGAACACGGAACACGGAACGTGGGCCGAATGGTGCAGTTCCTGGTCAGTCCCAGTTCCCGTTCAGATCCAGGTCTCTGAGAGTAGTCGCCTATACTTTGTTGTACTTCGTAGAGCAGGTATACGGCGTCTGCTTCGTAAAACCGCAAGACCCGGCTCCTGCTCGGGGATTGCGGCTCCCACAGACGAGGGCGAGTGAGTGCTTATTTTCGCTCCTTACACGTGTGGCAAGACTCGGTTGAGGGCTTGCGTGTTGTCGACCATGTGACGGATTCCTGGACGGGATTCCAAACGACCCAAAGAACAGTGCCGGCGAAGGGTAAGGTGAGAGGCACAGAACGCGGTAAAAGAAAAGCAGCAGCAGCCCACTCACACCCAGACACGCATTGGGGAGACGAGAGCGCGAGAGAGCGCGAGAGAGCGCGAGGGCGATGTTAGAAAGATGTGAAATGTCGCGTAGAAGATGGCGAACGACGCGCGGATGGGCCGGATGTGAGGTTCGGAGAAAGACAGAAACCTCTAAAGGGGACCAGGGGAGGGGGCGTCTGGCGATACTGGTCCAATGCGCCGGAAAGAGCGACACCGGGCCCAGGCGAAGGGTTTCAACCGTTGGAAGAGATGGACGCGCACAAGCACACGAACAGACAAACGGAGAGGAAAGACTGGGCCTGGACTTGACCAACCGACGACGATCCAAGCCAAGAAAGGACCAGGAATGGGATGCGAGGCAGGTTAGCCGGGGACAAGCTGGGAACAAAAAGCTTGTGTCAATGTCCCAAGCCCTGCAGAGTCGCAGATGCTTCCTTATTTTGGGCCCCGTTGTTGTGTAGTGCGAGGTACTTCGTATACTGCGTAGTGTAGACGATGCAGACGAGGTCGAAATCGTCTGTAGGCTGGGGAATAATGAGAACAAGTGCGCCTTTTGCGAAAGGCGCTTCCAGCTCCTATTCGCTGGTGGCAACGTCAAGTAAAATAGCCGGGGCCTAAGATGCAAAGAAAATGCGGCTAAAACTAGTGCGGGAGTGAGATTGAAGAGAAAGGGATGGAGGAAACAGATGGCACAGGAAAGGAATGCAGACCGACAGGGGACGGGGAGAAGATAGAGACAAAAATCCGGCAACAAAATGAGAGCCAAAGGTCAGGAGATAAGAGGAGCGTGCCGCATGTGGGCAGACCGTCTATCGCAAAGAGGCAGGGGCAGCACGAAGCGGCGGCAGGATATTGGCGGTGATTGCTAGACGAGAGTGCTGACGACAACTAAAGCAAATAGGCGAACAAACAAAATGTTCGAGTGCACCGGAGATGGGCGCGGAGAAACGACGAGCCGTAGACAAAGACAGGGGCCGCTGGCGAACGGAGAGGCGAGAGGACGTGACAAAGGGATTTTAGAGAAGCTGTTTCCGCACGAGACCAGAGACAACAGATAGGCAAAAGGGAATCAAAAGTCTCAGCGTTCTGAAGTGCGCAATAATGCCTTTGGGCGCAGATGAAAAGGTTCCAGCCAAGAGACAACGCCTCCTAATTGAGATAGGATTGCTAGAGCATGGTATAACAGTCTAGACGGTTTCCAAATGCCAGCTGCTTATGCCACAGCCTGCCGCAGGTCTACCAGGGCTGATATTTTTGTGGGTTTGGACGGCCGTAGGAGTGGACTGACTGCATGTGGGTTCGAAAAGAGTCGAAAAGCCTCGAAGGAGCTGCGCTAGGACGATGCTAGGGATGGGGGATAAGAAGGACAAGTAAAGAGATGCTGTCGAGGTGGAGGCGGGAGGTGGAGAAGACGATGTACAACATATACGATGGGTGGATGCTGATGCAGTTGGCGATGAAGTCGGCCATAAGTTGATGTTGGGGGTTTGAAGAGAGACAGAGAAGGAGAGAGAAGATGAGACGGGCGGGACGAGACACGATTACAGATGCAGCCGCCCCAATGTCGATTGCATTTAATTATGCCCCAGATTGGGAAGGAAAGGCTGGTGTCGGTGCAACGGGCGGTGGACGACTCAACCCCTTCCCAACTGAAATCGAATTCGTCGTCTGTTCCTTCCCAAAACCAAGTATTGTTGTGGGACGCGCTTTCCGTCGTCGCGGCGTACCGAAAGGGAAACGAAATGGAAGGTCGGTCTTGGGCCGTCCGAGGAATGTGCGACCAGTAAGAACCACCCCAAGTCGCTCTTTTTCTACCCACTGGAAAGGAAAGCGGTCAAAGAGACCACTGGAACCGGACGACACAAGCAAAAGAAGGCTGCTTCCGGAGGAGGGTTGGGTGACACGCCCCACTATTTTACTCGCGGCCACGAGCCATCGAGCCAATGATTTCGACAGCTGTTCACACACCGTCTGAGGCGTGCTTCAGCATATGCTGCGTCTTGTCGCAACGGTCGCATTCAGACTCGCAACATTGACAGCGGTGTCTGCAACTGGGCTACGGTTGCAGGATCGATGCCACTCGCCTCTGCACGTGCATTACGCAAGATGTGGCACAATGTTGCCGAAGACATCGGGGGATTTGAATCGCAGTGGTTGGCTGTTTGATTTCGACGATACTGTGTCGCTCTCTTATTCACCAACCAGGAGGTCATACAAAGGACTCGCACAGCGTCACAGTAATTGCAGGAGATGGCCGTAACAGAAAGCCGCCCCAGACCAACGAGCGGTCTGTGCCACGTGAGGTGACGACAAGGACAAAATGACAAAATCAAACTGACTTCTTTCCTGACGGAAAGTATTCGTCGTCCAGAAAGACGTGAGAAATTATAAAAGATCTGTTTTTCAACTGTAGGCAAATGTACGCTTCTCGTATGTGGCATGTGAGATGGATATGACCTCTTATTCTTCTCATATCATTTGAAAACATGGAAATTTGGGATTTCGATGGGGGCTGTGTATCTATCATTATCGTTATGAAATGTGCCCAGTATGCAATCAACAAATGGCAACCCGAAACAAAAGACAGCGCAGAAAATAACATAAAAGAACACCAATAAAGCAAATGAAAACACTCCTCGTCACAAGGACTCGCTGTCCGGTAGTGTCGTGCCTGTCCATGGCCATGCCAGGCTGCCACGTTTTCTGTATCGTTGGATGCGTTCCATAACGCGCAGAAAACCATGCTTGTAGAAACTGTAAAGGCAAAGAAAAAAGAAGAAAAAAGAAAAAAAAAGGACAACAAAGAAGAGGACGCCGAGCCGTGATGTCCGCATGTCACCCGCTCACTCCTCCTCGCTGATCTCGCTTTCACTGTCCTGGGCCATAAACTCGGCCTCCAGTTCGGCCTCAAGCTCAGCCTCGCGCCGCTTGCGGGCCTCTTCCTCCTGCAGCTCCTTGTTGAGCTCGGCCTCGAGTTCATCCTCCAGCTCGGCCTCCAGGTCGTCGCCGTCATCGTCATCGTCGTCAACGGCAATGGCCGCGGATTTGGGTGCAGACTTGGACGTAGCCTTGGCGGGTGTAGACTTGGCTGGAGTCGGAGCAGGGGCGGACGCCGTGGACTTGGATGCCGCTTCGGCATCTCTGGCAGACTTCTTCTCGTCCTCGCGCGGGTCCCAGTACCCCTCCATGTCGCCGTCCTCCTCGCCCTCGTCGCCGGCACGTTGGAACTCGTCAAAGGTAGGCATGTGCAGTTGTGGCTTGGACGCATCGCGCGCATTGTCACCCGCACCGGAGCCTGCACCTCCGAGTGACGCCCGGTTCCGCGCGGGTGGCGGTCCGCTAGGGTACTCAATCACAAGGCCAATGTCGCCATCGTCGTCGTCGTCGTCGTCTTCGTCCTCCTCCCAGTCGCGACGCTTCTTCTTGGAGGGAGCAGGGGCCGGCGCCGGTTCCTTAGGCATGGGTAGAGACGCGCCCTTGGCGCCGCCCTTGGCCTTGCTGCCCGGGCTGTCGCTGCTGGACTTGGCAAGAGGCTTCGCCGTGATCGACTTGCCCTCCTTTGTGGGTGTGCTGCGTCCATCTTTGCCGTCGCGCAACGGCACAGCCTTGGCCGCCTTGGTGTCCTTGCGAGTCCTGTCGTCCTTGCGTGCGGTGGGCTTCTCGGGCAGACGCGGCTTTTCGGGCGAGACGGACTGTTCGGCGCGTGCTCCCTTTTCGGACTTTTCGGATACGCGAGCCTTGCCGTCGGGGACCTTCAGGAGCTTGCTGTCGTCCTTGTCCCTGCCGTTCTTGACGTCAATGGACCGCGACTTGAAGTCTTCCTTGTCCTTGTTGTTCTTGGTGTCTGGCGAAGGTTTGGTCTCCATGGAGAGCTTGCTGCCTTCCTTGGGCCGCGACGACAACGCGCTGGCCTTGCTCTTCTGGTATGCCGCCTCGCGTGGCGAGACAGTAATCGTGCCACTACCGCTGCCACCGCCACCACCGCCGCCGCTGCTGCTGCCATTGCTGCTGTTGCTTCCTGAGCGATCGCGTGCCGCTGCGTCTCTGCTCTCCTGACTTTCCCGTGCCGTCTTGACCACAATAGCCTCACGCTGCTCGCGCACGTCTTTGGCAGCCTTGGTCTCGCGGTCCGAGTCGTGACCGTCCCTGTCGGACGGCACATTGAGAGTCACCCGCCGCTCCTTTTTCTTAATGTCCTGCGAGCTGCGCAGCACCGTGGGCGGCTTTGCGGGCGGCCGAACAAGAGGCTTGGGCATGGGTCGCATGGGGCTTGCGCTGCTGTTGGTGCCGCCGCTCTTCTTTGTGAGTCCTGGCCGCCGTAGGAACTGGCCGCCGGCGCCCCGTGGCGGTCGTGGCCGCTTGGTGGTCTCATTGATGTAGGGGTGTTTCTTCTTGAGGCCGGCTGTGTCGTGATTGGTAGGCGTGTCGACCATGTTCATGATGAACAGAGAGTCGAGGCGGTGGAGGATGAAGCGCCGCCTCTTGGAGTCAAAGATGAGGACATACTTGCTGCCCTTGGACACGCGGGTGCCCGCGTAGACGTAGCGGCCGCCGCTGTTGTCGCTAAAGGTGACATCGAACTCGCCATCGTTGTCGCTGTGGGTAAGGGTGGACTTTCGTTGCGTGTTGTCGGTCAGGTGTTTCGGTTTGAAGTTGTAGCGGATGCCCGTAAACGTGTGGCCGGCGGACGGGCTGTTGGGGTCACCGCTTCGCCGGATGTCCTCGCCCAGAATGACGGGGTAGGTCGCGGGCTTGGTCGGGTCGATGAGGCCGGCACGTGCCAGGGCCAGCGAAGACGTAGCCATTCTGAGCCTTGCGGCACGGCGAAGGTAGGGACGTGGTAGAGCCGAGGCGGATAGCCTCTTCAGGCGTCCGGAGGAGAAGTAGAAGGAGCCACTGTTGGCGCGAATGTGTAGAGAAGTCGAGCCGAGTGTCTGAGGGTACGATGGTCTCGTCGACAAAGTGGCCGGCCTGGTCGTATCGAGACGTTGATGAAATTGCCGCAAGTTGGCGACGTTGCTCACGACAAATGCCGATGCTCGGTCGAGTTATCGAGAGAGAAGTGTTGCTGCTCTGCGAGGCGGAAATGGTGGGCAGACAGAGGAATGGAAGAGAAAAGAAGAAAAAGAACAAAAGAGAAGAAGGTTGAGAGGCCCTCAAAAGATGACGAGGTGTGTGCCTTGTCGTCAGTGGTCCAAGAGACGTGAGAAAGAAGGACGGCCTGGAAAGGCTGTGTCAGTGAGCACCTGCCGATCATCAGTTCCCTTTCAATGAGGAAAGGGCGACGGGCACAGTGCAATGATAGTGACAGGGCGGAAGGGGCAGGGCGAAGGGGCAGGAACAAGAGAACAGGCCAGGCCCAGAGTGCCGTGCCCCCTCCCACGCCAATAATGTGGCTAAAGAATGCGGGAAGAGAGGACCAAGGCCCCGCTTTTTCGGGGGCGAGAGCCAACCAGGACGCAAGAGAAGCAACACAAGCGAAAGGTACCCATTTTTCCCTGGTACTCTCCCGTGGAGCCCGCCAATTGAATGCAAGGAACCGAGAGTGCAGTGACAAAGTACGAGGCTTTGGTGCAAGTACCGAATGTATGCACGGCAGGCACAATCAGTACTCGAGGTCATTGCAGATGTGCTTGTACTCCGTGTCTAACGAAATGAATTGGACTATCTTACATATCGTATTCCGCGAGGAATCTATTGATGACGGCAGTGTTGGTGATTGTGCTTGCTCACCTTGGTCACGTAGGACAATAGTGTTTTGTTGCTCAATAGGAGAGAACTTGTGGTTGTGCAACAGCACCACCAGAACAGCACGTCCAGCCTTTAGTGGAGTTGTGCCACCTCACAAAGTCATGCGGACGACTATGAGTTGTTGGTTGTATTGTGGCTAAAATGGGGAGTCGTGACAATATGGGTTGTCCGCGTATGCATACCCATCATCGCGTTAGACATAGAGTAGTTATGAGACGGTAGAGTGACGTTGCAAATCAGTTCCTTATCCAAGATGAGAAGCAAAGATTATTAAGTTAAAGGGATTGGGGTAATAGAGACAGAGAACAGAAAAAAAAAAGGAAAGATACGAAGACAAAAAAAATTTGCAGTATCGTAAACTGGTCCCCCAGCCCAGATAATCATGAATGCGACAGACCAAGCAAGAAAAGGCAAAGAAAATAATCAAGATGCAGTGCCAAACGTCCACAACAGAAGCAAGGCGTGAAAAAAACGAAGCACCATAATATGTTAATTGGCCGACTTCTTGTGGAAGCCCTTCTTGCGCAGGGCCAGCAGACCTTTGCCGGCCTTGCCCGTCGCGACATTAAAGATCTCCTTGCTCTTGTTGGAGATTTGTGTTCCGGAAGGCACAGCGACGTGGACGTGCGGGACGCGTGAAATAGTGGCGGCGACAGCGGCGACAGGGCGGGAGGCAGAGCCTGAGGGCGGGAGGCCGGCGCCACCGACCTGGTTGTCAAAGAGTGGAGCATAGGCAGCACGGGCGTACTCGGGGACGGCGGTCATGGACTGCAGCCAGGACGATAGACCAGAATCGGCGACGGCGTACTCGTGGCGGGCCTCGGCCAGCTTGGCCATGCGCTCATGATGAGAGTCAAGGGCCATGCACTGGCGGAGGGTTTGGCTGGGGCTGCCGGTAGCGCTCCCAAAGAGCGCCGGGTTGTTACCGGTGGAGCCAAGGGCGGCCGGAGACGTTGGAGACACAACGGGTGCGGCAGGCTGGTAGACGTGGATGGACGGTGCGGCGGTCGGCGACATCTGTGACTGCAGGTTGTTCTGCGACTGCGACTGCGACTGCGACTGCGACTGGGACTGGGACTGGAAGGAGGTCGATGACTGCATGGACTCGGCCGTGGAGATGCGGTTGACGAGCTGTTTGGGCAGCGGGTCGTCGCCGACATCCAGCATGGACCGGATCGGCGTGAGCGCGGGAGCATCGCCAACATCGAGCATGGATCGCACGGGTGCCTGCGTCTTCGACGAGCGGGCCGCGTCTTGTGCCGGATATTCGCTGCTGTCAGCGGCCGCATCTGCCGCTGCGGTCGGCTTCGTCGTTGCAGGCGCACCCGACACAGCAGCATCCGACACGGGCGAGGGCGCCGTCAGCTCGGGCGCCACTGTCGAGGTCGAGACAGCCGAGACAACGGTGTTGGAGTCACCATGGGGCGACATGGTGCGGTCGTGCTGTTGCTGTGGCTGCAGCTCGTTGGGTGGCGGGACGTTTGAAACGGGGCTGCTCACTTGCATCGCGTCAAGAATCGGCGGAGGCGATTGCGATAGCGGCTGCGTAGACGAAGGTGGCGTGGCCATGGTGGAAGCACGGACGGCTGTGAAGGCACCGGTGCCGTTCTCGGCGGCCTGCTCGGGCTCGGCCTCCCACGAGAAACGACGGCGCAGGCCGGGAGCATTCGAAAAGGCGGCAGCAGCAGCCTGAGCCGAGACCGGTTGGGCGGTCGGGGCAGGCTCGGCGCCAGGAGTTGCGACGTTGCTGCTAGGGAAGGCGCCTGGGACGCCGCTGGCGCTGGGATTCGGCGACGGCGACGGAGCGAGGCCTTGTTGGGATGGCAGCTGGTGGGTGTGCTGCGACTCGGCTGCCGCGGGCGGCTGAGCTTGTGGTGTCGCGTCGTCAGCAGAGAAGGAGGCAGACGAGGACGAGTGGCCCGACGCAGCCAACGCAGCAGCGCCAACAGCGGCAGTGGCAGCGGCAGTGGCAGCAACAGCCGCAGGTGTGACAGAGTGGCTGGCGGCAGAGTCGGCGGCAGAGTCGGCGGCAGAGTCGGCGGCAGAGTCGGCGGCAGGCTCAGCAGCGGACGTAGCACCCGGGCCCGACACAGCACCAGCACCAGCACCAGCACTGGCCAATGGCGGGATGGGCGGCGGCGGGTCGGAGGTGGTGTAGGTGTCGTTGCCTGAGGTGTCGTCCGGGGTCCAATAGTCGTCGTACACGTCTTGCAAGTAAGAGCTTTCGCGGGTGAGCGTGCGCGTGTGTTCGCTCCGGTTTTGGGATGTGGGTGCATCCGCAGACCTGGCGCCCACTTCTTTGTCTTCAACGACGCTGGCACTGGAGTCCTTGACAGTCCCCTCGAGCGACTCCTCCGAGTGTGTCGCTTTAACAGGGCTCAAAGTGCGGATAATCTCCTCGCGAAGAACATCGCTCTCTTTAACCGGGGAGTTGGCTGCCGTGGTGGTGGTGGGAGTGGATTCTGCCGTCTCGCTTCGCTGGATGTCACGAGGACCCTTGGGCGTAGTGACGGGTGGCGGCATAAAGGGGACCATGCTGCTGAAGCGGTGCGGGTTGAGGGGTGCCGTCATAGCAACCATAGGGTCGTTAGAATAGGCTGGCGTGGGCGCCGTTTGTTGGTCTGCGGCAGCCTTGGCAACGGTGCTTGCGTTGTCAATGTTATTGTCGGTAGCGAGTGGCGTCGTCGCTTCCTGGGCACTGTTGGCCGCCGACTTGCGATTTTCTGCCGTTGCTGCAGACATCCTATCTGCTGCTGCTCCCGCGGCAGGGCCGTCGACCGACGACGGGGTCGAGTCGGCAGACCCGCGGGCGCCAGCCGTCGTCGTCGACGGGGTGTCGTCGAGTGAAGACGCCGTGATGGCGGTGGTGGCCGAATCACGAACGGCAGCGGCCGAGGCAGACTCGCGCGAGGACGTGGAAAAGGGCGAGGCGTCGCGCGACGTGGACGCGACGTTTTCGGCCACAGACGAGAGGTGCTTCGCGGGAGTTGCGGACGCAGCAGGGGCACCGGCAGCGGCCGTAACCGACTCTGGGAACTCCCCGACAGCTGGCGAGTTGGGGATCGAAGGCACGGGCGGTGGTGCGTCGGACGACATGAACCCACCACCGCTGCCGCCAAACAAAAGGTCGGGTGAAAAGGTGGAGAACCGCGCGAGGTCCGGCAGTTTGGGGCTGGTCGAGTAGCGGCGGTCGTTGGCGGCGTCTTCGGCGGAGGCGGTGGAGTCGACCGAGTCCTGCGGTTTGTGTTGTGCCTGTGATGGTGCCTCCGTCTGTGGTTGGGGATGCCCGATGGGGGCAGTCGTGTTGTTGCTGACTATGGCCGACGTGGCAGGCGCGGTGGGCAGTTCCTTCCGTCCTCTGTTCTCATGAGCATGTGATCTGTTCCGAGCCGGCAAACAACCTGCCAAGACGACACGTCCCCTGTATGCACCTACCTGTCTATGGACTCTATTGAGTCGGCACGCTTGTAAATGTCCGAGGGACGGATAAATTTACCACGATGGCCGTTGGGGCCTCCCGCTGGCGACATAGTCCGTGGTCCTGCCGGGCCGGTAGCCGGACGAGGCACCACAACTGCCGGCGACTGTCCACGCGGGCCCAGGGGCGATTCCGAGCGCCCGTCACGGAAGGGAGCGTAATTCCCACTGGGCGTTTGCGAATCGGAACGCGGCTGTGCCAGGGGCTGTGACTGCGATTGTGACTGCGATTGTGGCGGCGGTGCAACACCGCCGATACCCGTGCCCGGCGACGAGGTCCGCAGCTGTGGTGACGCACGAGCGGCCGCAGGCGCGGGCGAGGCTTGCCGCCATTGTGCTTGCTGCTGCTGCTGTGCCTGCTGTGCCTGTTGTGGCTGTTGCGGGTTATGCTGTATCGACTGCTGTGCCTGTTGCTGCGCGTTCATCGGGACGCGGCCCATGGGCGACGGGCTGTTTCGTGCGCGCAGGGCGGCGGTCGGGTGGGCGCCGCCGACGGTGACGCCGCTGGATGTGAGGGACGACTGGGACGGCAGGGGTGTCGGGGTCATGTTGGCCGGCACGGGGGGCAAGGGCTCGTCGCCGTAGCCATCATCGTCATCCTCATCGTCCTCGTCGCCCCAACCGCTGCCGTCATAGTTGACCTTCTTTGCCTCGACCCATTTGCGCGTCTTCTTGCGGTTCACGTTGGTCGCAAACTTGGCTGTGGAAGACGTATTTTCTCTGCAAGCAGTCAGTACGTCTGGGGAAATAAAACAACAGATACGTTGATCGCAGTAGAACCGTGCCACTCACACTGGCGCTATGTTGCCCTGATAAAAGGGGCTGCCGTACGAGCCCTCGGCCATGGTTGCGGTGGCTTATGTCGTGATTCGCAGAATTCTGGGCAGATGTTGTCCGTGTGACAGAAAGGGAGTCGTCGCCAGTTGTTGGCTTGGTCAAGTTGTCGGTCGGTCGGTCGGTCGGTCGGTCGGTTGGCGTCTGATGTTGGCGACTATGAAGACGTGAGAGGGGAGGAATTGGTCGAGGAAACCGAAGCAGAGGTCGAGGGTCGGAGTGGGCTTTGGTAATTAGAAGACGACGCGGACCTTCGCTTAGCTTGTGTCTTTGTAGTGCTGGGAGGCCGTCGGGCGGAAGAGGCGCTATCTGACGTCGGGCCGCGTAGGAGTCAGGCGCGAGTGACAGGAGAAGTGTATGAAGTAGGAGAGGTGGCAGAAGTCTCTGAACAACTGGATAGAGTAAACGTGCAGAGAGAGACGTCGTTGAGGCCGCCTTTGGTGATACCGCCCACAGGAACAAAAGTTAGAGTACAAGAGATGGCGGGAGGAGAGGTGCAGCAAGGAACAGAGAAAACTACGTCGTAATAATACGCTGTAATAATACGATATGTTGTCCAAGGTTGGCAAACATTGAAGAAAAAAGCAGGTTTACAGGGGTGTGCAAAGATGAACAGACGAAAAGGCGGGCAGACGCTGGTGTTTAGCTTTCTTGGGGGGCGGTTTTCTTCGGGTTCTTGGCCAGGCCGTCCGAAGCAGAAGAGAATTAATTACGTACGTCGTAATGGCTCGGTATGTCGTATGGTCGCGTCTCTTGGTGGAGGTTCCTGGCCGGTGGCGCTGGCTCCTGAACATTTTGCTGTCAGATCCTGCAGCCTTTGCTGATGGCTTTCCAGAGAGGAAATACGCTGGCTACGGCCGGGGAGGAAATAGGGAAGCCGGGAAACAGGGCAGGAAAAGGGGCAAGCGCGGTCACTACAGCTTGGCGCGTGCTTGCCGCGCTTGGTGGTGAAGAATCGAAAAGGACTAAAAGGGCAAAAGGCCAAGGAACGGAAAGTCGGATCGTCCACTAACAGTCGCATTCGAGGGCTAAATTAATTGCAGCCGTAAAGGGGCCAGCGTGGTTCGCTTGTCTCGTGGCAGGCGGTTCATAGCGGGGTGTGGCGCTGGAATGGCAGCGAGTAATTACTTCGTACAGCGCGTTTGTGACGTGAATGGCGCCCCATAACGCCACTGACGACGTAATGAACCGGATGGCACACACTGGAACGAACTGGCTGTTTATCGCTGGCCAAGCCGCGCTGGCGACTCTGTGAATTCAGCAGTCCAGTGTATGTGGATCCCTTGGAGCTAAGATCGAGTCGTAATTCGTAGTAGTGGCCTCCATTGGGCGATGATCGACAGCTTGCACTCAAAAGACTGTGAGCCTGCCAGCACACGATACACTCACCCAACACAAAAGGGAGACATGCATGCAGCCATGCAGCCATATTGGTCAAGCCGGTCCACGACGCGAGGAAACACCCAATGTTCAACCGTTGTCAACGGTGCGGCTTGTCAGATGATGGACAGAGAGACAGTGCAACGTAAGATCCTACCCCATATGAACCAGTGTGCCATGAGCCACGATCATTCAGAGGCTGCCTGTCGACTCACGATCCTTTCCAGTTGATTTGGCAAAACCCTGGAAGGATTCGTGTTGCTCGTGGTCCACTTGGGTCCTTTACCCGGCTAGGGGTTGGAATGCTTCCGTTCCTTTGCAGCCGGTTTGAAAAGGTCTCAGTCCGCGTAACGGCAGGACGGTCTGCGTCGTAGCTCATCCGCTGAGACTGGCGAGAAGGTGCCTTGAGGATGGACGAGAAGATAACGGACAAAGGAGCACAGGATTGGATGAAAGCGAAACAAATCACAGGCCCCGATGGCGAACCCACAGGGCTGTGCCAAGACCAAGAGGGAAAAGGATAAAGGATAAAAGTACGTTTAACGAAGGGAGACGAAGATCAAAGGATGCCAAAGTCCCTGAGAACTGCAAGGGGTCGGCCATTCCGTATTACATCCAAGGCTCACTCCCCAAAAGACGAACGCGACGCTGCGAAATTAACTGACCGCACGTTTTGGGCCAGGAACTGGGGGGCTGCAGAAGCCATTCTGAAAAATGCAGGGGCTTGCAGCATACAATAGATGGGACGGTCTACTGGAGCTCGTGTGTCTTCATGTTCAGCCTATTCCTCTTGTCCACAAACTTAAACTTTTCCCCCTTCAACCTCGTTCCGAGTTCCTATGTCTGGGTATCATTCGATAGTATCGTACAAAATGCTTCGTGTCCTTGAGGAAAATACTCCGTTCGGTCACCGTACGTTTAAAAGTCCTGGATGCCCGTCTCGCCCGTCTTCTCCTTTTTCTTCCCGCCTCCCTCTTCGTCGCTCGCCCAGCCCGGCGACTCCTCGTCAAACCACGCAGCTTCCGCGTCGGCGCGTGCCAGCGCGTCGTACTCGCTGTCGTCGTCCACGGCCGCATAGTCAAAGCCGTCGTCGAGGGCCGCGCCGCCGTCCACGAACCAGTTGCGGACAAACGTGTGCCACCGCCGCAGGGCGGCGTCGCGGGGGGCTACGTCGAGGGACGGATCTGGGTCAAAGTCGGGGTGGAGGGAGTTGAGCTCGTCGATGGCGTCGTCCTTCTCATGCTGAGTCTCTGCGGCCGGCGCCATGACGTCGTCGTCGCCATCCTCCTCCTCCTCCACCTCATCGTCGTCCACTCGGTGCAGCGGCTCCGGATTCCGGAGCATCGACGCCTCCAGAACATGCCCGAACCCCGAGTCCTGTGCCTCGGCGGCACGCTCGGCCGGCGTCTGGAACGATCGCACCAGCGTGTTGTAGAGCGCCACATTGGCAAACTCGCGGTCGCTCGAGGCCAAGTATTCAGGGTGCCTCCGTAGAAACTCGAGCCGCCGGTTTTTGGTGCGGACGCGCCGTGCTTGCTCGGACGAGCGATCCGGCCGCGGCCGTGGTTGAGACGTGGTAGTAACCGTCTCGAGCGTGTGTCCCGGTGCTGGTGCTGGTGCTGGTACTGGTTGTGGATCCATATTGTCTCGTGTCTGCGCGTATGCGTGGTTGTGATAGTGAAGGGAAAGCGTTTGTTTGGCGAGGCTGAGGGGCAGCTTTTTGTGACACAGTAGCGGGGGAGCTAAGCTTCAAGCTCCCGCCCCCAAGTGGCAATCGGCCAGTGACAAGACAAAGGCAGTCAAACGACGCAGGTTGGTGGACAACATCAGACTGTTACCAAACAAAACTCCCCGCATCAACAGTGTTGGTTCTCGCTTAAACCTCGGATATGCAAGTTGCTTTACTACCCTCCTCTGCGAGACATTTTACATTCTACCAACAAAGACATCCGGGGTGTATTATGTGCACATCTCGGCATGCATATTACGTTCTATGGATGAGGTCTCATGGCAGCTGAATTAAATCCATTGCTTTAATGCAAGCTAAAACCGAATATAAAATCATCGACAAAATAACGACATGATATAAAATAAAACACTTTCGAGAAAAAGAAAATCAAGGAGACAAAATAAAAATAAAAAAGGCAATCGCTTCAAAAGAACCCAACGAAGGAACAAAGAAACAAATGCAAAAAAGACAACAAACAGGAAGAAAAAGACAATGACAATCCAACTCGATATCTCATGTCTCTGCAGTGCCATCACCGAAACACTGATGGCACGCTCACCCAACGCAGACGGTTCCCAAAACACACCGAGCCCAATTCCCATTACCCTCTGCCACTGCAGTATCTGTCGCCAAACGAGCGGCGTCCTCTGCACGTCCTATTGTCCCATAGAGGCACCACTCGAAAAAGTGCGGACTGCCTTGCTGACTGCGTACACCTCATCGCCGGGCACAAAACGCTACTTTTGCCGTACGTGCGGCTGCCACATCTTCCGGCGTCGACAGAAGACGACGACGACAGCAGACGATGCCAACACAGGTTGGGAGGTGGCCACGGGCGTCATTGCCAACGAGTGGAGCGACCATGCTGCTGCCAGCGACGGCGACAACCACCCCGTCCTCGAGTACGTCCGCCACGACCATGTGGACGACACCCATGACGGAGGGCTGGCCAAATGGTTGCCGACAGTAGGCGGCAAGCCCATGGGGGGATACCCTGGCGCAACGCGCCCTGTCGCAGTCGACCCCGAGCACAACGTCGACCCATCCACCCGCACCGTCTCTGCCGCCTGCCACTGCGGCGCCGTCCAGTTCGAGGTCCGCCCGCCCGACATGGACCCTGCCGCCAGTCGTGAACCGCACTCGGGGTTTTCTGACCTGCTCCTGCCGTTTGCCACGACCGACCCTGCCATCACGGCCAATCCGGGCGACGTAAAATGGTGGCTGCGGCCGGCCAAGGACGATCACTCGCAGACCAGCCGTTGGCTGGCTGGGACCTGTGCGTGCCGATCGTGCCGGCTGGCGACGGGGTTTGAGATCCAGACATGGGCGTTTGTGCCCCGGGCGTGCATTGTTCTGCAGCCTGGTGGGCAGGTCCTGGCGTTTGGAAACGACAACAACAAAGGAAAAGGAAACACGCCTCCTGCACTTGCTGCCTACCAGTCCATGCCCGGTGTGGAGCGCAACTTTTGCAATCGCTGTGGCGCGACTGTCTTTTGGCACGACATTTGGCGGCCCGACCTTATTGACATCAGCGTGGGACTTTTTCGGCCCAAAACAGACGGCAGCACCAATCGCGGGTCCCGCATCGAAGATCTTTTGGATTGGTGCACCACCCGTGTGAGCTTTGTGGAAGAGGCCTCACGGAATCGGCACGGCCAGACTGCACTTCGAGGGGCGAGTTTGATGGACAGTCTGGAAGAAGGGATGAAAAAATCATGCTGAAATCATAGTTCGTTTGTTGCAAATAGAGGAGATCAAAGAACGGTGTTGTGATGTGTTATTTGTGACTGAGCTCAGTTCGACCGTACCACCGCCATTTATGGATAAGACACATAAAAGGCTCTTTTAGGATGAGGAATCGCTTCCACGAGTCGCGGCTGACTCGTCCCCTTTGCCGGCTTCTTTAGGATATAAATACATGCGCTCTTCTCATGCTTTCAAAATAAAGTCCTGCCGTTCTGCAACGAAAAGCGACACACGCCACTGTCGCGACAAAACAAACACCAAAACTGTGATGGAAATAAAGACACGAGGCTCGTATCCCGCGGAAGGCAATTACAGCGCCGGGTGGTTTTAACATAGAGTTGTCCCGTCCCTGTGGACTGTTGCCCCTCCCAAACATTGTTTTGTTTGCTTGAATAATGCATAAAGCCGCCGTTCGTCCAAGACACCAAAATAAAGCAGGCGCAGTCCTCATTGATCAATGGACCAATTCTCTCCCAGTCCGAGTTCATGTTGATGCACTCCCGAGAACAGGAAGAGGATGAGAAGCGCCGTCTCTTGAACACTACTTGTGGCGGTTCGTGACAGGCTTGAGAGGACCGACTGGTTGGACGGGAGGAATCTGGAAACCAACTTTTTTGCCCCCAACGGCCTTGACGTTGGCGTTGTGCGAGGGCTCGTTTTGAACGCTGGTGCCAATGCCACCCGCATTGTAGTTTTCCTTGATGTTGAGCTTTTGCATGTTGTTCAGAACGCTTGACATTGCGTTGCTTCCGGGCGGTCGCAGCGATGGATCCACCATGCTGGACGCGGTAATTGGCGCCATGTCTGGAACATTGCCTCTGATCGAGTTCTAATCGTCAGAGATATTGATGGCACCGGCTGAATCGGCGTTTGGAGCGCATTTCGTAACACCACTAAGTGGCATGTCCATGACGGAATCAACTTGCAAAGGGGCTGGATCACTGGGCCCACTCGCAGCGAGTGGCGTGACTGGAAGCGACCGCTGCTCAGATATGACCTCCGAAAGCAGTCCGTCGACTTTGGGAGGGAGCTTGACAGTGCTTTCGGTCTCGCTTTTCATTTGTTCCACGAGACGCTGGGCTCGACCCTCCTTCTTTCTGGGCGCCGGCGCCCGGCCATTTTCCTGTACGTAGAATTGGCGGAGAAGGAATACAGCCTTGTCGCGGCCCCAGCCGCCCTCGACGTCGAACCCTGGTTCAACATTCCCGCCGTGCCCCTCGTCTCTAGCAGGGACTGCTCCTTCGGCAATTGGAATGGTTGATGTGTGCCGTATGACCGGTGGGTTGTTTGTGTTATCAGTTGTCACCACTGCTCTCGTGACGGTCGTGGTCATCTTTGCGGTTGCTAATCCACCATCCTCTTGAGACTCGGCAGAGTCCGTGGGCGAGGGTGTGCAGGCACCGTCGGTCATCGGACCTTCAGTGGCCGCAATCACCTCTTCCGTGTTGACAGCAAGCGTTCGAGATGGTCGGCTGGCACGCTTCGGCCGAGACATCATGTTCGTAACATATGTCTCTATGTACGACACATTCTGCTGAATCGGCTCATGAGGCTTCGAGTTCATGTGAATGCGTAGTACGCCGCCGGTGCCGCCAAACTTGTCGTTCGCCGCGCCAAAATAGACTTTTTTGATGCCGTACTGCCGCAGCATCGACGCGCACATGATGCACGGCTCAACTGTGACGTACAGCGAACATTCATGGATGATGTCTTGGCTCACAATCCGCGCAGGATGGAGCTTTTGGCCGTAGGGGAATAGATGACCTTTGCTAGGGTCGACCTTTTTCCAGTCCTCGTCTGTGTACTCCTTCTTGTCGTCGTCGTAGTCCTCGGCACTCCCACAGTCTGAATAGTCGTCTCCGTTGTTTTCAGAATTGGAGGAAGTTTCGTCGGCCTTATTGACGTCGTCCCAGTATGAGAGCAGCGCGTTGATGCACATCAACTCGGCATGACGAGTTCCATTTCGGGTCATGTTGGTCGCATTCATACCCCGAGCGATGACTCGGCCGTTGTGCACAAGCACACAGCCAACGGGCGTCTCATTTGTTCGGAGAGCCAATTGAGCCTATTTTTCCAATGTTAGCAAAAAGAAGTCGCATCGTCGTTCCGATGGGGCCCAAAAATACATGAGCAACCATCCAGAAGTGGTGGTGGCAAAGGCGCACAAAACACTCCACTGGGGAACGCAAAGCGGATGTATATCAAAGGGCAATAGCGGAATTCTTCTATACCACAGTAGAAAGGTGGGAGAGTGAGAGGGAGAGGGTGACAATAGCAAGGAAGCGAAAAAAAAAAAAAAACGTACCATGGCAACGGCCTCATTCATGTAGCCCCGATGCAGTTTTTTGACAGGGTCAGCCACTTCGTCGTCCTCCACGACAAGCTCTTCGTTGACGTCGTCCAAAATTTCGTTGGCAATCATGTCGGCAGCACTGATATTGAGACGGCGTTTGCCAGCCGTTCTCGTCATGACGAAGCTTCCATCTTCATCGGAATCGTTGCTATCCTCGGCGTCGCTACCGGCCAGGTTGTTGCTCACTTTGGCACTCGCCATTGTGGCAGCAACAACGGATGCTTTGATCGAGCCGCAGGGTGACTGTGGCTGTCCGCTGTTGACGTTTTGGTTGAGAGTGGGAAGAAGTGGCAGTACTGGTTGAATGCTGGTACGACTGCTTGCAATGTGAGGTTTCGAGATTTTGTTGATAAAAGCTAAACCTTGCATGGATTTTGTGATAGCGTGAACTGGCGGCTGTGGTCCTGCATTGGTGGTAGCTTTTTGGGTGGGGTTAGCGTGAATAGAGTTCACCACCTCTGGAAATTTCGTACAATGCACAGTGCTGGGGGACGACGATTGAAAAGCCACCGCCACATTAGTCATGGTTGACGATGGCTGGTCTTTGCCCACATCAAACAAATATGCCGAAGAAGCAGTAAAAGTCGCAGTCGAAGTTTCTACTTTCCCGACAGCGCAGACACGCTGCTCGCGTGCCGCGTCTTCGGCTTGGAGAATCTGGCATTGCTCTTGAAAAATCAGAGCGGCTCGTTGTGCGCGGCGAGCACGACGGTTTTGCTCGCTGGTCGTTCCAGTCAGGTCGCTTGGTGTATTTGCAGCTGCAACAGCGTTGCTTGTGCCTCTGTTAGCCGCACTGTTTGTGGCAGACACTGTGATAGGTGTGACACCGCGCACGACCCCAGGCATGGCAGCGCCCCCAGACCTTGCAACACTGTCCCCGATGGCATCCCGGCCATCGCCTGTTGTTGTCGCCGGCTTGGACGCAGCGGACGCCGTTATTGTTTCCGTTGACGAGAATGCATTCAACTGACCTGACGGACACGCAGAGATTCTTGATGGACACGCCAAAACGGCTGTATCAATGGTTGTGCCAACGGTAGCAGCAGCATGCGATGCGGTCGACGCTGTCGACATGCTGTTGCCAGCTCTGGCTGTACGATGTGTCCTTGCGGCTGTCTTGTTCACCGCTGCGGCTTCTTCTGTTTGCGAGTCTGGACGACGGTTTACCCCCGTCAGAGGCGGCTCTCCTCCAATTCGTGGATGAAGAAATCCAGAGCCACGACCTCGACCACGCCCACGACCACCACCACGTGCACGGCCACGCTCACTGACATGCACAGTGCCCTGCTGGCGAAACCGGTTTCCTGTCTCTGGTCGATATTCACGATCTCTACGAGTCGTTTGCCCACTGTCCGCCCGATCGGAAGCGCCATCAAGAGGGAGGCGATGGTTATCGTCGTGGCAAGCGGTAGATGCACCATGACCAGGAGCCTGACCTACAGATTCAGCAGGTCCTGGGCCTCTCCGTCTCCGACGTCCATGGCGATCCCTTCTGGCTGTTAGCATGGCAAGGAGATTTGGTGGACTATGAAAGTGGGACTTGAGTTATGTGAGATGACGAGGGGGGGTACTTACTGCCAAGAGGGTCGGGCTAGAGAGTGCTCTGACCTGTGGTTCATCTCTCCCTTTGACTCGGACTCGGGCCAGATGGCGCGATAGTCTTCGCGGATGTCGTGGTATTCAGACCAGATGTCGCTCGAGCGGTCGTTGTCCGTGTCTGGCCACAGTTTGCTCGTGACGCTGTCGTCAGGCTGCGGGGTTTTGTCGATGTCTCGACCGGTTCTGAGAGACTCGTGAGACTGGCCTTGGCGACTGGTGAGTCGCTGGTCCGTGATGCTGAATGACTCTGTGACCCGAGCTCTTGCTTCTGGCTCACCGCCGCCCTCGCGCGTTGTCGTGGAGGCAGATGAAAATAAACACACCTGACTGACGAAAGCGACGGATGCAAGAGCGCATGGTAAGAGGAGAAAAAGGGGCACACGCTCGACATCGGGAGAAGGAGCAAGGTGAAGAAGGAAAGGCCATTGGAAAGCCAGCATGATGGTGGTTCCGGTCGCAGCTGCCATGGCGATCCAAACGCGGAAACCGCCACTGGAAAACCGGGAAAGCGCCGACCATGTGGATGACCGAGGTAGCAGGTGCGTGCTTTGCGACCGACTCCATGTGGAAGGCGCGGCCGCGTAACTGGCTTTCCGGTTAGCTGGATTCCCCCGTTTCTCCTTCTTTGCCCGGCGGGCCTTTTTGGAAGGCATTGTGCGCCTCTTCCCTTTTTTGGGTCTTTCCCTTTGCCTGTTTCTCCTAACACGGCGATAGGGACTAAATATTTTGTTGTCGTGCTGGTTGTTCTTTCCTTATCCGTTCCGTTTCCGGTGTCCGAGCCGAAATTAGGAAACTGCCACTGGCGGCTGCTATAAAGGGGCGGGGACGATTCAGTCTCTTTCCAATTCTGGCATGATGGAGTTAAGAATCGCCACTGGTTACAATGGTGAAGAAGAGGAAGGTGCAAGCATGTCTAAGACGAAGGTGCATGAGGAAACGGCTCACATCGTGCGTTTGCAAGTCTCCGCCAGCGTTGGGTATACATTATCAGACGCAGACTCCCTCAGCTCTGCAGTGACCAAGCGGGATCCTGTCAGACCACCACAAGTTGCACATTGCGAAACACTCTAACTAGTCATTGCTTCGGCGGCCACAACAACTTCTGACATCTCGCGAGTTTTCTTTTGTCTCTGATTTAACTTGTCAGTTTGTGGTTGTCTACGTTGGTACCAGTGCGACAACTGTCGAATGCTTGTTTCAGAAGACGAGCATCTTGAGATTATGGCAAACTTCAGGAGAGCACTGCATAGAAAACAAGAGTCTCGGATGTCATTTATGTCACCAAACTGGTAAGTACATGGATAAAGTAATGCAGATGTTCAGTGGCAGTATAGAAAGCACACTCGGAAGAGGCAGCAGGAAAAAACCAAACTAATAGGAAATCAAATGAATAAAATAACATCAAAGTAATAAAAATACCTGAACCGTTGGGACAAATACACCGGAATCGAAAGATATAGGAAAAGAGCTGGAAAACAAAAAGTGAAATGGAAGACAAATTCAAAATCAGACAAAACAAAAAAAAAAAAAAAAAATCAAATCTTCGCTTGCTCTTCATCCACTGCTCACACCTCACCGTGTTTTCGCCCTCGCCCCTCACCGAGCACTGGGCACCCGTCGACAACCCTCTTCCATCTCGTCATCCGACGCCTCGACCACCGCCTTGACTCTCCCACCAGTACAGTATCCTCAAATACTATTGGCAGGCGACAAGGGTGGGAGCGAGATTCATCCGGTCGAGCTGGACCTCCAAGTCGGACACCAGGCTGTCGTGGGCTTCGGCTTCGGCCGCCGCCGCCGCTGTCCATGCCAAGTAGGCAGGCAGCAGCAGCGACGCTGTGAAGTTAACTATTACTGTCAGGAGCACGGTGGCGTCCGCAGGCGACAGCGGCGGTGTCGAGGATGACGGTGTTGGCTCGGCTTGTGACGTGGAGAGGGAGTCGCTGGGCGGCACACCCGCCTCGGCGGGCGAAGGCGACCCGCGTATTGTCTTCAGGATAGGCGGCGTGGCGGTGGCGGTTGCTGATGCGCTCGTGGTTGTAGAACGAGGTCCACGGCTGCTCTCGCCCGTTAGTGTTGACCAGCTCTGCTCGCTGCGGTTGCCGAAGGGCGTAAACCTGCCACGGTCAGGTATATTGACGCCGCGCCTCGTAAACTCGGTTGGCCTGCCGCGCTCGCGTTCCTCTTCCTCAGAGTGAGTGACTCCGGTGTCAAGCCTATCTAAATCCTGACCGTCGTCGTCGCCCAAATCTATTTGTCCCAAATCAACCTCGGCAGGTAGTGAGCCTGACGTGCGCAGTGCCTCGGCGTGTGTCAGCCCGCCGGTTTGAGCGGAGCCAGGTTGAACGCAAGACCCAGTCATGGAGGCGTTCACAGCGGAGAAGAAGGTCTCCGAGGCGTCGCCGAAGACGGTCGAGTTGTCGTTGGCAAATGCAGCCGGGTCAGCGAAGCCGTTGTTGAAGTCCACGGCAGGGCTGATCATGCGTTCCATTTGAGGAGCCTGGTCAACAGGGCTGGCAGAGGCAATGGCAGAGACAGGGGAGACGGCGGTGGTGGAGGGGGCGTTCATGTTGCGGCTGGACTGGAGACGAGCGTCCGTAGGTCGGTATGGCGGAGGAGGTCGGAACGGTGGAACACTGTGCGGGTCGATGGGAGCCTGGGTGGTGGCAGTAGAAGAAGAAGAAGCCGAAGCAGTGGTGGTGGCGCCGCCGCTGGCGGTCGGCATGGTCATGGAAAGCGTGGTAGCGATGCTCAGCTCAAGATCATCCTCGGTGAAGAGGCGACCCTGGTCAGCGGCGAGCTGCTCCCAGTCGAAAGAGTCGGAGAAGAGGTCGAGGTCGAGCGGCGGTATGTGTCCTACGCCACCACCACCACCACCATCTTCGATGCCGGCGAGGACGGCAGCGTTCGGTGCCTGCTGCGGGGCAGCGAAGACAGGTTCAGATGTGGTCACGGTCTTCTTGCCCTCCACCTTGGCCTTGGAAGCCTTGGCTGCTCTGGCTGCGGCTGCCTCTGCCTTGGCCCGGCCAGACTGGGCAGGAGCCGTGTACGGACCAGCGCGAGCACTCACATGCTCCGCGGTGAAGCCGGCGTGGTCCGGGTTGCACCGGGTCTTCTTCCGGCGGCAGTCAGGGCAGGCACCCCGCTGGCGCACGAGGCGGGTGTTCTCCCGCTCTTCGTGTGTCCGGGTACCACGGCTGGACACATGGGTGACGTCCTCACCAGTACGCGTGAGGATCTGCATGCTGCTGCTGCCCGAGAGTCTCCGACGCTGAGAAGGAGGAGGAGCGGCAGACTGACGCGGCTGAGTCCGGCGAGCAGCCGGGGTGGCGGTTGCTGTGAGCGTCGCCGCCGGCCACATCGAAGCCGCGGTCAAGGCAACAGGGCTCTGGTCGACAGCGACCGGGAAGAAGTTGCCGGCAAATGCAGCATTAACATCGGCGAACTGGGAAGCAGAAAACATGGGAACAGGAAGAGGGAACAGAGAATCCGACGCAACCGTCAGATCCGACTCGGTCGGCGATGGGCGAGGAGCAGGGCTGGCATCGAGGTACAGGCTGCCGCTTCCACTGCCGCTTCCGGTAGAAGCAGGGTGGTTGAAGTTGGTGTCAAAGACATTGTGGAAGATTGGGCTGGGGCTGGCGGTGTAGGTCGAAGGCGAGTGAACGACAGCAGAGGCGGTGGGCGTGGAAGAGGCAGAGGGCACGAAGTAGGTCTTGTACCGCTCGTTGGTGCGAGCAGTATGGGCCTCAAAGTCACGCTGGATCATCTCCATCTTCATAGAAACGGGGACGTCAAGAGCAATGAAGAGATCGACGAGAGCCTGAAGCTCGGGAGTACCCAGAGGTGGAGCGAAGACGAGGGGACGGCCAGGGCCCTCCTGGAAGACAGAGAAGCTGACGGTGGTCGGCGAAGCAGCGGCGACTGAGGCGGCGCTGGTGCTGGAAGCAGGGGAGCTAGAGCCGATGGAGCTGTGAGCACTGCTGAAGCTACCTTGATGAGCCATGAGACGAGAATTGGTAACGATGGGTCCTAAGTGTTGGTTGATTATGGGTTGGGGTGAAGCTCGTGCTTTTGGTGTAATTGGTCAATTGGTTGGCTGAGGACGGCAGCAAGGAGTCCTGGAAGTTATCTTTTGTGTCGAGTGTTTGGCGAGTTTGGTCTGATACGACTAATATGATTGATTTGTTTGTTTGTTTGAATGTTGTCCGTTTGATAAAAAAAACGAATTGGTGTTGCGTGTGATTTTGAATTGAGATATTGAGATGTTGATAAATATGGGAGGTGTATGGGAGGTGACGTGAATCGCAGAAGTTGACGGGTTGCGATGCTGAGAAGGGAGTGCTTTCGCACGGGGACGGGGCTCCGAAATAGACGAGTATTCGTGTGCGTATGTGTATGTGAAGATGCTGTGGGAGAGAAGAGAAGTCAAATCACGAGAAACAGAGAAAGGACGAAGCATGATATTAAAAGAGAATACAACATACACACTCAGTCGGACTTGCCATGCTTTCGACAGACAACGGCAATTGTGCTACGAGAGGCCTGTCTCAGAGAGGAAGGCGCGAAAAGCCCAGCGAGGCGCAGTTTCCTCACCTTAGACAACGCCAAAGCCAAAGCCCAGCCGGCAAACCAGTGGAGCAAATGAGTGAGGGAAGGAACGAATCTCGTCGCCAGAAGCAGGCCCCACACACTCATCACGCACTCACAAGCACCAACACATAGCCTCCCCCACTTTCCGCTCTCCATCCCTCATATTTTACAGCCGGCCACCCACAAAGTGGACTGGTTGTGAAAACTGGCCAATGAGGGGCTCTTGTTTGCCTGTCATGGTTCGGCCAGTGACTCACTCGCAGAGCGCACAACACGGACCGGTCGCTGCTTCCCTGCAAGTCTGTTTTACCCCATTGGTCAATACGTCGATGCAACATACGAAGTACAAGCATTGTGGAGTCTACAGAATACGAATGTACTGCAGGAATTGACTCTTTTTCTCGTGGCTCGTGTCACAGAAGGAGCGATCGAACGACGAAACGAGTCAGAAGCAGCCTCATGATTTCGGAAGTAAAATTCGAACCCCAAGGTTTGGAGACTCCTGCTTGTGATCCTCGATTGGGACTTGGGATCTTATTCTAATGGGGTCCACCAGAGCTCTCTGGTTGAGTTCGAGCCCGTCTTCCTCCGCCACGCCCAGAGGTATGGAGCAATATACCGTATTGTGGCTTGACGATCCTAGTCCTCCAGCATGGTAGCATGTCCTGTTGTGGACAGCGCATCTCCACATCGAGGCAGCTCTGGATGGGTTTGGCCATAATGGCGTTCTTTGGGGGGGATGCTGTCCAACGTTCCCCGGAACACAGCCTCGAATTTTTCGGTTTGACTTCTTTAAACACACCTTATTCTTCACGAATTGGGAATGCCTCGCGTCGTGTATATCCACGTCCTTTCTATTTGCCATGGTGACTTTGATTTTGCAACGGAAACAGAGCCTCCAAATCAACTGGATCGCTCATGTGTATTGATTATTGTTAAGACTAAAACGAATTCTATTTGGCGATGGTTTCTGCAGATTGTGCCAAGGGCAATGTCCCCGACAAAGACAGGACGAAACAAGCAAACGCACGACAACGGACACGATCTTCGTTTAACACCAACCGCAACCTTCCAACGAAAGACGACTGCATGTGACAACAAAGTCGGGGAATAAGTCATGACGGTAAGAAAATAGGAACGCAAAAAAAAAAAAAAAAAAAAAAAAAAAAACAAATCGCCGATACGCTACATTCACGTCGCAAAAGAGACAGCACCAGGCTGGACTCTAATCCGCAAAATAAAAGAACTCGCTCTCGGTGGTGCACTTGCCCTTCCACGGACCGTTGTTGCTGCTGACGGCATCATTCTGAGCCGGGGAAACGGCTGGGGCCACTTGAGCAGCGGCCATGTCCATGAACATCTGGACGTCGACCATTCTGACCGTGCCTGACGGGGCCGGCGGTTGCGCAGCTACTGAGTCCTGATCCGAACCGGGGCCAATGCCGGGGGTGTCGTGGTGGCCGACAACGGTCGGAGAGTCAGTTGCACGGCTGTGGACACCGCCGCCTTCACCGGCAACTCCGCCAACAGGACCACCGAAAGCGGCATCACTGTTGACCATGGGCAGAGTTGCAAAGTCCACTTGGCATTGGCCAGGGGTTACGGCCATACCCTGAAACTCGCGCGGAAACATGGCCGCCGTCTCCGCGTCGTATGCGCTGCTGACATTCGACGCCGGCGAGGTCGGCGACATGGGCGTCCCGGGAGACATTGACGGCGTCGTTATGGCATAGGCTACGTGCGTGGCAGGCGACAAAGGCAAGCCGCGGCCCACGGCGTAGAAACCTTGGGTGAAGGGCGATTGTGCTTGAGACAGAGACCGCGACAGCGACTGCGCCTGGGATTGAGCTGTCGACAAAGACGACGACGACGACGGCCGTTGCACTGGAGAGTCGCTGGCGTGGGCCACGGCGCCAGGCAGTGGCATGACCGGCACAGCCGTGGTGTTGTTGCAGATGTCGTTGTAACACTCTGGCATACCCGTGGCTGGGTCGTATGGGATCGTTCTGACCTCTGTACTGTCGACTTGCGGCCTGCATGCTTGGACGACGCTGGGCCCAGCGGCGCTATGGAAGCCAGCGGGACTTCCAGCGCTCCCGGGCCCATGAGCGTTGCCGAAGCCGCCGGCACCGTGAAGACCGCTTGCACCATCCGCACCTGGGACCCCAGAGACACCGAATCCCCTCGAGGCGCCGAAGCCGCCGAAGCTGCTAGAGCCACCGCCCAAATGGCCAGGACCGCCCCCACCGTTCGTCTCCTCTTGGCTGTTGAGAGGCACAGGCACTTCGATAATGGCAAAAATCTCCCGGAGCCAAATGCCGTGGTCAACCTTGCAGCCAGGGCATTTGGAAGGAGGGCGTTGCTTGTCGTATGTAATATCACAGTGGCTGCAGCGAATGCGGAGGATTGGCTTCTTGTGGAAGCGGTGGCTGCCATGCTCACGGCCGTAGTGGCGGCGGATTGTGTCCATGTTGTCATCCTCGCGTTTGCAGATAGGGTCCTCGGGATTGTCAGACAGACCGTATTGGCACTGCCAGCGGCGCGATTGGGTGCCAATCTTCTCTTTTGCCATGATGATAGTGCGAAGCTCAAACTTGACCAGTGTCGGAGTGTGAGTGAGAGCGGTCGCGCCTGCAGATGCAGGCAATGCAGTGCTCTGACGGTGCCCAGCAGATGACGGTGATAACAAAGTCATTGCGTTGTTCTGCGATGTAGGGCCAATAGTGGACGTAGTCAAGGCTGTGTTGAAATCAAAACCAGATGCCTCGACATTTTGAACAGTCTGCGTATCATACGTAACTGTATCTGCCGTGAAGTTGGTATCCGCGACGGGATGATTGAGGTGAGCTCCCATGTGCAGGTTGCCTGCATAGGTTTCTGCGGGTATGAATTCAAGATTGTTCACCAAAGGAAGGTCTTGGAATGTTGAAGGAGTAGCAGAAAGACCTGTGAGTGTATTGGACGGAGCAGCAGTGACGGACCCCGTTGAAGGAGACACAGTCTCTGTGGTGACATCTTCCTCACTCTCACTCCCCTCGATGGGGAACTCGCGAAGGGCTGTGTATCGTAGTATGCGGTCCTTTTCTTGGTATACCGCCTCCAATTGAGAGTAGTCGAAGCATGTACACTGGGAATGATTGGTGTTAGTATTCAAAGCAAAACATAATTTAATTTTACATCAAGCGGGGTAGAGAGGCACTTACACGGATCTTGAGGATACGGCAACCGTGACAGAACTTCAGCTCAGCCTTGACGAACATGGGAAGGCGGCGCATCTGACTGATCTGTTCTTCGAGGGAGCGCCACGTGTTGTACATTTCTTGGAGCGTGGGCATCCGCTGTGAGCTGCCGAGCGAGCCATGAGCTTGTTGCATCTGAGGCGTGAGCACACGCCTAGCAGACCGACTGGAAGGCAGTGTCTCTCGTTGGAGGATCTGCACACCGCGCGTGCTGTGCATATCACCTCCTCGCTGGTTGCGTATGACACGGCGAGCTGCGTCGGGAAGAGGGATGGCGTCTCGTGTCGCAGTGGCCCTCTGGGGACTAGAGGAGCTGTTGTTTGAAGGAGTGGTCATTTTGGGTTACAAAAGGTTGAAGGGTGTCTGAAAGGTATGGAAATAGGGTGTCCTGTGGCTTGTCGAAATGAAGGTGAGAGGTACGAGTGGACGTAAGAATGAAAATATGTAAGCAAAAGAAACAATGTGAGTATTGAGATGTCGAGACGTTGAGTAGGAAATAGTGCCGGCACAAATTTCTAGCAACTCCCAGAGACTCAATAGATATAGGATTATTATGATGTGAAGAAAAGGAGTTGGATGGTAATGGGGGCAGGGTAAGGTTATATATAAATTGACAAGATTGAGTATGAAGCGAAAAAGAGGGCTTCTGGCAGAACAATAGATAAAGGAGACCAGACTAAAAGAAAACGAAAAGGACAGGCGGATGAGAAGAAGCAGATGAGGCCATCGATACCATGACATGTCCTCGATCAACAGACTGATGCAAAAGAAAAGGGGTCAGAAATGAGGAGAGCACAAGGCAGCAACGAAAAGATTTATATGCCCCCACCGGCCGAGCCGCAACTGCAGCAAGGAGAGCATGCAGGATAGGTTACACAATAGACACTAAGACAACGTCCGTGGGGGAAGGGGAGTGACGGAGATGGATGGTATAGGTATAGAGTGGGTGGAGAGAGACTGGTCACGGATAGTGGACACGGCGAAAGTGGAAGATATGTAGCAATGAGGCGGAGGTACCAACAAAAGTATGACAGTGTTCTGTCTTGACCGGCCAGAAACAAAGGCCAGAAGAGGCAGTCAGGCCTTACCGTATGGCCGATGCAGCTCCAGCCTGAATCGCCTATTCAGTTCAGCCATGGCTTGAACGAGACAAAAGACATCACCGCCTGTCAAATGTCGCCTGTCGAGTGTACTTTGACCGTGGGAAATCGCTGACAGCTATGGGGTACTTCTGCCTTGTGTGTATCGAGGCGAGCGCGGCCGCCGGCTCTTGTTGAGGCCATGCCCTCGTGATGCATCCAAGTCCCGGCTATAGTGTGACGGTGATTCTGCCCATGACGACCACAATGTGGCCAGCAGCAAAGATCAAGGCGATAGAAAATGTGCTGGGATGACAAAATTTTCAGGTAACAGTCCGCCGGCTCAAGGCCCAACAGCCTTACATTGCGTACCGTATGTGTTCGAGATGCGAGGTCGAGGGTCCGAGGATGCCAAATATCTCACCCGTCGTTATACACTGCCACCGGAATGGCTTGGAGGGAGAAGGTAAAATTTCAGTCTCCAACGGTAGAGTTGCCAGAAGTTTGGAAACAGGGGAATACCAACATTGCTCAGATCCCGGGGAGGAAAGAGCCGGAGAAGTGCATGCTCATTCAAGCAGTGCCACAATATCCAAACAAGGAAAGGGCGACTGTTCAGAATTTTGACACAGTCTGTTCATATCCTGTAAAGACAGCCCCAAAGTAGATAACTTCTGTGATCTCGACCGCCGATGGAGGCATAGCTTGACGGACTATGGGTTCTATTATTCGCTGCCCTGTGCAACTTGTTCTCGTGGAATGACGGCGTTGGGGCTGGGTACGTCAAGCGCGGCCAATTTCGAGGCCAGGTGGAGTGCGAAATACCACACCAACTCGGGCTCGCCTTGGAACCTATGCGGTCTTTTATTCGTCTGTTTTTTTCTCTTCAGATTCTTTTGTATCCGCCACTGGAAGATTGGGCGCGGTGTGACTTTGGGCCGCGCCCAAACTCTCGTACAAGCAAGCGATCAACGGCAAGGAAATACAACATTGGTGACAGGGGAATGGCCAGAAAGACCGCTGGGACAGTAGCGAGAATCAAACGGAACGACGAATGGTAGACCAGCCAGGCGCAGTCTACCTGAGTGGCCGCATAAGCGGCCGCATAAAGCGGCCAACGTACCAGGTCAAAACGCTCAAATGGGTGCAATCAGTAGGCAATGGGGGAAAAGGCTGAACGCTGGGCGAACTGGAGAAAGTTCTTAGAGAATGCAGTAGTGTGGTAGCAGGCAGCAGTGAGGCCCAAGTAACATATTGAAACCGGCGGAAGAGAACTAGAGAGGGCATCAAAAATTGAAGGCGAGATTTATCCTGGACTTTGTTAGCGAGGCTTTTGTGGTTGGTGTCACAGAGGTCTAGGTTGCTCTTCCCCCGCACCACATCTGTACCATTCGACAATGTCGGGCCGCAGAAGCTGCACTCGCAGAAGGAGTATAGACGCTCTGTTTTCTCATCATTTACCATGCATACATAAACAATATTATCAGTAAAGCGCCGGTTATCATCATCTGTAGAGAGAAAAGATGACTCTCAATACAATTAATCAGATTTCGGCGACATGAGATTTTTCGGTGGCTCATAATGCGTCTGATGGAATAATAGCTTGAGAGAAAAAATCATAAAAAAAAAAAAATCGCATCATCCAGTTCGATGTCATTATGCATGCTTCGGGCATGTGTTCTGCGTGTATGCAAGGAGATTGCTTCGGCGTCCTCGTCTGCAAGCAGGCTTTGCGCAGATCCGGCCGCGTCCAGAGCGGCCAAGCAATCTTCTGCGCCACGTTCGTCTCTGTCCGCCAAAATCGGTGTTAGAGGGGAATTACTGCATTGAGACAAGCGCGGGCCGTGAAAACGGTGTGGCTATGGGGCCAAAGCCGAGCAAATTCCAGACGTAGCTGCTGTACGGAGTATTAAGGACTGATGCAAATGGACAAGACCAGAGAACAAAAGGATACATGTCGAAGGGCTACAAACGAGCCGATTCAACATCCCGAATTGTGCCGATGATATTCATTAGAAATCGAAATCATAGAAATCCACAAAACAAAGAGTGAGGCGAGTCGGAGGATACTAATGGCGCACTATGGGGGACAACAGCGTCTCACTACAGCAGATCAAATATATTTAATATAATAAAATATAAAAGAAACGAGTAATATTTGCTGAGGCTCTTTATAGGGGCTTTGTAGGCAACAGTGAAAGGAGACACTCTGAATGGTTATCACAGATGATGCATGCAGAGCCGTCCATCTCTCCTGCTTTAGCGTTGCATGTTGCAGGTTTCTTTTATTTATGTGCACGGTCACCAAGCGTCCCATGACGGAGGAGAGGTCTAGAATGCAAAGAATGGATGGTACTCTATTAGCCGTGTCCACATATGGGGCTGCACAAAAAGAAGCGAGACAGAAGCTTGCTCTTCACCTTGTTGCAACCTCGACCAAGATAGAGCCACAGCAGGCATCCATATTCAGGCCAGTCGTGGTATTTTCAAGGTATGACTGTTATTTCTGGGGCTAATTGGCCGATTGATAAGTGCAGATTATACTGCGTGGTCAAATTCATCTTGTGGCTCTTTGTACGTACCGATGTGGTAGCAGCGCGACGATGGTGATCTATCAGACATTGTGTGCTGTTCTTGGGACTATTTTCTTTTTGATTGAGTGTTTATTTACCCATTATCATGCGCATTTCGCGTCAAATTCGCACGCTCTGTAGTATATCTGCTTGCTAATGTGACTTTGACTTAAGGCGCAAGCAGATGCCTCTCTACTCTCCATGCAAGCCATATCGATCCTCACCAACGCCATGGTCGGTGAGATGCTTATGAAAGGCTGTTCAGTGACTCAATTAAACACAGATTACCTCAGGTAAAAAAAAAAAACTAGCAGGGAGCAGCTTTTTCCGTTCACAAGTGAAGATTACAGTAAAAACTATACGGCGGCATCATCGTCTTCCTCCGTCATGCGCAAGATAAGAACCGGCACGTTCTTTGCTCTTCATTCTCACATTATTGAAGTACATGTCAAGAAGGAATACAGTTATCAAGGTCCTCAGTTAGAAGATTGTCCAAGAACAGGTTTCTCGATATTGGGTGCATGTCGCGAGGGGCGTTGCGTTGACTCCCGACCTCCTCCCCAGGGAACCCCTTATCTCTACGACCACATCTCGGCATGAATGGGTTATCATGATGTAAACAATTTGAAGCAATGATTCTTGACGAGTCCGATGACTTCTATGCCCCGTACTCGACTATTGGCGATGCCGGCAGACTCTGCCTTTTCGCAAACGACCCGCTGGTGGCCTCGCAATTGAGGCTACCGTCATTAGAGTCGCATTCTTAGAAGTCATCTACGAATTAACAAATGGTCGAAAAGGAATATCCTTTCGATAGGGCCGCCTTTATTTGAGAAATTAAGGAAAGTCTGTTAAAAATGCCTCTTGGAAAGCCCGTGGACAACAAAGCGAGTGAATGTGGTCGTGATGACGGGCCTCTGGGCCAAGCCTCCTGGCAAAGTTTCATGATAGGCTTGTTGTCCTTCACGGATGGAGGCCGCATGCCCTATGTATGCGTCTTTCCACGACCATAAATTCCAGGGGAAGGCAGTCGTGACCATGGGGACAGCATAAATGACGATAAGCAAATGGAGATTCAGCCTAGACGGAGGCCATTTTGCTCGGCCGCTTTGGCTGAATGACTCGACTTCGTTCCTTCCATTGGCGATGTTTACAAGGGTCACATATGGTGCTCCAAGTGAAGCAACGGTCAAAATTAGGCAGGTGGAAGGCCCTCTCTAGAAACATGGACGTCGAAGGAAAGAGCCTTCCGCCCTCCTTTATGCATCGTGTCGAAAGGTGGGAGGCACTTGCCTAGCTGGCTTCTGTTGCCCGGGAGGGAAAGAGCCTCAGTCCTCTTGCGTTCTAGTAAGTAGGTTCTTTCCCATTTTAATACATAAATAATAGGTCGTCGCTCCTTCCTTTTATTTTCGTTTTAGAAAGTGAATTGCTTGATTTTGACCTTTGTCGTTATTGATCTCTGTTCTGCACCCCTTTTCATTTCAGTGCAAGATTTTTGTCCTGTCTTTATGCCTGTCCAGGTTGGTCCCCCTTTACAAAACGTTGTTGGTATTCCCTCTCTGTTACTCTACTGAGGTGCAATCTTCTGTTTCTGTGGCTGACTTCTTAGAACAGTACAGGCCGACTTTCTTCTTCCGAACTCCGTGTGGCTGAGAGCTCCGGCGGCGTCGTCTTCGCCGCATCATCTTGCCGACTGGTCTCGGCTCCCGACAGAACGACAGCGCGCGCTGTGCTGCGCGATACTTGCGCGGCTGTGGAGTGTCCCTGCGCAGTCCTGCATCTGCGTCGGACACCAATCCAGGCGAGCCTGGCAGGGTTGCCACGCCGCATCCGACGACTTGTTTGAGACAGAAACTACGAGACGATCGCTCAGGTTCCAAATTCTTGACGATGATACTGGCCTCGTCAGACGTTGCGCGGCGAATACCTCCGAACTATGTCCAGCTGCTCAAATTTCACGATCCAGATTTGCCTGCGCAAAAGCTAAGCCTGACACCGACCTGTCAAGCCAAGCCAAGTCAGGGCCAGCAATTGACCAAGCACCAAAGACTAACACACGTCAGTTGAGCGTTTGAATGCCAAAGAAAACTTAGGCGCCCCTCTGGGTGGGTCAGACTTCAGGACATAGCACGGCAAGTTGTCGCTCCAGGTTGTTGCTAGGCGCGGTTAGGCCTCTTAGTGGCTGTCGCCAAGCACACTGGCCAAAATTGAGCGCCGCTGTTCATCCTCGTTTGATTATTGGTATGTGATTATCGCCTTCAATTTTCCAAAATAGCTGACAAAAAAAGGCGACAGTCAAACTTTACAAGGCCTGCTTGATGTTTTGTTTGGTCACAGGGCTGAACACATCGCCTCTTCCTGTTTATTTGTGTCCTACGGCATCACTCTTTTGTGACTAACATTTGACTTTCTTAGTGCGTTTCAGGCTGAAGAGCAGTGCCTCTTCGTACCCGCAACGCTTGTTCAGGCGACTGGCAGACAAAGCGACTAATTAATTACAACCTAGATTTCGAGGCAAACGGCTTCGTCAGAGCAAGCAGAATGGAACGACGCAAAACACAATAGAAACCACAGAAAGCTGTCCAGAACAGTGACCGAACCAGAGGAAAGCGAGGCGGAGAGGTAAACATGCGGCTGCTCAGTCCACGACGAGAACCAACATGAAAGGCTAACGAAAAGGGCGGACCGAGAAGCGGCAGACGTGGCACTGCCAAATGTGTGAAGCGGCGGCTTGCTATATGGAGCGAAACGCTACAGGGCCATTGATGGTCCGGAGAGCCATGGCGAACCAGGCAGCTTCTTTTGGCTCGTGCAAGCTTGACTATGGGGACGTACAGGAAACAAAAATGCGAGTGGTTAAAGGACGTGAGGTAGAAGGGAAAACAAGGTTGAAAATGGAAGAAACGAGGCACTAACAAAACCGCAGTCAGACGAGCAGGGCTGCTCCGTCGCATTGAGTTTGTTGCCACGGACTAAGCACAAACGTCACAAAAAGGCGACAGCGAATGACAGCAACTGACATGGCCAAAGCTCAACAACACGGAGCCAGGCTCGGACAAACAGCAGCCCTCGATGATCCAAAGAGGCTGTGGCAAGGTGAGCCTGCTCTAATGTATCGTTTTGAAGTCTTTCCGTGTTTGTTAGGCCAGCATACTGGTGGAACGAAGCCATGCCTGGTAAAAGCCTAAGGCCAGCTAGCCCTCCTTTTGCTGCTGTTCAGTTGTCCGACTCGGTTTACCTGACAGCCCAGTCCGCACCAGGCGCCGTTTTCTGTGTGTATCAAGGCGACAAGATACCGGACAATTTTAAAAATAAATTACAACAAAATAAGAAAAAAAGAAAAGGCCGAAGTACAAGGCGCCCAAGCCGAACCTTCTCGCTCAATGTCTTGCGAACTGCGGACTTGGGCTTAACGGCACGTCTAGAAAACAAGACCATTCAACATTTTCTATAAAGACAACACGGCGGCTGCTTGATCAAATTCAAAGTTTCTAGAAAAGAATCAACTCACATCATCTTCATTGTTTCCGATCCCAGGGTCTTCAGCTCCTTTGGTCTACTCATATCGTCGTTGACATTTCAAACATTTCTCAATTTCTTTCATCTGAACGATTTCCCAATTAGGAAATCCTTCGATTCCCTACCGCCAAAATGAACTACGGCGCCAACACCCAGGCCGCCAGGCCGCTCACCAGACGCGAGACCGTCTACCACTGGGCATGTGTAAGTTCTGTCTTGTTTCGTCGTTGTCACCTGAAGCTTGAATTTTGTGTGCGTTTTGCTAAATGTTGGCTTTTCTTTCTTTAGCATGCCTGCGGCGAGGAAGGCAATTCCGACAGCAACGACCACTGCACGAACTGCAGCCACCGCAAGTGTAGCTCGTGCAGCAGTTACAAGACGACCACCACGACCTACTAAGGTCGTTGCCTCCACAGTTTCTGTCTTCATCCGGCTTGCTGTCAAGGAGAAGCCTAATCGATGGCTGCAGAAACGCGAGAAACCAGCGCCCAGCGCAACAACAAGCCTACAAGGACCGGGCTAGTTTTGGAAAAGGTGCCTTGAGGACTGATCTCTACTCGTCTCTCGACCGAGCGGTTGGCCCTTTCGAACTCGCCCGCTCGACCGTCTGAGCCACTTTCTCGCCCTTCCAGAATGCTTCCCTTCCCTTTTGCGCTTCTCGTGCCCTGGCTTTCCTGGTTCACTCGTGTCATTTCAAACCGCTTTTGTCCGCCCCTAGACACTGTTGGCCATCATGTTTCTGTTTCTGTCTTTTCTTGTTGTGCCCGCCATTGCCTTTGTAGCCTTATTTTCCACTGCATTTTCCACGGAGTTTTAAGGAGGAATACTTGTAAAAAAAGGAATAGACATTATCTTTTGTTTCTTTTATTTTGTTTTGTCGTCCTCTACTTGTTGTCCTTAATATTCATAGTTTGCAGCGCCCGCAGCCTTACATTTGTATTTAGAATTCTTAAATGACCAATCTACTTCCCGTTTTCCTACTCAAAATACCAAATGTCAGGAAACATCTAAGACCTGTTCACCGAACACATGTCGCGTAACCTGCGCGCGCTCCTTCCAATGTTCCACTGTCGATTTGTACACCCCTCAGGGCCCATGCAGAACAGGCCCCTGTCCCGATCAGATCCAGTTCAGACTGGACACCCCTCTCAAAGTAAAGCCACCCATTTTCTCGGGACCGAGCTTTTCACAAAACTGCTAAACAATGACGTCTGAGCTACGAAATACAAAATGATGCTGCAGAACAGCGACAGCGGAGGCCTGTTTCGCCCTGGGAGTTGCCCCGTCATTTTTGTTTTTCTTCCTCAGTCGCCCCTTATGTTTAAATTCTCCTTGTAACTGTCTGGTTTTCTCTTGGCAGTGCACAACAGGTTGGAGGTGGTGAAACCAGACAAGAGACGATGGCGGCGACAAGCCAACGAAGTTTCGGGCAGCTGGCGTGCTGTTTGAAAGGCGGTTCGACAATGTCACAGGATGCCTCGCCCAACACTACTGACAAACTCGATGGAAAATCATAAAGTCAAGAAGAGAAGAAAAGCAGGAGTGCAAAACAAGAGGGCCAAAGGTTCGATGTGTAAGGCTGTGCTCGGAAGGGCTGCATTGCCTTTCCTCTCGCGAGGCGAGCCTACCTATTCACTCATGTGACGAGGACGATGCAACGGGATACAACATCACGCGTTGTACGGGCATCCAAATGGAGCTGGTACGTCCGCCAAGAAAGGACAAAAAGAAGGCCGAGTAGGAAAGGGTGTAAGGAAAAGGTGTAATGAGGTTGCGAAAGATAGGAAAAGATAAGAAAGAAACGACAATAACCAGTCTGTCACGTAATCATCATTATACGGCATTGGTGAGCAGCCAATCGATGCTTGAACAGCTGTCCGAAGTCGGCGACTGGCTCAGGGCAGCCCTTCTCCAGAGGTCACGCCTGTTATCTGAATCTGGTGGCAGTGAAGCAAGGCAGAACGAAAATGGAAATTGGTATCAACAAAGAACAAGGCAGTGAGGTAGTGTGCCTTCGAAAGAGAGACGGGTTTGTAGAGATGTGTGTCTGCATGTAAACATAGTACCACCGCCTCGGCCATGTCCGCCGTCGAGAGCCTCGTCCATGCTGGTGCAATCAATATAGGCGCGTTTCTTCGAGAAAAAAGAATCACCATGTACGGAGTATAATACCTCGCATATTCTCTACAACTTGTTTTCTGCGATTGGCTCACTCGTTATGTCCAAACAAAAAAGTGGAAGGTGGTACCTGTTGCTGCTCAAATGAGGCCGACCATTCAGGCAACCAACACCTGCATGTCGTGCGACGTATGTCGCATATCAACGGTAAGACTGTCATATGTCGTACACTGGAACGCATAGAGTTACAGCACGTCATAGTTGCCTCAAATGGACCTGCTTTTCAATATAAAAAACACTTGCTCTTAGGAAAATGCCTTGTGGATACTCTGCCTTCTGTATATTCTTCAGGTGCCTTTTGTATTTCCTAGCATGATTTTTTGCTCAGGTGAGCATCAATTCTGATTCAACCGACTCTACAGAAGTAGACCAAGGCAAGATTACGTTACTTAGTCCAAGGCTTTCAGATGCGCCTTACCTTCAGCGAGTTTGGTTGGCTAGGACGGTGAGATTGAGTCAGTGCCAACCAATATCAGCCTGGTATTAAAACTACGTGTCAGTGGCAGACAGTGGATCAGTCGCGTCGGTAATCCAAGAAGAATGTTGCATGCCCCTTGTGTGAACAAAATGCCACTGTCATAAATAAGATGGTGAAATGCAAAGACCGCAGTCGCATATTCAAAACAAACGAGCGGCGTCAGATAACATTGTTGCCTTGGGAGTTTCGGTTTTTGATTGACCATGGCGAATGATGTCCCTTGTTCCCTAAACACGACAGATACCGTATACCTGGTTTCTGCTCAGACCCTGTTTGTGGTCATGTCTCAATGAGGCCGTCGTGCATGAGGCCTTGTTCTATTTTGACACCTCGTCTTCCATTCACGTCTCTGGGATTCCCTCGGGTTGTTCCTGCACGTCCATTCCCTGCGCACGACGGTGTAGTTTCCATCATACTGTCCCTTTGCGCTAGGTATTCTCCAACGTGAGGTGCTACAAATGCTGGCATGAATCGTTCGTTGGGCACAGTTGGGCAGTGATGGCATCAGTGGTGTATTGACCCCTATCAAGTCCCTGCATATGCGGCTCTGTCCACTCTTGAGGTTTCATTTCAATTCAACTCTGCCAACCGGCGCACTCTGAGTCTTTTGTAGCAGGCAATCACCAGTCTTGGGGTAATTAGCCCCCGTCATTTGTTCTCAATTTATTTGTGTCCCGTCGCACTCCCGTCGCCCCTAGGACCATTCACTCAGAGAAATTTGGTCCGTCGTCTGCTGTTGACCTGCACCGCCGATGCGCGCTGTATTGTGAAGAAAAAGCTTGGCCTAAATGTGTAGCTTTGTCCCCCGTGGCTCTGTGATTGTGAAAGAAAGGGTGCCGATATTTTGCGATCATAATGCAAGGGGCCCGGATGGGGCTGAGTGCGACGCCTTGTGCAAAAAAGGGCACGTGAAGACTCGTCACCTCCGAATCACATCCTATCACAACTGCACATGCTTTGAAACCATGCACGGCGTATGTGAGCCCGATGACGTATACGCCAAATACACAGGACGAACCCGGAGCCTCAGGTGTATTTTTTGTCTGTATTTTGTTGCACAAGTTACCAATATAGACTTGATAGTACCCATCACTGGCCCTATCCGCTATTAATTATGTATTTCTCGGCACATTCCCATTTCACTTTCCAGTTTCTACATCGCTGTTTCAGGCGAATCCCGCCGGGGCCCTGACGGTTGTTTGCCTGGCTTGTGGCCCGTACCGATTTGTTTGTATGTCTGTATGTCCTCTCGTTCCCCTGCCTGCGTTGCATCTTCCGTTGCATAGCCTTCCCTCCTCCGCTATTCCTTCGACTCGTCGACAAAGAAAGGCTGAGTAGAGTCATCGTCTCGACGCCTGAAATATCTTAGTCGACGCCTCGGACATCAACGCGCCGCCTGGTTGCCTGAGCGCCTGGACGCCTTAGGTACCGGGACAGAACAAAAGACGAAGGTATGAGTCAAACGAAGACCGCGGAGGACGCAAAGACGCGGTCTGAGGGCGGAGAGGAAGGCTGTCCACGGACTACGACATCGGCGGAAACAAGGCAGAAAAGGCGGGGCGTCGACGACAGCAGCGTCGACGATGGTCGGCCTTCTTCGTCTAGGCCATGTCCTGTCTTTATGCCTCCGTATGGGGGGTCCTGTCACAGGTGTTGTGCTGTTTTGTCGGTCTTCGACTCTGCCCATGGATTGTATTGATTTGTACATAGGGGTCCCTTCACTACTCGTACACACAGCTCGTGGCCTGTTTTGGCCTTTCCCATCATGACAAACAAGAACTCTACCGCTGTACCAGAAGAGACAAACACTACCGTCGAAGCTAGTGTGGCATGCAACTTAACCAACACTCGTGGGAATCTTGACCTGGCCCTTCTTGCGATCATGCGACGGCACACCATAGCGCCAGCCCACAACGGTTGGCGCCCGGCCGTGGGGCCCCACATTTTCTGCGTTGATATCCTGGATCCGGAACTCGAAGCGGTCTGTGGCGACACGATTCGTACGCGCCTCCTCCGCCTCGGCCGCCAAGCGGTCCTTCTCCGCCAAAGCGACCTGTTCCTTGGCGGCCTTGTCCTGGAGTTCGAGCATGCTCTTCTGGTGCGACTGCTTGCCGCTGATGACGTCCTTCTCGACCTGAATCAGCTCGGGGATGGGCATGCGCTTGTCGGGCGAAAGCATCCTGGTGTGGAACGCACGGGCGGCGTCCTCGCGGGTAAACTGGCGCGACTCGGACACGGGCACAAAGAGCTGCTGCTTGGTGTAGGCGTGTGTGTGGATTTCGTTGATGTTCTCGTACGCTAATCCTCTATTCTGATGATAGGTGCCAAAGCTTGGTAGCATATCCAGCACCGCTTTTCTGTACGGCGTTGCTAGCTGCTTCCCCTGTTATATCATGTGAGACGTTAGCCATGGCTTGTGCTTCGCAAGCGCTCGTCCGTGAACGAGGGAGGAGACGACGAGAACCGAAACTAACGGCTAAAAAAAAGGACCAGAAGAAAGAGAGTAGGCTCAGAAAGATAAGCATGGCAAAGTTTTGTAACCATATTGTTTTGTCTTAATGACTAATCGAATTCTTGTATGTTTCATCACAGCCTGGGGGAAAAAGAGAAAGGGGAAAGGAGTAGAGGGAAAGTGACAAACGTATGGGGAGGGTACGAACCTGCTCGGCCCACTGCTTTTCGATTTGCTTGAGCCGCACGACGGCCGCGATGCGCCGCATGTCAATGCCGGTCGATGCCGCAAGACCCTTGATGCTCTCACCCCCATGCACGATTCTGCTATACACGAATTCGCGCATTGATTCGCTGAGTACACTTTGAGACTTGAACGCTTGGTTCCTCGGCATCGGGTTCGTCTTAGTTTCGCCTTGTGATCTCTCCGCTTGTTCTGAAAGCGACTTCGATCTAGCGGCTTCCGGCCAAAACAGAGGCCGACCCTTTTCCCTGATCCACTCGCGCATCAAGCGACGTTTTGCTGCCGACGCAACAGAAGGTGACGTTGAGAAAGCCGCCGACAAAGACGGTGCTCGTGTTGTGCTCGGTGCTTTGCGCGAGGCTGTGGATGAGGTCGGCAGCGGCCGCCGCGATGCGGAGAGGGAGGCAAGCGCCGGGCGTTGTAGCCGATAGCAGCGAGAGGAGGACGCTGTCGAGGTCGACGAGGAGGAGCATGAGGAGGAGGAGGTGGTGACGGAAGAAATGGAGGACCAGGATGCGATTGCTCGCCGGCTGGAAACGCTTGAGGCCATTGAAGACACTGCGGACGCTGGCGTGGAAGCCGTCGCAGCGGCAAATGCCGCCCGCGACGATGCTGGCTGCATTGTCGTAGAGAATTGGGTTGTGTGGGAGGTGGTGATGATGTCGCGTGGTGAGCAATTGCCGAAGAGAGGAAAAGGGAGAAGAGCTCTCCATCGCGAGCTTTCAAACAAAAAATTTGCGGTAGTGTGGGAAAGCCAGTGGACCGATTAAAGTGGACCCATGATTTGTGGCTGTGCGCACAAGCCACAAGTCAACAAGCCCCTGGCGATACTCGAACAACAACGAACGGTAGACGAGCATCAACTTTCGTAAGACCAAGCTTGGAAAGCTATGATTTTTAACTTGCCATCGTAAAGACTCGCATTTAGTTGAAACTTGAGAAACAACACTTTATTTTGTCGTTTTGACAAACGAGAGTTGATATGTCTTCTATGTCGCATGTTTTGCTTTTCGTGGCTGTGGCAATTACAACGATCAACAGAATAGTGTCTTTGGACCATGACTGTGATAGTACGCTATATGGGCGTTTACGATGTACTTCAAGTTTGTGTTTTCTAGCACCTATGGGCTTAGCTGTCCGTTTAGTATTATAAAATGTGACGAAAAGAAAAGAAGATCACGCTTGGTCACCCCCATTGACAGTCACCCATTGCACCTTCCTCTCCGTCGGTCACGCGCAGCTTCCTTCGCGCTTATCATTATGCGCAGGCACTTTCGCGAGAACGTTTATTATATTTTGTCAATAACCACTTTGCTGTCATTTGTCTGGCCTACTATATGCTATCGACGCCCTCATTTCATCCAGAGCAGGCCGTCCCGAAACAGCAGCCGTGCCGTCTTTTGCCATGGATATTCGGGCTTGTGCCTGACTTGGCCCCCATCAATCAATACTGGCCATGCGCGTGAAGTCCCTTCCATGCAAAATCCGCATAAAGCGACCGTTTCAGGCCAAATATCGAAAATGGCACCAAGACGATGACAACTTGAGCCGAACGAGCCGGATAGAGGTGAGGTACAAGTTTGCCGATCATGAGGCCGACCCTGGATCCTAAATCCCAACATCGACATTGACCATACTTCGCTTCGAAGCCCAATTTGATGCAAGTCGACAACACAAAAGCCAACGAGCTCTACAATTGAGGGTAACAAATTGACCGAGCGCGTCGCCGACGCACCTTGACCGGCTGCAAGAACCTCGACGACAACCGCTGTCAATATGACGTTGTCATCAGTGCGGCCTCGACTTCGGCGAGCGATATTCAAACGACTTTTACCTGACCTTTCCATACTCTTCCTTTCCGTTTTTCTGTTGGGCGCACCTGCTTTGGGCGCAGGAAATGTGAACAGAGAGATTGCATACGTCTATGGCACCGACAGCCATGGCGTGACGCGACAGCTGGCTGCCGACCGAACACCGGCACTGTACACATCGGACTTTGGCGATTGTCTGGGGGGCAAGAGCCTCTTCAACATCAGCGCATTTGACGCAGCTTACTACGCCGACAACATGACTGTCGTGTTCCACCTTGATGGAACGAGCAATGTCCACAACGAGTCAACCATGTGTATGTTATCTTGATCCGTGTGATCTGTCTGTATGACACGGACTAACAAACTATCACAGTGGTGATAACAATGGATGCATGTACGTGACGTTTTATTTCACTGATATAATGACAGTCCACGGGCCTAATACGTACTCTAGATGGCGAGACACGATACACTCAGACATTTGATCCATGCCAGTCAGGCATGGGAGGGTATGTCGGCGTGCAGTTTATAGTTTTGAAGTGGACGATTTCATCAGAAGCCACACCTAACCATGTAACTTTGCTCTAGTCTCTGTCCCATAAATTCCAGCTTGCCATTAACGATCTATGGCGCGTTCGCGCTCGTCCCGATGCAGACGGCCTCGATTCCGGACATTGCCCTGCAGATCCCCGACTTTGACGGCTCGGTTAACCTCCAGATCTTTGCCAACTCGACACAGACTGAGATTGGCTGCTTTCAGGCGGCTATGACGAACGGCAACTCCATCGGCATACCACAAATCCTGGCACCAACGATTGCCTTTTTCGTCGCCATTGCCATGATTTGCTCTTTTGTAACGGCAGCGTACGGCATTTCCGTACCCTTGATGCGTGCTCACTATGCGCATTCCCTGTCGGTCGTTCTTTTCTTCGAAACAATGCAAACATTCTTTCTGACGGGCGCACTCTCGCTGCACTGGCCCAGTGTGCTAGTGGCATGGTGGAGCAACTTCGCCTGGTCGGCCGGCATCATACGCATTCGACCGTTGGTCGCACAAATTGTTCGCTTCACGGCTTCCGCAGGAAACGCCAGCCAGTTCACTGGGGACAGCCCAATGTTTGTCAAGGGTGGAAGTGCGCAGCTGGCAGACAAGATCTACAATTCGGACAGCTCAAACAACGGACCGGTTCTGGGGGAGGTGGTTTCTCTCGTTAAGCGCAAGGTCTACAACAGCAGCGACCCGTACGACTACACTTGGGGCGGCGACCCTGTTCTTCCGGGCGTGCCACTGCCTGGAACGTGGCAAAGTCTCTCCGGGACTCTCAGTAACCTCAACATCCCAGGCGCATCCGCGTTTACCCTCTGTTTGTTTTGGACGGCAATTGCTGCGGTGGCCTTTCCACTCGGCCTGATTGGCATGAAGGGCCTGTTTGACTTGCTTTCCAGGCTTGGATGGTTACGGGAAGACTGCATGGCCTACTTTCGCACACACTCGCTGCAATATGCTCGACAGGGGGTGTTTCGAGTGCTGTTGATTGCATTGTCCCCGTTGCTGACACTGGCCGTCTTCCAATTCACACAACACAGCTCGCCTGGTTCCACGGCATTGGCAGCGATCGTGCTGGCCATCCTTGTGGCCGGCGCAGCATACATGTGTACAGATGCCATAAGGAGGAGAAACAAGCACCGGCCCCCGCAAGGCTCTTTCTCGGCGACGCAGTCGTTGTCTCCAAAAAGCCCATCATTCACAAAACGGAGGGCGAACCGCGGAAAGCGGCGCATCTCGTACCTGGAGGACGACGGCGACTTCGAGGCAAGGCAGCGCCCTGGTGTCCACCAAGACGAAAAGTACATCAAGCGGTATGGCTGGCTTTCGGCACGTTACAAGGCAAGCTGCTACTGGTTCTTTGCTGTGCACCTGGGAACGCAGTTTGCTCGGGCCTGTGTTCTGGGAGGCGGTGCGGACAATGTGAGCGTCGCTGATGCCACCAACAACACGCTCACGGGAATCGCGGCACCGACGGCCCAGCTGGTGGTTCTGCTTCTCTTTGAGATTGCCGTGCTGGCTACCTATGCGTATTGGCGGCCGATCGAGAGCAGCCGTAATTTGGCGCTGGGCGTCTGGGTCTTGGGCATGGGACGCATTCTCGTGGCGGCCCTCTGCATCGGGCTGCTACCGCAGGTCGGGATCAGCCGCATCGGCGCGACAGTCATTGGCTTCGCTATTGTTGTCGTCCAGGTGCTGATGCTGTCTATGGTGCTGGTGCTGGTGGCCATCAGTGCGGTGTCGACGTGGCTGTCGTTGACGCGCAACCAAGACAACTTTTACTCGGAAATGTTCTTTTCCGTCCGCAAACGGTACCTCGAGACGCTGCTCGCCAGCGCCACCGGCGCACCGGCGCCCCTGACACGGAGGCAAGAACGGAAGCAGGCCAAGGCACGCCAGCGCGCCGGCCGCGAGGCCGAACGGTTGGCTGCGTCGTTGCCGCCACCGGCGCCGTCCTTTAGCGTGTACGACGTGCGGCGCGCACCCAAGATTGAAGACGTGCACTATGCCGAGTCCGACGAAAGCGAAGTCGAAGAGTTTGGGGTGCACGATGTGGTGTTCCGTCGGACCATGGCCATGGGGCTCTCTGGGCCGAGCGGGAGCGGGAGCGGGAGAAGCAGCAGAGGCGGCAGCAGCGACACGACGGGGCCGGCGACGGAGAACGACAAGGCCACGGACGAGGATACGCTGGGTGCCTTGGGCGAGCTTGGGACGCAAAGCATGGCGGCACGGAAACGGAGGGAGACAGGAAGCGCAGCCAGTCTCGTGGGCGCACAAATCTACGACCCGGCGCGCATTCTTGCCCGGCTCAACCGCAGCCGGACGAGCAGTGCGGCATCATTGCGGTCGGTGCCATCGGCCCACGACAGCATACGCCGCGTATCGGATATGGCGGTAGTGTCGGGCCCCCTGCCGGGTCCACCTCAGATTGGCGTCCTTGCCGGAAGACGGTCAGCAAGTCCGTTTGGCGGTGGCCGGGCGAGTCCTTATGACATGCGGTCGTCGTCCGCTACACCTGTTTCCCGTGGTGACGTGTCCATGACGCCCACCAGTTTAGCCGGGCCCATTTCTCGGCGCATGACGCCGACAAAGGAGACACTGCAGCGATACTCGACGGAGAGGCAGTCACTGCAGTCGCTGCGGTCGACGCCGGTGCCCTATCCGGTACCCGAATAAATAACCGGAAGCGGAGGCGGGAGACCGAAGCGACGAGACAGATCGCGACCTTTGGAGAAATGAGGGAGAGACAAATAGAACGGTCATATAGCGGCTTGCATTTCGGAAGCCAGGTGGACCTGCATGTATATCCACGGTGTCATTGGGAAATAGTAATTTGTAGTAATAGGGGCCAATTCATGTCAAGTCACGGATTTGTATACGTCCGCATTTTCTGGCACTCTCTTTGGTGAGACCTTCCACGTCGACCTGTAAGTCGTAATACTGCATATTAACGGACCTGGCCCTGCCCCAGTGGATTGTGGGGTCTCCACCCCGCTAACGTTGCTGAACTACCAGACAGCGGGGTTGGCGGGCATGGGGTGGGATGAAATGTGCCGATGGCACTGCAATGCGCTTAAGTGCTGCGACACGCGCGGAGTATCTTAACACCAACAGCTTCCGCCCACACTGGTCGGGCCCTTGTTCCCGACGAAAATACACACAAAGTGAACTATCGATTGCCTCGAGCCTTGTGACTAGCGGATGTGTCATGCTATGGTCATCTATGGAGCAGCCACGGTTGGCTGCAGGGTGTAAGGGGCGTGAACTGATTGTGGACGACGGACGGTGGGCCGGTGAAGGATGCCCGGCGGGATAGAGGACGTGGTCGGCGACTGTTTCTTTGTTTTGTTTCTTTTTGAAGCTGAAATTCACTTTTCGTTGCTTTCCTTTTCTTTCCTCCTTTGTTCCTTCCTGGTTATATTACTTTAACGCTCGCCTTTGCGCCAATTCTGTACCTGCCTCTTTCGTCGCATCGGCACCGTAGCACCATCGCCAACGTCTTCCCAATTACAGTGTCTCTTCAACACCTCTGCCACAACCTCACTGCCTCACTGCTCCACCACACCGCTACCACACCACCACAATGGCCGCCACCGACAAGGAAAACAGCCCGCCGGTGCTGCTCGATCTCACAATCGACAACATCACGCCCAACACCATCCGCATCAACGACCAGTCCCCCGACGCCCGGCTGCGCTACCTCATGGCCCGCCTCGTCACCCATCTCCACGACTTTGCCCGCGAAACCCGCCTCAGCACCGACGAGTGGATGGCCGCCATATCCTTTTTGGTGCAGACGGGCCAGATCTGCAGCGACGTGCGCAACGAGTTCATTCTGTTGAGCGACATCCTGGGCCTGTCGCTGCTCGTGGACAGCATCAACCACCCGAAGCCGACCGGGTCCACCGAGGGCTCGGTGCTGGGGCCCTTCCACACGCACGATGCGCCGACGCTGGCCAACGGCGCGTCCATGACGTCGGATCCGGACGGCGAGCCGATGCTGGCGCTGTGCCGGGTGGTGGACCCGAACGGCAAGCCCGTGGCGGGCGTCAAAGTGGACATTTGGGAGACGGACAGCTCGGGCCACTACGACGTGCAGCACGCGGACCGCGACGCGCCCTCGGAGCGGTGCGTGATGGTGTCGGACGAGGACGGCCGGTTCTGGTTCCAGGGCATCAAGCCGGTGCCGTACCCGATCCCGCACGACGGTCCAGTGGGCAAGCTGTTGACGCGGCTGGGACGGCACTGCTGGCGCCCAGCTCATGTGCACTTTATGTTTGAAAAGGAGGGATGGGACCACCTCATTACGTGAGTTCTCTTGACCTGGATGGATGCCCGTGTCCACTTTCCGGTTTTCCTTTTTACCTCACGTCTTCCTCTCTTCAGCGTTGCCCTTTACCCGCACTACCCCAAATCCACCAGAGTTCCTCTCCCACACCCGCTAACCGATCCGATCCGATCCGATAGCGCACTGTACCTGCGCGGCGATCCGTACGAGACGTCCGACGCGGTCTTTGGCGTCAAGAAGAGCCTGGTCGTCGACCTGGGCCGCACCGACGCCGCCGTGTCCGCGAAATACAATGTGCCCGAGGGCACCCTGCTGCTGGAGCAGGAGTTTGTGCTCGTCACCAAGGACGAGACGGAGCGGCTGCGTGACCAGAACGCCGTCGAGGCGCTCAAGACGCTGGGGCTGCACATGAAGCTGGTCGACCACCTGCCCGTGCCGGATCTCGACTAGGCGTGCGTGCATGCGGGTGCGCCGTCCTCCTTGTATATAGCCGTGTCAGATGAAAAAGATGAAACGAAACAATTGCTTCCCTCGTCGGAACGTGTCTCAATGCGTGTTCTTCTTGCCGTCGGCCGCCGCCAGCTTGGCCACATTGTCGGCAAATCCGTGTGCGCCGCCGTGGCTGGCAATGACGTCCCAGGCGTGTTCCACTGTGAAGACGGCATCGACTTTTCGTCGCCTCCCGACCAGGCCCACGTTCCGCGTGCTAGGGATCCGCAGCATCTCAAACTCCACCGCCCACCCGCAGTCCTCGGCCACGCCCGCCACCCACTCGACAAACGACGCGTACGTCGACGACGAGGCCAGCGTGACCGACACGGACGCTGTCGCCTCTCTGGCGGCCGACGACGGTGGGGGTGCACGAAACCGCGCGCCTGTAAAGTTGTGACTGCAGCAGGGGATGGCAAGGAACGCGCAGCCGGACAAGGCCGCCAGCAGCGGCGTCCAGACCGTCAACTCGTCCGCGTGGTTGGCAATGAGGAACGTGCCGGGTGGGAATGTGCCGTCGTGGGTGGACGATGTGCGCCCGGTCTCGGTCTCGGTCTTGTTCTCGTTTTTGTCGTTGCCTTTGTCTGTCAGAAACGAAGGCAGAAGCAGGCTCTCTCGTAGCGTCGCCGTTACGCACGTCGGGCTCGCCCCGTCTCCATGCCCGTAGGGCTCGTTGTGCTCGTATTGCTGCCACGACCGCCGCTTGCGCGCATCGAAACCCCAGCCCCGGTAGCCCTCTTCATTGAGAATGTGCACCAGCAAGCCGCTGCCGCAGCCCACGTCCACAAAGCCGGGGAATTGTGCGGGCACACTCGCCTCGTCCTCGCCCTCGCCCTCAACCCCGTACATGTCCCGCCACAGCTCCATCAGGAATGCCGCAATCGACAGGTCCTCAAACACGTGCTTGGCCGGGTCCGTCGTCTCCTGCCACGTCGCCACCAGCCGCCGCGCGTGCTTTTCTTTGAGGCGCGTGTACCGGTCCTGCACCCGCGCCTGCGGCACCAGCTGGTCGTGGTGCACGCGCTTCACGTAGCCCGCGCGCTTGCCCTCGCCGTGCTTGCACACGGTGTTGATGAGGCTGAGCGCGACGCGGGCCAGGATGGGCCGGCTCAGTTTGCTGCCCGCATCGTCGGGCGGCGTGGCCAGCGTCTCTGGAAACAAGGAAAAGTGCATCGACACGGTCCCGCGGCCGTCCCGCGGCCGCCACGCGTGCAGGAACCCGACGCCCTGGACTTTGGGGTGGTAAAAGGGCACGTGGGCCGGGTCGGCGACGTGCGGGAGGTAGACCACCAGGGAGCGCTCCACAGCGTCGTCCTCGTCCTCATGGTCGTCGTTGCCCTCCTCGCCCCCGTAAAAGAGGCACGTCTGCAGCATCGGCTTGTCGCGCATCGTGTTGCGCGGAATCAGCCGCCGCACAATCGTCCGGTCGTCGGCGCGCACAAGCGACGCAAAACAAGGAAACGGCGTCACGGCCCCCTCCGTCGCCGCAGCCGCCTCGGTGGTCTCGGCCAGAATGTCCGCACGGAACAGCCACGACGACAGCACATTCGGGTTGCGCACCAAGTTCTGCATCACGGCGTCGAACTCGCTGGGTCCAAACGTGCACGGCCGGTGCCACATGGGCGTCCACGTCCCGGGCCTGCCACTGTCACCACCATCGCCCGACGTCGGCGTCTGGATCAAGACCGGATCCGCATCGTAGGCATATTCTTCTGGGCCAGGCAGGGGCGGCGGTGTCGCATCGGTCATGCTTGGGGGTAAGCTGTGTTGGGGGACACGAGGAGAACAGGGAAACGGTCATCAAGGAAAGCATTTGCGTAGAGAGAATTAGTGGCATGAAATGCACGGCAGAAAAGCGCTTAAAGTTAGGCGGTGAGTGCGACGGACAGCGCGTTTGTTAGGCGCGGCTATGTAGTGCAGCCTCGATACTCGACTGCAACCTCGACCAAGTTCGCGAAACCCCGAGTCAAACGACAACCAGACTTCGAGCATATAAATAATATAAAGATTTAACTACTAACAAGCTATCTGACGAAGTGAAAAGGCGAAACATCGCCAACGATTTGAACAACCCCACAATCCGTTACCCGGTCGTCTGCCATCTGCACAATAAGTCAGGTAACGTCGCCCACCTGAACTCTTCTACGCACGGAAAGCTCGAGGAGAAGCCTTGGGCGTCGGCACTGTAGGAGGTGCCGTGGGCTTGGAGGTCGGCACAGGCTCAGGGGACTTTGCGGGAGGGGACGGGGCGGGAACCGGCGACGGCTTGGAGGTCGGCACAGGCTCAGGAGACTTTGCAGGAGGGGACGGGGCGGGAACCGGCGACGGCTTGCTCGTCGGCACAGGCTCAGGCGACTTTTGCAGGAGGGGACGGGGCCGGAGCCGGCGACGGCTTGCTCGTGGGCACAGGCTCAGGCGACTTTTGCAGGTGGGGATGGAGCCGGAGCTGACTTGCTGGTCGGCACAGGCTCAGGCGACTTTGCGGGAGGGACGGGGCCGAAGCCGACTTGCTGGTAGGCACAGGCTCAGGCGACTTTGCAGGAGGGGACGGGGCTGGAGCCGGCGACGGCTTGCTCGTCGGTACAGGCTCAGGCGACTTTGCAGGAGGGGCCGGGGCCGGAGCTGGCGACGGCTTGCTGGTAGGCTCTGGCTCAGGTGACTTTGCGGGCTTGGAAGGAACCGGGGTCGGGGCCGGTTCCTTGGATGTCGGGACAGGGGCCGGCGGAACCTTCGCCGATGCTGTATAGTAGTGTGAGCCAAGTACTGCATTTCTTGTTTTTGTGTTCAGTTTTGCTTTTTCAAAAGTGAGGCAGTTCGTAAACTCACAAGAGGTCACAGCCTTCGAGGACGACTCTGGAGGAGCAGCAGGACCGTTGTCAACGATCGGAGCGGCCACGGCGAGGCCGGCAAAGAAGAGGACGTGCCACTTCATCGTGCTTTATTTTCAAGAATCAGAAGATGGTGTTGGAAAGAGGGTTTGGTTTGATTGTCGATGAAAAGATGACACTTGAATCTGGGTGAGCAGTCCCCCTTCTCTTTATACTTGATATTCTGTGCCCCCAACATGCAAGGATGAAAGTCCGGGCTCTCTTGGTCTCTTTCTTTTCGAGTAACGTCACGATGCTGCAATTTCTTTTTAATTTAGCACATATTTCGTTCCATTTCACCTTTCGTTTTTCCTCTTTTTAAAATGACCTCATTCACCCGAATCAGATTGCAGTTATATTGTGGTGAAAGAGGAGATGCACATGCCCCATGATGTTTCTCGGTGCTTCACAGCTTCGCCATTTTCCAGGATCGCAACATTTTACTTTCGATCATACAATTACACCGGGTATTCAAGACAATTTTGAGTGGCCTGCTCCTCCTGTTCGAAATCGTTCTCGGATATTGCGTATTTTACACATAGACCAGACAGGCAAATAGCTTCCGAGTTGTGCTTGAGAGGACCGTCAGGATCAGGAGGAGCGACTAAACTAGAAGCTTGTGTACCGATAGATGGAAAGAGGGGCACACAATAATGAGTAAATAGAATACGTGAGAAACGATGTCAATAAGCAGACCACACGGACCGCTGTCAAATGCTCCGGGTCGAAGCAGACGGACGAGGGACGTGTCAAGATGTAACCATCTTTGGAACGTCACTTTCACCGCTTACAGTACAGGTCGTCTCAAGAGAGACCTAGAGGGATAGAAATACATGTCACTTTGTATACGCTAGAACTAGAACATCTACTGATCAAGGTCGGCAATAAATCGTTGAGATGGCACGACATGTCACCTCTTCGAGCTGGCTATTTTCCATATTGTCATATCTGCATCCACGAATCGCGTCGTTGGCAGAATATCGCGTCAAGCACACTCTGCAAAAGAAATAAGGCAATTATCAAGGAAACATGAAAAAGACAAAGTCCACTATGCAGATTTTTAGAAAGACATCTTGCAAGCCATGAACATATTTTTGGTATTGATTTCTTCAAGAATCGGTGTAGCCGCAATTGTGAACGCCAAGACGAACTCCTGGATTACGCAATCCAGGTACACTCCCAACCCAGATCGCCGTTACTGCCAAGTCGTTACCCTATGATCGAGAGCGACAGGACGCCTAGAAAGCGGCAGCTACCACAAGGGAGCGAGTGAGGTTGCAGTTAAGCTTTTTTTCACTTTCCGGGTCGACCGGGCCCTTTGGGAAAATTGGGGGATGCGATATTGTTTTGTTCGTGAAGCGGCACTTGTGTGGAAAATGTTCAATTTCATTGCTCAATCCCCCTCCTTGGCAAAATGGACATAAACAACGCACATATATATATGTATATATATATTAAGTCTCTGGTAGGAGGCGGAGATGGGATGAACTGCTTGAGATCGACTCAGTTGGCGCTTCGCTCATCCTTTCGGGACATATTTATTATTGATTTATCCATCGTCATTTGAAGGGGGCATAACGCCTTCCATGAACCATCGAATAACCGCCAGGAGCAGATTCGGTGATAACAACCAACGGAAAAGAAGCTCAAATTGAAGCAGTCGGATTACCCGGAAATGTAGTGCAAGACAGTCCTCTCAATGCTGACCTTCTGCTCCCACGTAACGTCTTATCTGTCACGCCCTGAAGTAATAAACGTGTGTCAGAAGTTGACTTACAAGTGGCTTTTTACAAACAGTACGGAAGATCTAGGGATATCAAATAAATTGAGATTGCATGCACCGCGGAGAAATACATATCATAGCATCCTAGAGAAGTAAATGGCACATTTGAATACAATGTTTGCTCAGATGCAGTCAATATACAATTTTCCATGCAGATTAAGGAACCATATTAGCCGACCTCTCCCGTTTGCCCAGACTCTGCTGTCATTCATCTTTCAGCTTTGTCCATTCATTCCTAGATACGTCTTACTTTGCATTTACATGTTTGGTTTCCAGCGTTCTCCCATCCCCTCAAACGCCTAAAAAATGCACACGGCGTTGGGCGGACTCGCCACGCCACCCGGCAGGTTGAGCGGCGCGCTCGTAAAGAAAAAGGACCACCGCTTCTGCCGCTCACACTCGGCCGCCAGCGCCTCCACGTCAAACATTTCGCCTATGGGCATGCCCCAGTAGCTCAGCAGGAAATCGTGCAGACGCCAGTTGTCGTCCATGGGCACGACTTCGAAGCCGTTGGAGTCGCCGCCGACGGCCGCAAAGTGGTGGTTCCAGAGCCACTCGAGCGTCGCCTCGCAGCCCTGGACGCCGATCCAGGCATAGGCGTCGGCGACAAACTTGTGGTCCTCCTCGCTGTGCTCGTCGTACCACTTGGTCCAGCCCGTGCGCACCAGCAGAATGTCGCCGGCCCGGAAGACAAGGTTGGCGTCCTTGGCCATCTCGTCGAGCTGGGCGACGGTAATGGCGTGGCCCGACATGGGGCTGTACACAATGCCCTTGCGGGCGGCGTAGGCGACGTAGTCGAGGAGGACGCCGCGGCCGACAATGCCGCCGCGCTTGGTCCAGTCTGTGTGGTTAGCGGTGCGAACCAACAGTGACGGATAGCATTTGCAGACGCACTCTCAATGCCCAGCTTGCCGCTCGACAGCAGATCGTCATGGTGGATGCCGTTGTAATAATAGCCAGTCTTGGAATCGCCCCAGTGGCCTACACGATCAGCAACAAGTCAAAATGCCAAAACAGCACAAAAGAGTGCAGCATCACCCACGAAGTCCATCCCATTGGCTGCCGACTTGGGTGTTGAAGCTGATCTCGTCGTCGTAGCAGTAAAACGGGTAGCTGGGCTTGGTACGCCAGTCAACAATCTCGTGCTTGAGCGTGTGCCGCCCAAAGGCCTCCTCGCTGAGCCGGTCCAGGCCCCAGTTGAGCGCCACGCTGCGGCCCGTCTGGATCTCGTCACGCGCCTGGCGCACCACGTCCGGCGTCAGCAGGTTCAGCGTGCCGAGCTCGTCCTTGACATCGTCCTTGTCAAAGAGGCCCCAGGCGCAGCCGTGACTGACACCATGTTAGCCGATGTTGTGCGTCTTCTGCTTCTGTCGTGCCTCTCAGCACCGTCTCACTCACGGCTTGCCCTCCACGTTGGGCATGTCCTTCCAGTTTGGCAGCTTCGCGGCATCCATGTTGCGGCGTGCGAGGTGTCAAGATGTGCGAGAGTGTCTAGAAGGCGTAAGATGGAGAGGTAGGTTCCGAGTTTCGAGCTTTGTTGTATTAATCATGGAAAAGCAAGTCTCATGCAAAATGTGTCTGCCCAAACAAAACAAATAAGGGCTGTATTCGTGGTGACGTCTGTTTAAGAATGCTTCTTTGTTAACAATCGTGTTACTCAAAAGGGAAACAATGTCGTTTCCTGCCCCTACGAAGACTGTTTCTCCTCTGCGATGCATTGTCAGGATGCAATCTTCCCCTTATCCTGCGGGGCAGACCAGTCGCCAAAGAAAGGAGCTCCCATGACGACGTCCTTTGAAGTCACGGAAGTAGCTTGGCATGAGCACGACCTGGAAAGCTTTCAATTGACGGGTGACGAATTCCGAGGTCCGGTTCGTTTGGTGTTGTTATTCTTGTTGGCGTTTTTGGCGGTGGTCTCTGGCGTTGTCTAGAATTGGAGATTACCCTGGAATTGGCGCGTTTTGCCCGCCGCTTGTCACCAGGCGAGTCAGCGCCCAAGTTCGCCCTCAATCTTCCCCTCCTCACCCTGGGGAGAAAACAACGGTCCGAGACTGCTCGATGCTCGGCGTGTCGCAATCGTCTCGCCGGCTACCATGTGTTGGTTTTCTGGGGTATTTGTGTGGGCCACGTTGACAAGGCATATCAAATCGCATACTGTACAGCCGGTCAAAATCAACAGTGGTTAGTATTTGCGAGTTCAGTTATTCAAATATCACAGTAGGTCACCCGTCTACAACTTTGGAGTTTGTTTTGGGTGTTGGGGAGTTTTTGTATAAGAGTAATAGAAAATGCAGATGCAAGTGCAAGTAACAAAAAATGTAATCAGTCTCATCCAGTGCTAGGCATGTCTTTCTTTCCCTTTGTGATCCTCCACTCAACTCAAATGGGACCGTATGTACGGAAATTCCCAACAAGCAATCAACCATCTTCCATCAACCTTTCCTCGCATTTAATCACAAATATCAAAAGCACAGGTTATAAAACATGTCATCCTCTTGGTCCCAGCTGTTCACCAAAGAGGTCCCACACTCTGGGATTTTTTCAAAACGGCAAACCCGCACGATTCTTCAAGGCGCCGGGGGACAAGCCCATCATGTCGAGCAGCTCATATCTGCATTTAGTCTGAACCAAGCTAAGCCCACTCTGCCGTACCGGTCTGATCCTGTTCCTCAGTAGCAGTGGGCTGCGCGTTTTCATCATCGATGACCGTCACATGGTCGACAATCGGAGCCGCGGCCGGAGCAGGAGCGGGTTCAGCTGCAGGAGCAGGAATAGGAGCAGAAATCCGGGGATTGCCACGAACACGCGCCCGAGGAGGGACGCGAAGGGGAATAGGGCTAGTGGTAGGCGTCGGAGGAGTTGGCGAGGCCGACAGGGTACTACGGCTGCGAGTCATGGACTCAAGCGAAAGCCGCTCCGAGTCAGATGAGTCGTCTGAATAGGTAGACCCGGCAGAGGAAGGCGGAGAAACCGGCAGGGCTATCAGAAGGGCGATTTCATCCATCATAGGAGGCAGCTCCACGTTATGTAAGTTTTCTTCGATGTTTGTGACCACAGCGCGGCCCACGCCCAGCTCCACATCTGCACTGAATGCCACTGCCCTCTTTTCCTTCCAGTCGATGACACGGCTCTGGATCTAGTAGAACAGCTTGATCACAGCTAGAAGAGGGAAAAGGACCGGGGAAGCGAGAATGCCCAATATCAGGATAAACGGAGCCAGTTTCTTCAAGGGTTTGCCTTCCCGGAAAACAGCCGGAAGCCAGTCTTGGTGTTCCGTGCCCATAACTACTGTCATGATGTAGCCGAATACATAGACGGCAACAAAGAAGATCATCTCGTACATCATCTTCTCGGATTTCTGAAGATTGTTGACTGAGATATGGGAGTTGTGGTCAAGGTAAGAGAGTGAATGCCGCTCAACAAGGAGATATGTTGGTAGAGACCTGGCCAAAGGGCATCCGGTCAAAGCGGAAAGGAAGGGGGTTGGGAGATGAATTCCAGTGGTCTTGTCGAAGACGCAGGGCTTCTCCGCTCCAGTGTAAGAATCCATAGCCTTTACACGGTTTGGATGACCGAATCTGCGATATAGAGATAGAAGTGGTGGTTGCTTGAGGCTCGACAGAGCTGGTAACGTGGCGGCTGCTCTGGAGAGCGAGAGTGCAGAGACGTGGGTGAGGATTGAAGAGAGTTTAGGACGCTGGATGGCCTCAAATCTAAACCGAAGATATTCTAAAGTGGGATTTGAACCTGCAGAAAGTTGAAAGTCAGCGAAAAGTCAAAGCCAACTGGGGTGTGGGACAGGTGCTCGGCGTGTTGAAGGACTTGACTTACAGGTCTGGCGAGCGTGACGAAAGGCTATGCTCTGACCATATGTGAAGCTCGCTAAATTCGACGTGGGATGTAGGAGAGAAGAAGCAAAATAAAAAATCCAGCGAAGAGAGGGGGCTTGGGGTCCTTTATATGGACTTCCTGTGACGTGGACGTGGCTGCCGTTTAGGAAACGTGCCTGAATCGCTCCTTCTTTCTACGTTGTCCATGACTTATCAAGTGGGGCATTTGTGAGTGAATGCGAATGCCCAGCAACAAGCACAATGGCTCCTTTGGGCAAGAACACAATACTCAATTGTGCCGCCATTTTCCAATATCGCGAGAGTCGTGTGTCACGCCCATGACTTGTCGATGGGTCGGCGGCACCTCCATGGCGGACCGTGGAGTGGAGGTGAGCGTATAGTGATGAGTTGGCCAGCATGAAATGAAAACTAATGAGAGATACCAAAAGCGAAAGAAAAGTGAGGTCGTTCTACAAACCGACGAGGTAAGTCTACAGACAAGGTAAGTCTACAAAAGCAAAAAGGAATTCTCACTCCGAAGAAACGCTTCGGCGCTGTTAGTGATGCCCGCACCTGGGATCGAACCAAGGACCTCAGCATTACGAGTGCTGCGCTCTACCACTGAGCTATACGGGCGGTTTGGCGCTTGCAGGCGTCTCATATGGGACGGCGGCTCGTTAACTGGGGTGTTGAGAACAGCACCAGTTGCAAACGACAGCCCAAGTGGGACATCCCAGGGAAACTGGACAGACCGGCCGTGAGAAGGACAGAATGCATGGCAATGATGAACTGACGCTCCGTACTGGAAACACGGCCGGTTCCTGTATCACGATCATGACTTGTTCCAGTGAAAGTTGCTCGGCAATGAGGGACGACGACAGACGTCGCAAGCTCTCTAGGCGGCCTGTTCGCCACAGTGATTGACAGCCTTTGTTCTAGGCTGTCCGTGCAGGCGGGAACTCGAGCATGTCGTAAGGCTTAGTTGTCTACAACTTACTGGGAGTGCATGACGGGCGCTTCTTTGAATGTGCTGGAACTGTTTCTACTGGCTAGCAGCTGCTCGGAGCATTCGGGTTGTTGTTCTGCCTTGTTGGGACAGTTGCGTCGGCTTAAATTAGCACCAACACATTCCTCCGATCCCGACGGCTAGACATCGGGAAGCCGCGTGGGATCGACGGGAGCCAACATCGAATAGCAGATAGGCTACCAGCATTGTCCGAGGCTTCATCCCAAAGGCCATCTGCTTTCATCGTCTTTCTTCGTCGCATCCTCCATAACAGCATCGCCCGCCATGGAGACTCTGGCTATCACCAAAGTCCTTAGGGACGCGCCCACAGGGCCTCCGAGCCATTGGCTGGACAGCACGCCGACGGGATTCCGAAATCCGTGGCCTTCATTCCGCCAGACATTCTCGGTGACGCAGATGCTGCGTCTGCGCTTTGGACCGGGCCGCAACTTTGTGCCTGTGCCCGAGAACCGCGAGGGACTTGTTCCTATACAGACACCCAACTGGGGTGCGCATGCTCAGCCGAGCCAAATAAAGGCCACCTGGATCGGCCACTCGTCGTTTCTGATCGAGATGCCGTTGCGGGTGCACGAGAGGCGAGAGGATGGTACTGAAGCGACCATACAACGACAGTACGGCCTTCGTTTCTTGATGGACCCCGTCTTCTGCGAACGCATGGGTCCCGCCCAGCTTGTCGGCCCCAGACGCTTCTCGCCCACGCCCTGCACGCTCGACGAGCTGCCCCTCGTCGACGCCCTCTGCATCAGCCACAGCCACTACGACCACCTCGACATTGACACCGTCAAGCAGCTGTACGCCGACAAGTCGCAGAAGCGAACGGCCAACGGCCTGGCACCGCTCCAAATCTTCTGCGGGCTCAACAGCAGGCCGTGGTTTGTCGCCAACTGCGGCGTACAGCCCGAACACGTCACCGAGATGGACTGGTGGGATGAGGTCGATCTGACAGTCGCAGGCACGACGGTACGCCTGGCCTGCACACCGAGCCAGCACGGCAGTCGGCGAGGGGTCGGCGACCAGGACCACATGCTCTGGTGCTCCTTTGTTTTGTCGGAGCAGGAGTCCAAGCAGGAGTCCAAGAGGACCGTGTACTTTGCCGGCGACACGGGCTACCGGAGCGTCACGGACGACGACGTAGCCGCCAGCACGTCCGTCGACGACCTGCCACACTGTCCCGCCTTTGCCGAGATTGGCGCCAAGTACGGCCCCTTCTCTCTCGCCCTGCTGCCCATTGGCTGCTACACACCACGCACGAAGCTGTCGCCTGTGCACTGCTCGCCCGAGGACGCCGTGGCTGTCCACTTTGACGTTCGGAGCCAGCTCAGCGTGGGCATGCATTACGGCACCGTTCGCGGCGGCCTCAGTGCGCAGTACGAGGATGTACGAGAGCCGCCTCAGCTGTGGCGCAAGGCTGGCGAGGCGCGCGGGTTGGTATGGGACAAAGACTTTCGATTGTGCGATATTGGTGAGACTGTGGTGGTATGATGACGGGAGTGGCTGTCAGATTTACGAAATCATGATTTGCAAAGACATATTAACAGCATTCTTTTGCATGTATATGTATATATATATATTTACATATTTCTTTACGTTCGCTTTCACTTTTGCGATAGACAACTCCTACTCTTCAAAAGTTCAATTTATGTGCAATTCAGTTGTGATAGATGCAATGGCTGTTTCCCTATACCATATGCCACGCACGCTCCGCGCCACGCTTCCTATCGTCCGTACGAACCAAACCCACGAGCGTGATTTGTCTTTCCTTGACACTGCGTATCATTAGACACGACTCGTAGTGACGCAGCGAGATCTGCGAGCTCGGGCTCAGCCACCCATTGCACTTCGGGGGCCGTGAAGTTGGCCGGTCCGTATAACATCCACGCCGACAGAGGCATCAGTGCGCTATGGATGGTCGCATTCACCGACGTCAACAGCGCCGTCTGATTCGCCCGCCGCAACGCGTCGGCATAGCCGTCGGGCGCGCCAGGCGAGACCTGCTTGCCCAATGCGCCGGCCAGAACATACGCCTCGAACTTGGCCGTGTTGTTGAAGTCGCGCAGAACAAAGGGCGCCCGCGCGTATGAAATGGGAAGGTCGACAAGGGCCAGCGCGCCGTATGTGACATTGTCCAGCCTCGTCACGGCGGACGTCTTCGTCGAAGCACCGCTACGGATGGTGCTGTTCAGGGGCAGCACCAGTCGCTGACCGGTCGATGTCCAGTAAAAGAAACCGGTCAGCCAACCCGACACGGTATCGTGCTCTGGTGTGCCCAGGCAGGCCGGGTTGTCGCCCGCGGCCGTCACAATCTGGTTCCAAAAGAGGCGCGTAGCCGTGCTGTCGGGCGCGTCAAAGCTGCGAATGACCCGCCGCAGGATGGGTGTCAGCTGGTCTTTGTAGGCCGCCGCCTGCGAACCAAACGCGGGCAGGCGGTCCAGCTTCCGCAGCATCTCGGCCCAGTCATCCTGTGCGCCCTGTAGCGTCACCGACGGCAGACCACACGCAGGCCGGCGGGCCTCCTCCGGCCGCCCCACCGCGGCTGCGTGGGCCTCGTTCTGCCCGAGCAGAATAACCGTGGACGTCATCTCGTCGACGACCGTCGAGGTGGTGAAGTTGGGCATGGCCCACAGCATCAGCCACGGCGCGTGGCAGTGGCTCTCCGCCTCGTACTTGAAATCCTGGATGACGCGGAACCATTCAAAGTCGCTCAGCGTCATAGGGTCGGCACCAGCCGTGCGAGGCTCATAGATCTCGGCCGTCTCGTTGCGGTGGCTGCCGACATAAAAGAACAGCTGCGTCAGGATCGTGAACCAGACCTCGTCGGGCCGGAGCACGAGATGGAGGTGCTCGGCCCAGGCCTGCAGGGCACCGCGCACAAAACTCTCGGAGGAGGGCAGGACCTGGTTGGCTGTATGGAACGTGCTGTCGTCGAACACGCCCATGAGGACCTGCGCGTCGCTGCTGGCATGGTCAAACTCGTTGGCGGCGCTGCGCCGGTAAAAGTCGTCCAGTGACGTGGCGCCGGGTGGACCGTTGTACAAACGCGGTGCGCCGCCGGGCAAGATGACGACATCAGCGGTTGCTGTGCTGTCGAAGAACAGACAAGCGAGGGCTAGAACCAAGGCTGTCCAAGTGGTCGGCACCAGCGCACGCTGTCGTTCAGCGCGCATCGCGGCAAGAGGGCGGTGAGGTGTTGATTCGGCGGTGATGGCTGATCACAAAGGACGGAGGTGACGACAACGACAGATGAATCGAAGCATCGCGGCACACAAAGATAGGCTCACAGGGTTGATCAATAAACCTTCGTGGCGAAGTGTCTAGCGGCTCGAAGCCCCGACTCTGTTCGATGCGGGCTGAAATAGCCGTACAAATTGCGTCGCCTCTGCCTTTAGGCATGACCCAGTTGGGCTATGGGCAAGGTGCGCGGAGAAATAAAAGGCGAAGGAAAGATAGAGACATAAGAAGGACCAAAAAAGAGACGACAAGGCGAGAGTGGTAAAAAGTCACAATGGGCTCATGAGACGACGAGTCAACTCCCACATCTACCTCATCACTTGATGGCGCCAACATAGCCCACGAATCGATACCGCAGCGAGGCTCGTGACATCTTGCCCAAACATGCATCACTCCGCTTGGCAGCTGGCGACGCCTGTTCAAGGCTCTACAATTGTCAACTTGTGACACATTGGTTCGTTCGTACGTTGTAGATAACCATGCACATGCAGCCGTTTGCCATTACACAGCATCCAGATATACGAAACGCCCGAGTATAACTGGCTTTTTTTGACCGCTTTTGCAGTCTTCCGTGTCTTCGTCGGTTGGCTGCATATTGTGGAGGTTGTGTTGACCTTGCGAATACTTCGCAGTGCTGGGAGAAGAAAAGAAATGGCTCCGTATATCTCAGAACGTGTCCGCGTAAACATCTCGAGTCCTGTCCTCCAGCCGCCGCCGCCCTGCGGTGATCAAAGGCAAAAGTGCAGCTATCCGTCAGAGTCACCAAACAACAACGACAAAAACAAGAACAAAAAAGAAAATTTAGATTAAATAAAGAACATCTGAAAAGGAGCAAAAGAGCACCAGGACGAAACCGGATGTGCTGGGTTCGTCGCGCTTATGTAAAAGTTCGGCCAGCTGAGTGTTGCTTCGCACTTTTGTTACGACGGTCCCAGTTGATAGTCTCCTCGCTTTTGTGTCGGGGGTTTTTATGTCTTGTATATTTCTGTTGTTTTGTATCTTTCAGTTTTCGTTTCGGTCGATTTCGATTTGAGACAAAAGAGAGGAACCAAGATCGCGCCTGCCGTGATCTTCGCCAAACATCTGCGTACCTGCCTAGATGCATCGAGTTAAATACAGTGCCCATAATTACTGTGCACACTGTATGTCGCAGCCATTCTTTAGCGCAAACGTGCCTCTTCTCAGCGCCGGATTGGCGGCGGTTTCCGGCGACGGCTTGCACTTGCCGTCCTAAGCGACAAGCACTGACGAAAACAATGACGGAATAATGTCAAAAGTACGATGGAGAACGACTCGTAACATGGCGCAAGTCATCTTCCAATAAGGCAGGCTTGAAGGAACACCCAACACAGTCCTTCTATTCCCAGCGCTAGCCGCCATGGCAATTTATATTGTTCGTGTTGAGCAGGAGAGATCAACCTAGGACTCGGCTGGACATGTTGCGCCGCGCCAAAAACAGGTCGCACTTGCCTCTGGCGCTGATGGTGCTTCCTGCCCCTTAGGGCCCATCACCAGTTTCATCTTTCTCGTTCTGTTTTCAGCTTCATCCAATTCTCCTTTCTTCTCTCCCTGCCTCCGTACTGCCACTCGCCTTCTTTCATTCCACGTCTTGCACCAATCCAGTTGCGCACGCATCCACACTGGCAAGACCCCTCGTCCTCGCAGACTACCCTCAATTGCTTTAGAAGCTTGCCGATGCGCTCGCCGCCTCTAAACACCAACGCGCTCGCGCCGACGAAGAGCTTTCGTCTCTAAAGTCAAAAAGTCGCTTTGGTTCCTTTCATCCGTTGAACTCGAGCAGGCCTCTCGTCTGCCTTATTCGATCCCGGACTGTCCGACTCGTCCTCCTGCCACTTGCGAGTCTTCAATGTCGATCCAGTAAACAGAGCTCAAAACACGCGCCTGCGCAACCCAAGTCCCCAGGCGATTCAATCAGACCAGGCCGAAACCAAAAACAGACCAAAACAAAAGACTGCCAGAAGAGTGTGGTTCGACAATACTGCAAAAAGTAAAACAAGATTCGACCGTTCGCATCGTGCGTCGCCGAAGCTCTGTGCAGCTCGAAAACAAGAGTCTGATATTGCCGTTCCAAGCCAGTTTTGCGACGACCCAAAACACCAGCACCAAAACCCACTGACCGACCTGCTTTGGGCCACCCCCTCTCACCTCCTAAGACGCAATCGCTGTAGCAAAAGTGTGCCCCTCACTCACCCTCCCCCACCCACAGCAACAGCTCCTTGATTCCTTGCTCGCCTATGGATGACCGAGTAATCGCACCAGGACCCAGGCCTAGAGAAAAGAAAGCCGCCAACGAACCCAACGAAAGCGACCGGGAAAAAGAAGGCAGCGTCTGGGAAAATTAAGAAACAGGACCGCCATCCAATCCATGCCCTCAGCCCCCTAGTCACAGCCATTGCAGTGCATTGCCTGCTGCACATCACGCTAAGTTCTCAGCGCCATTGAGCCACATCCAGCCGCCACCACCGCATCCTGGCCACCATCTCGCCCCCCCCTTTCGACCTCCAATAACGAGTAGAACAGCGCGTCGACCACATCACACTAGCTAGCGACCCGGAACGACTAATAAACAGCGCGCACTTCACTTCTGCTTATCCCCATATCCCACTTTAGGACCGCACTTTTGTGTGCGCGTTGTCTCTTCGCGCATCGCACTTCTTTCTCTCCCCTTTTTGCAACGGCCATCGACCACCCGATCGCTCACGATGAACGGCGCGACCTCCTCGACCGGCCCGCCGGCACACTCGACGCCACAGACGGACCCGGCAACTGCCCCGGCATCGGCCCCGTCCACAAACGGCGGCAGCACCAACGAAGCCAGCGCGGGCTCGATCAAGAAGCGGAAGAAAGATGCCCTCAAGCCGATCATAACTACAGAAGGGTGAGTTGGCATTGTTTTGCTATGGTCTTTGGAGTATCTGTGTGATTTATGTTGCATTTGGTGATTTGTTGCCTTCCGTCATCCGATTCCTAGCGAACCTTGGCTTTCTGTTACCCCTTCACCCTTTCACCTACCCTTTCCCCCATCCCATAAGCGCGGAGCAAAAGCACTCGCGCCGAACAACGCAAAGGGCAGTCTGCGGCATGACAGAACTCAGATGTGACACGAGGAAAGGCAAAAACAGACCAAATGAGCACAGACCAGAGCATGTCAGACGAAGACCGAAAAGAAGACAGAACGCGCAAATGCAAAACGGACCGATCAGAGCGACGGAGTCCTCGAAAACATGGCAGCATCGACGAATCCAGCGAAAGAAAACAATCGCGATACCGATAAAAAGGATGCAAGACGGATCAACCAGACAAAATAAAAATACAAGAAAAGGAAAAAAAGGAACAGGGAGTCTTAAAAAAAAAGAAAAGAAAATAGCTGGAAAAGGCGCATGCACGAATCAGCTTCTTCTGCAATCAACTCGTCTCCCCTCATTCTTCTGCGTCTGATGCGTCTGATGCGTCTTCTGCGCCTCTGCTCTGGACTGGCCCGCTGCCAATGCTGCTCTCCTCTGCTCTCCGCTTCTGTGCGTTTTTGGCTGCCTCGCCTGTTTTGTTTGCTTACGATTTGACCTGCCCACCGCCTAACACTCCACCGTCTTTCTCTTTGTCCCTTTTCCATTCCCGGCCCGTGTCTTGGTGTCTATGTCTCATTCCGCTCTTTTGCGCACGTTCGTTCTGTCAGACACTCGACAGCTCTTCTGCACCTCTCTGCTTCGTCTCTTTACCCAACCCGTATGCTTATCCTTTTTCCACATCTACTCGATCTATACCTCTTGCCGGGTCCCGTTGGCCTTCTTCAACTCTCAATTTTACATCCTATTCACCTTGTCACTGGCCCAACTGCTTTCGCATCTTGCCTTCCTCACCTGTCGTCATCGCACATCTGCACTCCCGTCGCCGACCCATACCTGGTTCTAGACCATGATCAGTTCTTTGGTCTCTGCCCCGAACTTGCCTACTCTTCTCACCCCGGCATAAGCGCCCTTCATCTCAGGTCTCGATTTCACTTCACTCCCATGGCTGCGCGTCGCCGTCTCTGATGCGCACTACATTTGGTGCTTCCCTGCCTCATTCATACTCCCCTTTTCTCCTCTCTCCCTTTCCGCCTTTCTCCTCTTCTTCATCCTGCACCCTTCTCTTTCTACCCAACGCGCCATTCGCTCCCAACCGCCCCCAATGCTGAAAAGTCTCCTCCCCAGTCTCCGCGACGTGCGAGACCCACCGCCAAAGTCAAGGTCCGGCCTCTAACCCTCCCTTCCCGTTCGCTCCTACTGTGACCCTCCACGTACACTCACGATCTTTTACCAATCTATCCATCTGTCTTCCTCTGGGCGCATGCTTTGTTTCATTCTCACTGTTTAACTGCGCGCTTCGTTATTGCTTTTCCTTTGGATTGGCCTCACCCCTGCAGCAACAGCCCCTCCCCCCACTTTTCTTCCATCGATCAGCTGCGCCGCCTTTGACCACTTCTCGGCATCACTTTTCGTATCGTGAACCACAATCGCAGTCCCGCTAACACAGTGTGCGCCTGCGCCACCTCTCTTTTAGATCCTCACACATCTCTGGCTTAAATCACTCACCAACATCTTCGTCTTCCGTTGACGACGCCGCCGATAACACCGCCGACGAAGAAGACTCCGAAGACTACTGCAAGGGCGGCTACCACCCCGTCCAGGTCGGCGAGAAGTTCAAAGATGGAAAATACACCGTCGTTCGGAAACTGGGCTGGGGCCACTTCTCAACAGTTTGGCTGTCGCGCGACAATATCACCGGAAAGCATGTCGCCCTGAAGGTCGTCCGCTCAGCTGCTCATTACACCGAAACAGCCGTCGATGAGATCAAGCTCCTCAACAAGATCGTGCAGGCCAACCCCGACCACCCGGGCCGCAAACACGTCATCAGTCTCTTGGACTCCTTTGAGCACAAGGGTCCCAACGGTACACACGTGTGCATGGTGTTTGAAGTCCTGGGCGAGACCCTGCTCGGCCTCATCAAGAAGTGGAATCACCGCGGCATTCCCATGTACTTGGTGAAGCAGATCACGAAGCAGGTGCTGCTGGGTCTGGACTACCTGCACCGCGAGTGTGGCATCATCCACACGGACCTCAAGCCCGAGAACGTTCTTATCGAGATTGGCGATGTCGAGCAGATTGTACAAAAGGTCGTTAAGACCGAGTCTTCAGATAAAGAAAGCAACCGCAATGGTCGCCGGAGGAGACGCACTCTCATCACGGGCAGCCAGCCGCTGCCCTCGCCATTAAACGCCAGTTTCGGGCACAACTCGCCCTTTGCCCCGCCAAGCTCACACGGCAGCCTCGGCCAAATGCTTCACGACTGTATGTGTTTACCTCCCCACCGGCGACGATTCTGCATATCTCAACTAACAATCTTTACAGCCTCCTCCCACACTCACAAGAAGGACTTCTCCTCATCAGAACACGATACGGACCATCATCATAAGGCTGAATCGATCGAAGAGCTCCAGAAGAAGCGGGAAAAGACAGAGTACGTATTTTGTTTTCCGGTCCACGTCTTGGCACGGATGCCGGTACCAATACTAACCGTACTGCAGAGACATCCTGGCCAAGGAAGTGTCTGGTGTCAGCCTCGGCAAAACCCCATCACCGTCTTCTTCGAGCAGCCCATCCAGCTCCGGCGACAAGCGGAAAGCCGAAGAGCACCAGTTCAGTATCGATGTCATCAGCGTCAAGATTGCTGATCTTGGCAACGCTTGCTGGGTCAACCACCACTTTACCAACGATATCCAGACCCGCCAATACCGTTCCCCAGAGGTCATCCTGGGTGCCAAATGGGGCGCCAGCACAGATGTCTGGAGCATGGCAGCGATGGTAAGCGTCGCGACCTGCACGTGTACGATTCGAACCCCACTAACGTCTCCCCCTCCAGGTCTTCGAGCTCATCACGGGCGACTACCTCTTCGATCCGCAGTCCGGCACCAAGTACGGCAAGGACGACGACCACATTGCACAGATCATCGAGCTTCTCGGCCCTTTCCCCAAGTCGCTCTGTCTCTCGGGCAAGTGGTCACAAGAGATTTTTAACAGAAAAGGCGACCTGCGCAACATCCACCGCCTCCGCCACTGGGCCCTGCCCGATGTGCTGCGCGAAAAGTACCACTTTAAGGATGAAGAGGCCCGGCGCATTGCCGACTTCTTGCTCCCGCTCCTCGAACTCGTGCCGGACAAGCGCGCCAACGCCGGCGGCATGGCCTCCCACCCGTGGCTTGAAGATACACCCGGCATGCACTCGGTTGCCATTGACGGTATCCGTGTTGGAAGCCGAGGCGAAGGCATAGACGGGTGGGCTACCGAGGTGCGGAAACGATAGGCGTACCTCGAGGAACGAAGACCGGGGAGCGGGCAGTTTGGCAGTGGGATGGAGTAGGGAAACTAACCACAAACAAAGAATACGGAGGAGGAACGGAACAGACATAAACAAGGAGAGCAGTGATTGTGACCAACATTACCATATTATTGGACTCTTTGGATGTTTTAATCCCTCCCCCTCCTCATCATTTGTCCTCTACTGCACTCATCTGCATATTATACGTGGCTGCTAGCGATATATTACACTCTTTTGCGCCTCGCACTGGTTTCTGCGCCTTTTTTTGTGGACTTACATGTTATATAGAGAAGCCTGCTTCACCCGTTGGTGTGTCACTGCTGTCTTGTTTTTATCTTTTATTGTTCCATTGGTGTTGGAGGAAACATTTGGTCTTCACTATCCTATATAGTTGAGGGTTTGTTTTGACGCACACATACAAACACGCATATTTTATGTCATTGTCACGGCGAGACGCTGTTTTTGTTCTGTACTTGCGCTGACAGCGGTCTTTTCGTAGAGCTTGCACTTCCCAAAACATATTTTATAGACCCGTCCTGGTTGTTGGATGCTGGAGCCACTACCCTTTCCGAGAACTTTGCTCTTCCCCCGAGAACCGAATGCACCTATATTTATTGAAAAGTCAAATGCGCTTTGTTTTTAAACGCGAGCTTTATACATGGAAGCTGAATCAAAATGCGCTCATTGTAGCGCTGAAAGGATGAAGCAGACTGGTGACCCAAATTTAATTATGCCTTGTACCTAGCGACCGGAAAACGCCCACTCCACAATAGTAATGAGAAAACAGAACAGAAGAAACAGGTAGCAGAGCGACGCATATGCCATGACAGACTCAATAATGAAAACAAGACATGGGAGAACGAATGCAAAGCAAGCTAATGTAAAATCCTGGCCAAGTAGCATCACCACGTAACATCTCCCCCCCCCCAATATCCACCGTTTGCTGCATGGGCTTCCCCGCCGCACGAAGCTCTCATCTATTTCTTCTTGTTCCGCATCTTGGCTCGTTGTGCCATCCGCTGGAAAGCTGCTACACTGCTCGCACCAATCGGCCGGTAGTCGGCTCCGCGGTGCCCATCAAATGTGCTCTTGGGCGCAATGGTGTACGACTGTGGAAGGCCCACGGGCGTGGCCCGGTTCGCATTCACGACGGGCGGCGCCAGCTGCATCTCGCGGTCCAGCTCGAAGCGCGACATGGGCCGCTCGGCCAGCGTCTGCGTATACTGGCTGCCGGGGGCACCGCCCATGGCGCTCTTTTGCTCGGCCAGGCGGGCGGCGCGGTAGTCGTACTCGCGCGTTTCAATGTGGCGCTTCTTGAAGTCGTCCGTCTTCTTGAGGATGGGGCGGCTCCACTCGCCCACCAGGCGCTCGGCCATGCGCTTGATGGCGGGCTCCGCACGCTTGCTGCGCGTGTAGAACAAGACGACCTTGCCGATGCCGCTGCTGAGGAGGGCGTCCTTTTCAATCGGCAGCTGGGTGAGGCAGGTGAAGATGTCGCGCTGGATGGTGTAGCTGGGCAGGGAGCCGTCGTTGAGCGGTTCCAAGAAGAACTTGAGCGACTGCAAAAAGTTGGTCTCCGGGTCGAGGATGGTCTCCTGAATGTCGTTGCGGTTGAGGACCGACAGCACCTGCGGCAGCAGCTGCAGCTTGTTGACGGCCGGGCGGCCCTCGGCACGGGCATCAATGTCCGCCATGCACGCACGCTCCATGCGGATCTTGAGCTGCGCAATCTCTTCATCGGCCATCTTCTCGAGATCCTGTCATAACCACCGTGGTTAGCAAAGCACGCATACCCGTTTGGTAGGCTCCCCCACATGTTGTCTTGCGCAGGTGTAGCTTACATCCTCATCCTGCTTTCTCCTCCGCTTGTTGGGGTTGCGGATGGCCAGATCAATGGCCCGGTTGAGCGCACGCTTCCGGCGCTCCTCAGGCGTCAGGTCCTCCTCGTTGACCTCGGGCGACGCCGACTTCTTCCGTCGGGGGGCCGATGCAGCGCCGTCATCGGCCCGCGATCTACGCGCCCGATTGGACCCCTCGGCCGCCTCGTCGCTGTCGCCCGCGCCTGGCGCTGCACCGCCATCGCCCGCCGCTGGGCGCCGCTTCTTCTCCCGCCGGCCCTCCTTGGGCTTCCGTGGCTTTTCGGTGCCGTCCCGCTTGCGTTTTGTGGCCTTGAGCCCGCGTGCCGCTTCCTCGTCAATCGTCACTGGCCGCTCCTCAATCTCGGCCGTGGCCGGGTCGTAGTCTTCAAAGTCTTCGTCGACATCCGACAGCTGCTCCTCGTCTTCGTCGTCATCGCCGGATGCACCGCCGGCATCCTCGACAGTCTGTGGTGCGTCGTCGTTATCGTCACCGTTGTCTCCAGCCTCCTCGCCATCCGGACCAGCAGGGTCAGACGCCTCAGGCTCGGGAGTGGCCGCGGCCTTCGCAACATCGTCATCGATGCCGGCGTCGGCCTTTGGCGATATGGCCGCAGCCGGAGAGGATGCTTCGTCGGCCATTGTAATGTGACTGAGAGTGGTAGGGTTCGTCCCTAATCGTATTCGTGGGTTTTGAAGTGATGAGAAATGGGTATAGGTATACAATAAAGTCGAAAAGCAGGAGGAATAGTGCCCAGCGTTCTTGTCAAGGCACAAACAGGGATGACAGTAAACGGACGAGATTCGAAAGCGCCGGAAGCAGTGAGTGGACAAAGGACGCTTGGAACGTCACCTTTTGCTCTCATTTCGTCAAAATCGCGTTGCTTCGGCGCGGGCTGTTCAAGCACTAAATTTAAAAATTGGGGCACGTGACTGGTCATGTGCAATCTTTCAAAAGGTATATACTTAGTGCCTGAGGCAATGGTGCAGCTGCATACCAGACTCGCAAGACTAGTCCCTGGTCAGACCTGTTTTACCTTTGTTTACAGGCGGCGAGCTCCAAGCCCGTTGCCACCGACGACAGGCGGCTACAACGTACCGTGCCACCAAAAAGTTTTGGCGACAAGACTGCGGTCCCACGCTGCCACGGCAAACAATTGTTCACAGCACGGCCGACCGTGCATGAGCGACGGCAAACAAACGCATCCTGCTTTAATATCCACGTCTCGCCCGTCACCCACATTTCCTACCTTGTTCCTAAGACCAAAAGCAAAACAACAATTGCCTGAGGACACAACGAAGCCAATTCCAACATCACGACGATACATCACCACAATCGTTGTTGGTCGCTATCACGATGAGTCGGAGGACATTCGAAGGCCCCATGGACTGGGAATACCAAAACAACCGTGGGCCTGTGGACGTGTCCAGTCCGTTCTCGCAGATCCCGCAAAGGCCCTTTATGGGTACGTCTCGTGAAGCAGCGCTTGCGTGTTCGAATGCCCTTCCGCGTCACGACTTGCTAACGTTTTGTGTCAGGTCCCTCCTTTGGTTCCTCAGATTCGCCTTCCAAGCTGGCGAGGTCGGCCAATCCCTTTGCTTCCATTGGCGCGAACGCGGCATCGTCGTCGTTCCATGCCAACCCCCCCTCGCCGTCAAAGCAGCAGTTCCCCCGGCCACCAAGCTCCTCCATCTTCAACGCCCCCTCGACCAAATCCTATCCGGCCGCGTCGCCCTTCCGCAACCCGGCATTTACAACGCCACAGAAGCCTAGGGAAGACATCTTCTCCGAAGCGTCCGGGGCCGAGGAGAGCCCCGCGGTACAGAGTGATGCGTCCATGGCGGCCGAGGACACGCCCGAATACGAACGGTTCGACAGCGAGCTCGCCCAAGCGACCATCACGCCAGCCTCGGCTGTGAACCGCAAACTGTTCCACGACGAGAACGACTCCCCCGCTTCCACACAGAGCCAACAACGGCAAGCGTCGCCGTCGCGGCCGACGTCAAGTCATGCGTCTGGGCGTGGCGCGGTGCCACGGGGGAAGCTCGACTACCTCTTTGGGCGGCGCGACCGGGTACGCAAGCGCAAGCGGCAGCTGGGCGACAAGGACGTGGGCAGCGTACGCTCGCGGCACAACAGCAACGGCAACAACAACAACTACACCTCTGACGAATCGGACGACTCGGACGCTAGTGAATGGACCGACGGCGGCCGGTCTCAGCGGAGGCGCGGTGGTGGTGACGGCAAGAAGGGCCGCCGCGGGAGAGAGGGCGGTGGCCCGAGCACGGACGGAACGACGGTGAAGCGGGGTGCTATCGGCAGCCTGTTCTCGGCGATCCACGACCACCCTAACGTGCCGCTCATCCTGTCGTGGTGGTTGCAGCTGGGCATGAACGTGTTCTTCATGGCCGTCGTCATGTGGTTCGTGTGGGGCGGCATCTCCATGATGCGGGCCGACATTTCGCATGCGGCGGATGCGGCCCGGTCGCGGCTGTTGGCACAGATGAACGACTGCGCGCACGAGTACACCAAGAACCGCTGTGCGCCCCTCAGCGAGCGACTGCCGGCGCTCAACGTGATGTGCAACGAGTGGGAGGTGTGCATGAACCAGGACCCGTCGAGCGTGATGAAGCTGCAGGTGTCGGCCAAGAACGTGGCCGAGATTATCAACGAGTTTGTCGGTGTCATGAGCTTCAAGGCTTGGGTAGGTTTGCACTCGAATCCATACTCTGCACCTCTGCATCATTTTTTCGTCTCTTTTTTTTTACGGACGATTTACTAATAATGTACAGGGTTTCATCCTGTCAGCTATGCTGGCTGTGATTCTGGCCAGCAACATGGGCTTCAGCCGCTTCCGCGACGCCGCGTTCGTCGACAACGCCAAGCCCAACCTGCCCTCGCCGCACGCGTACGCGTCGCAGCCCGTGGGCGGGCCCCCAGGACCGTCGTCGCTTCCGTCGTCCCAGGACCCCAACCAGGCATATATCTGGGCACCAATCGGGCAGACGCCGCGCCACATCCGGCGCGAGTTTATGCTGCAGCCTGACACGCCAACGGACACGGATGGCTCGCCAGATGTTGTCCGCGCGGCCATCATGCCGCCGCCTCAGACACCGTCGTTCCGGCGAAGCCCCAGCAAGGGCGAGCGCGAGCGCAGCCCTGCCAAGGCCAAGGCCAATCGTAGTCCGAACAAGGTCTATTAGATCTGTTTGGGCTTGTATGCACGTGACGTTCGAATAGGGGAGGTATATCTTGTATAATAGCGACAGTAAAGAATCTTGGGAGACACGGCTTCTGGAAATGGGTCCGAAGGAAACTTGAGCATAGATTTTGCCGGCGTATGTTTACTAGCGTATGTTTATTATCTGGAATGAAAACGACGATTGGCTTCCTTCACATCCTTGGGTGGTGACGGTTCTGTAGGAGACATAACCTTTACCTGTCCTATCTTCTCTTTATTTACACTTCGTGTGGACTGGTTTTTATTTTGCCCTCTTGCACATGGTATTTCGTCCCACTTCCTCCCTTAGAGCCTTGATAGCTCATATCTTTGTACACAACGTGGCAGTTGACAATGGCCGAGATCCGCCTCGATCTGGGCCGAAATGGAGTCTTGTTTCCCTTGGAGTTTTCGGACGAAATGAAATGCCAAGTCTGCTCGTGCCGTCATTTTTTCTCGCGAGCGTCATCCAATGTCGGTGGGCCGCTCCAAGGCGGTCGAGGTCTGGCAAGTTCTGCAACCAACAAAACTAGTGCAGTTTGAAGCCACAGTCCGGTGCCTCAGTCGCATTGCGCACTGCGAATACTGAGTCGCACCGTTCCATTCTAGTTGTGGTTTGAGGCGTGAGTCCTTCCTAATCATGACTGTAGCTCCTTCCAGTGCGTTCAGAAGCACGCTATTTCGTCTTCAGCGCTGTTATAGTGGGTAAATTGCTACAATAAGAGGAGACAGCGCATGTCACCCACGCGACCAATTAGGCGGGCAGGCGGGGTGCCACAGTAACTAGCCACTAAACTATCTTTTCTGCTTTGTTCGGCCAATTCTCCGTGGCAATGTACGGAGGACACGCCCCGACTAAGTCCAGTGGCGCCTCACAGTAGCATGAAAGTACAGGCCGTTTTCGCCGTCGAAATACGCAAGACCTCTTTTCAACGGCTTTGATATTTTTAATGCCCGAGACACAACCCACAACCGACCGCCCCCTCCTGCCGCCCAGGAACAGGCCTCGCCAAGCCCATAAAAACAAATCTATGCGTATAAACCGCCATTGGATCCCGACCGCAAAAGCCAGTAACAAATCCCATCACAGGAATCGATTCACGAACGCAACTCGGCATCATCGCTCGCGAAGACCACATCCCACACGGATCGCATCTCACAGCAATACACCTGTCCCTGGCGCATAAGCATGGTCCTTACATAACACACAAAGATGAAAGCATGATCTCTTCGTCGTTTGCATCTCGAGGCGTCCTTCTCCAATTTCCTTGCGTGGCTGCAATTTCTCGGTAAATCGTCACGATTGACAGCTTTGCCAGCAGCTTGCGACATTCCAGCGCCACCCGACACGACCAGCCCACGCCTCTTCTCTTTGCTGTGCGTCCTGCCCACGGCTGCATTGGCTGCATTGGCTGCATTGGCGACCGACGGCAAGCATGGACAACAAAGAAGACGACCTGTCCAGTTCGGCAGGCATCCCAACGCCGAACTCGGCCGGCGGCCAAGGCAACGCCGCACGCGGCAAGCAACGGGCGGCGCCCGACTCGGAACCGGCTGCCAGCACGTCCTCCACGGCCACACCGCTGTCCCAGGCACAGATATCCAAGCGGCGGCGCGGTATCGGCGTGGTCACGCCCAATGCCTGCAACGAGTGTCGCAAGAAGCGCGTCAAGGTGAGGGACAACTATGTCAGACTGTATTATTATCAGCATGACGACACGACAACACGACTGACAAGTGGGCCTACAGTGTGATGGACGACGACCATGCGGGCGCTGCCGCGTCCAGAGGGACGTTGAGTGCGTGTACGAGCTGCCCGTCCGCCAGTCGAAAGAGGACCTCCGGAGCGAGATCGAGGTCCTGCGCAGGCGCCAACGGTCCAGCGACGCCGTCATCTCCGCGCTCAACCGCCCGGGCATATGGGAGGATATATTGAACCGGTTGCACAACGGCGAGACAGTAGAGAGCCTGTCCGAGTATCTTGATACGGGCGCGCCAGCGACAGCCGCCTCTACTGCTACAACAAATCCAAATCCAAATTCAAATCCAAATCCAAATCCAAATCCAAATCCTAATGCAGCGGCACTACAAGCAACCAGCACGACGTCGACGAATACGCCGTCGCAATTCCAACGCTCGCTGCCGAGTGCTGCGTTCCTGGGCGGTGAGGCCCCGACATACGTGCCCTTCTCGCCAGGAATGACGCAGGGTGGGCAGTCGAGCGGCGGCTCTGGTGGTCCTGGCTCGAGCCAGAGCATCAGTGAACAACAGCTGCCTCATCCGTATCAGCAGCATCAGCGACGTTCCCACCACCAGCAACAACAGCAGCAACATCTCCAACCCCCACAGCATCAACAGCATCAGCAGTTTCAACAACATCACCGACACCAGTCGCTCCACCAGCACCAACAGCATCAGCCGAATCAGTCGCACCTCCAGCAACATCACTTTGAGCAGCTGAATCAGCAGCATGGTAGTCCGTGGGGCGGCGACCCCTACTCGGCCACGAGCCAGGCACCATCCACCCAGAGCGACTCACGCCAGGATTGGAACATGCCGCCCGAGTCCCGCGTCGGGTTATGGGTCGAGGGCGTCGGGCCAGACGACCAGTCCGGCTCTGGCGGTGGCAGCGGCGGTGGCGGCGGCGGCGGAGGCATGGGTGACATGAGTTCCGGCGGGATCCCACGGTACCGCGGCGTCGACCAAATCCTCGCACCCGACATGCCCGACCTCAAGTTGCCGACCACCACGTGGACCGACATCTCGGAAGATCTCAACCTCGTCCAGCACCTCTTGGCGCTCTACTTTTGCTGGGAGTATCCGACCTTTGCCTCCCTCAGCAAGGAGCACTTTCTCTCCGATTTCCAAGAAGGCCGCCCCCGCTACTGCTCGCCCATCCTCGTCAACGCCTTGCTGGCTCTGGGCTGCCGCTTCTCCACCCAGCCCAACACACGCGCCGTGCCCGACGACCCGTACACGTCCGGCGACCACTTCTTCAAGGAGTGCCAGCGCTTGTTCTACCTCGAGGAGAACCACCACAGTCTGACCACCATCCAGGCGCTGGGCATCATGTCGATTCGAGAGGCAAGCTGTGGTCGCGACTCCGAGAGCTGGTACTATGCCGGCCAGAGCATCCGCTTGGCCATTGAGATGGGCCTGCACCAGATCCGCAACGACGACGGCGACGAAGACGAGGTTGCCGTCAAGGCCGCCACGTTTTGGGGCGCCTTTGCCCTTGACCAGTAAGTTGCTGTCGACCCTTCCAACGACGCTTTTGTATTTCCTCTTTTTTCTCACATCTTTTCCCCAGTGCTTGGTCCCTTGCAACAGGATCCCTTCCCCAATGCTCCTGCTTCCCGCTTCTACCGCCAAAGCCTGCCATCATTGACGGCATCGAGGCTTCGCACTGGATCCCCTACACGGACGACGGCGCACCTTTGCAGCGCTCCTGCCAGCAGCCGTCAAACGTACGCTCGGTATACAAGTGCTTTTGCGAACTCAGCGAGCTTGTGCACCAGTCCCTCTATATTCTCCATTCTCCTGGGCGCCCTCTCACCAGCCGCGATCTTCTCCACATCTATACAAAGTATCTCAACTGGTACGACTCCATACCAGAAGTCTTGCGACTCGGACACAACTTCACCCCGGCTGTCCTGTTCGCCCAGTAAGTGCATTGGTGCCCTAATGCCTCTATGTCCTACATGTACTAACCACACTTGCTCTCCAGCATGTACTACCATTTCGCGATCCTGCTGCTCTTCCGGCCCTTGATCAAGCTCCGTATCATTGGATCCAGAATCCTGCCTAAAGATGTCTGTCTACAGGCCGCCGATGCCATCCAGGGCCTGCTCCGCTCCTATTCCCAGCTCTACACCTTGCAACGAACGCCGTCCTTTGTACCTTACTTTGTCCTTACCTCGTCCATCATGCACCTCGCCATTGGCGCCTCCACATCGGCCGAACTGCCGCCGGGCGGCGACATTGCCGCTGCCATGGCCAACAAAGCGTCCACCTCTCTTGCCCGTCGTCCCAAGGACAGCGACGATCAGAGCATGCACAGCGTAAGCGGTGATGGAGGCAGCAGTAACAGCAGCACCGGTGGCGGCAACGGTGGCGGCGGCGGCGGCGGCGGCGGCAGCGGTGGTGGTGGTGGTGGTGGAAGTGGAGGCGGTAAAGGAGCACACCACGGCGGCGAGGACTCGAACGGCGGAGCAAGCAACAACAACAGCCCCAGTCCGGGCCGTGGTACTACCAAACTCGACTCCCGCGTGGTCGAGTCCATCAACCGCGGCATCGCCGACCTGACCGCGATGGTGCCCTGCCACCACTTTGCCGAACAGGCCCTCAACATCCTGCGCTACCTGGCGAAAAAGTGGAACATTGACATCCACATTACCCCCGTCACCAAGTCGTCCAGCGGCAGGCTCATCGAGGACGCCGACAGCGACCGCCTGCTGCGCCCCATGACCACAAGGCTCAACTTTTTCACGCCCAACATCGAAGACAGCGACTTCAACTGCACCTGGGGCGTGCTCGATGCTGGCGTCTCCAAGGGTTTCTTTACCGGCGGCAGTGCCGCATCGGCGTCACTCGCCAAGGCCGCCGACAATCTTGACAATCCGCTCTTCTGGCCGTTCCCTATGCAGGGCCGGCCGGTTCTGCCTCTTGGAAAGAAGCTCGAAGAGGCCGGCTTTGCTCTCTTGTAAACCTGGACACGTTCACGGTGGGCGTTTAAACATGTACGAGCGACAACTTGATGACACATAAAATATGAGCACATCTAGAGACAAATATCAAAATATAAAGTATGTAGTAACAAGGGCTAACCGGCCATACTTTGTGTACTTTGTGTGGCATTCTTCTTCGGCATCATTCATGCTACGTATAAAAGTAAATCAGTGTACGATGTGCCGGAAATCAAGCCATCGAGGGGGAGAATTAAACGAACAACTTGAAAACCGATGCAAAAAAAAAATTGTTGTTCCTAGTGGGGTTCGAACCCACGACCTGTGCATTACTGTCATAGGAACAAAGGGACTTGCGCCGCCTCTGAGTCTATCTAATTCGGGTGTTAGAACAGGCTTCGCCAGGCTTTCCCAATAGGTAATTTTCGGTTCGACTTACAAGAGCACCATGCTAACCACTGCACCATAGGAACGGAAAATTTTGATAGTTTATCCGACTCCGGGCTTATTCCCATTTATACAGGATACAGCGCCGGCCAATCTCTGACAGCGCGCCATTCATCGATTAGCAATCACTTCCCCTGAAGAATAAAAGCAACAAACGAAAATAAAATGTGCTGTACAGCTGATCTCTCTACAACTTTACAAATTGTCATCATTCTCGTTCTGATAAATTCACGGAGCTACTCGATGTGCAACTGAAAAATAAATAAATATATATGAAATAGCACTTGATGACAGCGAATGTTTTCCTACTGCCACGTTGCAAAATTTTGACAGGTCTAATGAAAGAAGCTTTTTTCTGTTACGAAACAAAATATAACAGAATATGTGTTACTATACGACCTGCAATGTTTTCGTTTTGAAAAGTCCATATCATAGCATCATAGCCGACAACTCGCAAAGCAAACCTTTTGACCTGGGGGGTTACAAGTTCTGCAAGTGATCTTCCGACTTCGTCCTCAAATATCTTCAATTCGTGTTCAAGGCACGAAGTTGTGGCACACCACGTTGGTTTGAAGTTCTATTCTTGACAAAAAAAAAAACCTCTTGTATACACACACAGAAATCTTCGACTTTTAGCCTTCCCCCAAAATCTGGACGTGGCCGTGTTATTGTTTTGTCGTTTTCAGCTCGTCGAACTTCTCACATAATCGATGACACGCACGCACTGGAATTTACACACACTCACAAAGGTTGTCGAGCCTCAATACAACATCGAGTCAGCTGGCCTCGTCGCACACATTGCCACTCTCGGGGAAAGTAGGTAGTGTGTATCTTTACGAGGTGCAGCAAAACAGCACCTTTACCGGCGGCTCGGATACAATGTTCCCAATGTCTGGGGACGATGGTTTCGCGTCGGGGCAAAAGGAGGGTGGCTGTGGAGTCAATCTCAGCTGAAAATGAAAAGCTTGACAGGAAGACGAGAAGTGATATGCGATGACAAGTACACGAAGGGGGGCGACTTTGAAACAAAGCGTTGGATTCGAGGCTGGCAAGCCTTGTGGCCTTGCTGTGGTATCCGGCCCGTCGGGCGCGAGGAGGATCGGGCGCGTCACAAAAGATCTTTTTGTGGAGGGGGCGTGCCACGACGAGGAGCTCGTGACAAAAACAGGGAGATAGACAGCGCATAAGATAAATGTGAATAAAAAAAAAGTGTCAAGTAGTGGCGGTTGCGTACGCGGTTAGAGCAGAAGAGAATGATGGGAAAGTAAGATGGTGGAAGGAGACAGAAGAGGAAAAAGTACGCAAGGCGGTATATCGGTCATGTAGCATGCACCACCCCCTGGTAAAGCCTACGGGGCGTCATTGGAAGAGCCGAGATAAGCCAGAGCAGAGTCCGACGGCTGTGTTTTAGTTTGTGGCTCCGGGGGAAGGGAACATGGTCACTACGTCGTCTCTTGAGTTGTGCTCCGTTCCCATCCCTTTTCCGTTTTCTGTGCTTTTCCTTTTCTTTTCTTTTGTTTCTCTTTTTTTCTTTTTCCTTTTTTCCTTTTTTTCACCGGCAGGCATCAGCGACCAAGACTATTTTCGTCGACCTGCATAAGGTTACACGTGGATATGGGATTCTTCGCGGAATGACCATCCTGGTTCCGCGCTACAGAAATGGCATTCTTTGCGTTTAGTGTATGTTAACCTTTGGTTTACTCTGCTTCCCGGCAGGGTCCAATTTCAATGAGACAGTCTCATTGGCAAGGCCGATACGATCCACGACTACCTCTTCGACAGTACTCCGTAAAAGAACAATTCTCATTCTCCGCAGTGTGTGTCACTATTGTTGTCTGCTATCAAAGTTGCCGCCACAGATGCGGACCTTGTGCGGCTATTTCGTTTCTTTTTCTCATTTGTTCCTTTATCTCTACCTTTCTTTTCTTCTTCGGCACACAGGTCAAAGCGTAACATGTAGATCCATACTCCACTCCCAGCACAGTTCGGTTTACTCCGCACTGCCCAGACGCCGTGATTATGGTCCATGGAGGTCCAGATTGGTCTTGCTGCAGTTGAGGCACTAAAGCAGGTTGCAATCGGCGTTTTGCGTATACCTGTCACTGTCACTTTCTGGGTCACTGTACTTGTGGATCAACGGTCAGAAGATTAACGATCTTTGCAGTTTTAATTCTCGTAAAGTATGTTGTACATCGTACGGATATTAGACGTTCTGGGATATTGTTCGAAAAGAGAAACTGTTGCGTCGGACTGCAATTAATGGTCGATCAAAGCTGGGGATCCCCCGGCTCCGAACGGTAAGTATAAACAAGTACTTGCAAACTCCAGAAATGACATTTCTCACTCGTAGAACTTGGTCCCTGATGAATTATCGCTTCTACAGCATACCGTTTTCTCTTTTTTTTACTGTTTCACTTCTCTAACTACTACGGCATGTCGTTTGTTGCATAATCGTACGTTTTTGAAGAATCGTTTGCTACTGCTAGTTGACCATTGTACAGAATGTCCTTGGACTTTGGCAAAAGCCACAAAAAGAAGATAAACCCCGACAAAAGCGGCCACTTGCATTGCACTGCCCACGCGAATGCAACGGTGGCGAGTGTATCTTTGTGTGCTTTGTGTCTGGGCAGATCTCTCTCTTCGGCTGGACCTCCTTTTCTTCTTAATTTTTCACTCGATTTCCATGTCACCATTGTTTGTATCGATCGCCATCGTTTCTCGGGATTTGCTAGTAAAGTTCACCGGGCCTGTCATTGTGACCGATTGGGACCTCTGCATGCTCTATTACGACATCCGGAGTACTTACAACATACGCAGACAACTTTCAGCTGTTCTTAGCCCCCTCTCCCAGCAGCGCACATGCAATTAACTCCCCTCCCCTGTCTGTCACACTGTTTCTCCCACCCCTGCCTTGAATAGTTACTGTACAATCCCTCGCTCTCCCTCTTCATCCAACCCCCTCACGCCAGAAACAATGGCTCGAAGGTGACGGCCCATGTCGGTTTCCTTCATTGCATGACTTGACGTCTAGATTCTCACTGTTCCAAATACAGGATGGAAGGAAAACAGAGGAAGCCGCCGGCTTCGCCGTGCAGGTAGTTCTAGTTGCATATGCCGCTTTACAAAAATAAACAAATGGGCATTCTTCTGTACCTGCGTGCTATTTAAATACTTTCTTTTGGCGTGCGTCCTTGGTCCAACGACATGGCTTATCGTGGCGCCCTACGGAGTAATATGACAAAACATAAGAATGTCAAAAAAAAAAAAAAAAAAAAAAAAAAAAGAAGTGGCGATTGATCCAAGAACTCGTAAATGCATTTGCTGCCATAAGAGGTCGCCTGGGGTGCAGACATGCAGGGGTGGTTGAACGCTGGAAAAGTAAAAGATTGTGGCTGTGAGACGACGGTGTCTTATTACAGGTCTTATCGCTGCAGTGTTTGTTGATCACCAGTTTTTGGAATTGCTTTTGGTAATAAGCTGATTCGGGAGACTCAAGAGCGAGTTGATTGTCCATTTGATGGGCGGAAATGTGTCGGAGGGATACAGTTATTCTTACACTTACTGTGCGAGATGCTTGTCCCTTAAAGCTCTGTTGTTGGCATATTGTGTCGTGTAAGTTGAAATTTCGGCGTGTTTTCCATTTATTTGCAGTCAAGGCTGAGTAAATTGTCGAACGCTGCTGAGGGCGTGGTTCTATCAGAGATCTTCATTTTGCGGGGCTAGTGACCAGAAAGAACATAAAAAACGTGGGCAGCGGCCAGGGGAAGTGTGCCTGTCCTGGTAAAGCTAGCTTGGAGTGAAAAATAAAGTTTATTAAATCCAAAAGACGTATGTTGTACTCCGTACATGTCCAACCTGTAAAATCGTATGCTGGTTGGAACAAATTCAAAGAAACAGAAAATTAAGAAACAGAAAATACACAAAAAGCCAAGAAAACAAAAAGTAGAAAACAAAAAATAAAGAATTCACCGGACCCGGAGTATAACCTCGTGCTGCTACAAAACAGGCACACCACACAGAGCTGTAAATCGTTCTTGGGCAAATAAAAGTAAGTCGGCAGTGATGGACAAAGCAGGGTATCCGACAGGAGATTAGCAACAAAGCAATAATTAAAGAAAGATATAAGGCGGTACCGAACATTAATTTGTTTCAAGAAGAGAGGGGACAAAAACGCGCGACGATCCAATCGAGCCCAAAAGTGGTGAGACTTGGTATTAACAACCCTGGTAAAAGATCTCCTTGGCTTCGTATGGAGTGGTCATGAGGTCCTCGACCGAGGGCAGCCAGAAGAGCAGGCTCTTCCAGGCGGGAGATGCCGAGGCCTGGCTGTCTTGGACGTCAATGTCCTCGTAGAACGCCACGGCATCGGACGTCAGCGAATGCTCAAAGTGGACATAGTCCATACCCTGGCGGGCATTGCTGAAGGTGTAGATGACACTGTTGAGGCTGCTCTGAAGCTCGACCTGAAGAGAGCGGTCCTAAATTGGAGGTGTTAGAGGCGGTGGAAGAAAGTGGACAATGGAAAACCACCGAAATCATGCTGTTCGTACCTTGGTGTTATTCTGCTCATCACGGCGCTGCTTGTCCATGAGCACCCAAATCGTTCCCTCCACAAGGATGCGCAGGGCGACATAAGCCACATGTGTGTTGACAACGTTGGCCGACGTGAGGCGCTTGATGAGCTGGGCGTCGGCACTGCCAAAGAGATCGCGAAGCCGTTCGGCCAGATATTGTGTCAGCATGATGTCACACTGCGCGGTGATCATGCGCGGCAGTGGTGACTGGTTCGGCATGGACGTGGCATCTTTCGGGAGGCGCTCGATGCCAAGCCGTTCTGAACCGGTGATGTATGCGGAGAGTGTTTTTTGGACTGTATGGAAGAAGAGCGAGAAACTCGCAGTCAGTAAGAGTCCAAAGTGATGGGATGCCTGCCTCCGGCTACGTTGATGGCCTTACATCTCCCAAAGTCGTACTCGAGCAGCAGCTGAAGTTCGGGTGCCTGTGGGGAAGGAAAGATTATATATTAGTAAGACGGATCAATACTCTCAATGGGGAATCCTACATGGCCCTTTTAAGGAACCTTCCCAAAAGGGACTTGGGACTCAGGACTCACTATGCCAGTATCGATCAGGCGAAGAGCCTCTTGGTGGGCCCGGCCCTGTGTCGCCGCCCACGCGCAGGCTTGGCTTCGGATCTGGAAGCGGAGCTGGTTGAGGTACGCCGCTGGATCAACGACGGCATACGAAGGCAGATTGATCCATTTGTGGTTTCCGTTGGCATCCGTGTACCGACGGCCCGTCACGTCGCCGTACCGCGGGACGAACTCGCGCACCAGGAGGGCGGTCTGCAGAGCCGCGCCGCTGGTAAAGACAACTTCCACGGCTGCGGATCCGCTCTTCCAGTCGCCGTCGTCGATGACTGGAAGACTGGCCTCGTCCTTGAACCGCGTCGTCAGGTCGAGACCACCGACACGGTGGAAGACAACACCTTTATAATTGATGAGCCTCATGGTCAATAACGGCAAAAAAAAAAAAAAATCACGAGGTGACGTGAGTGTGGTAATGTGAGAGGGTTGTAGATGCGACAAGGGAAGAAAACGAGTGTGATCAAGAGCAGCGTGGAGCAAGATGAAAGGTATCTGGCTTATAAGCCCAGAGTAGGAATACAGCAACGATTGTCAGAAGAGCAGGGAAGAAGGTGAAGAAAGGATAGAAGAGGAATCGTGAAACAGAAGAAAATATCGAGAAGGGGGAACCTGCTATTTGTACTTGATAGGACTCCCTCGCAAAGAAATACAAAAAAAAAAAAAAAACAATACACACAGATCGAGACCAGGCACAGCAAAATATGTAGGCGACTTCATATGTAAGTAGGCGCAGGGCAAGGTCTCAGGAATAGGTTGCTCGCTCTCAAAGAGGACTGGGGTGAGGTACGAAAGGGAAACGGGGAGGGGTGAGGCGACTGGCAGACCAATAAAAGGAGGCGTCCTATACAAAACAGAGTCTGACGAGGGTGGCCTGCTTCCGATGAGCCAAAGAGCCATCCTTGAGTCAATGGCACTCCGTCCTTGGACTTGAAAAAGTAAGCCAGCTGATAGGGCTGCAGCTATCTGCACTTTGCAGTCGTTGCCTGTTGTCATACGTTCGCAAGGTAAAGTGCTTTTTTACCTGGCCTGGTTTTAGGGTATCCTGCACATCGTATGGTGTGCATGCGAGTGCTGAAACCAAGAAATGGCCGTTTGCTAGCCGCACCCCCACGGTGAGCTGTGGCAAGGTGAGACAGGGCGAGGAACAGAGCGTGGTGGACGAGAACGAGCTTCTGACAAGCTTGTCGCTCAAACTTGGACGTCCTTTTGCCGCGTTTGTCGATTCACCTGGGAACAATTGACTTTTGAAAATTGACGGTTGTCGACACTACCCGTCTCAATGGCCAATGGCGGCATTTGTTTTATGTGGCATGTACGGAGATTTGATGCCGCACCGTTGCCTTTTCCCCCCCATTACGACAGCAACAAGCGCGCCAGAGGGCGTGTATCGAAGCTTCCAAGCAAGGGCAGATCGGAGATTGAGCTGCGCTCGTGATAAAAAAAGAATAAAAAATTGAAATGACGAATAAATTTGTCGCGGATACAATAGCAAGGAATGCGGCAAGAAGAACAAGCGGTGGGACGAAGACAGGAGCTGATGTGACGATCGCTGGGTGGTGAAAGTCGTGGTCGAGGTGGAGATCGAACGGCGGTCGGGTTGGTACAAAGATGAGGCTGGGTCAATAAGCGGTATTCCTGCTCCAGCTGGACGTAATACGACGCACAACAAATCATGCAGAAAACAAGAACACATGACACCGCCTGAGTGACACCGTACAGTTCTCGCTATGCATGGGACAGAGTGTGCGTCAAATAGGCGCGCGAGATAAAATGGAACGCTGAACAAGTATTTTTGGGAGCAAGTACAGTATAAGTGACAGTGAGCTACAATATGCTGGCAATATTAAACAGAAAAAATAGAACAATAAAAACACAAAAATAAAAGAAATAGATATCACCGCATGAAGGATCACGCGAGGCGCATCCCATATCCGACCCATCAGAGCGAGCAGGAGGACACAGAGCGAAAACTCAAGAATATCAGAAGAAATACGGCCAAGGTCGGTTTAGCGCACATGCAGCATTGCCTAGATATTGAAACGCTGTTCCCAAATACGACAATGACGTCCGCATGTCTGGTCCGTTGAGGTTGTGCATACTCCGTTTTTGTCCGTCTGCTGGTATCCTTTAGCCTTGTCTGGGCAGTGGCCGTTCCTCCTGGTGTGGTTGTCTGTTGGTGGAGTGTTGTACTCGTCAGCAAAGTAGTAAATGCTTGAGTAAGAGGCTACTCTGTAGACTCGAAGATATTGCTAAACGGGGCCGCAGGCGAGGGTCCAGGCCAGGTAGACAAACCTTTCTGGGCTTTTGTGGCGTACGAAGGGTGTGACGGCCAAAGAGTGTAGTAGTACGAGGCCAAAGGAGGTTGGAGAACAAGTTCGAAGTAATATCTGTAATGTAGACGGATAAAGGAGCGCAGCAGGCCGCATTGGATGACTGCATCTTTGTAAAATCACAGCTACACCCCACTGGCCTGACCATCACCCTCCCTTGCTCTGTTCTGTTGACTGCACTTTTGTGCGTTGCCCGATGCACATATTTTCTGCATGTGGATTTGGCCCCCAGGTGACAACAGACGAATCGCTGCCTCGCCTTTCTTCTGTCTCTGTTGTATTGTGCACCGCCCGACATCTTCTGTTGGTCACCTGGACTGTTCGGTTCACGTCGCACAATAGGATTGCCTGCCGTCATACCTGTTGTCCAAAGTCGGTGAACATTGTTCCTGGCTAGCAGAGGCGGACGCTGCGTATCGAGCCCGCGACGCTTGGTAATTCAAGGCCCTTGATAAAATAAAAGAACCGTTGCGGAGTAGCTTCCTGACCAACTACCCGAAGCTGCGTTGACGCCTGTGGTCAGACATTTGCATTCCGAGCTTTGGAGTGGGTCCGGAACGGACCTACGAATGAGCTTGGCATGCAGTCCTTAAAGGACGGGGGCTTTCTCTGCTCGCTTCTGCAGGTCGTTTAGGTTTTCATTCGTTGGCATCTGTCGCGGTGCTGTTCCTTTCCAATCTAATTTTCGGTCTGCGTCTGCCTGCAACTTTTCGTTTTTACTCGGAAGTCTTCCCCGACGATGTCGTAGTGTATTTGGGAGAGACCGGGGACCGCAGTGCCGTTGGCCCATGCGCTTTTATGCTTTCTTTTTTTTTCTTTGTTTTTTCCTGCTCTGGGCCGCTGGAAAGGTGTCGGCTGATTGTTTCGCGATGGTCGCCTTAAGTCTCCAAATGAACTGCCCGAATATAAGGGGGGTGGCTTTTAACGGTGGTTCGTTGACGGTCAGAATGGGCGTCGGCAGAACCAAGAAAAGGCGAAATCGTGCAGAAAAGCAGGATTGCGCATATGCACGACTTCTCTGATGTTCTTGAGGCCTAGGCTCTGATTCGGGATTGTACGTGGCTGACGTCGTACATCGGGTCATCTCTCATGGGTCTACTGAGGTCCTCCTAGTTTGTCCTCGTCAACTTTCATTTTCCTTCCCATCTCTACTACTTGTAGCTTCACGGATAACTTTCCGAATATGTCCCAAAGGTGACGAAGAGAAACGTAATCACGACTTCAAGGACAGAAAAAAGAAACTAGTTGTAACTGGCGACTTACACGAGTATATGCATGGGTTTCTTGCCTCCAACGACCAAGAGACCCTCTTGCGTTACCTGCACACTCGCGTGTCCTAGCTGCTGCATTAGCCATCAGCACTAGGGAGCGACCTGAGAGCCGTTTTGGGCGCATGCTTAATGATGCTTGAAGACCAGCTGTTAAATGTGTTACAATTTTGCTGGATTTCATTCTCCGAACATTCCGTGCCTGTCTGAGTTATGTGGTTGCAAAATGCATGGTATGTGCAGAGCAAGTGCAGGACAGGTGCCGACAAGCTAGACCAAATGGAGCACTAATTGGGTCAGATTGAGAACCTCGATCGATAAGTTTTGATTTTCTAGTGAGGTTGACAGCAAACTTACGTTCTGCTTTCTTCTTCCATTCTGGATATTTTCATGGCCTCCACCTTTCCTGTTTGGCAATGCCCCATTCAACAAATGAGAACAAAAAGACGGTGTATTGACAAAACGGATGTATGTCCGAAACGCCCGCAGCGGAATCTTTGCCGATTTGTCTTCGTCATTCGTTGTGTGCAGCCGACCTGTCTTGTGCTCCATTTGCGGCCGTAAACAAAGAAGAGTTCATTTCGTCATAATCCGATTGGATGTGTTCCAGCTTCTAGTTTTTCTTTTTGCGGGCAGAAGAACATGGGCCGATCCGACGACGTCGGATGGCTGACGGATCGGTTCTGCCGAAGCATGGCTTTAGCCAGTACGGCAGCGGCACGTCGTCTCTTTATCTTATTTCCTTTCTTTTTCTTTTTCTTTTCTGTATTGGCCGCGTGCTGTGTAGATAGTCTTACTGACGTACTTCCTGCTTGTGAAACCAACCGTAAAAGACGGTAAGATCGGAATGGTGGACGAGGGTTGGGAGGGCAAGCGTCTTCGGGTTGTTTTGATACGAAATCTAGCCTGCTAGTATAAATGGGATCATCAACGACATACTGTCGGTGGACAGTGAAATGGCGTTGGATCTCTGTGGCTGTTGACGGAAACCAGTATCATACCTGTTTTTTGGATGCTATCTCAGCCCGCCTTTTCCTTGCTTAAAAGTCATATTCCGACGCTCTGGCGGCTGGTACATGGTGCGACCACGACCCGATCGAATCGTTCGCCTTGAAAAGTGGCGGTCTGACCTTTAGCATCGACAATGCACATCAGTGGACCCGAGGGTGTTGGATATGCGCTGCGCTCATGGGACTAAGCGAGACATACAGTGCCCGAGAGTAAGAGCCATAGCTCGAAGTTGTGCATGAACACAGTCGCTGTGCTAGCAAAAGGATCGTCAGCATGGGCTGGAAAGAGACAACAAAACTTCAGATCGACTATGCGATCTATGGGGCGATAGGCGAAAGATGAGTACAGACCAAGAGTGATATGCACGTAGCACGTAATTTGGCGGAGAAACGCCTGACAGTCAAGAAACAGCGTAGAGTGGTCGTGGTAGCAGCTAAAGCAGTGTGGGTTTGGGGAGCAAAGTATTGACGACAGTGAGGTTCAAGTTGACAGTGAACATTTGGGTCAGTGCCAGGTAATGGATGGATTTGATGATGTTTCTTCTTATGTATAACTAGCTGCAGCAGCGTTTCGTGGGCAGTTACCAATTCGACGCACATGGCGTGGGAAGGAAAGAGACCCCTTTGTTTTCATCGCTCCTTCTTTGTATCGAAATACGGAAAGCGGAAGGAACAGAGTCGTTGAGACGGAACTGGATTCCAATAACCTGCTCAGCAGGCCGGTCTCGTAAGGACAGGCTCGTTTCGCCTCGAAAGGGTAAGAGCGACCGTTGTTTATGCATCTACACCAATGTTTATATGCGGCGGCATAATATGATAGGAAGGCGCGCAACAAAGCACCAAGGGGAAGGCACGACCAGAGTAAACAAAAAGCGACCAGCCAGCACATCTCCTGCCTATTCTGCCCCTCCAACAACATGACCTAAGAGAAAGACCGGTGCGATTGGAAACCAAAACAAACATCTCTTGCTCTACTTTCACCACGGGCATCACAAATTACAATTATCGTTGGCCACAACAGTCGTCTATATCTCTGCACCTCGTCGTCATCTATTTGGCTAACACTCTAACATTTGGACAATCAGATCATCCACGGAGTGGAAATTTCACCTTCGAAACAATCTCGCAGCACCTGAATACTTCCACAATGTCGAACCCACAACCGCACAACTGCAGTAAGTAGAAAAGGAAGACCTGCTGAGAAAGAAGAAACTTCGCAATCTCCACCCCATGTCTAGCTGCATGCTGCTTGAGACACATTTTCTTCGCCGAGCGTGTCTCAAACTATCTCAAATGCAAAGAGCTGACAATTTCTTCTTTTCATACTCGGAAGACATTACTCCTATGAAACTGATGGAGAAGATCTACCAAATTATCCAGATCCTCCAGACCCTCAGCACTCTGATATCGGAAGTCCAGGCTCTCTGTGTTCAAGGACTCCTTCGTTACATATTCGGCATTCTGTTCTACTTTACGCCGCAGCTGAACCCGTTCCACTTATTGGATGCGTACAGGGCCGCCACCAAGGACAAGACCTTTGTCTTTACTTCGGCGAAGCCACAAGATGGGCAGACACCCGGTAACGGCGGCCAGTCACCCCCACAGGAAGGCTCCAACAATGGCAGCGATTCGCCCAAAAAAGACGCAACAGAACCTCCAGCTCCTTGCGGATGCACAGCATGAGCAGAACTAGCTGATCGTGTCACCTCATCAGCGGGCCGGGACGCCGACCGTGGGGGGCAGCGTGGGCGACTTGGTGTGGACGAGGCTTCTGATCGAGATTTCTGCCATGGTCTGATTTTCTGCCAGCATAAAGACTCTCCTTCATCACATTGCTTCCTGCACGAATGAACTGTGTGTCTTTGTATTTCTTTAGCGTTTGCGAGGTGTGTGCCAGTTTATGGTTAGAATTCTGGCACAAGGAAGGTTCTGTGTACAGTGATTTGTTTTGAGACCGCTGCCGACGGATATGATTCGACTTTTGTCTGAGTGTTTCCCTACTACCCATTCCTAGAATAGTTACATAGTATATTGTACTAGAATCCAACTACCTGGTGTCCCCACATCTCTTTCTGTCGCAGAAATAATCTGCTCACTCATCCTAACCGATACTCTTACAGCTTGATTGTTTGCGAATACACACCCGAGCCGCCACCCACGTAAATGACATCCTTGTCCTTGTCGGTACGACCAAAAGCACACGATGTCGAGCCCGTCACGGAGGCCACCTGGTTGGGCTTGCCGACAGCCGGATCGACCTCGACGACTGAGTTCTTGCCATTGGTGGCCACGTAAATCTTACCGTTGGGTCCAAAGCAGAGGTCGTCGCCCATGAGGTTCGACCACAGCGTCACCACGGCCCCCGTAGCCTTGGCCGTGACCGGGTCAACGGGCACCTTGTGGAACGAGTTCTTGAAGATGTTGGTGTACCACACCACGCCGTCCTTGTACTTGATGCCGTCGATGCCAAAGGGGATCCCCCCGGACGGCGCCATCGTCGGGTCCGTCAGCACCACCGAGTAGGCGCCCGTCGACACCGAGAAGCGGTAGACGTTCCCCTTGCCGGCGTCGGCGACAAGCACCGTGTCGTTGTCGAAGACGGCCAGGCCGTTGAGGTTGCTGGCCTCCTTGATCGCCTTGATGAGGGACGCCCGGGGCGTGCCGGACGTAAAGTCGACTTTGTAAACGGCCTTGCCGCTGCCCCCGATGACGGCAAAGACATCCGGCGCGACCTCGCCAATGCCGCTGAGCCCGGACGCGCCCGTGACGACGACGGCCGTTGCCGACGTTTTGGCCACGGGGTCTACGCTGTAGAGAGTGGCGCTGTTCATGTTGGTCGCGAGGATCTGGCCGTTGCTGCGGACGGCAATGTTCTCGACGGACGCAATCTTGGCGACCTGCATGGCGGCGGACTGGCGGCGGTCGACGGCGGCCGCCCACGAGGCGGTCGGGGCCGATGCTAGCACGAGAAGGCCGGCCAGCAAAGCCCCCGTGGCACGACGAAACGTTATGTTCTGAAGCATTGCAATGATATCAGACAGGGGCAATCGGCAGCGATGTTCGAATGGATGCGACAAAAGACAAATTCGAACAGCACAAAAGAACTATGCGTAAACGTTCCACGAAAAACCGCGACGGTCTAGAACAGGGACCTTGGAGATCCATTTTATCCTTGTTTTGCACTGTTCTTATCATCGCCAGGAAAGGTCCATTTGCAATGTTGCGAGGCTCGTATGGAGCTACACCGGGACAAGTACAAAAATAAAGTTTGAATATCTCCGGCAGAGACGAGGGGATCGGATGGCGGCTGGAGGCTAAATATGGCAGTTGGGCAATACAGTCAGAACATAACCCGAGAAGGTTGTTGAAGTAGACAAACTGCTAATGGGCTGTCTCGCTGTTGGCTAATATGCCGGAGGAGCCAAGAAGGAACAGAGACATAAAAATTGCACAAATAATTGCAAGCCGTCTCGGCAGAGGCAAACATTGGAGGAAAATATGATAGATATCTAAAAATGAGTGTGACGACCATTGGAGAGCCCTTTGTCCGTGGTCGACCAAAAGCAGCAGTGTTTATCCCCCATCCTTTATGTACTCCATTTATCCATGTCAGTCGCTGCGTCAGTTGACTGAGAACCCTGTCCAGCAAAAATCCATCATGAAAATATTATTCTTGTGATGGCCACGACCATATGACTAGTCTAGGAGAAACATGGCCGTAGAATCACTATATATAATGTAACGAGAGTATGTGTGAGAGAAGCAGATTATCACACGGTAATGTGGAGAGCATTGGCTGGCCCCATTATGTCGTCCACGATTGTCGTGACGATGCTGTTCCAGTCGCCCATTGTGTCCGCTGGTATGTATGCTCGGGGTTTTGGCGGTGGCTTGGGTGGCTGGTCCGAAGCGTACCCAGCAGCCATGCTTGTGTAAATGGGCGGCGTTGCCGTCATTGTCGTTGTCGCCCGGTGTGAGATGACGCCAAGCTCGTTCATGATCAAAGGAGGGAGGGGCCGGTCTGCCCAGTTTTGCGGGCGGGGAGTGGTTGTGGTAGAAGATGAGGAGATTGGCGTCCTTTGCGTGGCAGTGGCTGTTGTGGTATTTCTCGCGGTTGCTTTCGCGGCAGTGCTGGACTTTGCATTCGGGCAGGGGGCGGGCGCGGCAGTTGTGGCCGGCGTCGATACGACGCGGCGCGGCTTCGAGAGCTTCGCTGCGTGCAGCGGTGGTTTCCTATCGATTTGGCGAGCCGGAACGTCCTTGGTGGCTGGTACAACCTTTTCGGCGATCGACTCGGGCGAGGACGACGGGCTCTTGGAGCGGAACATAAACAGTGGCTTTCGTGGCGAAAGCTTGGAACCACGCTTCACGTCCTTCTTGGAAGGGTCCGGGGGCGACAAAGAAGTCGGCTGTGGCGGAGTTGCGTCCGATGGAAGTGCCGGTAGCGGAGCGTCTTTGGTCTGAGTCGGATTTGTGGGCGCCGGCGGCGACGGAGTTGCATCAGGTTCGGAAGTGGGGAGGAGTTTCGTAGTTGGCATCGCAGGCGCCGGAGCAGGTTCTGTTTGTTGGCCAACGTCGGCCTCAGCGGGTAGTGCTGCTTGTACTTTGGTTGACTCCATTTGAGGCTTTGTCTCCTTTGCAGGCGTCGGATCCGATTTGTGCATCCGTGCATGCTTCTTCTGCTTCTTCTCGGCGGCTTCATCGATGGGCACGGAAATGTAAATGGCGAGGGCGTCGGCTTGCAGTGCCAGTGCCGAGGCGCTTTCGTGGCTTGGGTCGAACAGCTCGAGGGCTTCCTGTAGCGCGATCGGCTCTTCGGCCTCGTCCCGACCTCGCAGACAGCACCCCGGCGACCATGTCGCCTTGGGCCGCATGTGAGGCGGCAAGGCAGCTGCGCGTGCCGCCCACAGCTGCTTCCAAGGCTTGTGCACAGCCGGCTGGTGCAGCAGCCCGTAGATGACGTTGGCATAGTGCCAGTGACCGAGCGTGCGGCCGCGTTCAAAGTGGCCGGCGACATGGCTTTGGTAGCGCTCGAGCGAGCCGAGGAACGCGGCACAGAAACCGCAGGCCCATGCTCGCTGGGTACGGTTGCGGCCGGAAGCGTTTCGACTGTCGTCCGCGCAGGAGAGACTGCGTTCTTTGCCTCGGCAGGCGACGTCGTGCAGAATCCATGCTGTGCGATCGCCCAGCTTCTCACCGCATGCTGTACACCAGTAGGAATGTGCTGTCTTTGTTGTTATCGTCGGCTCTGTGTCCCGGAAGTCGGCTGCGCTTGTTTTTATCCGCAGCACTGGCTTTTCTTTTGACTTTTGCTTCGCACTTGTATGCGGACCCGTTGCTGTGGCTGTTGCCGTGGCTATGCTTCCGACGGTGGTCCAGTCCGGTTGTGGCTTCTGTTTTGCTGAGGACAGCTGGAGAGGCAGTGGGACATCGGAGGTCGAGGACAACGACCTTGACCGACCGTGATTCGAGGGCTGCTGTAGTTGAGAAGTGGAAAAAGACTTGTGGAGTGGTTGTGAGGTCGTCAGGGACAGAGACTGAGACCGAAGGCGCTGCGAGTGTGTGGGTGAAGAGGCAGTCCAGCGGTTGGGATCTGTGGAAGAAATTGCTGATGTTGTTTGCAAGTCGGCTACCGATGGAACGGCGAGGTCGTCCTCGACCTCTTCGTGAAGCGGCGGGCAGTCAAACAGTGACGACGAAGTGAACGCTGATATTGACCCAGCGGCGGTCGACGAAGAAGATCGGGAAGAGTGCGCGGTACTGGTCACCAGTGAGCTCCGCTGCGAGCGGCCGTGGGGATGTTCGTACTGCTCTAGCAGGGCACGGAGCAAAGCTTCACGGTCACGGGCGGAGAGAGTCTGGACATGTTGACGGGCGGCAGCCAGATTTGCAGGTGGCAGGCTGCCGTAAGCCGCGGCAGGCGCGTCCAGTGCCATAGTATGTGTGTATTGTGTGTGTGTGCGTGTGCGAGGTTGTTTCCTAGTTAACAGAGTGGTGTGAATTGTTGCATAGGCGAATAGACAGTGTCGGTGGCAGTGTTCTGTATCGTGACAACATCACCGAATTCGGAAGGCACGATGCGGAAAGGATATGTGTATGAGGAAGGTACAGGTCAGGATGGAAATGTATGTACGTCGTAATGGGAAAGAACGGAATATGAGAGAAAAGGGAAAGTAAGCGAATCAACAGAAAGAAGAATAGATATTCGTAGAGGGTAGGAAAAGAGAGGCAAGACGTGACATGCGTAAAAATACAGGACAACAAAACGGACATCGAGCGTCCTCTGACATGCACTTGAAGGAACGCATGTGTAAGTGGTTGTGTACCTTGTAGCAGACGCCGCCTGCTGGCCACGACTGGGGCAGTCTGGTGACGCTAACGAAATAGGAAAGTAGAGGACCTTAACTTGAAAAGGGGCGGCGCCAGTGACAGGTGCGTGTTTGAGCTTCTGCTGACAGTCTTTTGGCGACGCCTCCAATTTGTTTCTTTGTGTTTCCTGTCAGGGCAGGCCCTTGTCCTTTGTACCTCCTCTTGCTCCTGTTATTTCTTTGCACCCTGTCTCCTGGGCCTTTTTACAAGGTTTAGGCAAAGATGTCGAGGACGAGCATCGCGTCTGACAGTCCTTTCATATTTGAATCTTTCTTTTTGCCTCTTTCATTCCCCATTGTATTCTGTACGACAATTCCCCATTGTATTCTGTACGACAAAGGTAGAGGAGGGAGAAAGGTGGGCTTGGTGACTTGGCCATTGTCTGTATCATGTGTGCTATAAGGTCGCTATGTGCGTCCAGAAGTCACAGCTTTCTCCGATGTGCCATCACTTCCTTGAATTTACGTGTTTACCTGTGCCTCTTCTTGCTCCCCGTCCATCTTTTCCCCAGAACTCCTGTTCCCATGCGACGCACACATAACGAGCATACGCAAGTCGACAACTCAACACGAAACCCGCTGAGACGCAGTGACGCAGTGACGCTGTTCAACGTGCTCGGCTCCACTTATTAACCACCCTCCAGCCCCCGAGCCCCCCTGCCCCCTTCTTTGTTGATGCCCCCTGTTGAGGATGTGCGTCGATCGTTGGCCAGTTACAGTACTTTCAGGGTCTTTCGTGGCCCTGGCGAGCCTGGCCAGGTCAAAGGCGAATGGGCAACCACAGGCAAATCCGGTGTACCAGGACCCAGACCACCACACCCAGACCCAGATCTCTTCCCCAACAGCAGACGATCAATGTTGATCGAGCGGGAACCAACGGAACGCCACAGAAGGAACAGAGGCACGATTCTTGTTTGGACCGCCATTTGACGTTCTGTTTTCCTTGATTTCAGGCTGATCACGTTTTGAAACATCTTGTTTTCTATGACACTGTGGACGACCACATCAGCACACATACAGAAGGGAAAAAGAGGCCGCGGCCCGTTTGAACAGTCGATCGTCTCGATCGTCTCAAGTCAACCGGCAGACCAAGCAAGGAAAAGAACAAAACAAGCCGAACTGTTTGCCACAGGCTCATCTCGTCCCCGTAAGACCTCAGGACCTGTTTCCTGGTGCGAGTCCATTGTCTCAGGCTTTTCGTCTACGGCTGCTGGGCTGCATGTCTCAGATCTTTTGGCTTGAGTGCCCGCTACAAGGACAAGACGACAAAGTGGGTTGGTGGGATCCTGTACGGAGGTGAACGGCGCAGCTAGAGTGCTTTACTTTCGGGTGTTTTTTGAATATGAAGTAGAACTATCACCATTCTCACCAAACAAGTACTGGTTATTTCTTCCTGGAGAAAAGAAAGCCAGCGAGCTCTCAAGTTCAAAGACTACCAAGTCCTCGAATTAAAGTTCTTCGAGAAGTTATACAATAAATATCACAGATAGACAAACGGTTGACAAAAAAGAACAAAAGCACAAACCGCACACCACAAAAGCCCATCGAAAAAGATATTTCCTGCATGCAGCCAACAGAAACACCCTCCTCCGTTGCGCAAAGCCATTCTGTCTCCTCTTCTGTCTCCTTTTGTTTTCTTCTCTCCTCTTTTCTTTGCATGCACGCGCAAACATGAAACAGCGGGCGGGCGAAGGGGCACTCGTTTCGAAACACGCCATGGACCAGTCAGCGGCCAGAGCCGCCCACCCATTTGTCCCCTGTCGGCAGTGTCTTGGCATTTTGGCTCGTACCATGCCCTGAGCCATGCTCTCTCGCTCTCTGCTCCGCAAGAGGCCGATCCTTTGCCACTCGTCAACCACACTTCGCGTCATACTGTCAATCAGTCACCAGCCAGCTTGGGAACTTGGGAACTTGGGAACTTGGCGAGCTTGGGAACCTGACAAACGAACGTGCGATATGGCCACCACTGACAAGGTTGACAAGCTGACTAGGTGGTCGAGGTGGTCCATGGCACCGTGCAGGAAAGGCTCGACCACTGCTGTCATCCGGTATCCGATCCCTTTTGTCGGTTCTTTCGTCCCGTATTGCCCCATCACCAAAAGCCCTTAGGCTGGTCCTTCGTAGTGGCCTTGCTGATGGGCGGCGTTGGTGGTGCGGTGGTGGTTTGGGGTTCGATTTCGTCGAGCTGGCGTGCCCGCGACGTCGCTGTGTGGGACGCGTCGCACACTGCCGTCACTGTCTTATCGTCGGGAATGGCGCACGTTGGTTGCTTGATGACGATGCTGATGGCCCGAAGCCCCGGAATTGTTGCCATGGCGCGGGCCAGTGCACTGGGAAGCTGCCATCCGCGCTTGGCGTTTCCGTTTCCGTTTCCATGCCCGTTTTCATCTTCGTCGCCGTCCCCGTCGCCGTCGCACCTTTGCAAGTCCTCTCCATTTGTGTCAGGCCACGTCTCGTTGGTGAGAGCCTCACCGCGCTCCCACGCAGCGTCGTTTTTCACCGGGATGGGAACGGCGCCGACCGACTCGAACCGCGTGTCGCCGTACCACCGCCGCAACATCCAAAGCTGGAATGTTTCGGTAGAGCGCATCTCCTTCGGCAGCCAGTAGTACATGTTTACGGCTCCGCTCTCAAAGACGTGCCAGAAGAGGCGGATGGGGTTGCGGGGCCGCATCTCGCCCGTGGGCTGACGCGGGAAGGACGACTCGGGATGGCCGAGCACATAGGCGAGGCCGAGATCCACGAAGCGGTGGAAGCGCAGTCGTCGGGCAGCGATGCTTTTGCACTTGGTAAGATCGTCGACCGCCTCGCTCTCGTCCTTGAGGAAAACGTTCCGGGGTGCTAGGTCGCCGTGTGTGATGCCGTGGAAGTAGAGCCGGGCATATGCTTCAAGTGTGGACGCCACGACGTCCAGACGCGCCTCGTTCGTCATCCCATTCACATCGCCATACACCAGCTGTGCGGTCATGGGTCGGCCTTCGACGCGCTCCATCAGGATGAGGCGGACTCTTCGGACGGGTGTGGGGACTTGCAGGAGCGGGTGGTCTTCGCCCTTGACCTCGGCCAGATAGTCTTTCTGCTCGTCTGTCAGTGGCAGCTCGAGCGAGTAGGAGCCAAAGAACGCAGGCAACAGTTTGCCGTCGACGCCGTTACGGACAAGGTGCTGGTAGGCCGCCGTCTCCCGACAATACTCCATGTCCGCGAGGTCCACAATGTCATAGTCGCCATTGTGGTAGTAGTACATGGGGTCGAAGATTTTGGCAACGATCGTGGCCGGCGATGAGGAGGGCGGCCTAGGGCAGGTGGCTGCAGTCGTCGACGACGAAGAGGAGGAGGAGCTGGAAGGCGATTGAGAGGGGATGGTGCCACTGAGAATGCGGCAAGCGACGACGTGCGCTCCACAAGTCAGAAGCGGGCGGAGGGCGTCTGTGACCTCAATTTCCAGGCGAGGCGCGTCTTCGGCCGGTTCGGGGCCCGGTGGTTGGTTGTCTAAGCAATATATGCTTTGGGGGACCTGCTCCTCTCGCATCTGTGCGAGGATCTCCTCGCCCCTGCGGTGCTTTGTTTTGTAGCCGGTGCCAAACGGCGGAAGTGGCTCATGCTGCTGGATGGTCCAGCGAGACTCCGTACAGAATGGCGAGGCTGGGCGGCCGCGGTCCAGAAACGGAATCTTGAACTTTAGCTTCTTGGGCTCTTTGGGCCTAGGCCGCCGCCGTCTAGGCATGGTGACAATGTGTCTTGATCTGTTGTGAGGCGGAGATGGGAGTGATGGTGAAGAAGCAAATGTGAGAAGAAGAGTGAATGAAGAGATCAGGCACGAAGTGACACAGCAGTGACAAGGGAACTAAGCGGCGAGGCAGCAAGGCGACGAGGCAAGACGACAAAATAAAAGAGAGAACGGGAGATGCGAAGCGAAGTGCGAAGGAGACGCCGTCCGTGCACGGGATATCGTTGCGAGGTGAGGGCAGCCGTCCACAGAGCCACAAACAAAAGGTAGAGCACAAACGAAGACGAGCCGGATGTGGTTGAGGGAAGAATGAGAGAAAGGTCAAGGATAGCGAGGGAGCGTTTTTATATGCAAGACAGCAAGAAAATATTTTTTTTGCAAGTGACGGGTGACCAAGGTGACGGTGGTCATTGCTCGTCCAGTTGGGGAAAGAAGGAGCAAACGACGTGGCGGTCGCTCCTTCTTCTTTGGCATCGTGTACAAACGCACATTGAGTCATCTGACAAACGAAAGCGCAGGAAGGAAGGCAAACAGTCAAATCGAACACAAACCGTGGAAGAGAACAAAATCAAGCAGTGACCCAGAACAAGCACAATCGAGTCAAACCGGAACTCGACGCGAACATCCTTCGGGGGAGGATCCCTGATGCCAATGCGGCCATTTTGAGAACGGATATGGCTCGTTTTGCCCCGATGCCGTACACCTTCCAGACCGTCTCAGTCGTCAGCGACAGTTTGGTGAGGACTCGGCTGCTCCGCCAGTAATGGGCGACGGTGGGTTCGCACGAGCCTTTGGAACCGGTGAGCCTTCAAATCCCAAGACGTGCATATGTCTGGGTTCCTTGTTGGGACGTTGGGGACGGGAGCTACCATTTGTTTTTGCCTTCTTTTGGACACCACTTGACATCTGACCTCTAGACCGAATGTTTCACCTTGGCAAAGCGTGTGACTGCAAGTTCTTCTCGGAGGTAGCACAAGTTGTTTTTATTTGTCAATATGTGGTCTGGCATCTGCAGACGCGGACAGACGTGGGGACAGCCGGATGGTGTCTTTCGTCCGTGGTATCATCTAGTAACCTACAGAAATGAACCAAAACATATGACAGGTAACATAACACAGGACAATAACACAGGACAGAAAGACACTGCCTCGATTGGACTAGTGATACTTGTTCTTCTCGTGGTGCACATCGTTCTCGAGGAAGATCTCGGTCTTGCCGTTCATCTTGTCGCCAATGTCGAGACACAGGAACACGCAAATCAGACCAAGGCCTGCAAAAGACAGCGAGGACAGCGCAGTGATTTTGAGGCCGTGGGCATAGGACCACTTGAAGGCGCTGCTGGCGGCGGCGAGGATGTCGGCGTTGGTGCCGGGGACGGCCTCGAGGGCGGACGCGCCGAGCGAGAAGGCGGCCAAGAGCTGCTCGCCGTACTGGGGGTCGAGGCCGGCGGCAATGGCGGCCTGGGGCACCGTGGCGGCGGCGCGGGCCTTTTGGGTGTTGGTGAGGACAGACATGTAGATGGCCGTGGCCAGCGAGCCGCCGGCATAGCGGCCGACGCCGGCAAGGCCGCCGGAGATGCCGAGCTCTTCTTGCGGGACGCCAAGCTGGGTGAAGGCGATGCTCTCGTACTGGGCCCAGCCGAAGAAGGTCTGCATGAGGAAGCAGAAGGCAACCATGAACCCCTTGTTGTACGGGGTGCAGAGGGCCATGAGGCCGCCAAAGAGGGTCATGCCGCTCCAGGCGACGATGAGGGTGAGCTTCCAGTGCTTGATCCAGTCGCCGAAGCAGATGAGCAGCATGGCGCCAAAGACGAGGCCGAGACTGGAGGGGAGCGTGAGCAGGAGCTGCGTCGAGCGGGGGGTTGTTGCATCGACTGCGCTGGTTAGTTGTGTTTTACTCTAGTAATTACGTAGTGCGGGGAGCGATGTCGATGCCTCACCATAAAAGACCGAGACCATGGTCGGCCAGATGACGTTGATGCTGTAGTAGAACATGGTGACAATAAAGGCCACGACAAAAGGCGCCGTGAACTCGCGGCCGTTCTTGTAGCGGAAAATGTGCGGCGGGCAGAGCGGGTACTTGACGCTGGACACGGTCTCCCAGATGCCAAACAGAACCAGCACACCGAAGCCGGACACCAGGGGGCCCACGACGGCGGGCGAATTGGACGCCTTGCTCGTCGTGTTGATGATGCCGACGAGCGTCAAGCAGATGCCCGGCACCACCAGGACGCAGCCCACGTAGTCGAGGCCGCGCAGGGCGTCCTTCCAGGGAATGCCGCGCGGGTGCTTGGGCGGGAAGTACAAGAAGCCGATGCCGAGCAGCGACAGGAACTGGGCCACGAAGCCGGCCCAGTACACGTACTTCCAGGTGCTCTGGGCGCCGTCGATGACGTACTTGCCGACGATGGGGCCGATGACGACAATGACAAAGACGAAGCCGTCGGACAGGCAGATGCCAATGTGACGGTACTTGTTGGGCATCAGCTCGGGGATGGAGCACATGGCCATCTGGCAGAACCCGCCACCAAAGCCCGTGATGGCGAGGCCGGCGATGAACTGCTGAGACTCGTGGGCGGTGGCAGTGACAATAAACCCGACGCAGCAGACGGCGTTGCCAAACAGCAAGAAGATGCGGCGGCCAAAGAGGTCCGAGTTGGTGCCGGCGAGCAGGAAGCCGATGGCGTTGGCAGTCGTGTAGGCGGGAACTAGACAAAAGAGGTCAATTTTTGCAATTTGTACGATTGTTGTTTGTACCTGACCAGCTTGATCGGGACCGCTTACCATACCAGCCCACGAGGGCTTGGTCGCCGCCGAACCAGGCGACGATCTGGCTCTGCATGGCACCCGTCGTCGGTACGGGCCAGAAGGAGAGACCAAAGGTCGACGAGAGGATCTAACAGCGTTAGCATTGTATTGTGTGTAGAGCAGGTACGCAGGGAGCAGGACGCACAAAAATCACCAGCCATGTCTTCCACGTCATCTGGACCTCGCTGCCGTCGAGCGTGGTCAGCGTGTTGCCCTCACGGGGCGTCAGTGTATTCTCGACATTCTCAACGTCGTGCTTCTCGCTAGTATTGGCGACGCGGTCAGAGCCGCCAGACACCGACATGATGGGAGTGAAGAAGAAGTGGTGATGAATGAAGGAAAGAAACGAAAAGAGAGAGAGAGGAAGGTGAAGAGCACAAGACGCGTGGTTGCAGAAGAAACAGAAAGAAAAGAAACGGATCACAGTCACAGCGTCTAGATCTTGCTCTTTATTTTATTATCCCTCGGGGAGTCGATGGCGTCGTGGATCCGATCGTCAGATGATTGCCAGGGATCCAAAGGAGAGGACACTATGGAAGAGGTTACCAGAGATGGCCTCCGTACAACAATGCCACGCAAGATGGAAATAAAGGCGGAAAGTAAATGTTTTCCGAAGGTCCCATTGAACCCAAATGAGTGTGCTGGGCAGTAAGACGACAACAGCACCTCATCACAAACCAGGAAGAGGCCTAGACAAGCCACGGACAGCTTGACCGTGACATGCAATTCCCATACAGTCGGCGTTTTCTGTTTTCAAAACGAATTCGACATGGTCCGGCGGCAGTTACTCAAAACATTGAAGGATTCTGTTACTTTGTTTTTGACGTTCATGCCCTCCAGGGCTGCGCTCGATCCACGGCTTTGCAGTTCCCTTGGTAAGATAGACAAGAGAGACATGCAAGTCAAGTCATCGCCGTCCATTGTGATGTGCATACATAATCCCTGGATGTAATGGTGGACTTGGAGACGTATTGTATGAACATGTCACCTCTTGCTCCCATGCACAGCAAACATAGCATTGAACAACGGCGAGAGGAAGGTAAAAAAAAAAAAAAACACAAAACAAAACAAAACAAAGGGAGGTGGAAGCATGGCGTAAATAATGACGTCCCAATCGCCAAGAGGGCAAGGATGTGCACGCCCATACTCCATACGAAATAAATGTTAAGCCACGACTCCCCCATGTTGGATTTACTCCGTAGATACTGCGAGCTCCCTCACCAGACGTTTCGGTATTGCTTTTCCTGGTGGTTCCTGCGAGTGACGGTCGATCGCGGATTCTCCACTTTTGGTGCTTCTCCGCTCGCGTCGTTTTATTTCTGTGTTCCTGTATGATTACCCCAGGTTTTGCGGAGAAATCTTGTAAGTGAAAATGTACGCCGCTTTTATGGTGCATCTCTCGTTCTTCCCCAGCCTGGTGGCGATTACTGCAAGGCACCTTTTTGTTTGTTTTCATTAGCTCAACGTCCGCCACGAATGGTTATTTGATTATCTCTATTTATCTCGTCCCCGTTAACTCTCGTCCTAGACGGTTTTCGTTATCCTGTGGCGGTGGTATCGTTGTCGAGAGATGGCGTACGCGAAACATGACGATCTGAGCATGACCGTAAAATCACCCTTACCCCGAGCTATACTCTACCTGTAGTCCTCGGTCAGATACAGGCGGCTTCCACAGCTGGGACTAACTCGGGTACTATTGGAGACAGCTATACCGCGCCCGTCTCGTCGATACACTAATAAGGGCAGTCCATTTTGATGTCAAATATTTCACATTTATGCACGTTTTTCAAAACGGATACCGGGCACGGTTTGATGCCCCCTGAGTCCGATGGCCCTCCGGCCCTTTCCCCTAGCTTATGCCTCTGCCTCCACCTCCGCACTGCCTCCGCACCTTTGCAGGTTGATATCCGGGGAGGGGAAGATTTGTTCCAGAGCCGCTACGCTGCCCAGCTGCCCAGTCCAACGCCTCGAGCCAGTCCTGCAAGCAGCCTACCCCTCTGCGGTGTTGGGCTGGGCGATGCCGTCGCTCGTGTCGATGCCCGGGTGGCCTTTTCCAAACGCAATCATGTCATGGCCCGCGTACACGGTGACGGACGACGTGTCCATGAAGAGGTCGCCGTCGGCCACGAGCTCCGAAAAGTCGGGCGCCGTAAAGAACTGTTCGTAGTCGTCCCAGTTGCGGAACCAGAGCGTCGAGCAGCCGTCAAAGTCGAGGACCTGTTGGCCCATCTTGGCGAGACGGGCCTTTGCCGCGGGCGACGTGTGGTGCTGGACGTAGCGGAGGACGTTGTACTGGGCAAAGGGCGGCGCGGCCACGGTGAGGTCGGCGTGCACCGAGGCCCAGTGCTTGGTAAAGTGGTCAAACGAGACGCCGGGCTTCCTGCGGAAGTAGCACGAGGCCTTGACGCAGGCTGCGCGCGTTAGCCGTGGACGTTGACAAAACCAAAGAGAAAGCCACGCTGACATACGCTGCAAAGTGACGCCTGCGTCGTAGGAAAGGTAGTCGTGGGCAAACTCGTGGTCGATGCGCACGTGGCCTTTGGATGGGTCGGACATGATGGCGCGTGGTGGTGATGCGAGGTGGGAGTCGGGAGATGTTGGACGTGACAAGTCTTGTCGTGTTGAGCTTCGGTCTACGACGAAACATTGTGTCCGCACGATTCTTTAATACTTATGCACATTGACTGCTATCCTCCCTGAGGCTCTTTCTGTCCCCTCTTCTTCGCCTCAGGAAAAGCATGTTCAAAGGAAATCCGCAAAGAAACGACACTTCCAAACCAACCAGCACGGAAAATGGTTGCCTACATTGGTCGATCTTATGCTGCGGAGCTGCGTTCGGAGAGGTAATGTGCCAAATCCTTGGAGCAGAACAAGCTGTCTTAGGATACAAGAGAGCCAGGGAGGCCTGGGACTATGGGGACAATATAAATAGGAAAACTAGCTTGCAAAAACGGCCATGTTCGATCGTATGGATCGGCGAAGATATCAGAGAAGGCCTGCATTCCATCGATGCCATTTTCAAGGAGGACCTACGTAGTAATATGCTCCATCGTCTCCAATTTGTTTCCCCTGTAACTCTACAACATAATACATTGTTTGATTCCGCTTCGCCCCTTCTTGCCTCCAATTGCTGCCTCTTTGTCCGATGTGTTTCTCCAACTCGAGTCCAGACCCTGCCTACGGATATTGGCTTCCACCTCGTTGCGTATCAACGGCAGAGTTCGTGTAACGGACAGGTTGCAGGAGTTGCCACGTGGAGACTGAGATGGGCTTCCTTTGGAAGCTGGAGACAGAGGTCATTTGTTGTGTTTGGGATGGGAACGGTCCCGGCTCCTCTTGGGCACAAGGACGGAGGTTGGACACGGTAAGAATGCTGATAGGATGGTTTTTCTGATAAATCATAGCTCCATGTGTACGACAAATCCGTGTGTAGATAATATTCCACTCATGAAAGATCGAGTCGAAGTGACATGCAGCACCGTCCCGTTTCTTTCCTTCTCAGTATTCTCTTTTTATAAGTGTCTCACCACTGAGTCTGCGCTGGTCTGGAGTCATTCTCTCGTCTCCTCTTGCGGCTTGGTTGCTGCCATTTATTTACTTTTTTTGCTCTTTTTAATTCGCGCCATTCTTTTCGCTCCTTTTGTTTTCGTGACAGCAGTCAACAGGCAGTTCTGTATCCATGGTGTCCTGTTTATTTTCTGTCTCTAGGACACCTTTTTGCCTCTCCCATCTCATCTTATTTTCTGTTTTCGTCTCTCCCCACACAAAACGAGCTCTTGGTCGAACCATCACATACGATGTACCTCAGCGAGGCGTTGTCTTAACGCAATACGTCTAAATTACTCCCTCCTCTTTTGGCTGCCAAGCCCAGCGAGCCCAGCTACCCCAGACGATTTCTGGCTCGCTTGTCTGCATCCGTTCAAAACGGGTTGAGAGCTCCGTACCAAACCTTTTCAGCCTTTTATTTCCTACCGCCACAACCCCTGCCTTTCCACTCAAACGACCGGTCAAACGACCGCTGAGCGACTTGTCTCCACCCCTCCCGCACCCATCCTGTCTCGAAAGAGGTAAAGGAGCATCGAAAAACTAAGTTACTTCTTGCCTGGGAACGGCTGAGGTGAGGCCGGGGTGTTATTATTTAATTTCTGCGTCTACATCGCCGTACTTTTTCTCTTGTTCAACGGGTATGGCCGTGATCGTGCTGCCATGTTTGATTTGGATAGGTGTCGCTTGAGCATACGATGTATGACATACCAGAGTAATTCGTACACCGTGCTGAAAACTTTCCTGGGCTCCTCTGCTTCTGCTCCATGGCTTTATTTTATCTCGCCAGCCGTCCCCTCTCGCCCGCCTTACATTAAGTGGGGCGGCATGGTCAGTGTCAAGACATCCGTGCGCTTCACGAGGACATGGTCTGTCTCCTCGAGTTCGCTTCACAGCCTCAAGTCCTTGTCTTTGTAGCGAAACCTTTCTTGCCGACTCGACGGTCAACTGGACAGGTTTCCCTACATCCTGGCTTCGTCACACTGTCCATCACTCGAATCAGTGCGTACCAGCCGTGTTGCCGAGCCGTCCATCCTGCCCATCATTTGCCCCATCAACTCTCCATCACAGTCACACTCGCCATCCTTTCGGTCTGGGGATTGTCTTTGTTGTCAATCTTGTCATCCGTACGTCTACCAGTGGTCTAATTCCGACCCACTTACGGTGTTCCGGTTCGTGCGATTATTGTGATGCGTTCGTGTCATGTCATGTCAGGTTTCTTGTTGATAAAGGGTTGCGAGTACTCCGTACTTCGTACGGCTGAAGCAAATGGCTAGCAGCTGTGCCGTAGAACCCTGTACAAACAAGGGACGAAGGGTTTCCTCGACAGCCTCTGCAGGCTCCAGGATCCAGACCATGAAGCTTCTAGCCAAGGACCTCCGCTGCCTCCGTGCAGTTAATGCTTAGCAGTATTAACAGTTCGTTTTAGTAGCAAATCTTGTTTTTAACCTCGCCTCCTTTTTAATCCGTGCCCGTTCTGCTCCTCGTCTTTGCAAGCAGCGTCATGCTATAGACGGAAAAGATATACAAAGAAAGTTATACCCCGTACGGAAAGGACAAGATTGTCACAACGCCATTTGCAACTCTAGTTGAGGGCCTCTGGTCCTTGTCCCAGGTCGGCTCGGCATCCAATTCATACCCGGTACAAGACAATTGAAGAACAACAGTCCAGACTGACAGGGCTCGACATGCCATGGCCTAAACGACAAACGCATGTTGAACTACGACGTAGACGGAGATCCAGACCACGTCTTCCTGTCTTTTCTGTCTTTTCCCACGTTTATCCTTGACAGTCTTCCTTCTTTGCCTCGTCGACGCGTCAGCACATCAACATACAACATGTCGACAGCGGCTGCGGCTGCACCGGCGGCAACATTCGCTCTGGTTTCGCCGTTTGGTGATCCAACCCTGCTTCCACACGACTCAAAGAAGGCCGACATCATCGCCAGCGGCGTCATCACGCTGTTCCTCGCGGGCTGTTTTGTGGCAGCACGATTCTACACGCGCATGTTCATCACAAGGACACGAATCGGCGCGAGTGAATGGCTAGTCTTGTTGGCATGGGTGCGTACATCGTCCTTGACTTCAACCAGGCATCCCAATGCCACTAACACAGAAAACAGATCTTCTCGTTTGGTGTCACCATTCCTCAGATACTGGGTAGGTTACGTGCCCCAACATACTCTTCGCCTTTTCGTACATCCGCTGACACTACAAGAAACGGGATACGGCATGGGCGCCCATGTCTACGACATGGCCATTGGCGACATTAACTCTACGGACAGCGCCAAAGCTGGACTCATCTCCATCCTCTTCTACTCGCTGTCCCTCACATTCAGCAAGCTGTCCATGCTGGCCTTGTACCTCGTCGTCTTTCCTTATAACTGGGTCCGCTCCGTCAGTTTCATCTTGTTCGCCGTCGTCGCCGTCGGCCAGACTTGGGTGCTGTACGTCATCTTTTCAGCCTGCACGCCGCTCGAGGCGTTTTGGGATCCGACCATACTCGGCGCCACCTGCCATCCGCAGGTCTTCTGGCTCTCCAACCAGTACCTGATGATTGCCACCGACTTTATGATATTCCTGCTGCCGCTGCCCGTCGTCTGGCGCCTCAAGGTCCGCCCGGGCCACAAGGTGCTCCTCGTTTTCGTCTTTGCCATGGGTTTTTTGTAAGTTGGCACACACCGTTCCCTCTAAACGTCCCAATCATACACACTAACTTCCGGGTCCAGCGTCTGCGCCATCTCCGTGATCCGTATTACACTCATCATCCCACTCACCAACAGCCCCGGCCCCGATTTTACCTATTCCGGCATCGCCACATACTACTGGACCGATGTCGAAACCAACCTCGCCATTGTCGTCGCCAGCTCCATCAACCTCAAACCGTTTGTCAGCCGCCTGCTGCCCAAGTCATGGCTATCCAGTCCCGACGGCGATTTGGCGCACAACAATATCAACAACAACGGCCGCCGCTACCCGATCCACACCAGTCTCGTTGACCCCATTGCCACTATTGGCTCGCGCTTCTCTCGCCTGGCAGGCCGTGCGGGCCCGGGGAATGGTGCAGGCGCTGCCAGCCATAATATCCACGGTGGCCACAATGACCCCATTGTCGCAGACGACACAAAGGTCCTCAGCATTTCCACCTCTTCGCACGGCTCCCACAACGCCTCGTCGTATCTCGACAATGACTCGGAGTCCACATCGAACAGCCGTACTATCGTCGACCGCCACGGCAATGCTGTCGACGAAGAGATGGGCCTGCCACAGCATGAAGCCGGCAGCGAGCCCAAGCCGCACTTGCAGCACGCCGTCCACAGTGTGCCCAGCGACCAGACGCTGGGCCATGACAGACGATGATGGGCCGTTTAGGTTTCATTGTCGACGATTTTGATGCTTGTCCTCTCTTGAATTGCATTGGCACGGCGTTTTGGGTATTTTTGAGACGGCTTCTCGTTTCCTATTGTGTGGCACATATATTACCGTTTTCATTCGGAGAAAATTGTACTCTATACTGTTGGTAAAATTGCATTGATTAATTATAAACTCCCTTACTCTTATAATGAAAGTGCATTAAAGGTACGTTTCGGCAGTGGTTAATAACAATCAACCACAAATACATGAGACAGCAGGCTGCTCTATTTCGTATAAGGCACCCAGTAAATGGTACCAGTTATATCTTGACAAGCATGCCCCAACGCGTCTCCTCAAAGTTATGTCTACATGAAAAGACAATTGAAATATTTCCTATCAAATTTTGAAATTTAACAAACCAGTGAAAAGCCGTCCGTCGTTCGCTATGGCACCTCATTTAGGTAGTGATCTACTGACGCAACAGACAAGGTCGCTTAATACACCAAAGACAATCCAAGTTAAAGTCAGATGTTCTCGGATACTTTAAGAACATGATTTTTGAAACGATGTACAAAACAATAATCAAATCGTCCTCTGTTGTTTACATAGGAACGCTTCATTTGAAGAAAACGTGACCTTCCCAACACACGTGACTCGATTTGCCGCCTGAATGCAAAACCGACCAAAGACATCCCCACACATAAATTGAAAACAGTTAGATAGGAAGGAAGCACTGACCAGTCGTGGCTGGTCCTGACCCACCCACCCCAGCTGGTTTAGTTGAGAGCAAGACCAAACCACACAGTAATAGGAAAGGAAAGAGGAGAAACAGAGCAAACTGCCCCGATACGATCTCCGCCAACTGCTTCGCTTGCTTCGATCGATCGCGTCCCTCACGCCGCCGTCTCCCGTCGGACAAACAAAACACAAAACCAGGGATCGCCATCCCCTCGGAGGCACGTCAGCTCAAAAGGTTCGGACAGAGACACGAACGAAAAAAGATGCTCTTCGGCACATCGACGAAACCGACATTTTCCTGAGGCAACTCGTTTGCCTGCATCCACGCATCTCGGTGCATCGCGCCTTTTGTTTGCATCGGACGGGGGGCATCTCCCCTCTCTGCACGCTGCAGCGTCTGCCATTTTCCCAACTTACAACCTCCGACACCCATCCTCCGTACCTCCTCCCTCCTTCCCGCCCTCCAGCCCAACCTCTACGATGACCGCGCCAGCAGCACAGCGCAAGGTCTGGGTGCGGCGGCCAGGCGCGTCCGCCACGCTTGTCAGCTTCAGCGAGACCGATGTTGTCGACGACGTTCGCGAGATGCTTCTGCGAAAGTACGGCAACTCGCTCGGCCGTGTCTACGACGCTCCCGACGTCACCCTGCGACTCAGTCCCCGTGAGGCCCACCAGGGCGAGCGGACACTCGGCCCAGACGAGCTCATGACCCGCACCCTCGACGTCTACTACCCCGGCGGCCAGACCATTGACGAGGCCCTCGTCATCGATGTGCCCATCCGTCGTCCCACCCCCAACGCCTCGCCGCGCGGCGGCCCGCCGCATGCCTACCACCTGGCCTCTGTCCATCGTGAACACGCCGCCGCCCACCGCGACCGCGACCACCGTGGCGGCGGCGGCGACTACTCCTCCCACTCCCCCATAGCTCCCGACTACTTTGGCCCGGGTGTCGTCCCCGACTACTACAACCACGGCGCGCTGACTGCCGAGTCCGAATACCCCACTGCCTCGCTGGCGCACGAGTCGGCCATGGCGGGGGCGGGGGCGGGCGCTGGCAGTGGCAGCGGTGGCAGCGGCGGTGCAGGGGCTCGTTCCGCCGGCTCGCAACATCTTTACCCACCCTCGCCCGGACACCTACATCCGACACACAAAGGCTCTCTTCTTCGCTCACCGCCTGGCGGTGCCGGTTCTGGCGTCTCGGCGGCATCGTTACAAGACGGCGGTGGCAGTGGAGGAGCTGGCGGCAGTGGTGGTGGAAGCGGAGGCAGTGCTGGAAACAGCCCGTTGAACCACCCGCATTCCATCACCATCCTTGCCACCGGCCAGGCGCCTACGATCCCCAGCCTGCCGTCCCCAGGCGGTTCCTCACGGCGGTCGCATAAGGAGCGGCCCAAGATTCACCGGCAATTCTCGTCCGTGCCCGACGACGGCTCGGGGATCGGCCGCGAAGGCTCTTCGCCCCAGACCAACGGCGCCAGCAGCAGCGGCGTGTCGGCACAGAAGGGGTTGACCGCCAGCGGCCTGAAAATTCCCATTGCGGCTCCGTTGCCGGGGAAAACCGGCAGTGGCCGGGGCAGCATTGCCGATAGCTTGCACCAAAAAGCCAAGGGCGGCGCTGGCGATGGTGGTGCCGGGGGCAGCAGTAGCGGTGGTGGCAGTGCCGACAAGGATGGCGCCGCCGGCGGCGGCGGTGGTGGTGGTAAGAACGGCGTCTTACTTAATGGCTCGGTCAACGGTGGCAGCAACAATGCCGCCGCAGCTCGGTCGGTCACGTCGCCCCCACGGCCCATGTCGCCCATGCGCGGCAAACGGGCCAAGAAGTCGGCGCGCCCCCTCAACAATGGCAACAGCATCGTCAATGACAGCAACAAGACTGCGAACGACGACAGCCAGAACACGGTCCAGCTCGGTCCGCTGACCGTGCCGCCCATCAATGTCCTGATTGTCGAGGACAACATTATCAACCTCAAACTGCTCGAGGCCTTTGTCAAGCGCCTCAAGGTACGCTGGCAGACGGCCATGAACGGCCGCGACGCCGTTGCCAAGTGGCGTACCGGCGGCTTCCATTTGGTGCTCATGGACATCCAGCTGCCGCTCATGTCCGGTCTCGACGCAACGCGCGAGATTCGGCGCCTCGAGCGTGTCAACTCCATTGGCGTCTTTGCGTCGACGCCGAGCGACTCGATCGGTGTCGGCCGCGACCCGCAGTCCGACAAGCTGGCCAACTTGGCGCTCTTCAAGAGCCCGGTCATTATCGTGGCCCTTACGGCGAGCTCACTGCAGAGCGACCGGAACGACGCCCTGGCCGCCGGCTGCAACGATTTTTTAACAAAGGTATGCCCTGATTTACGAAGTACATTAGCCCCTTTTTTTGCCTTGGACTGACCCTCCAACTGTTTTAGCCCGTCAACTTTGTCTGGCTGGAGAAAAAGATTATGGAATGGGGCTGCATGCAGGCTCTGATCGACTTTGACGGCTGGCGCAAGTGGAAAGAGCAGAAGTTGCCTACGCAAGGGTCTTCACAGCCCGCACATTCTGTTGGCAACCACAACGGCGGCAGCGGCAGCGGCGGTGGCAGTGGCGCTAGCAATGGAAATGGACGCGACAACACCGCGTCCTCGGACGCGACACCCTCCAAGAAATCCAAACGGCTCTCGGGCCACGTCAAGCGCCCGTCCATGTCCTCGCTTAACAAGGGCGAAAGCTCCGAGACGACCAACACCGTCTCCTCGGCCGAGTCGCCCGGTCCAGGACACACGCGCACCAACAGCGGCAGCGTGGCCGCCGGGTCGGCGGGACGGTCGCCGCTGTCCAAGCCGTCCATCTCTGAGCGGCTGGCAGCAGCCTCGGCGGCTATCGAGATGGACAATGCTGCCAGGGAGCAGGACGCGTCCGAGAAGAAAGAAAAGGAGAAGAAGTAACGGCCGCGTTTTATTCAGCTTCCAGAATTACCGATCTTCCTTATCATCCTTTGTTACGCTCTTCTCTCTCTCTCTCCATTTCATCTCTCCACCTCTACTACCCGCTGCCACCCCATCTCATATTGGTTTCAAGTACAGCACGACGAGGAACATGATGCACGTATACCCACCATTTTGCCTTCTCTTTCTAGTTCTTCGTTCTCCGGGACTGCTTTCCTGTCGTCACAGTAGGACTCGGGGCGTCATAGATGTACCAATACCAACTCGCAAGCACGCAAGAGCATACAGGAAGCTTCGTTTTTTTTTTTATGTGTTTTTTTTTTCTTTTTTTAAAAAATTATTGTTCATTCTTATACCTATTAAAGAGTTTGTAAATCCCGTAATAAATTACGAAACACGAAACACGAAACTAGCAACTCAGTGCAGTTTCTTTCAGTTTTACTCCCAGTATTTGTCTTTCGACATCATGTAACATCGAGAGCACCACGGCTGATGATTTGTTTTATTTTGCTTTCGCATTATTTCCTCGTTCTTATGTCTGCCTTGCCAGAAATGCCAATCCACAATGCGACTTTGTCATGCACTATCCAGACCACATTTATCAGGGCCGTGCATACTTACGACAACTGCATGATCTTGGCCAAAATGGGACCAACAGTCGAATACCGAATGTCAAGATACTGGCCTTGGTGCGTTTGATTGGCCGTCCATGACCATTCGTAGTCGAACGGCTGAGTCTGGGGATGAGAAACACCCAACTTTGGTGTGTAGCCGACGCCGGTTTCCAACAGGGTTGCCTTCGAAACTGCCAATTGAAGCGTCAGGGACTCCGTTTGGAGAGAAACCCTTTTGGCCATTTCACGCCACGGTAACAGCGTGTGTAGACACTGTACACGTATTGATTCCATGGGCCAAGCCAGCTCCGCGATCCGATGCGGGGCTTTTGGTGCGCGTTTTGGTGACATCATCCACGTTCCAGAGCTGGAAGCCCAGAGCTTACCCCTCCAAAATGCTCTGGAAAGTTAGACGCGCCGTGCATTGCCGAGCACTGGCGGTGCTTGTTCGCTCTTGCTTGCCCAGGATTCCCACTTGGGTTTCCACGGCAGTCGCGCCCGGGCAACAGAAACTCCGGGGTGGGCAATTGCTCTTGCCCATTAGTAATTGTACTGGCCGCGTCCGAGGTACAAAGTAGCTCTCACCGTCTCGTTTCAATCGCGCTCTCTCTTTTGTGTTCGTATCGTCATTCAAGTGCACATTGTTAAAAAACGCATCTTGAGCTTCATCGCTTTTCGGTACGTTGAACGTTGGAAGGGCAGCTACATTTTTATAGCTGTCCTCTCGGCATCCTAGCTTCCCGTTACGTCTTTCGGCGACTTTTTGCTCGCATGCTAACCGACGGCGATTCGTGTGTCGTCCCAGTTTTCGACCATTACGCATAACCATAACAATGTCGACGCCTGCTGAACTCGGCCACAGTGACGTAAGTTTGGGGGGCCAGAGCGACGAGGCTACGTGCCAGGACATGGAACCGCAGACGGCTAATGTCTCCGATTGCTTTCTTTGAATAGGCCTGCTGCAATGTTCCTCCCATTGGTGAGTTCGACAGCAATACCAAGATTGTCAGGAACCATGTCGTACCTGAATTCTAACCAGCATATCAATAGTGGCCAGCGGCTACGAGATCAAGGGCGAATACAAGACCGTCGGCGATCTGAAGACCTGTATGCGAAATGCCCCTCCCCAGCGACAGCCCGTCATCCGTAGACGCTCCATGCCCCGATGACTGACGCCGCGATGTAGACGCCACCGGGCCCGATGAAGCGACCAAGGGCATCATCTATGTCGCCGACATCTTTGGCTACAAGGACCAGACGCTGCAGGGCGCCGACATCCTGTCTGTCACTGACAAGCACCAGCAGTACAAGGTCCTGATTCCGGACTGGTTTGACGGAGAGCCGGCTGCTCTGGAGATGTGCGTTTGCGCTCCGCTAGCTCATGTTTCTTACCCTTTCGTTTTCTTTCTTTTCGCCTTTTACAAAGGCGGCTTGCTAATGTTCATGACCCAACAGCTTCCCCCCGGACACCGAGGACAAGAAGGCCCGCCTGATGGCCTTCCTCGGCAAGCACCCGCCGCCGGTCACAGCCAGCAAGCTCCCCGGCTACGTGAAGGCCGCCAGCGAGGCTTACCCCACCATCAAGTCCTGGGGTGTCATTGGTGTACGTGCCTCGTGCGATTTTTTCGTCCTTCTTCTTCTTGTTTCGCTTTTTCTTTCTCTTTTTCTTATCATTCATGTTTTGCTATCTCCTTTTCCCCTGCTAACCGTTTAGTTCTGCTGGGGTGGCAAGGTCGTTTCGCTCGTCACGTCGAGCGCCGAGAACCCTTTCGCCGCCGGTGCCGAGGCCCACCCGGCCATGGTCGACGCCAAGGACGCTGCCGGCATCAAGGTGCCTCTGGTCCTGCTGGCCTCCAAGGACGAGCCCCCTGCGGATGTCGACGCCTTTGAGAAGGCCCTGACCGTGCCGCACCACGTCGAGACGTTTGCCGACCAGGTCCACGGCTGGATGGCAGCCCGTGCCGACCTGGCCGACGAGCACATCAAGTCTGAGTACGTCCGCGGCTACAAGACGGTCGTCGAGTTCTTCAGCAAGCATGTCTAAGCAAAGGGGGCTTGCGGGCGCTCTGGTGGAATTCGGCAAAATGCCATGGCAAGGCCAACAAATAACAAATTTGACAATACTGGGCAACGTGCATTTGTCTACCTCGTCCAACAGAATGAAACTCAAAATGATTCGGACTGCTATCCAGTGCTTTCTGTCGCCTCGTGTATGTCATAAGCCGTCTGAAAGTGAACAAAGGCATCTGTGAAATGTCGACCATCTGTCGTCTTGTCAAAATGCGTGCTTGATGGCCTCGCATAGCATGGGTTCTCTTGACACAAAATCCCATGGGACATAAATTGTCAGCCAAGACGCCCCTTTGCCACGGAGGCCATCCCCCTTGCAGATAGCGTCCATGGCACACGTCTTGCTCATTCGTTGCTTGCCGTCGTGGCTGCTCTGATATCTCGCTGTACAGGACGAATGCACGCTGCAGCGAATGCAAGGGGAACTCGGAAGACCGTTTCTCAGTCTTTCTTTCCTAGCATCTCGCTGCCACGCTAAAGTCTTACGCTTTTTGGCCTTGTTCGTCCCTTACCTCCCTCCACCTGTCCTGCGCTATAGGGAGGTTATTGGACCCTGGCCTCACACCTCGACTGCAACCATTGCACACGATACGTAACGCGTGTGCCTTCCATTGATCTGGGACCTGTTTCCTCACTTGCCCCGATTTGCCAACGAAAAGCCCGTTGCCGGGACGTCCTTTTCTGTTCTGTAGACGGGTTCACATTCACCTGTTAGCGACACTTCCGCCGCAGCTCAACATCCGCCTGGGTTATCGTCTTTTTGTTCAACGGTTTCTTGCTCTACCTTCCAGCGTTTGAGCCTTTTCTCGTACTTCGGTAAACCGCTACGCATGGGAACAAGCGTGACAAGAGACTCTTGGGCTTCACCCCTTTCGGATCCGTCCTAGGGTGCCGCCCGGACACTAGTTCCCAAAATGGCAACGGCAATTCTGAAAAAGGGGCCTCCACACCCAAAAGTTTCTTTTCTGCCCACCACCCCTGGACGATGGTTGTTGCCACCCCCTGCCAGCTCAACTATTCAGTTCCAAAACGACAAAGCCGTCATTTTCTTTTTGCTTTTCCTTTTCGTCCGGCAAACAAAACGGAGCCTAGAAAATGTACGAAAACTTTCTCACTGCACCTTGTCATGGAGGACCGCCCACGAATTTACAAGCAATCTGGTGATGGTATACGTTTGTGCGTCTACGTAGGGAACAACTCGATCCGTTCGTAGAAGATGCAAGTAAGATACTGCTGGCAACCGGTAGTGCCTGCCTGGGGCGCCCGTTTCAAGCCACAATCCCAATCCCTGGATGATCTTTTCTGGTTTCTGGAAAACACCAAAATGCATCGCCTCGCATTGATCTGCTCACACAACTCTCCGGGTTTACTTGGCAGTCGATCCGGCATGCCAGGAAAACTGGCTCACCACGCCCGCCAAGCAGTATCTCCTGGAATGTTTTTCGGCTCTACGAAATATTTCAGCTTGCGTCGTCACGAAACCGCCGCTTCCACTTGTGGGCTCCTTCCCCGTAGCTGCACTAGATCTTGACGTCCATTCTTGGGTCGGGGTCTGGGTCTTACGGACCCCGTCTTTCCTTCCTTCACAGGCCCGGAGGCTCTCATCGCTCACAAAGCCACTTAACCCAATGAGACCTGCCCCCTGTTCCCACTCTTATTGCGCCGCCCACGGCAGGTACCACTGACGTCCACCTACCATTCTCGCTTTCCACCTGCCTTCCCCCCTTGCATCTTGTGTCGTGCGTGTTGCGCCCTCCCGTCGCTCTTGCCTGGCATTTTGTAGTCGACCATCCAAGCCATCGTTGTTACCCTGTTAATGCTTCGGTTTTCTCGCTTTCCCTGACCATTTTTACCAGTGAGCAGTTCCCATTGGCGTGTTCTAAAAGCTTGTCACTCGCTCTTGCCCCATACTCAGATCTGTCCTGCATTCCACCCATCACTGTGCCGAACGTCTGGGACCCATCTGCCACTGCATAACAAAATAATAATAACAGTCTTCTCCCACCCGCCACGAAATCAAAACACTTATTGCATCTGGCATCAAACAAACACCCTGCATACTTTCCAGTATTCTGAACATTCTTGCGAAACAGAAGACGCCTGGCCATTCCAAAGCAGTCTCCGGACCCGTCCAGCTAGCCAAGTCGCCGGCCAAAAAAAGAAAAAAAAAGAAGAAAAAAAAAGGATACAAACGCTACCAGCAGCGTCGTAACCTCATCTCCCCCGCCCGGACCACCCTGCCTCTTTCTTTTCTTTCTCCCGCTGCCTCCTGTCCCTGACCCCGACTGCCCCCATCGTCCGTCGACTGTCCAACGTTTTCCTCCCCTGGCTTCGATTCTCGAATTTACATCGTGTTGTTGGCGTCCCATTGTCTTTATACTCGCCATACTCGCAGCCTGCAGCCGCCAGAGACGCTCGCCCAGCTGTTGATCTGAACTGTCTTACTCCTGCACGTGGAGAGCTCTCCACCAGGCTGTGCTTTGAGCTTCCCGTTCATTGCGATCGACCAATCTTCACCAAAACGGATCTTTGTCACTCTGCGCAAGCAAACAAACACTCGATTTGCCGACGCACTATCGCCCCAACCTGCAAGCACTGTCTATCAGCCCGTCAGGTCCTTGCTCAGAAAAGGCGTCTACTCGTGTGCCCATAGCCAGAGCTCCTTTAGTCCACCGCCATCGCTTTGCATTGTGTCTCCTTCTCCTGACATCGCCGAATCATACCGTCTGACGCATCCTCTGACCTCCAAAGGTTTATTTCACACCGCCTCCCCAACGCAGCCATGCCGGCCAGAACAAACGGGTCGGCGACGACCGCTCTGGCGACAAAGCCCAAACGGTTCGAGTTGCCCGCGCTTGATTTCAAATTCGGGTCCCTGACCGATGGCACCAACATCCCGCCGCCCTTGCCGTCGCCAATTGAAGAGGAGCCGTCGGAATTGAAGCTCAAAGAGAACAAGCCGAGTGCCACCAGCAGCAGTAAGACCAACGGAGCCCTGCCCGGTGCCGATGATGCCACCTCCAACTCTCTCTCCTCCCCAACGCGCCCCCTCGGCCGCGCGGGCCTGAAGCGCCCTGCGGATGACATCCCGGCCTCACCCACGCTGTCCTCGCGCCCCGGTAGCATCCGGCGCCTCTTCAGCCGGAATCTCCTAAACACCGCATATGCTAACGCTGAAGGGAACGAAGGCCACCTTCCCACCTCCAACAGCACCGCCACAGTCCCTGGCAGCATCATACGCCCTGAAAGCCGCAGCGACGGCAGCATCCTGGACGAGCGCAAGGCCCGCCGTTCCAGCGGCTGGTTCCGCCGGTTACGAGGTGGTGGCACCGGAGACAGCCTGGCCAGCTCAAGTGCAAGCATCAACGGCGGTGCACCGTCGTCGCCGTTGTCGAAGCGCTCGAGCGTCTTGTTTGCAGATGCTAAGAAGCCGCGGCCGCAACCGCAATCACAACCGCAACCGTCGGCAAAGCCCGCAGGCCCACCACCGCCCATGATCCCGGAGCTCGGCGAGCTCGAGGCCAAGGTTGATCTGGACGAAGGCAGCCTCGGTGGCGACCTGTTCAAAAATATCAAATAAGCTTTCTCGGCGCCTTCACACCCAGATTCCCAACGGCTTTTAGCACACACCCGACACCGGCGACAATATACATTCGCAAGCCCAGCGCAACGATATACTGTCTTCCACGCACATCGTCTTTACGCAACTTTTCATATCCCTTACTCGACCCCGGGTTTTCCTCTCTTTATTGCCAAAGGCGTAATCTAGCACAACCAACACCACAGCCACCCAGCACACTTTCATTTCTTAACACAACCTCATTCTTTCTTAGACCTAACCCGCTTACATCGACATCACCGACGCGCTGTTGCCGCACCCGAGTACAATAAGGCAGGGAAAATTCAAAATACAGGGAGAGGAGAAAAGGTGGATAAGTGATACCCGAGGTCGTTCACCGGCATCGCACGAGGAATGCTCTCCTTTTTGTTTTCTATTGTTCTGCTTTTTTTTTTTTTGCCACTTGTTTTATAAATATGTTTACCCCCCCGTGTTTTGATGGCATTCTCCTTTTCACCCACACATTTTGTATTACACCTTATTTGTTTTCGTTTTGTTCTTTTTCTCTCGCATCGACAGCCTTTATTGCTATACCTCTCTTATGTCAGTTTCATGTTGTATTGGGGGTTGTCTTGCGATTCTTGGCGGTGCCAATCCATTCGTTTGATTGCTTTCCCTGTCCTGTTCTTTACTTCACAGTGGCCCATGAAGTCTGGTCAGCCCGGTATGCCAAAGGCTATCAGCATGACCACGACTGGCTGGTCCATACGCCCACAGAATTTGATACCGGGCATCATGTTGCTCCCCTGTTACGGCTTCTCAACAACCCACCGATCTCGTTGGACGTCTCTTTGCCCCTCGTGAGTGACTTGCCGATTGACGGAGTTTCTTCAAATGTTCTACATGATTGGTACGGCCAAGGTGTATGTGGTGTCATTGGACGGACCCGTTTTGGCAGCGTTGCGTTCCGCGCTTTGACCTCCAGTCTTTTTTGTTTGTAAGATGCGTTGATATGCGGAGACTGATTCGTGCAAGAAGCGGCACACTCTGCAGGCGGGTCAAGACTTTATGCCGTGCGAGCGTCTGCGTGGATGGGAGACGACGTGGACATGGGCAAGGTGCCTTCCGCAAGTAGAGAAAAGAAGAACCAAAGAAGACGGAAGAACGGATGAAAGTATCAAAGCGCTTCCCTTAGATAATAAATAATACACATTTTGAAAGTCAATATCGTACTCTGTTCCTCCCGACTTTTGAGCTATTGATTTATGACCACGTGACCCGCTGCGAAAGTGGTAGGAACCGTTGGAATACAGTGCCTAGTGCATACTGTCGGTGCTGTTTGACAGCTCTTCATTCGCTAGAGCTTAAGCTCAGTTACCGAACAATGCCGTCATCGCATCAGACGATTTTTGAATGGCACACATGGACAAGGTCAAGTAACGGCCAATTCTTTCGGCCAACCATATATATACCGACAAGAGTGGTTTTGATCAACGCTCTTGGTACAAGAAAACAGAATATATAACGCCTTTGCACACGTCTCTAAAAGAAGCAGACGTCATGGCTGCCGCTCTTGCTCGCCCGGCCCGGTTGCCGATGCGGACGACGACATCCGTTGCTGCGGCTTGGAGACCCATCGTTGGGACACAGATGCAGACACAGCGCAGCCCCATGCTGCAGACCGGTGTCCGGTTCAAGTCCGGGCCCTACGGCTACACGCAAGCCAAGGCTCTCGTTTTTTCCAAGTTGGGCGAGCCTGCCGATGTTCTGAGGTACGCGTCTGACGTCTGACGTCTGCATATATCATTGGTTATGCTCCTACTGTAATGCTGACGTCCTTTGCTTCTCAGCGTCCACACACACTCCATATCACCCACACTGCCGCCCAATGCGGCGCTGCTGCGCACCCTGGCGGCACCCATCAACCCGGCCGACATCAACACGGTCCAGGGCACGTACGGCGCCAAGCCGACGTTCTCGGCACTGATTGGGACCGCCGAGCCGTCGTCTGTGCCCGGCAGCGAGGCCTGCTTCGAAGTTGTCTCGGTCGGGTCCGGGGTGACCACCCTCAAGCCCGGCGACTGGGCCCTGCCGGCCGCCCCCGGCCTCGGCACCTGGCGCACACATGCTCTGGTGGACGATGCAGACGCCAGCCTCGTCGGCATCCCCAGAGACAAGCTGGACGGACTGACGCCGGCGGCGGCGGCCACGGCCACGGTCAACCCCTGCACGGCGTGGCGCATGCTGCGCGACTACGTCGACCTCGTCGCGCTCAGCGTCCGCGCGGGCGCGGGTGCCTGGTTCATCCAGAACGGCGCCAACAGCGGCGTCGGCCGGGCCGCCATTCAGCTCGGCAAGCTGTGGGGCCTGCGCAGCATCAACGTCGTCCGCGCACGCGACACGCCCGAGGCGACGGCGGCGCTGCGCCGGGAGCTGACCGACCTGGGCGCGACGGTTGTGGTGACCGAGGAGGAGCTGCAGGAGCGCGGCTTTTCGAGCGGCCGGCTCCGCAGCGACGAGCTCATGGCCGACACGGAGAGCCCGCTGCTGCTGGCGCTCAACTGCGTGGGCGGGCGGCCTGCGCTGGGACTGGCCAAGTGCCTGTCGGACGGCGGGCGCATGGTGACGTACGGCGCGATGGCGAAGCAGCCCCTCACGATCCCGGCGGGCCTGCTGATTTTCCGGGACCTGGCCTTCCACGGGTTCTGGTTTAGCCGCTGGGGCAAGGCGGACCCGGCCGGGCGTCGGCAGACCGTGGAGGCGGTGCTGGACCTGATGCGGACGGGCAAGTTTTTGCCCGGGCCGGCTGAGGAGATTCCCTGGACGTGGGAGACGGAGCCCGAGACGCTAAACAAGGCTGTGGCAGGCACACTGGAGGGCTACCGGTCCGGCAAGGGCATCTTTGTATTCAAGGATACATGAGAGAGCTGCGGACGCAGAAAAGTTTGTACATATGGTTTCACAGCTCACAGTACGTCTTTCGACAATGGGATACTGTCTTATTCATAATTTCATTTGCTCACAATAAAAGGGAGGTCGAAGGGGAACAGAGACAACCGGAAAGTTGAACAATAGAAGCTAAAAGATAAAAAATGGGAAACCAACGAGCATCCTCCTTCTCGCGCTGCCGATCTATGCTGAGGTAAAACAAATACATGAGGATGCACAAACATAATCCAGAAAGACGCAACGGTAAGAAAAGGGAAACAGGGCACAGTGCGATAGGAGGAACCTGGTGAAAAATGGAAACGGGGCGGTAAAATGGCAAGGGGGGTTGCTAGGCGGAGGAACGAAAATGTAGAAAAGCAAGCCGTAGATCTAGCGGCCAATCGGTCGGCTCGTTGGTAACGATATACAATAGGCCGCATTCTCGCGGCAGCCGCAGAGCAGTTACCGAAGCTTCTGCCGTCGTCCATGGACGACTACGCTCGACTCGCCAGCTAGGGGGGGTTTCTGGACAACCAGCATCCTATTGCTCCTGGGGCATCGCATACTGCTTCGTCCACAGCCGTGCCGTTTCTACGGCGGCCTTCTCGTCCTCCTTCCATGCCTTGGCGACATCGGGCGCGAGCGGGTCGTCGGGGTTCGGGGCGCCGAGCAGGGCCTGGATCGAGAGCAGAATGGTGCGGATTTGGAGAGCAGGAGACCAGTTATCTGAGAGCGGAGGAGTTAGTATGCTATGTCTCTGCTGCCATACCGACTCCAAAAAAAAGTCAAGTCAGGAAACGAGGCCTACTCTTCAACACGTCCAGGCAGATACGGCCCAGCTTGTCGACGTTGGGATGGTACAGCTTGGTCAGGAAGCGGATCTTGGGCGGCGTCATCGGGTAGTCGTCGGGCAGGAACAGCTCCAGCTTGAACACGCCACCTGTGGAAAGGAAGAGCAGTCAATAAACGATATTCCAGACAAAGATATGACAAAGATATCTCGGGGCCGGGGGACGATAGACACTCACCCTCGTACGGAGACTGGGACGGGCCATGGATCTCGACGTCAAAATACCGAAGGTTGTCAGAGTGAGGAACGGCGCTGATACCGGGTACACTGTAGACGAAGGAAGTCACATGGTCAGCGTCATAAGTTGTCTTGACATTCACAGGCCATTGTCGAGGCTGGCCACGCGATGTCGGCCGGCTGCGCCGGTTGCGCAGAAGAGGCGAACTTACGGCTCGGCCATCAGCCGCTCCGTCTCCTTGATAATTCTCTTTGGCAGGGCCATGACGTGCGACTGTGAGGATATCGGTGGTCGCGTGGAAGCGGATAGTCGCGTGTCGTGTGTTGCAGCGTTGAGACGAGGCAAAAAGCACGTTTTCGTCGGGCTGCGTTTGGCGGAAGAGGCGGGGTTGCCAGTGCGGTACCTCTTTGGTATGGTCTTTCTTTTGCAGTACGCTTGCGAGCGATGTGTCGTCTGCTGCTGCTGACGTTGTCGTTTCTGCTGTTGTGGTGTAGTTGGGAATATTGTAGAATCACAAAGCAATGTTTTGTCCATTCGTTTTGTTTGATCGCGAGGAAAGAGGGTAGCGAGGTTCGCTAACGGCGCACCAACTCCGTCCAACTGCGCCCCACAGGAGGGAGAGACAGGCACAGGCTGGTCAGAGCACAAGGCTCCCCACCATGCGTGCGTTTTGGAACGAGCCCCACACCTGTAGGTTCCCAGTCGGGTCACCTGGGATTTGCATTGTGCCTTGTGCAGGCGCTGGAAAATGTACAGTGCGAACAAGATGACAACTGAGGAGCTACCTGTGAGATGCTCCATCGCTCCCTTAAATGCCCACTGCACTGTCATGGACAGTGTGTGGAATATCTTCCACACAGTCCGACTTAGTGCTCTTGCTGTAAAAGGAAAGCTCCCCATTCTACGAATAAGTATCCCGTCGCGAACTTCAGCAATCTGAAGCTGTCGACAACCGTCCAAATCGACACGCGACCTCTTCACCCTGACAACAAAAGCACATCCCCTACAGCCACCTGTCTGCCGCCGCACGTCCCCGACACGACACCCCGGGCGATGGACACTCCAAACTAAGCCCTGGTCCGTCTCCTGCGAGCAGCGTCCCATTCGGTCGCATCGGCAGCCATGGCGTCCGATCTCGACGATTCGGACGGCTCCGACGACTCGCTGCACCGGACCAAGATCATAAATTCGGCCTTTGACAGCGATAGTTTCGACTCCGATGGCACGATTCACGTCGAAGGCCTTGTCGGGTCGGCGACCATCTCACCCTCGGGCCGCGATGTCGCATTAGCATCGTGAGTTTTGTAGTGCGAGTTTTGCACTGCAACATAGCCCAGCTCCCCATTCTACACACAATCTAACTCTGAACGTCTCTCAGCCCCGACGGCCTAGCCATCATCGATCTTGACTCGCCCTACAATGCCCCACGGCGGGTCAAGAGCCACGGCATGCCCTGGCTCGTCGTTGACGTGCAATGGTCGCCCTTTGCGGCCCGCGACTATTGGGTCGCCTCGACGGCCAACCACTGTTGTCTCGTTTGGAACCTGAACCGCCCCGACGACTCCAGTGCCGGTGCCGTCGAGCACTCGCTGCGTGGCCACCGCCGCTCCATCACCGACATCAACTTCTCCGCCCACCACCCGGACATGTTGGCCACCTGCTCTGTCGACGGCTATGTGCATTGCTGGGACCTGCGTCGGCCCAGCACGCCGGCTCTGACGTTCATCGACTGGGTCGCCGGTGCCACGCAGGTCAAATACAACCGCCAGGACGACCATGTCATTGCGTCGTCGCACAACCGCTGCGTTCACATCTGGGACGACCGCAAGGCGTCTCTGCCACTGCGCACCATCGAAGCGCACACGTCGAAAATCTACGGCCTGGACTGGAACCGGACAAACAGCACGTCGTTGGTGACCTGCTCGCTCGACAAGACCATCAAGTTCTGGGACTACACCGTGCGTGGCGCAAACGACGGTGCCAGCAGCTTTGACGGCAACAGCGTAACACCCATGGGTACTCTCGGCCCCATCAACGAAGACGACGTGCCCGAGCGTATCATCAAGACAAGCTTCCCTGTCTGGCGCGCCCGTCACACACCCTTTGGTGGTGGCCTTCTTGCAATGCCGCAAAATGCGCCGGGCAACCTGTACCTCTACGACGCCCGGCCGTCTGCCATGCTGGCCGCCGAGGACCCCGCGACCTTGAACGATCCCGTCGCCGTTTTCCCGGGCCACGGCCACCACAAGGTCAAGGAGTTTTTGTGGCGCTCACGGGGTGGCATCGAAGACGGCCTCGACAACCGCGACTTCCAGCTCGTGTCCTGGGGCGAAGACAACAAGCTGCGTCTCAGCCGCCTCGACGGCAACGACCTGGGCACTGTAGGCTACCAGCGTGGCCGCCCTGCGCCCAAGAACCTGAATATCACGCGCAGGGGCGCCTCCTACAAGACCTTCCGCATCCTCGAAGACATTGGCGACTATGAGAAACGAAGCGCTACTATGAGCAGCCTTCGACCTGGCAGCCATAGAGGAACGGTCTCCTTGCCGGCCAGCCAGGGCGTAAGCCGACGGCCATCGCCCACGCCAGAGGACGATCACCACCACCACCATCACCATCATCACCACGGCCACGGCTATAGCCATAGCCAAAGCCATCACCACAACAACCTTCACAGGCATCAACAGTCCCGCCATCACAGCCACCAGCACCCGCCAGAACCACCCACCAAGGGCTCGTCTCCGTCTCTGCCCCCGCCGCGCTCGCTCTCCAGCAGCAACATTATGCGCGACGACGTCGCATCACCAACGTTGACGCCACAGCGAGGCAAGTTCGAGCAACGGCCTTCATGGAGGAACCCGTCGATGCGCGCCACCCAAGTTGCGGGAGCGAAGAACCCGGACCAGAGCAACGTGCAGCTCGACTGGATGAAGGGCGTCTCCATGAACAAGCGCAAGACAAGCACCGAGCCGGCCCTCACGTCGAGCCAGGAGCAGCTCTTGGACTCACAGTCTCTCGATGCGCAACGCAAAGTCTCGACCGACTCGGCCCTGTCTTCGCCCCTGCAGATGTCCACCCATGACGCATCCATCTCCATGAGCAGCGATACCAACAACGAGCCCGAGTCCATACAGGAGGAGATTGTGCGCATCACGGACAAGCTTCCGCGCGTCAAGTGGGAGGAACTCGACATGGACAACTTGACCCTGGTCGCCTCTCTGAAAGGGCCATGGGGCGGCGACAGCCAGACTGTGTTTATCAAAGTTCGCGTCATGGTGCCGCCCGGCTATCCCAGCGCTCGTTCGCCGCGCTTCTATATCGAGAACAGCTCGCTTGTTCCTGAGGCCACGCAGGAGAAAATTGCAGCGGACCTCTTTATGCTGACGGCCGAGTATCTGAAGCGACGGAGCAACTGCTTACTCGTTGCGTTCCGCTACCTGCTCGGCGAGGTCGACCTACAGAGCAGTCTGGCTCTTCTCAACCGCGCCCTGACGAACCCCCGACTGGTCAACGACGAGAGCGCCTCGTCCTCGTCGAGCGACGACGACGACGATGACGTGGAGACCGCCAGGAATGCCTTCCTGTCGCCCATCCAAGCCATCGGTTCCGAGATCATGATTGGCCCCATGCTGCCCCTGCCGCCGCCGCCGCCGCCTCGGAGCTGTGGTGCCGTCTTCACGCGGGACGGCCGCATCGTCACCTTCTTCCTCACCAAAGCCGGCAAAGCTAGTGCCAAGATTATGTTTGAAGCCCCTTCCCCTCCGACACGCGACGAGCTCGCCGAGCTCGAGCAGCCCGTCTTCATCGGCTTTGGAAAAGTTCTCCCGCCACGCTCGCGCACCCGTGGCTCGTCGCGGCGGCAGGTCGAGGGCGCCGAGTGGCACGACGGTTCGTCGTCCTCGGATGAGTCCGACTCGTCTTCTTATTCGGACGGATCGTCCGGCTCGTCATCGTCGTCGTCGTCAGGGGATTCATCGAGCTCTCGTAACCACTATTCGCCAACCAACCTGATGGATCCGTGGAGCACAAACATGGGCTTCCAACGTCGCATTGTCCGCAGCGGAAAATCGGACCGCAAGAGACAAGCCAGCGAATTTGACGACAACGATAGCGACTCGCTCGCCCGGTCGGGCACGCTCGACCCCGGCCTGCCCGTGGGGCCCAAGAGCACCGTTGCCATCGAAGACATGCGGCCGTACCTACCGTCCAAGCGCGATCTGGCTCGTGATTATGCCATCTTTGGCGACGGCGCCGACGTCTGCCAGCACAATGCGCGCGTGGCTGAAAAGTACGGCGAGGCCGACCTCGCCAACATCTGGCGCTATGCGGCCCTGCTGCTCAAGTCGGATGTGCCGCTGCGACTGGCGTCCATGTACGACGACTCTGGCCAGCGCAAAAAGTCCATCCTCGTCATCGCCCGCGAGGCCGTTGCCGATGCGAACAACCACGACACGGACAACGATGCGCCAGACCAAAGTCTTCTCATCCCAAAGTCACGCTCTCGCGACACGTTCTCAGGTCGTGTGAAATGGGGCCTGCATCCATTGGCCCGTGACTTTGTCGACGACCTCTTCGATTACTTTGAGCGACTGGCCGACATCCAGATGCTCGCCATGCTGTCGTGCGTCTTTGGCGAGTCCTTTGAAGAAGACAGCGTGGCTTACGCCGAGTCACACTTGTCAAAATCCGACACACCACTTCCTATGAAGGCCCCTTCCTTCTCGCTCGACTATGTTCCCACGACTCGAGGCCATTTCAGCGCGGCACCACCGCCCCGTCTTGTCCTGTCCGGCGCCAGCACACCCGGCGGCTTCGGCTCCGGCAGCAACGGCAACAGCATGCCCCCGGCACCGGGCGCTGTCGTCTACGACGGATCGATTGACCCGGACAATGACTTTGACGATGAGTTTGACGACTATGAATATGACACGGTCATGTGGGGCAACGGCACGCATGTGAACGGCCTCTCACAGAACAACTCGTACTCTGGTGGTGAGACACCGCCAAAGTGGCTAGTCGGCAGCGCTCCTAACGGCGGCAGTGGCACCGGGAGCGGTATGCTCTCGTCGTCTCCCCTGTTTGGTGCTGCAGCCGGCCGTTTCTTGCGCCGGGGCAACAATGCGGTCGTGTCGGCCATTGCTGCCGGCATCCCGCAGACACTGACCACTCTCCTGTCGTCCTCACCCAACGATCGTAGCGATGGCGGCCCCGTCCCCGTGTCGACACCACCAGCGTTGTCCCGGCGCCAGTCCTTCTTCGACTCGGCACCCCCGTCCCAACGGCCGTCTCCACAAGCCCGCTCCTCGTACCTTGGTGCCAACCTTCACGGCGGCCAGGCAGAGAGGTTGCAAAACAGACAGCAGCAGCCGCCTCCGCAACAGCAGCAAGACCCGCTTGTCCTTCACTCGCAATCAGCGCACCGCGACATACCCTTCCCAACATCCGTCTCCCAGCGGCTCCTCGGCGTGTCAACGTCGACATCACCCCGAAACACGTCCGCTCTCGGCAAGCTCTCGTCACTGTCCTCCTCCCCCCAAGACCAGGCTCCAATCCGCAAACGACCGAGCCCCGCCGAGACCATTTTTAGCAACTTGACGGCAGGCAACCTTACTTGGGCGGCCTCCGCCTTGTTCGGCGGTGGCGGCGGTGGCAATGGTGCCAACAGTGGCGGTAGTGCGGGCCCTTCCACCGAACCCGGGACGGCGGCGACGTCGGTCTCGGACGAGGGCCGCCGCCGCGAACAGGCCATTGCGGATGCTGCCGCCAACGCTGTGGCCAAGGGTGTCAAGGCGCAGGCGGAAGCAGCAGCGTCCAACATGGTCGCCGTCGACGTGCTCGTGCGCACGTACAACGACCACCTCTTTGACGATGACGGCTGGATGGTGGCATCTCTGCTGGGCGGGAAGCGTCGCCGCCGCCTGTACGCGGAATACCGGTACGCCTACTCGGAACTGCTGCAAGTATGGTCGGAACCTCTAGCACGCCTCGAGGTCCTCAAGTTCAACGTCCTGCGGGAGGATGCCATGAAGGCGGCGGCCGCCCGCAACGACGACGACGTCAATACCAATGCCATCGACGCGGACGGCACCAATGCCAACACCAGCGCCAACGCCAACGCCAACGCCAACGCCAACGCAGACGAGGATGCTTGTCTGCCGTCGGCATCGCTGGGCAACAACACCAAGCACGACCGGCTCTTGGCCGTGCGTAACTCTGGCCGCGGCCTCGATGCCGTTGGCATCTGCGAATACTGCGAACTACAGCTTGAGCCGCTCGAATACGATTCCCGCGCCGCACTGACGGTTTCCAGCGGCGTGGGCAGCAAACTGGGCGGTGCCGTCGGCGTCTGCCGCCGCTGTCGCCGCGCGCGGTCGCAGCTGCGCTGCGTCTACTGCACCGAACCCGTCGACGCCATCTACATGCCGTGCTTTGGCTGTGGCTGCGCCAGCCATCCGCGCTGTCTTCGGGCGTGGTATGACGCCGGCGAGCGCCTGTGCCCGGCCGGTGACGAGTGCGATTGTGCAGAGGAAGCGACGTCCGGCCGCATCGAGAGCTGGACGGCCATGCAGGCGCAGCTCGCCAGTGGCGAGGGGGTGGGCCTGGCACATGGTGGTGCAGGCAACGTCAGCCATTTGCCGTCGACCAGTGCGGACGCGGTACAGCAGCCGGCCGAGCTCGCGAGCACCAAGTCGCGCGGTCTCATTGCCCAGGCCCGGCGGTCAGCGCACTATGCCTCGTCGTCGTCGTCGGCCATGCTCGTGTCGCCATACGGGCAGCACTACCATGCCGACGGCGAGGGCCATGCCAGTCCCCGCGGCGGCAAGAACAGCAATCGCGCCAGAAGCATGCGCCATGTCTCCCTGTCGTCCTCGTTGGGCTACTACGACGACCCCAACGACGTGTTTGGCAACAACATGCTGGGAGCCGATTCCCTGGGCCGGGGCGGTTCAGGTTCAGGTTCAGGTTCAGGTGCTGCAAATACCACCAGCGACAACACCACCAAACCGCCCGTCACGACGACGACCAACAATACGGGCGGCGGTGGTTTCTGGGGCAGCAACCGCCGGTCCAAGCCGGCTTCGTCGGGCCTCCGCCAGCAGCTGCAGCAGCAGCAGATGGAGTACAAGCAACAGAGCGGTGGATCGCAGAGACAAACCAGCATGCAGCACGACGCCCGCCATGCACGACGGGGCCGGAACCAAGAGCAACAGCAGCAGCAGCAGCAGCAATCCTCACCTCATACACCCGAGACGTCGTCCCAGGGCGGTAGCCTCGTCTCCTCTGCAGGTCCCTCTGGTGGAGAAAGCCAAGCCGCGTCGTCCGCCTCGACCAGCGGCGGTGGCGGCCCCTTGTCGGCAGCGCGTCTGAGCCTCTCCAGCCGACTGCTGCGGAGCTCTGCGCTGCGTCGGCAGGCGGCGTCCAGCAGCCCGTCCAGCAGCACCGCCGGCGATCCGAGCGGCAAAGACAACGGCCATGAGGCTAGTGACAGCCCTCATGCGTCACAGTAGTCGATGCTCGGTCTCGGGTGTCAACACTCCATTTTTTTTCAATGCATTTTTGTTTTATTTGATCATTCAGTCAGCGGGTGATGCGGACAGGGCGTTCTGCTATGCGATATGTTCTACGATACCTTTGTGTGTTTCGCACCTGTTTTCTCTTGTTGTATTAGTATATTGTACAATAATAATTTTACTGGAACAATTGTTTCCGGGAATGTGAATGTTCATGTATAAAATTTCTTGTTCTAAGAATAATAGTTGAAACCCCTTAATATGAGTCTCAAATAAGTTACCCAAGTCTTTAAAAAGTCCACATCTTACTATTAGATAGCCCTCGTAAAGATCCAACCTGAAGGGAAAGAGATGACTTGGAAGAATATCATGTGAGTGATTTGCAAGACCAATTCTCGTTGACAAAACGTTAAATTGATCTCAGGCTCAAAAGCAGTCCAGGACGGTTTGGAGCTCGTGAGGCTACGACTTCGACAGGACGACATACTTTGGCGGTGAAGGATAAAGTGGCGCTAGTCCGCGATAGGACGATATTCCTAGCGAGCAGCCGCGTGCCAGGTGGCAGGCTTTACACGCGACACCTGGCAGGCAAACCACTTTAATAGGTGGTCCACACAAAGGTCTCCACTTTATTTTCCCTCCTCCCCGCCAAAAGTTTTCTGAACTTTTTTAGATTTTTTTTTGCACGGCAGAACTTGACCATTTTTTTGTTGGACCCTCACCCTCGCCGACTTTTCGAGTTCGACGACGACCACCTGGCGTTTTCGACTTCGGCTCCCTCTTCGACGTCGTCGACCACGCTGTCTCAAGGGCACATTTTTACACAGCCGCACAATCACCCACACAGTCGACATCTCGAATCATCGCTTTCACAATGCGGACATCCTGGAAAGACATCCCGCCGGTGCCGACGCAGGAGGAGTTTGTCGACATCATCCTGTCGTCGACGCAGCGGCGGCTGCCGACCCAGATCCGTGCGGGCTTCAAGATCTCGCGTATCCGGGCGTTCTACACCCGCAAAGTCAAGTTCACGGCCGAGGCCTTTGCCGAGAAGCTGACGTCGATCATCACGACGTTCCCCCGTCTGGCCGACCTGCACCCATTCCGTAAGTTGCCTCTCACTGCCAGTTCTCTTCTCGGACCGTACTGGGGCGTAATGCTAACTCCTCCCAGACAGCAGCCTGTTCAACGTCCTGTACGATGCCGACCATTACAAGATCGCCCTGTCGCACCTTTCGGGCGCCAAGAACACCATCGAGACGATTGCCCGTGACTACGTGCGTCTGCTCAAGTACTCGCAGTCGCTGTACCAGGCCAAGACGCTGAAGCGTGCGGCGCTGGGCCGCATGTCGACGCTCATGCGCCGCCTCAAGGACTCGCTGGCCTACCTGGAGGAGGTGCGCCAGCACATTGGCCGCCTGCCGTCCATCGACCCCATGACCCGCACGCTGCTCGTGTTCGGCCTGCCCAACACGGGCAAGTCCAGTTTTGTGCGCAGCGTCTCGCGCTCCGACACCCCTGTCGACTCGTACGCCTTCACGACCAAGAGCTTGTTCTGCGGCCACTTTGACTACGACTACCTGCGGTACCAGGTGATTGACACGCCCGGTGTCGTCGACAAGCCGCTCGAGGACATGACCACGATTGAGATGCAGTCCATCTCGGCGCTGGCCCACATCAACTGCGCCGTGCTCTTCTTCCTGGACCCCTCGGAAAACTGCGGCTACCCGCTGGAGACGCAGTGCGCGCTCTTCAAGAGCCTGGCGCCCATCTTCGCCCAGCGCTCCGTGTACCTGGTCAGCAACAAGTCGGACATTCTCCGGCTCAGCGACCTGGACCCGGCGGCCCGCGCCCAGATCGACGGCCTCGCGCAGGCGTCACACGTCGTGGGCACGCTGGAGCTGTCGTGCGCGACGGGCGAGGGCGTGACGGAGCTCAAGAAGACGGTGTGCAGCACGCTGATTGCGGACCGTGTGGCCAAGAAGATGACGGCGGCACAGGCGTCGGCCGGCAAGGAGGGCACGCGCGGCGAGGCGGTGCTGCGCCGGATCCACGTGGCGTACCCCAAGGACGCCGAGGGCAACCCGCTGCCGCGCGGCGAGGTTGTGATCCCCGACACGATCAAGGCGCACCGCGCCAGCAAGAGCACGGGGGCGGCGGCGGCGCCGCCGACCGTCAGCCGCGAGAAGCAGCTCGAGGCCGAGCAGGGCGGTGCCGGCGTGTACAACTTTGACATGCGCCGCGACTACGTGGGCATCGACCCGGAGCACCAGCACGACCGCATGCCGGAGATCAAGAACGGGCAGAACGTGCTGGACTTTTACAGCCCGGACATTGTCGAGAAGCTGGCGGCGCTGCAGGCCGAGGAGGCCAAGCTGATTGAGGAGGGCTTCTACGACTCGGACTCGGGCGAGGGCGACGACGGCGACGAGAACTTTAGCGACGAGGAGGATGTCCTGGCCAAGGCGGCCATCATCCGCGAGAAGCTGGCGCTGATCCGCAACGATTCGAAGCTGCGCAAGCGGTCGCTCAAGAACAGCGCGTTCCTGCCGCGCTCGGCTCTGTCGCGGGCGGCGGACCACAAGAACGCGGTGCGCGGCCGCGACGGCGGCGCCGACGACAACGACGACGACGACGACGAGATGATGGACGTCGATGCCGACGAGGCCATGGACGAGAAGGTGCTGCAGGCCGTCAAGACAGCCAAGCTCAAGAAGTTGGGCCAGAAGACAATGAACCGGCATGCCCGGCAGGGCGAGGCCGACCGGCACATTGCGCCGTCGCTCACAAAGCATTTGGTATGTAGCCTGCCTTTTCTCTCCGTTCTCTATTTCTTTTCTGTTTTGGGCATCCACTAACACACCATGCAGCTGGTTGGCAAGCGTGGCATGGGCAAGACGAACCGTCGTTGATCCGATCGCTTGGACCTTTTCACGATGTTTGAGTTTTTCAGATACATCTTTTTTTGGGTTGTACTTCTTGCTGGCTTTTTTATTCTCCTTCGTTTTTGTTATAGAAACCCTCGTGGGACATCAAGCACACGGGACGGCGACACGACAACATTAGGCGTTATGTTTTTATGTTTATGTTTTGCCCATCCTCTTTCAAAAGCAATGCCACAACGATACGATATTCACCTTAACGAATTGCCTAGAGTGCCTTGCTTGGATGTCTCGTACTCTATGTTTATAATATCACGTGTGCTGCACCCTCGAAGAATTTGCGCACCTTTGGACTACTGTTGTGGAACGACAAATCATCTGCAAGTACTTCGTACGACGCGCGACGTTACTGAATGACGGTACACGTCACTGTCCGTCTTGATTCGTGTCGTGCAGACGTGCTTTACGGACGAAAGACGGAGAGTGACAGGGCAGCATAACACCAGCCGCTATCCTGGTCCCGGCCTGCATCTGCCCTGTCAAACTGCCCTTTGTCTTGTCTCGTGCCCTGTGTCTCGTGTATATCTTGGCCTTTTCAATGAGACATTAAATCGTATAGGGGGAACGAGGACACAGAATGCGCATTTTGTACCCCATATATGATCGTATTCGGGCGTCCATTGAAACGCTGCAACATTGAACCACTGAGACGCTGGAGAAGCGTTGGACATACAAAGTGGCGCGGCTGCCCAAGCTCGGATCACGACAGTCTGCTTGGATGGAATGTCATAAATCCAAAAAAGTGTCGAATCGAGACAAAATAGGAACCATTTTTGTTGACAGCGTCGTATTCGCGCATCTCGGACGTTGGCTGTGGGTTGCCAGCCTCTTCCTCTTCCAGCCTTCCTTTTGCCGTCGTTAGGCCACGAAGCTCTACAGACAAGCTTAGGTTCTGACCAAGGCGCGCCGGACACCTACGGGCCAGGGTGCCCCTGTAAAATGGCTGGAGGGAGGTCACTCTGGTGCAGCGTTTACGTCTCCTGGTCTCCTATGCTGTTGCTTTTTTTAGGTGGCAATATGCTTCTTTATTTTTGGTGCGTAAATTTTGCAGCGCTATCCCACGCTATCCCAGGTGAAGGCACGCTATCCTGTCTCGATCTGACAAAGGTGGCGGGCGATTGCAAACCCCGATCAATGGCGCCGTTTAGGTTTGGAGTCGCCTGCTGCTTGTTTTCTTTGGCGGCGGGGCTGACAGAGCCCAGCCGAGCCAGTCTCCAGTCTTTTCCAAGCGGACATCCAAGAACAGAAAAAGCGGGGATTCGATGTCTCTGATCGGATTTCTCGATTTTGCACCGCAAACGAAACGAGAAACAGAAGAAAAGTACGATTCGTACGATAGACGAGACGGTCAAACAGCGCGACGTCGGGATCGGCAGCCACTATAATGGACAACAGTGAGCCGCAAAACAACCAAGGCAGAGGCGTGTTGGTAACGGACGATTTGAACAGTGCCGTTCCTCCACGCCAGTCTAATGACGTACGACGGCCATATTTGTTGAAGACTACAACATACATCAAATAGTGTACGGCGTAAGACATACGAAAGCGGCTGCTGATCTTTGGTCGGGCGCTCGCACGGCCGACGATGGGATGACGACGTTTTCTGCGTTGCGGCACATAGAAGACACTGTGGGACTCCCCGCAGGATCGGTTTCTGCAGAGTCACTGGAATGGAACTCTGCCCAGCAAGAAAAGCACCCCATAAGAGCAAGAACAGGGCAAACAGAAGCGGCAAGTCCGCCGTCCGCGAATGCTCGGTGTGGAGAGTGTTGTGCGAGGAAGCCGGAAAGAACGAGGCGAGCAGGCAAGGTGTACGATTACAGAGAACAGAAACAAGCAAACATGTCTCCACTTTCCATCCGGCGCAGACGCAGCCAGTCCCTCAGGCCCTTTTGTGCCTTCCTTCGCAGCCTGCCCCCTGGGAATAATTCATCGAATGACAGCATGCCAAGACAAACAGCGGAGCATACCAACAATACTTTGGGCCCCACAAACTGGCTTGCTTTGGTATGAGTGCTTTTCTCGTATTGAGCTGATGTATTTCGTACAGAATACTGTTCTGAGAGCAATGAGACTACTGGGTATGCGAGTATGTTGTTCTCCTACGGGTTTGGAGACCATCTCCCCTATGGCAAACTCGTATTATTGTAAATGGCGGGAAGGACTGAATAGGGAAGCCTCGAGTCTTGGCGCTGCTGGTTGCCCACTTTCGGTCATGCTCAATTGGGTTGCGCCTCCCACATTTTGGCTCCTTTTCATCCCGTCATTTCCGTTCCTGCCTGCCATGCTTCCTACACCTGCCCACGTTTACTGGTCTTGCCAGCTCTTGCCCTCTATGACGATGGCTGAAATACACTGAACCCACCTCACTCCTTCGCTCCTTCCACGGCCAACCCGGGCCCGCCTTGCATTGTACAATGGCAACACTTCTCCTACAGCAAACAGCAAGAACTCACGTAGAGAGCCGATGCTAGCGGGCAGCTCCTGCCTCGTTCGTTCTGCGTAGTTATGCAAGCGGAGAGCGTACCATCGCACCTGCCCCGATGGTATCAGTTTCTCGTATCGTGTGCTGGGAGGGACCTTGTCCTCATGCCGGGCAACGACGACCAGGCTTCCCCATAATATCTCACCAACTTCCCGTATTCCACAGCTTTTTTATGTGGGCCTCGCAAGACGGTCCATGTAAGTGCCCAACCGACTATGGGATCGCGCTGTAGTGCGCCTCCACGTAATGCATGGTGTGTGCTTGTGCTTTGTGTACTTGTATACGAGAAATCGACAGCAGGAGCAGGCTGCAGGTGTCGCCGGTCGTGACCGCCACACGAGTACCCCGAACTCTTTGACGTTGACTAAGGCCAAGCAAGAACCAACTTCCCTAGCCGTGCTCGCCTTCCTTCCTTTTCTGTCTCATTCGTCCTTTTCGAATGTTTTGTTCTTTTTTCTATTTTCTTAATATCCATCTCGAATTCGAATTTCCAGAATTCCTTTTGCTTTTGTCGACTTTTGCGCCATTGTTTCTTTCCTACCCTGCAGGGCGTCTTTCTACTCCGCACTGCACCATCTGTCCGTCGCTAGACTGTCGGTCGCTTGAGTGGCTCTGGCTTACACGGCTTCATGGCGCCCTGAAGCTGCAAAACAAGCATCTCGACGACATTTTCTCATTCTTCTCATGACTACACCAAGTAATCCATTAAGCAGACCCCGGTTCGCTTCGACCAGCAGCAGGACGACGTGCACGAACTCATAGACAGTCGCGCACTCCGCTCGCGCCTTCATCATGGCGGCTCTTCGCGGAAGCCAAGGCCGTGGACGGCTACACCGGTCGCTCGACGCCTTGGCCACCTCGGCGCTGCTTCTTTTTTCCACAACGGCAGCCGCCTACAATCTCGATACGTCGTCGACAGGTATGTCCCAGCCTGCAAATGTGCCACCTATCATAGTAAATGGCATGCGAGAGTTATGCGCTTCGGGGTGGCACAGCATAGTGCTGACATTTGTAACAACCAGACTCGATCAAGAGCGTGGCCAACTCCATGGCCGAAGACATGCTCTCATTCTACGATGGCAATAAGCCTGGCGGCACGCCCGGCTTGCTTCCCCAACCATACTACTGGTGGGAAGCTGGCGCCATGTTGGGCTCGCTCATCGACTACTGGTACTACACCGGCGACACACGGTACAATGAGCTCATTACAGATGGCCTGCTCTTCCAGGTCGGCCCAAACAACGACTACATGCCGCCCAACCAGACCCTGACCGAGGGAAACGATGACCAGGGCTTCTGGGGCCTCTCCGTCATGACCGCCGCCGAGTACAAGTTCCCCGATCCGCCAAAGGGCAAGCCTGGCTGGCTGGCACTGGCCCAGGCCGTGTTCAATACCCAGGCCGCCCGCTGGGAGGACGCCGACTGTGCCGGCGGCCTGCGCTGGCAGATCTTCAACTGGAACAACGGCTATGACTACAAGAACTCCATCTCCCAGGCCTGCTTCTTCAACCTCGCCGCCCGCCTTCTTCTTTATACTGGCAACGCCACCTACGGCGAATGGGCCGTCAAGACCTACGACTGGATGAGGCATATCAAGTTCATGGATGAGCATTACAACATTTACGACGGCGCACACATTGAGTCCGGCTGCACCGACATCACGCCGTACCAGTGGAGCTACAATGTGGGAAACTTCCTCCTTGGCTCCGCCGCCATGTACAACTACAGCGCCCTTCAAAATGATTCGAGCAACGAGGCGCTGTGGAAGGAACGCGTCGACGGCTTGCTCAACGGTTCCGCCGTATTTTTTACGACCAACGACCGGAACATCATGACCGAAGTCGCCTGCGAGCCGGTCAACCTGTGCGATCTCGACCAGCAATCGTTCAAGGCCTACCTCAGCCGCTGGATGGCCGCCACGACCAAGTGGGCGCCCTGGACCTCGACAACCATCATGCCACTGCTCAATGCGTCCGCCATAGCAGCTGCGAAGCAGTGCACTGGCGGTGACAACGGCCAGATGTGCGGCCTGCGCTGGACCGACAATGGAAAATGGGACGGCTCCACGGGCGTGGGCCAGCAGATGGCCGCCATGGAGGTCACACTCGCGAACATGATTAACAGCGTGACCGACCCGGTGACCAACAGCACGGGCGGTACCTCCGTGGGCGACCCCAACGCCGGTGGCTCCGATATTGGACGCACGCAGCCGCAATCGACGCTGAAGCCCATCAACACGGGCGACCGTGTCGGCGCGGGCATCCTGACCGCGCTCGTCTTAGCCGGCATCGTTGCCGGCGTCATCTACATGTTGGTTGACGAAACTGTCGATGCGACTCCCAAGGAACGCCTCGGCGGCTTCGTCACAGCCGTCAACAAGAATGGCAAGCGTCTGGCAAAGCGCAACTTTGGCAGCGACCACGGCGATGGACTCGGCGGCGTCATGTCTGAAAAGGGCAAGCAGCCGCGCGTGCAATCGTTCCGCGTACTCGACCGCAGCAATGGCGACCGGAGTAGTGGTTCGGACATGGTCGGCGCCGAGGGTTTCTTTGCCGGACGCCAGCACAATGTGCAGCACACAGGCGAGGTGTCGCACAATCCGGTCACTGGTCCTGTGGATCCGGAAAAGGCCGTCGGTTTTGACAGCGGCGGTGCTCCTTCGAACACGCCGGCGCACCACAGCTTCTTTTCGCCCGCCTACTTCCGCAAGCACAACGCTGGCACGAGCGAAAACAATGCCGGAAACAACGTCGCGCGCCAGGCTCGCCTGTCTCAGCCGGGACGGGCCACGCCGCTCCCGGGAGCAGGTGCTGCTGCACCGGTCGAGACCAATGCTGAGGCCACAGCCGTTCGATTCCAGCCCACCCGCAATAAGAAGCGCAACTACATCAAGCGGAAGCTGCTGCAATCCAATCAATGATGTCTCCTACTCACAGTCTCCACGCTTTTTTTTCCCCTCTCTCAAAATACATGCCCGCTTCCGCATATATGAAACCTGGGGGGGGGGGGGGGTCCTTGTGACGTACGGCCCCCGATGAGCTCATGAAAGGCTCGCGTACATATTTTTTTGACTTTGGCGCGAACGGGCTACTGTTAGCCTGTTTATTGCTTTGCCATTTCACGCCTTGCATTTTTGGATTGGGCCATTCGTTGTTTACGACCATGCTCTTTTTTATTTTTGATTGTTTTACTATACTGCCTTTGGTTTGCATACGGCGTCAAAACAAACGGGGTGGGAGGCTCAAAGGGAACATTTGTTTACATTACATCCACGTTTTTGTACTGGTCAGGGAAGGAAAGAGACTTTCCCATCGGCGTCAGGCATCGGTTTGGGATAGCAGTACGGCTTCATTACTGGGCATCGGAGACACACAACTCTGGGTAAGGCTTCGGCTTTTTGGCAACATTCATTTGGTAGTATAACTTTTGGAATACAATGTCGGTGGTCGTTTGATATTACGACCTATTTGTTCACGACTATCCTTAATTATAATTCCTCACTATTCAATACCTGCCTGGTTTGTATTTACGTGATGAGTTTTGGTTTTGGGTACGTTTTCTTCTCATGTAAAAGAAAAAGCACTGCCATATATTTTGATACATGATTGAATTATCTAACAATCAATATCAAAATTACGCCGCTGTAAAGGAGCCCATCTAACATTGACTGCGGTTGCACACAACTCAAATATTCCATGCACATCACACGGGGCGGTGACCTGGGCAGACCATGGCAAAACTGCATGACTTTGGAGGTCAAACAAATTCAAATCCAATACAAGAGAGTGACAGACAATTTTATTTATTATTTATTTTGCGTCCGTACATGCTACTGTTGCGAGTGCTCTTGCTGCGGCGGTTCCTTGTCTGTGTCCCACCGCACTGGCCGTCCCTTTTTGTTCTTCAGCGGGTGCTGTGGTTCGGACGAGGCCGACGCAGTACCTGCTACTGCGGGCGACGTGGCAGAGGCAGCCGTCGTCGCGGGTGGTGCAAACGGAACATTGGCCGTCACCTTCACCTCGCGCTCGGCACTCCGCAGCTGGTTGTGTGACGCGACGGCCGCCACCGCCTCCTCCTCGGCCGCCTGAACGGCGTGCCGCGTCTCGGCCGGCAGCTCGCTGTCGCTGTTGGCCTCGTTGGGGTTGTTCGTCGCCCACAGCCGCGCCACGCACAGCTCAAAGGGGCCCGGCACCCGGTCCGTCAGGCCCAGCCCCACCGACCGCACCTTTTGCCGCAGCAGCTCCGTCTGCGGCTCCACGACGAACCCGTGGTTCGTCCGCACAAAGTCGGACCACGGCACCACCACGGTCTCCCACTGGCCCGGACGACGCGCAAACAGGCGGTGCTGGTGCAGGTCGGTGGGCGCGACCATGGAGTCGGTCTGGACGTTGACGAGGTAGCTGCGGCCATCGGAGCGCACGCGCAGGGCCAGGTACGCGTAGGAATCGACGTCCCAGAGGGAGCGGCCAAACACGGTGGCCTGGCGGTCGGCGGTGCGCCAGGCGGCGTAGCCGGTGCGCTGGATGTCTGGGCGGCCGGCGGGCAGACGTGTGGATATGGAGCCGCGGAAGCGGAGGTAGCCGCCGGACGATGGTGTGGAGGTGGACGAGGGATGTGATGGAGACGAGGAGGATGCGGAGGTGGTTGCTTGTGGTGGTAGTGATGATGGCACCCAGTCGAGTTCTGCTGTGGAGAAGCCGCCAATCTCGTCGTCGGTCATGAGCTTGCAGTCGTCGAGGGAGGCCGGGTCGCTAAAGGCCATGAGCTCGTACGGGCCAGAGGGGCCCTTGACGCCCTCGAGGCGGATGGCTGCGAGGTGATGGGTTAGTTCCTCCACTCTGGTGGCAAGCGTTTCTGGACGCACACGGGCGCGCTCAACCTACCAATGTTGGACAGACGTTTGAGCTCGTCGTAGCTCCGACCCCAGAAGCCCTTTGAAGGGCGTATTAATGTTGCGCGCATGGTGGACTGTGCTTTGTAGAGAAATAGAAAATCGAAGAGGGACCACCGAGGTTCTAGGTCCGGGCAGTCCGGACGGGAGGCAATGTCGTCGGTCCGGATGTGGTTCGCTGTACGCTAACTGGATCGCGAGGTATGTCGACGTGGTATATCGTGTTCGACGTTGGGCCAGATTCGTCGTAAGTAGAGTCTGTAGCTTTTATGAAGTAGTGTGTGTCTGGCGTTGATTTGGATGAGGTTCAAGCAAATCGCGGGCAAGACAGACGCCCCGGTTTAAGCATATAAAACCGACTGCCGGAAAGGCGTCTCTTTGCAGAAAATCCCTGTAAAATGGCAGAGAAAAATGACCTTTATTAAATTCAGGTTAAATATAGCATCTAAATCCAGTACTCTCAAGGTTCAATTCCAATGACAGACGTCAGTTTGAAACATCTCGTTCAACCACTTCTTGTAATATGCAGATATCCGTAAGAAGGTTTACAGTGTCAAAACACGCTAGACCTATCCGGGACAGCTGCAAAACTTTTGATGTGCAAGTCGTCGCGAGAAGTTCACAACATGCCATGCTTGCATTTTGCTTCCACTGTTTTCTTCTCTATAGTCTCACAATTCACATCAACTTGCAGAAAAGGCCGATTGCGGTCTTGGGCAGTTGTGGTACTCTCCCCTTATGGTGGCCAGACGGCCGCATCTGAGCGGCATTGTGTGCCTTCAGTGCGAGTTCCGTCGGTTCCATTCGACAACGCAACGACGTCTTCCACGTTTTGTTGCGCCGACGGTCTTCGTCCATGTCCAGAGACCGGCGGCAACGTGGAACCGACGTCCTGAAGTACCGGCAAACCATCTTCCGCGAAATGCGCCGGCCTACTTCCACAGCGGGCGCGAATTGTACCAAAGCCAACTGCACTCCAACGCCGACATTCCCCTAACGAACGGCGATCTTGCCGACGAGCCACTCGACGAGCCACTCGACGAGAAGATCACAGACGCTGATGCGGAGCAGATATGGAACTCTCTGCTTGGGGAAGAGGGCGAGCCGACCGAGGCGGAGGTGTTCAGCTACATTGATGAGCTGCGACCGGCCGACGAGACGATCCTTTCTGAGAGCGCCTTTAGCAAGAGCGCCCGCGAGCTGGCCGAGGGCTTCACCGTTGCCCAACTGCTGGCCTACATCCGAAAGTACCGCAAGCCGACCACGCAGCCGACCGTATATCCGTGGGAGGTGCGGCGGCGGCCGTGGGTGCCCGATGTCTCCGGCGACGAGGCGGTGGTCGATAGCAAGATCAAGGCGATCGGGCCCGGCTCGAGCCTCTTGCTCAAGGGCTACATCCAGGCATCCATGACCAACAAGGAGCGCGTGGTCGTGCAGCTGATGCGCGAGTGCTGGGGCGTGTCGAAGCGCGAGGTGATGGAGGCGGCTGGCCGGCTCGATGTGACTGTGCAGGAGCTCGAGTTTGCACTGCTGACAGCCGGTGCCCAGACGTGGCTGCGTGACATCTCGACGGCATACTCGACCATCACCACAACCACGGCCACGGCCAGCCGCAGCAGCAGCCGCTCGCACAGCCGCAGTCAAACGCGCCACCACCGGCATATAGAGCTCCTACCCGGCCGCCAAAAGCTGCGCATCTTTGCGCCTGCATCCACAGCCGACGCCATCCTCGCCGAGATCCACGGGATGCTGTGCCAGGCCACGACCAAGCGCTTCCCGCTGGCGGACGTGGCACGGCAGGATGCTGTCATCACGCCTGCCGTCCTGCGGGCGGTCGGAGCGCTCACAGGCAGTTGGGTGCGCCTCCTGCGTAACGAGCAAGCAGCCAAGGATGACAGCGGCAAACGTTCGTCCGAAGTGGTGGTCAGCTGGGTGGCCGCGGCCGACCGAAATACCGACCTCGAAGACACGGGTGACTTGGTGTACCGACTGCTGCTGCGTGCCTTTGGGCCGACGAGCCTGCCCGCGGCGCACGCTACGAGTGTGCTCGACTACACGCCGCTGAAACGATCCAAGGCCCGGTTCCTGGCCGAGACGGATGAGAGCAGCCGCGAGACGTGGCCGTGGGAGCAGCGCCGGGGCAAATGGGCGCGATTGATCGAGCCGGCGCCACTGGATGCGTCCACGGCCCGCCAACGCGCCGCCCAGGCGACAACGACACCGAGCGAGGAGGCTCTACCCATGGCCTTCACACGGCCGACAACCTCGGCCATTGACAATCAACCAAGCCCGATGTGGTACCAAGCCAGCCGGACATCGACCGTGGCTACGTTTGGCCGGGTCCTCCACGCACAGTCGATGCATCATGCAGGGTTGCTGTTTGGTGTGGAGGGCGCCACGTCTGATATGGCACCGCCGCTGCCCGACCTGGCGCGCATCCTCTCACCGACAGTGCCACCGCTGCTTGGCCTCAGCTCTCTGGCAGACAGGGGCCCGGCACCCGCTACGGTGGAGGACAAAGCTGCAGTGCCGCCTTCCTTGGCCACGACATCCACGACAATCACCTTGCGCTTCTTGCCCGACCCCAAGACGGCACTGGCCAGCCGAGCGCCGCTTCTGGAAGTATTCCTGGACGCGGTGCCAGGCCAGCGACCCGTCTTCTCCCAGCTGCACGTTGTGACGGCAACCAACACGAGCGACGTCTTGTTCCCTACGCAGCCCGTCGATGTGCGCATCACCCAGAAGCAGTTCTTCGCCTTGCCTGGGGCGGACATACTGCCCACGGCCGATGCGGAAAGCAACAATACGGGCCTGGGGCCGCTCGTCCGCTTCCTCGACAAGTCCCAGCTCCAGCTCGATGGCGGCCAGCCAGGTGCAGCCGTTCTCGCCACGCCTCTCCGTCTCGAGGGACTGCCGCTGCCGGCCGACGTACTCCTCTCTGCTGAAGTGGACAATACTGGCGGCGCGCAGCAGCACGGGCAGGTGGCTGTGGACTACGTGTTTGCTGGCCTGGAGGTGCGCCGGCGGGTTGCCACGGCGTTTGAGGGCTGGACGGCGGCTCTGACGAGCGTCGAAGCTGGGCGTGGCGATGGACGCTGGACTGAGCTCAACCTGGCGGCAATTCCAGCCAGCTCCGTCTCGGGCTTCCCGTCTGCCGGGGATGCGTCATACGATGCCAGCAAGGCGAGCTTCCGCCAGGCAGTCGGCCATATGGTGCATGGAGACCGCGTGCAGTGGTTGATGCGTCACCGGCAGGTTGTATGAGGAGGAGAAAGGGCGGCGATTTGATGACTGGGGTTTGCTCATTCACTGTCCTTTCCCGACAACAGTCACTGTATATGTATTAGCATGGCGCGGGGTGGTGTCACATTTTGTACGATAGATCACGGTAAAGCTGCATAGTACGATCTCATAGACGGGAGCACGTTCCCATGGCGTTTTGGCAGACATTATGAAGCACCAAAATCATAAGATAAGACACTCTTAATAAATGTATATTCTCACAACCTAGTTTGCCCTGTTGCATCGTAGTTTTCTGTTCGATGACCCAGCCTCGACCCAGTATGCTGTGTCACCGGAACCACCCAGATAAGCGATGGATGGCCTCATGCGTGCTTCCTCAAGCACATCTGCGACTGTTTGGCCTTTCTGTCCTGGAACAGAGCTCGAACAAACGGCAGAGTGACTCATGCCGGCGCCACCTCATGCCTTCTGAAAACGATAACATCCGCACGACGTATTATACTCCGCTCTCCTGTGTCGAATGTCATCCGCGGGGCACCTGCCTTCCTATACTGCTCCTTTGTCGGTCTTGCTTTGTCTGTTGTCCGTCTGTAGCTTGTTGTCTGGCCTTTCGGCCCAAAATCCACAGTTGGGTATACGATGCAAAACGGCCTAGCGCCATTTTGACATTCCAAAGCCCAACGACTGTAAGACAAGCTCCTGCCTGTATGTAGTAACTACCTCCCCTTTCCTTCTTGATTTGGCAAGGAGCGAACAAGCTTTGCATGCCGCATAGAGAAGGAACGCTCCTGCTCCCGTTTTCGTGCTGGCGAGCATCGCAGCTTCTGCATTTCCATATGGAACACGCCGCGCAAGCTACATACCGCGTACAGTACTTGTAGATCGAAACCCCGAAGAATTCTCTTGAGAGTATTTCGTAACGGCATGATTATTACGACTCACCGCCCGTGTCGACCTCTCTTTTGCCCCCCGAATTAGGATGTTGCACAGTCACGGGCCAGTTGCGCCGGCGCCTCAGCTTGCCGCCCGCGCTCCTTCCTTACTTGAGTAAGTGGCGATCTGGTTGGCCTGCGAAGCACGATATGCACGATAGGCAAGAACCGAACAACGAAGCTGCTGAAAGCGGCCAATGAACTGCAGGGCGGTCGCAAAGGAAGCAACGAAATAGAGGCAGAGTGGACAGGCTGGCAGGGAAAGAACTGGGGGGCAGAAAAGTTTTTTTCCCCCTGCCTCGCATTTCTTGCGATGGCAACCGCGACCTCATGCACCAAACCCCTCTGTTTGGGCTGGACTGGCTTCCAATCAAGGAAGGAGGGGCACCTTCCCTCCACTGAAGCGGCGAAAAAACGGGAAGGGAGACACAAAATTTTTCCTTCTTAGTGTCGTTTTATTTTCTGCCAGTGGGGCACAAAGCCCTGGCAACCAACCACACCCCGCTCTTGCCTTTTATTTTTTTTTTGTTTCGCTCCAAAACCAGCCCAAAAACTCTGCTCCGCCATTCACTTGCCCATTTTCTCCCCTCCCGTCTCATATAAACCCCTCCCACGCACTTGTTTCTTTTCAAACTTTTTCCCTTCCTTTCTCTCCTCGTCTGGCACACCTTGAATCGAGCATTCTGATCTGCTGTAAGTTTTATTGTCATCGCATCTAGTCGATTTCCATCGTCAACTTCGACTTTCCAATAATCCAACCGATCTATCGGAAACGGCATCTTGTCTTCGGCCTGACCATCGCTTCTGACATTCATCCCTATTCAGATTCTTCAAGAAATAAACACCAACAATCAAAACAAGCAACTAGCTTCAATCCGTCACCATGGGGTATGTTTTGGCTCTTCGCCCTCTGGTCAGCAAATCGTTTCCATCGCTCGCTGCCATCGTCGCCGTTGTCGCCATCGATATATCATCTGATGCCTGTCAAACGGCGGCGGTTGATTTCCATCAGCACTGGCAACGAGCGATACAATGACCATCGAGCTTTCATCTCAAAACACACCTGCTAACCACTGTCATGTCTACAGTAAGGAGGAGAAGACTCACATCAACGTCGTGGTCATCGGGTATGTGCCTCTACACCCCTTTTTGAGCCGACTGGCTCGCAACGGCTCAATAGCCGCAAGCTACGCCACAGACAAGTCTAACATATAACAGCCACGTCGACTCTGGCAAGTCGACCACCACCGGTCACTTGATCTACCAGTGCGGCGGTATCGACAAGCGTACCATTGAGAAGTTCGAGAAGGTTAGTTTTGACACCCGACGAGTCGATATTTGAAACGCGACTTTTCTGCCATTTTCGGCACTTCCCATCACATATCAGCACATCAGATTTCTTTGACGTTTCTCCTTATTCCCTGGCCTATCTCTATGTAATTTGTCTGTGTTGGGCAAAGAGAAAAAAGTTTTTTAGCGCTCTTTTCCCTTGTCCACCAGGCTGCGCAAAACATACACTTTCTCTTCGACTTGCCCCTCTTCCCTCTTATTCATTTTCCCCTCCAACACATAAAAGTGGGGTGGAGGGGCAAATGGTGTCTTCCACCTTGCATTTTTCTGCCACGTTGGCATGTCTACATTTTTTGGCGGTCAATGCTCTGGGCGCCAGTCATCACTGCGCATAGACCATCCCAGAAACCCTCTTCACTTCAACCCACTCCATCTGCCCCTGCTGCTTATCCCCGCCTAATGCACGTCACGTCTGCAAACCAACAGCCGCTAACAACCACAACAGGAGGCTGCTGAGCTCGGCAAGGGCTCTTTCAAGTATGCCTGGGTTCTGGACAAGCTCAAGGCCGAGCGTGAGCGCGGTATCACCATCGATATTGCTCTGTGGAAGTTCGAGACCCCCAAGTACTACGTCACCGTCATTGACGCCCCCGGTCATCGCGATTTCATCAAGAACATGATCACTGGTACCTCGCAGGCCGACTGCGCCATTCTCATCATTGCCGCTGGTACTGGTGAGTTCGAGGCTGGTATCTCCAAGGATGGCCAGACTCGTGAGCACGCTCTGCTCGCCTACACCCTGGGTGTGCGGCAGCTGATCGTCGCCATCAACAAGATGGACACGGCCAAGTGGGCTGAGGCTCGTTACCAGGAGATCATCAAGGAGACCTCCAACTTCATCAAGAAGGTCGGCTACAACCCCAAGACTGTTGCCTTCGTCCCCATCTCGGGCTTCCACGGCGACAACATGCTTGCTCCCTCGACCAACTGCCCCTGGTACAAGGGCTGGGAGAAGGAGGGCAAGAGCGGCAAGGTTACCGGCAAGACTCTGCTGGACGCCATTGACGCCGTCGAGCCCCCCAAGCGCCCCACGGACAAGCCCCTGCGTCTGCCCCTCCAGGATGTCTACAAGATCGGCGGTATCGGCACTGTCCCTGTCGGCCGTATCGAGACTGGTGTCCTGAAGCCCGGCATGGTTGTCACCTTTGCCCCGTCCAACGTCACCACTGAAGTCAAGTCCGTCGAGATGCACCACGAGCAGCTTGTTGAGGGTGTTCCCGGCGACAACGTCGGCTTCAACGTCAAGAACGTCTCCGTCAAGGAGATCCGTCGTGGCAACGTTGCCGGTGACTCCAAGAACGACCCCCCCTCGGGCGCCGCCACCTTCAACGCCCAGGTCATTGTCCTGAACCACCCCGGCCAGGTCGGCAACGGCTACGCCCCGGTTCTGGACTGCCACACCGCCCACATTGCCTGCAAGTTCACCGAGATCCTTGAGAAGATCGACCGCCGTACCGGCAAGTCGGTTGAGAACAACCCCAAGTTCATCAAGTCGGGTGACGCCGCCATTGTCAAGCTGACGCCCTCGAAGCCCATGTGCGTTGAGGCCTTCACTGACTACCCCCCTCTGGGCCGTTTCGCCGTCCGTGACATGCGCCAGACCGTTGCTGTCGGTGTCATCAAGTCGGTTGAGAAGGCCACTGCCGGTGCCGGCAAGGTCACCAAGTCGGCTGCCAAGGCCGCCAAGAAGTAAATTTCTTTGCCGAGCTGAACTGAAGAGGAGGGAGGAGTATGGGCCGCAGGCCAGTCTTGATGCTTTACTGCCCGTGCAGCTGCATTCGTCTTTTATACTAGGACTAGGTAGACAAAAAAATATCAAAATTGGGCATGTGTTTTTATGGTACTGCTTTCTTTGCTTGTGACGTATCGACTCTTAATGTTGAGTGCTCCGTTCTGATATTAAGATGTGCGTATGATATGTATGGATACAGTCCCTCGGTATGGCAATGTGCTGCTGTGCTCTAGGAGACCAAAGGATATGCTGTGATACCATGTGCTTGATGTACGGATGTCCCATACGTGACCAACTGGTTCACATGTTTTATCCTGCTTTACGAAAGTGCGCATCACTGGAGGACGTAGGTGAGGAATTGGATTGAATAACAGAGGCGTGATAATATGAGTGTTTTGATTAGTGCATCTTGCTTTCGAGATGTTCGGTCAGATGAGGGAGTCGAACCAGAATCTCGTTATGTACAAACTGCCTATCACTTCTTTTGAAAAACCACTTACGCAAGAACCACCCATATTTCCCTTTTGGACGAGATCGTTAGTATGGAGCATTTATTACCGAAGACAAGCAATGGTAAATGAATTTCAATCAAAAGTTTCGTATGAGATAAACGTTTCTAGATCGATGGCGCTTATCCAGGGAAGGTACACGATCGGACCACGGTAGCATCCTATGATTCTGCATGTGGCTCTGTATTATTCCTTCAAACTTACCAGCAGTCTTATGTGCCTGGAATTTTGAGGCCCCAAGCCGAGCCGATTACGTTTCCATGTCCTTTTCCAGATGGCTTTTTGAGATGGCGAGAGAGACCTCAGAAACCGGAGACGAATCGACCCTTCCCACTGACCCGACAACCAAGACACACATATGGCAGTTGGAGGTCTACATAGTCAGCTTCTAGCTGCCGCCACATGTCTTAATCGTCATGTGTTGTACGACCACGATTGTGGCCTTGTAGGGCTGTGGGCCTTACATCAAGTAATTGTAATTGCTCTACTTTGTGCATGCACGCTCCGTTGTTGTTAATGATATACTCTGCGGTCTGCAGTCTGTGGTCTAAGGCGGTCTGCTTCCATCTCTGTCTGGCAGTGTGGAAAGCTTTTGCGCCGACCCCTGGAAGGACAACTGGACAGACATAATGTGGACTCCGTTCAAATCTCGAACCGAGTTCAATTCACCGTTATGGGATAGTTGTTTTTAGAGGAGCTCTTTTGGAGTCTAGGAACACCGACCACAGATGCCTTGGCATGGCATCCATGCCGCAGCCGCCCTCCTCCACCCGACTACGACTACGACTACGAGTACGAATATGAGAGGGGCGGGGACGGATGTTTCACGTGGAGGCCAATTCGTCTGTCCATATATTTTTCGACATCGTCGACGGACTCACTTACGTACAAGAGTCCGGGCGAGTGCCCGAGGACCAAGTTACCAAGTCCGTATTGATGAAGGGGAAGGGGGGGCGCATTTTTGCGTTGCGTATGCTTTCTATGCCCGGTGTGTTATTTTTATATACATCGTTTTCCCTTTTGAACTACGGAGTGGACACGACGAGGCTGTACGGCGTTATACACCCATACTCCTTCCATGTACTCTATAACCTGTTCAATGAGAAAAAAAAAGAGAAAAGAAGAAGAAATACTGCTGCATCGTACGCGCTCAGCCTCCAATGTTCCGTTAAAATAATCTATTCTGAGTTTCGGTCGTGGGCGTGTTGTGGTCAGTTGAATGTCGTTGCACGGAGTTTTCCTGCTGCCGTCAGTACTTCACTGGTGCCTCTCCCCGGGAACGGGAAACTCGATGAACCCGAAAGGTTGGGTCAGGGGGGCCAAGAGTGAGGGGGCGTGTGAAATGTGAACGTAGCAAAGGCCAAAACGGTGGGTATTCGAGCATGCCCAGGTTCGACGATTAGCTTCCAGACATACGAAATACGTTGCAGGATATATTCCCGTTACATCCTTTTCGACGTCTTGTGATACCGTAAGATACAAGGGGTTTTTGCTTCGTAGGCCAAGCTGTTGGGTAATAATATCGATCAGAGAGGGCAAATTTCGCCGATGCGCATGCTGTACGGCTATACGGCGCATTGAGCGTATTTGACGGTTGAATGCGTCGTAAGCCAGGTAAAGCCCTACCTAGCGTTCTAGCTGACGGGTGTTAGAGCGCCCGAATCCCTTTCGGATGTTACGACGGGGTTTACAGCACGAATCTTCTGAACTGAAAACGGAACCAAAACCAGCACAACGTTAACAACGGACGGAATTCGCACCCGGAGACCTTATTTTTTGTCCCTGTCAACACTGCTCTCGGTCTCGCTCCCGCTCTTGTAATTAGTTTTCATGCTTTATGTATTTTGTGGGCAATGCGACAGCCAAACCCTCGTCTTTTTTTTTTTTTTTTTTTTTTTTTTTTTTTTTTTTTTTCTATTTTTTTAGGGGAGCGTTTGAATACTCTCACTGCTCATTTGTCGATCATTACAAGTCATTGCCCTTTTTCGATATTTGTCAACGGGATTGAATTTGTGGCGCTCAGTGCCCCATTCATCTCGCAACCCCTAATTCGTGCTCCTTTGTTTACAAAGCAGAGAGAAACCCGAGGCACAGTAGCGGAGTCCGTCGCAAACGGCAGCGATTTAGTCCGCTTCCGGCCGGCGGGCCAATCGCCGGCGGAGAGATTGGCGGACAGATTCACCAGAACAGGGGAGGGAAGCGGGAAAGGGCTGTGTTTCTCAAGCCGTCTTGTGTTGGCAGATGGCAGAGAGGATCGAAGTGCAAAATGCCCTCTGAAGAGCCTAACAAGGCTAAGCTTAGGAAATGGAAAAGAGGATCCTCTGTGGCATGTATGAGCAGAAACGAGGCGTGTAGAAGGAACTTTTGGAACCTTTTTTCTACTTCTGACTGGCGAAACGATATCGTCAGGAACGTGCAACAGGGAAGAAGACAGGCAGATGAAAATGTCCGCGCCCGTACGACATACCCCGTCCGCTGTGCATTGGAATACGGAGAGGGACTTGACGATGGGAGACAAACCGCACGGTCATCAACGGCATTTCGTCCGAAGAAATCTCCAAACTGGGAGCACATCCCGTGTGAGAAGTGAGAATTTGGACCGAAAACGGTAGCTTTCTGCGAGTGTGCGCACGCGCGAGGCCAAATCAGACAAGGGTTCAGGGGTTCACCCCGTTGAGCCACCCACTTTTTTCTCGGTTCCTTAAGACAGGATTTGCGGAGTACGGCGTAGTAACAAATCAGTCATCCAGCTTCATGGGCCAATGCGAAAATCAGCCACGAATGCTAGGGTGGGAGAGCGAGCTGTGGTAAGAAAGCGTAAAAGTAAACCGTGCAAGAAGTAACACATTGCTTTTATGGTTGCGAGTTTGTATGTTAATAAGGAGTATGCCAGGGTTGACCGTTGCAGACTGTCGACTGTTGCCAAACCTAGAATCACAGAACAGGATGTCAACAGCACGCTGGTCATCCAATATGGCATGCTCTCTCTGCCAAGGCTGGCAATGCAGGGCTGTAAGATGGAAATGTGTCCTGCCAGCCCTTGTACGCCGTTGAACTTGCGTCGGAATTACAGTTAGACTATAACGGACAAAAGGTCACCGGTCAGAAGCGAGGGCTAGCTGACTGTACGGCGCTGTCAGACAGTGCACCATGATGACTTGGGTGTGCAGGGCCTTTGTGCGTACGGAGTACGAAATACAGAATACGGAGCATCAGAATGCACCATGCACGGGATATCTTACGTGGGCGAAAATGTCGGTGGAAATATCGAGGACCAGCCAGCGCAAGCAAAGCCCATGTGGGATCGGCACAACATTCCAGCGTTGATGACAAGTGCACAAGGGCACATGAATAGTGAGACTGATGAAAATCCCACAACAAATTGAGAACAAAAATACCCCGTGCGCAAGCCGTAAGGATCAGATCATACCGAAAACTAGCACTTTGCGGACTCGGATCAGCCAACCGTAAGCCAGAAAGACGGTGGGAGGAAAGGAACAAGGTCCCAGCGCGTGCAGAAGGGATTATGCCAGAACAGGGCGAATGCCGCGCGCACTCAGTTTCCGCGCGAGCGCACGCGGAGTATGGAATTAAAGGTCGATCAGAGGCTGATGGAAATGGACGTCCAAAAAGTGTGCTGCAAAAGCCGGCGAACGGACGGGCTTAACTCCGTGGGCCGGACGGACGAAACGTGTTTTGTAAGTTCCCCCGCGACAGAGGAGGGAGTTTGGACGGGAAATGGCATCGACGAGACAAGGATTTAGGAGGAAAGGAGAACAATGACGAGGCATAAGGCGACGCACGATGATCCTGGATCTTGGAGACGAGGGACATAACAGGTGACGCCGTTGCAACTTTTGTATCCTGAAGTGCAGGTGTGGCCGCCCTGCACTGCCCCGTGAGTTTTGTTATCTTACACAGGCCAGTCCAAACAAACGTCGACCTTGTAGAAAACGGAGAGGGGTGTAAAACGGAATTGTGCCGTGCAACATAATCAGATCGTACATCGTACCTACGAATCGTCACGACTTTGTGTCGTACTTGGTTGAAACCTCCCCTGAAGGAATGAAAAAGGGGACAGGAGAAAAACGGCAAAAGCTTCGATGGGCTTCTTCCAAATAACTGTGCCTGGATTCCAAAGCACGAGCAGAAGCGACCCACGAAACCAGTTGTGGCGACAGAGCTTTGGGCTTCTCTGATTTCAAATGCGGGACTGAATTCTTCCTCGAGAAAAAAAGAAAGAAAAACAGAAAAGGCCAGGCTTTGCCATATTCCCCACAGGCCCCCCAGCCCACGAGAGCATAACGATAATGCTCATCTCACGGCCCAGCCTTATGCTTTTGTGCTCATTTTTCACTCTGTCGTCCGCCGGCGGACGGGCGTTTGAGTAAAATTCCGGGATGACTGTCTTTTTCCACCTCGCGCGCGCTGAGCTGTAAGACGCCGTAAGAATGTCAGACAAGCCGAGAGAAGGGAGCATCCGTTTCGGGCTGTGAAAACGGAGGATCTGTCGGGCAGACAAAACGGTCAGATTCGTGTGTTCTCAATGTACAGAATACGTCGCTGATGGTCAGATCCCTGCCAGGGCGGAGTTAGTGCTGTGTTAGTGCTATTTAATACGTTGCTCTTATTTTCTTGTGAACCTTTTATACGGTTTCCGCTGACAGGATCACCTCATGAAGTTTAGAGTATTTGTGTTTTCTACACGTCGTACATCATAGTTGCGCCTTATTGTTCTCATGCACGCCCCGTATATTGTCCATTGGGGCCACAGCCAAACGAGCCCCAAAGCATTCACATGGCTGAGCACAGGGAGGAAACAAAATGCGTCCATCGACCAGTCAGCCATTTTAGTGAGATGTGGACTTTTATGAGGTCATGGCTGGATGCTGCTTTGCAGTTGGTGCAAAGCCTTGTCAGACTAGAGACAAAACGAGAAAAGAACAGAAACCGAAAGTACGGCATACGACGTTAATGCGTCCTACGCCGTGACGTGGTAAGAGATGGCACAAAGGCTAAGAAGACCCGAGGGGACAGAAACAAAGCAACGGTTTTCCGTAGCAATTTCTGAACGTCGTAAGATGCCATCGTTGTTTGTTATCTGCCCGTTTCCTCCGCCCGTCCTGAGCTGCTTCTGAATGCAAGCGGCGAAAGTGACCACCAAACAACAGCCCAGACTTGTTCTCCTCTTCCCCAAGACTCTGGTGCTTGGTGCCAAGCAGAAAAGAAGCCGCCGAGGCGAACAAGAACGAAAAGCAGGGGGACAATCTGCGAACACGCAGGACTGCCCAGACCCAAGGCCAATGGTCGTACCGCGAGTACCTGTTTTGGGGAGGAGGGGGGGCCCTGTGCATCTGGAACATCATCTTCCTTACCTCTACGACATACTAGTCTCTCCCCTCCCATGCTTCTCCTTTGTGCTCTTGAATTCCCGTCTGCCTAGACAGCCAAGCGTCACTTTGTTTTTTTTGTCTATTCTCCCATCGCCCTTTCCTTAGTGTGCCCAGTCTGTCTCGGTTTCTCTTGACAGGCGTATTTCGTATTTCTCCTCATTGTCCATTTGTCTTGGGGGCCACTTGAGCAGCTCTTCATGGTGGGGAAGGCTGCTGAGCCTTGGGGCGTCACCATGCGTATTTGGCTCCCCAGTCTTCGTCTCCGTAACATCTCACGTAGTCATCAACACTTTCAGCGGTCAGAAGTTTGAGGTGTGATATACTGGAGGATGTGCTTTCACCGTGCGCCTTGCTCCGTAATACGCTGCAACGTGGGCTGGCCCAATGCTGGTAAGGCCACCACCAAACTCTGGGGCACCAGCGAAACGGAAGAGCACAGCCTCGCTTACCAGTCTTGGAAAACGAAAGCGACACATTTCGGAGAGAGGCAAGAGTATTCTGTGGTGCCCGACGAAGAGAGCAAGTTTATTTGGCAATAGAGTCTCAATGCGTTGTTATTTTGTACATTGTTGAACGGGGACGGGAAGAAAGATACGACGTCGGCCAATTAGAACTTTCCGAACCCCTGAAGGGTCCCTTGTCTTCGCCATCCTCTTCTCGAATCCCAATACCGCTCGTTTTGGTCCAGGAAATACGACTTGAATGCATCAAAAAACACCTCTATTCGAAAAGGAAAAAGGACAGCCCGCCCCCAAAACACCTAAAAGAAAAGAAGGGGAAAGTAAAACATGTGACACCTCCACCCAATGCAATGCGGACATAAAACAAGATAAAAATAACGCCTCTTAGCATGAAAAGGAAAGCATTGAACCCCTCCCCCCCTTCACAAAAAGCCAAAATAAGCAGGCCTTCCATATATATTGTATCGTTCGTAGAGGGGACAAACGCCGAGCAGGCAGCAAAATAGGCAAAGGGCGGGGAGGAGAGAACGACGAGAGACTGCGCCGTCTGCATTGCGGCCAGCCTCGTGCGGGCGTTCAACCCGCCAATTGGCGAGGAAGCCCAAGTGAGCCCGTCTCCAAAAATATTCAACCAGATAACTACATCATGTTGTCGTCGTAGTCGCCCGCGTAAATCATGGGGTCGCCCATACCGAGCATCAGCTCCGGCGTGTCAATAACATGCGGCTTCATAGCGCCAAAATTGGACTCGAGCAGGCCCTGCCGCAGCATCTCCGACGTGTAAAAAGGCGTCGTTCCGCTAATCATGGGCATCGAAGACGTCGCCATTGTCGTCGGGATGGAGAGGGCGAGAGGCGTATGCTTATAGGTATGCTGCTGCTGCTGCTGCTGCTGCTGCTGCTGTTGTTGTTGCTGCTGCTGCCGGAGCTGCTGTTGCTGTTGGAGGAGCTGCTTCTGCTGCTGCAGCTGCTGCTTCTGCAGTCGCCGCTGTTGTTGTTGCTGCTGTTGCAATTGTTGCAGCTGCAGCAACTGCTGGGACTGCTGAGCTGCCGCAGCCTGGTTTGGCGTATCAATGGGCGCTGTTTGCGTCATCCAGTTGGTGTACTGGGTCGTCGTCGGCATGGTGGGCGAGGGGGCGGCAAAACCGTCGGACTGGTTCGAGCCAACGTCAAAGTCGTTGAAGCTGAGGCTCCGGGGCGACATGGTCGTGCTGGCGCTGTTCACGCTGCTGCCGTTGCCGTTTCCGTTTCCGTTTCCGCTGCCAAAGACGTTCTTGCGGTAGTCGTCCATGTCGGAGAAGGCGTCAAAGTCTTCGGAAGAGCTTGCACGGTCAAAGCGGGCGCCGAGGCTAAAGTCGAGGGCGCTCGTGCTGGCTGCAGCGGTGTTGTTGTTGCTCGCAAGAATGCCCGTGGTCGTCGGCGTCGACGTCGACATGGTGGGAATCGGGATGGCCGTCGCGGCCGTTGTCGTCGTCTCGCTCTGTTGGCTCTCGGCCTGAGCAGCGGCAGCTGTCGCGGCCTGCTCAGCCTCGCGCTTCTTCTGGTGGTCGTCGAGCTGCGAGGCGAGTTCGGCAAGGTCCTGCTCGTTTTCGGGGAAGACGGACGAACCCATGGGCAGGTCGGGGTCGTTGTTCGGGCGGATGCAGCCCAGCTTCGAGGCGATGCTGTGGATGACGGGCTGGCCGCGTTCGTTGAGCTCCGGCTCGCCAAGCTCCCATGCGTTCGCCGCACGAACCATGGCGTACAGCTTGTGCACCGTTGCGACTAGTGCGAATTGCGTGTTCTCCAAGACCTCTGCGTATCTATTGGGGTTCAGGGAGAGTTAGTCAGCTGTCGATGGTGTGTCGATGGTGTGTCGATGATGTATTCGATTGAACGTCGGACAATGGAACATGGAATAAAGGAAACCATATATGAAATTTCATTGAATCTGAACATTAAGAGACTTGTACATACCCTTTCGGCAATTGCTTATATTCGGTTTTCTTGCGCGTGCCTGCTGTGCAGACAAGGCCGTCGTCTTTGCAACGCTTACACGGGAATTCACCATCGCACTGTAAAGGATTAGCCTGCTGTGGTTGCTATTACAAACCTATAAAACTGCAACAAATAAAAATGCAGCTCATATAGCCCGTACCTTGGTCTTCTTCATGCGACACCGCTCACACGCCTTCCATACACGCTTGTGGCGGCCATCGCCGTCGTGATGCGGCGAGCCATGGGAGTGGGCGGCCGCAGCAGCAGCAGCTGCTGCAGAGACATTGCTACTGGACTGGTGAGAAGAGGAGGAGGCAGAGTGGTGCGAATGCGAATGGGATGACGACGTCGGCGTCGTACCCGACCGCTTGGAAGCACGGTGGCTGTTGTGGTGATGCTGGTGCGTTGTCGTGCCGTGGGCATGGCTGGCCGTGGCATTGCTGCCGCTGCCGTTGCCGCTCTTGGCTGCCCGTGATGACGGGACGGTCGACGGTGGTGATGCGGAATTTGAGCTTTTGCGTGAGACAGGGCGTGGCTGTTGCTGCTGCTGCTGCTTCTGCTGCTGAGTTTGCAGCAGCTTCTGACTCTGCTCGTCATACGGCGGCGTTGGTATTCCGTTCTGCATGGTGCCGGTATTGTGTTGTGGCGAGTTTGTTGTGAATTCAACAACAGCTCATAAAACAGATAAGCGGCTTTTATGTTGTGGGTTTGAGATATGAAGTATGGAATATGGTAGAAGATATATCAACGTAAACTACAACGTCGAGACAGACGGGGCTGGCAGACGGTGTCGACAATGAACCACATGGGAAGTTGGGACGTGAGAGGCGGGCGAGACGAGGCGTGGCAAGTATTTATTGGGGGCCGATATATCAAATAGTGTTGCGGTGTTGTAGGACGTGATGCAAACCCGTGTCAAGAGAGAAACAAGAGACGTGAGACTTTGTAAAAAGTAGAAGACGGAAAAGAGACCAGAAGAAGAGTGGGAGGGGGCGAAGAGGAGCAAGAGAGGGAAGGTGCGAAGGGAGTGGGAAAAGGAAGCAATATAAAGAAATCAGCAAGAACAAGAGCAACAAGCAAACAAAGACCAGGAAAGTGCGAAGGGGACGCTCCTCGCAGATTCGTGGGTGCAAGGCCTACAGCCTAAGCAGTGAAAAAAGGTACGAGGGCGCTACAGAGCAGACTCTACAGGCCACCTCCTTCCCTATGTGCTACCAGCGTCCCTTACAACGGGCAGGAGCGCATGAAACGGTCGCCGAAGGGAAATACGGAGAACAGGAGATCCAGCAAAAGCGACCCCCCCTTCCAAAAAGGGCGTTGTGCTGGATCGCCCTGTACGCCCTGTTGCAACTTACACGCCCCCCTCTTCCCTCGAAGCGCCCCACTAGCACAAAACAGCGGGGACCTACCGTCAAGAATGAAAATAAAGACGGCAAAACGGCGACTAATAAAGGAAAGCGCGAAAGCGCGAAAGAAAATAAAAGTGCACACAAAAAAAGAAAAAGACGAGAGAATGGGAGAGAAGAATCATTAGCAAGACACAATCAATCATACTCTGCACAGACCTGGAGTGAAAAGCACAATCACCCACCAAACGGCCGTATAATTACTGACGACGGAAGATATAATGGCCACGCGGGCATTATTAATTCACAACAGTTCTCTGCCGTATAAGCATGATGCTTTTTCACGGCCCTGTTTCTTTTCGTTTTGTTCCACCTCCGCGAGCTATGTTGTACTACGAAGTTGTTCATTGACCCTAGGAAAATTTATGCGAGGCCATGAGAAATTCAAACGTACTTGTTGCCATTGGATGTTTGTAGCTTACATGGATAGGTTGAGATGTGTAAACGACGTAAGGACATTGCGTTATCTTTTGAGTTGCAGAGTAAGGGCCAGTGACTGTGGATAGGGGCGCCGCCTTTGTCCATTGTCGTCCAGATTATGTGATACAGTTGCATTTCCTCGGCCGTGTCTTTGTGTAAGCTGCGCACTTCGTGATCAAAACATGCTCTCTCTGACAGGCTGGATTTATGACTGACTCCCTGCTTTCAAAGCTTGCAAACTTGCATGACGTGAACCTTACAATTCAGAACAAGCGGCGGTCAGTTCATACACGCATACGAACGGCACATGCATCACGACAAAAGGGCAATCCTTTACTTTTTTTGTCCGTTTTACGCGCCATGGCCAAGACATCACGTTCACGACCGGTGTGGGCCTATTGAATCTCACTTTACAATAGGCAAAGCATCTGAGCATGTAAAAAAGAAGCATTAAACACCGTCAGAAAACCATCAAATAGCTTCCCTGTTCTGTCCAGCTGACACAATCCATGGTTCAAAGATGGGAACATCTAAACTCCATGCAGCTGTTGAAGCCAAGGTCCAAAAAGAACGCATAGGGAGTAAAGAGACATCCGTACGAAAAGAAAACAAGAGGCCCGCAGGAACGGGATTTTCAATCCTGTCCGGACGGAGCAACGTTAACGGTCGGTGTGAGTTTTATGTCCGAAGCGCGAGTTGGGGAAATCTGTGCATAAAAAATTGTGCAACGAGGCACGGGCCCATGCACCGTCTTTGCTTGGAGGTAGATGACAGCAGACAACATACAAAACTACCACGATTACGAAAAACAAGATGTGTCTATGAGAACAAAACTATCGGGTGACGGTAGATCAAAAAGACGATAAACCAGAAACCAGTCCGTGATCGCCTTGTGTATCGAAATGAAGCGCGCTCGGAGAACATTGAGCGACCGCCAGCCAAATAGACGGGAGGCGCAGATTTTAGCAATAGTCCACAGGATGACTGATTCCACGTTCCTTCGTCTCGAACCCTTTACACAATACACCAGGATTGCCTAATTCTCACGTCTGCTCTGCCTAAGCATTGGGTTGTATTCCAAGTGCAACGCGCAAAGTCCGGCTTGCTTTTGCATAACCGGTTCAACCAAGGTAGGTCAGGAACGTGTCCCGTCTTTGCCACACATGCCTGCTGCAACATGAGTTGGGACAACCGACGGTTGTCTGGTAAAAATTGAGAATAATGATGAAGTAATCAAGGACTAAACGTTATGTCTCACAAGAGCGTGTTAATGTTGTGTTTTCGTGTTGTGGCACATGTGCTAACATAGAACCTTTCTTAGTTTATCTTTCTTTTGTTTCCCCGTCCCTTGGCGCCTGGTTTGTTTCGATTTCAAATCGGTCTGTCACGGTGGACAAGAGGCAGTCTCGAGATTCCTTTTCTGCTTTCATGCTGTGCACACACATTCAGATGACCATCAACGTTCAAGTCACGGTTTGATTAGGCGCTCCGTGACGGCTGGGTTTTTACGCAAAAAAATATGGAGATCGAACCCAGTCTGAATGATGACAATGGCAAGTGACGTCGGACCTAGCTTTCTTACCAACTGTTTCTAATCAAACAAACGGTCAGAAAAAAAGGTATTCCAGTGGAGGATTCATTCTTACGCTCGTCCGGCGTGAGCACGAAAAGTCTCCGAGTCCAGTGGACTTTGGCGAGTTGCACGCCCAATCCAGAACATACGGCTGGCTTTAGATAGTGTCCTGGGTGGCCTTTGGCCCCGTTGGAAAACGGACCTTGTCCTGCCTAACAATCAGCTCGAAATACAGGCCAATCCCCACCACGTACGATATTTCTTTCATGTCTTTCTTTATTCCCACCGCGGTCGAGTCGCTCAAGTGCGGGACGGCACCCGTTCCGTGCATATCACCGCATTTTGTCCGCCTTGCCAATTCACGAATCTCATCTGAATACTTTTCTTCGTGTATTTTCACTGTCCAGTTTCAGGTTGCTGGCCGCACGCCATGGTTTGGGGATTTTGTCACTCTCCATTCTCTCAAACCCTTATTCACTTGTTGTCCTTCCCTCTTCTCCTTTTCTTTCCTGCAAGATATGTAGCGTAGTGGAGGCTGGAACCAAAGAAACCGTTCAGAAGCCGATGCAACAGTCATAGTCATACAAAGAGCCACAGAGGCACCCTAGCGAGTAATTACATCGCACTAGGATCGGCGACCGGCACTGGCAAAGTCGCATTAGCCACAAGGCGCGACATAAGGTTGGATGAACCCAGATGACAAACAATCGTATTTGACGCGAGTTAAGACAAATTACATTAAAACTCCTCCGTTTCGCACAGCAGCCTCCCTCGTTGTTCGCCCTTTGATCGCACTGGACCTTTTTCCTTTTTGTTTCTGCCCATATCTGTTAAGTCCTATCACCTGATGGCGCCAGCAAGCAATAGCCGGCAATAAACCTTCCAGCGTCTTACCCATTACAGTATTCCGTACGGAGTACAATGAGAGGATGTTACTACGTGCACAGATATAGGATGGGGCGTGTATGATTTTTAATCGCAACGGAGCACACCCCGTTGACGGTTGGGGTGGTCGACATCGACAAGTAATCACCCTCCGTCGTTTTCAACTGCCACATGGTCCAATCGCGTCGAAGACAGGAGTGAGGCTCCGACTCAAATGCCGTGAATTAGAGCTACACTACGAAAAAGAAAAGGAAGAGCAGCTATGGCGAGCTGGTCCACGAGGACACTTTTTGTTCTCTGAGATGGTGTCCATCCCTACCCCAACGTTGTGAATTGGCGAAAACAATCAGGAACCAGACTTTTAGGGTAACAATCTCTTGGGATTTGGAGAATGGACAAGGCCATTTGCACCGCCGAAAAAACGGTGGATGGCACCCACGAAATAAAGAGCCAACAGAAAATACAACCAACACCAACAACACCAACAACGTCAAAAACGCCAACAACGCCAAGACCGTTGCCCCAGTTTGCCTAGCCCTTGACCGTTTCTGCGCCACGCCCCAGAGGGTATTACACATACGTCTGCAGAGGGCGGGATTCAGGTACAGCATTACATAACTCTTTACGCGCTTGGGTCGACCTTTCGACCCTTTTCCGCAGACACATTCATGGGACGGAGTCGTGAAGTCGTCCCGTCTCCCTCTTGGTGATTTTACATTTCCTCGGGCACTTTTCGGAAGATTCTCGCAATCTCTATATGTTTGTTTTCAGCGGAAAATCCAATCCAACAAGACGGCCACTCTCAAATCCTGAACAACGAACGCAAGAAACGTAAGAAGACAGAAAAAGGACCGTGGCCAGTCTGACAGGTGACATACGACATACAGCAGGCAAATGTTCCGTCAATCCATCTAGCCAGGGTGCATGTCTTTTTTGGGGGAGGTTCCGTCTTTGTCTTTCACCTCACCTGGCCATATTAGTTCCTCCGTATATACCTCAGACGTCGTATGACGTACGAACGTCCATCATATGAGCCTGGATTGAAACTGAGATATACATGATGCCGTTTTAGCAATCAAGACAGGAAGATACGTCACTGTCAACTGAGCCTGGCCAAGCCACGGCTCTGCAGATTTTGAATATTCCAGAAGCCCGACCCCGAGGTTTTGTTCGATTCACGCCTCATGCGACTGGGATGTTCGTTTTCGGCAGCCTGCACCCCGTGGTTTTGTACAACATACTACATACCACGTACTGTTGTGTCTGTTCCGTCTTACCTTTTCCCCTCGTTTTATATTCCCCTGTTTTTATTTTCATAATTGGTTTTACTTTCATAACTGGTTTTGTTTTTTGGACCTTTTTTTGGAGACGGATTGCCTTTACGGAAGATGCTTCGTCCAAGGCTCGGGGTATGCCGAATCTCCGAGGTGCGTTGTTCTCCAACCGCAAGAATCGGGTTGCCACACCTTGTTTTGGGGGTGCCGTTTCGGTGTCGCTCTGTTACCGAGGGCCGTCATCTGTCCATCACGCGGGGAGCGTAATCGTCAAGTTTAGAGTCACGTTTGGATGGATTCTTAAAACTTTATTTTGTTTCCGTTGGTACGACTTGAAGATAAAATTACCTCGTCAAGTTACCGACTTTTGTGCGCTGTTGTCCGAGAGGGCTAAATTGAAAAAGAGAAGGTCCTGAGCGTACGATACGGAGAAGGAGACAGTTTCAAAGTCTCTGGGCGCTTGGTGTCTCCATGGAGAAAGCATAAAACTCAAAGGCGCGGTCGGGGAGTTGAGCAATCCCGGCATTGGGGTTTTCGAAGAGCATATGCCGCATTACACTGTCAAAAAGGGCACGTGCACAGACCGGACGGCATAACCTTGCAATAGAGAAGTCTTTGACAGCCAAGCACACATAAGTCACAACCGCATCCCAGGCCACAAACCAATGTATACATTCGAAGTATTTTACCAAAATCTAGCGAGGTAAATAACAGTGACCAAAGAAGGAACCCGCCCATCCGTTTGCCGACGGCGAACTAGTAGACGTATTTCGTTCAAGGTCCGAAATTTGAGCGCACGGAAAGCACTTGGGCCGGTTCCGGTTGCACAAAACAAAACGGACAAAAGTGCATCGTCTTCGACTGGCGATGCAACGCTGGAGAACGGAAACATTTTGCGTGGGTTGAAATAAAAGAAAATTGAAAAAACCAATGGAAAAAATGAGCTTTAATCCACGCCCTGTCAAATCAGTAATTGTGCTCCGCCGTGAAGACCTCGGCTTGTGCAGCATCCGGTCGTTTTGTGCAACGAGGCGAATTTTGTGCCTGGCAACCCCACACAGCTAGGTGCCGTTCTCTGTTCGTAATTGGGTCAGTGCGTTTTTGTGCAAATTTATGTTGAGAAAGGAAAAGTGCATTGTGCAAACCATCTACGACAACACAACGTCTCCAAGGAGCCCGGACATATTTTGCAAGCCGAGGCCGATAGTGGCGACTGACACGATTTAGGACCTGTAAATAGTAAGATTATGGCGTAGGGAGAAAGCCAAAAGCGACAATCGCGTTGTTTTGTTCGTCGTATGACACCTTCTCGGACTACGGAAGACGGCACCGGGTTTAGGTTTTGGTCTTAGTTGGATGTTGACGTGTGTGGTGGGACGATGGAGACCACAGAAAACATCGAGAGGGTTTTTGTTTTAAAAAGTGCATTCGACCAGCACAACTTGCTCGCTTGGTGCAGTTCTCGTATATTTCAACACGCTAGCAGACCGCAAGGGTGTAAGCTCAGGTGGACCTGCCGTGTAAAAACCTTCCAGAAGGATTCTTTCGTGGGCCAGAAACGGTGAGAGAGGACGAGGCGACAATTTGATTACAAGATACAGTGTCCTTGTCGTTTGACGAGCACGTTGTGATAAACAGGACGAACTCTTGGCAAAGGTGCCACTGGAGGGACGGCAAAAACATAAATGGGGCCTCGAACATTGAACCTCGAACCTCGAGCCTCGGCGGCCCATAAATCTCCAGTGATTTTTTAAACAAAACATATAGGGCGGCGTTGCGAAGTAGTTCTGAGACGACAAGGGACAATGGAAGAAGGCCATAATGGAGAAAGATGAACTTGTGTGGACGCCGAGATACATCCGCCACAACGGTCTCTGAGCCAGTTTCTCGACTTCAAGAAAAAGAGGGCTGCTCTAATCGCGCGTTCATGGACTGGGTCTCTGGTGGTTTGGGATTTTGTTCCGCCCTCACACTCGGTCTCGCCTTTGACGGGGACAGGCTCACCAGCGACGGCGAGAGCGACAAAATAACTAAACTAATAATACGCGGTCCGCTCCCAGAGCATGCCCATCTTCCGCAGAGTGAGCTAGAAAAGGGTCAACCCGGGAAAGCTTCTAGCCTCGAAGCTGTCTCCTTCGCCCGTCATGTTAGTCGTCGAGGTTTCCTTCCCTCCATCCCGCAGGCCCCATCCATAAGCAAACAAGACATTGTAAACTGTCCCCTCCTGACAGGGCATGAGGGTTCATCGCTTCTTTGTCGTATCCAGCCCTCTCTTTATCTGTCTCGCTCTCTCGGCATCGGCATGGTCATGGCCCGGAACGTGTGCCGAATATCTGATGTTCTGGTGCATGGCGAAGAGGATACTCCGTTCGACGTCGTATGACAAAAGGAGATGGCAGGAAGAAAAGGACAACGCGGGCAGGCTACGCTGAGGCTTTTATTGCTGCCACACCGTCACGGCCTGCCATTCGCAATAACGGCATCGCGTCTTCGCTTTTCTCGGCCCCCCTCCCCACTCACTCTATGCTTATTCCTCACGGCATGTTGTTACGACTCGACTATACCTCACTTCTGCAGGGAGCGTGCAGGGAACGAGCCCACCCCCCGCATTTCTTTCATTTTACCGATCACGATCGTCGGGAAGGATAGGGAGGGACAAGCCGTAGTGTGTGTGTGTGTACGACGTGTCTGTAAGTGAAGAGGTTGAAGGATGAAAAGGATGGTATCGTAACAGGGGCAGTTTCTGCATGAAGTCCGTCCGACTTTCATGCGCTATTTGAATTTGTTTATTGTTTGGCTGCTCGCTTGCTCGTATGCTCGTCTGAGTATTGGCATCTTTCAGTGCAGATCTCACGCTGCATCTCTCGCATCTACAATGACGTACAGTACGAAGTACAGCACGTACAACGTACAGCACGTAATACTGATTGTGCATATTTCGCATATTATCCATGATCTCGGGGCAAATGATCCACATGGTCGTGACATGATGTTATGTCAGTATTACAAATGTTGTTACTCGACGAATTCGAGAGCAAGAGAAACGAGCAGAGCAAACATCTCGTCCCTTTTGCGGCCATTATCGATCTACGAGGCATTTATTTATATGGATACTAATAATCCATTACGGCGTACTCCGTGCTCTGTGCTCCTCGGCGACGAGCACTTCAGCGGAATTCCCATGGCTGTGGTCGACATCCGCGGAGATTTACTTACAGAATACGTATGGAGGAGCTTACCTGTGCTTGGTTTTGGTTTGGTTTGGCCTCTGGGAAGCTTGGTTGGGAACCTCCAAAGGCTGGGCGAATGCCGAAGCCGCGAGCAATCCCCTTCCAGTTTAGTGACTGGAGACGGACAGAGTCACTTATTACGTGGTAGTGTGGCCGTTTTTCCGAACGCTAAGCTCCTCATTACCAAACTTGATTCAGGGCATTTTGGGTCAAAACGGTAGAAATAAGAACCCCCTGTAAGTTGTAGTACGGCAGACGTTGACAAACTCCGTCCGTCTAACCTCTACGATTTGTAGGCTTAACACCGACTTTTCATACCGCACGGAGTCCGGAGCGTGTAAGCTGCGACCTCCACCTGGCCAGGTGGACCAGGGGCCCTGTGCCTGGCTATGTTTGGTCACACACTGTCCCGGCCACACCCCTTAGGTCCACCGAACGGCGGACAAAAGACCGTTAACAGGTAAACGGTGCAAAACGAGAAGAAAAAAAAAAAGAAAAAAAAAACGGACAAGGCAAATCAAATAACGGACAAGCAGAACATCAAAATATAAAAAAGAAGAAAAGAAGTTACAGGCCCATAGGCACGGCATTGATATCCGTGCTGTCGATGTCAAGGTCGTCGCCAAACGAACGGAGATACGGCAGATATATCACATGTTTGCTGGTCGTGAGAAGACGAAGGAAAAAGCAACGACAAAAAGAAAAAGAGCCAGGACGGAAGGTCGCCGAATCGGCCAAAAGAAACGAGGACTTAGGCAATAAACGGCTAGATTGGCCGATTCCGTCTATTCACACGGGGGCCTCTTCCAGTCCAAGAGCGCAAATTGGGACACGTCCAACTTCGGACGAAGTCGATCGAACGCGGATGACCGCCCCCCTATGTATGCGGGCTGAAGATGCGATTTTCTCATACCGTACGGCTTTCCGCCGATTTTGTGTTTTGTATGTTGTGCGTTGCATCCTGCGGACTACGTTACTTAATCATGCTTGCTTGCACGAATCCTTTGTGGCTGTCACTGGCTGGCTGATGCCAGTGACCAACGTTCGCCGCCGAGGCTTGTGACGTCTCACAAGAAGGACGATGAGGCAAGGCGATCCCAAAGCCAACATTGTTACGCTGCTCCATAAATGGCACAGGCGGGGGAAAAGGGTCATCAACGTACGGCACATGGAATCATACTTTTATTTGCTGGCCAATGACGCATCACAAGACGTTGGTTTAGACTTTGCACTTCCGGACGTCTGACACGACCCTGTGAAGCCTTGGCTATGGGCGAGACCACCAATTACAATGCTGACCGATGTGCTTTTCAACAGAGAGTGTAGACATGATGGGGATGCGATTGCCAAGAATGGACCGGATATGGAATTACGGAACTACAGCGGAAATACATTCGGGGGCGTGTGAACAGGAGACAGCCAGGAAAACCACCGTCGCGAAAACTGTATGTCCAAATAGAACGGAAGATGGCAAAAGAAGAAATACAAAGAAAGGGGAAGAGAGGCCAGTTTCGCGAAAAAGACTGTCCGCTCCGTTTATTCGAGTAAGCAGTGGTGTTGGGCTGTTCAGCGACCTCCCAGTCCTCATGATGCTAAAACGGCGACTGTGCAACTTTATTGAGTATGCTTGACACGTAGCGGTCGTATACCACGAATAGTATCGTGAGGAATACCGCGAAAGACAGTCTCCACCGCCATATTGTCTCTTTGGGGCCATCTGTCGTACACGCTGCGTCTGCGTCTGCCACTTGCTATTGCTTGTTTGCACCGCAGCTTTGCTACCGATACCGTACCCCAACGCGGACATTGGACGACCGAGTCCACCGAATCCCCCAGACGCGTAAACTCGGGGAAACCCTGTCCTTGCACGGAACCTTCCACGTAAAACCGAGAACAAGAATACCTGCGGGGTGTTTCGGCGCCGAATTTGCCCTTTCTCTTCAGGTGATCAACATTGGCAACAGAGACGCCTGAGAGCTGTTGTCTTTGACCAAAGGCAGTGTGCACTTCAAAACACACCAACCTCACGAGGGACGACAAGAATATGCATGGGCACATTGCTTTCGGTTCGGAATTACTGCTGTCCGAGCCCGACATCGATGTCAAGACAGCATGGACGCGCGGAAGCCATGTAGCGTTGCAACATACTTGCTAGAGCATTATTTATCCATGGCATGGCTTCCAGATGTCCTATTTTAGCTTTTATTATAGGTTCCTATTCTGTTTATTATGAACAGCACGGGGTGGCTTGATTATAGGCAAGGCATATGTAACTGGACTGGACGACGAGAGAGACATTGTCCTCTAACACACGTTCCTAGTGTGAGAAAACAACAAGACCAACAAGAAGAAGGAGCCCTCATCCCTCATACGCGTGCTCAGAATGAAAAGGACCTCTTGCGGCAGTAGATGACAGAAATGGACAGCAAGTACGCATGGCAAGAAACATTCGAAGAGCCGGTGGCAGATGCAATCGAGAGAAAAAAAAATCAACGGAAGAGACTATCAAAGACAAACAAAGGGGAAAATCAAAGGGAAAAAAAGCTCGCAAACATGCAACTATGCAAACACGCAATACATTTCCGTGCACTGATACAATGCCCCTGCACAGCACAAAATACGTAATAGCCACAGATATCCTGCCACATCGCCGAACAACAACCAAATCAAAGTCAAAGTCAAAACTCCCATTCTCCGTGAGACCCGCCCTGGGTGAATATTCCCCCGTACCGTATGCATTTCGTGGAACGGTGTGGGACGAACTTCCGTGTAGCACTGCTTTTGGTGCTTCCGAGTGTCGTTCGTGGTCACTGCGTGACGATGCCGCGCTTGGCGTCCTTGGCCGCCAGGCCGCTCAGGCTCGTCTCGGGCGACTGGTGCGATGGGCGGCCCGCGAGCACGTCGACCACCTCCTTCATGTCGTACCAGTACGACGCGCGCTGGCGCCGGTTCGGCCAGTCCGTCTCCGTCTCCTCGAGCGTCTCCATGGGCGAGAACACGACGCTGGCACCCTTGATGCCGATAACAGCAGCCGACAGCGGGTCCTTCTTGACGCGGTTGTGCGCGTTGCAGCCAAACGTCTCCAGGTGCTCGATGCACTTGATGGCCAGACGGGCGGCCCGGCACCGGTCCATGGGCGACGGCACGCCACCCTGCTGGACGTGGCCGGGGATGCTGTCCCGGGACTCAAAACGGTTGTGGGCCTCCTCGCGGATAATGTCGGCGATCAGCTTGGCGCTGTACACGCGGCTCGTCTTTTCGTTGATCAGAATCAGCCGTCCGGCGCGCGACTGGCCCTTGTCGTTGACAAACACCTCCTTAAGGTGCCGCACGTCCGCCGCCAGCATCTCCAGGCTGAGACCCTCCTCGGGCGTGTACACAGCGCTGGCGCCCACGCCCAGGCCGGCCACCGTGGCAATGTAGCCGCACCGCCCACCCTGCGTCTCAATCACAAACACGCGGCGGCGCGTGGCCGAGGCCGACTGCTTGATCTTGTCGCAGTAGCTGACGAGCTCGTTCAGACACGTGTCGGAGCCAAGCGAGTACTCGGTGCCCGGCACGTTGTTGGAGATGGTGGCCGGCAGCAGGGCCATGGGGATGCAGAGCGACGGGAACTCGTTGCGGGCCTTGCGGAGCTGCGACACGGCGTGGAAGGCCTCGAAGCCACCAATGAGGAACAGGCCATCGAACCGGTATTGCTCGACGAGGTTCGCAATCAGCTCCATGCCCGACTCGCTGGGCAGCTCACGGTTGGTGCCAATCTCCGAGCCGCCCTTGCTCGCCCAGCCGTCGACCTCGAGCCATTCAAAGGGCCGCACAGAGCCCATGGGGCTGTCCTCGTGGTGGCGCGAGAACCCGGCAAACCCATTATGAATTGCAATCGGCTCGTGGCCACGCGAGATGCAATAGGCAACACCGGCGCGGATGGCCGCATTCATACCACCAGCAGGGGCGCCGACGTTGATGAAGCCAATTTTCATGCGCTTCTCGCTGGACAGCTGCTTCGCGTCGAGGTTGACCGTCGCCGTCATCATGTACGACCTGTACTGGTCCGAAAACTCCGTGTCCCGCAGGCTCATGGCCTTGTCAAAGTCGCGGGCCTCGATGGCGCTCGCGACCGACTTGGTGGCTTGCACGGCCTGCATCAGAGGCTTCCGCACAATCTTGTTCTCCGTGATGGCGATGAAACAGGTCTCTGATTCGGGCGTCGCCTCGATGACGGCCCGCACTGCCTCGACGCCCTGCAGAGTCGACAACATCCGGTCGTAGGCGACGGCCGTACCGCCGCGCTGCACATGCCCAAGAGTCGTGATCCGTGTGTCGAGAGCGAGGCCCTCCTTGTCCGCGAGGAGCTTGTGAATCATCTCGGGCGAGATGTGGTTACCATGACGGTCGTGCGCGCCTTCGGCGACAATCACAATCGTCTTTCTCTTTCCGAGGTCACGATGCTGTCGCTGGTGTCAATAGCCAAGCTTCTTCCGAGATTCCGGGTGGTACAGGGGCACAGGTACCGGTCTTACCTTCTGGATGATGTCGCACATCTCCTCACGCCAGTTGTCCTTGCGGGGTTTCTCGGGAATGAAGATGAAGTCGGCGCCGGTGGCCACGCCGGCCATGAGGGCCAGCCAGCCGCAATGGCGCCCCATGACCTCGATAACGAAAGCACGCGAATGCGACGAGGCCGTGGCCTCAATGTAGTCGACCATCTCGCAGATGCGGGCGAGCGCCGAGTAGCAGCCAATCGTGGCGTCGGTACCCGACAAGTCGTTGTCGATGGAGCCGACCAGGCCCACAATGTTGAGATGCTTGTAGGGCGCGATCGCGTCCGCGGTCAGCTCCTTGGTGTGGACAAGCTCCTCGAGCAGCGAGGGCCACTCGGCGCGGAACTTGTCGGCGCCCGTCAGCGAGCCGTCGCCGCCACAGATAATGAGGGCGTCGATGCCGTGGAGGATCATGTTCTTGGCGGCCTTCATGCGGCCCGCGCGCTCGTAAAACTCCATACAGCGGGCCGTGCCAATCAGCGTGCCGCCCTCGGACAGCCAGCCGCGCACGTCGTGCCACTCCATCTGGCGGATATAGTCGCCGCCACGCACCAGGCCCTCGTAGCCCTCGTAGACGCAGAAGGCATCGCAGCCCAGGTGGATGGCCATGCGGACGCAGGCTCGGACGACGCCGTTCATGCCGGGTGAATCGCCGCCAGACGTCATAATGGCAATCTTCTTCCTCCGGACAACTCCGTCGGGGCCGACCGACGCGGCGGGCACGGTCGTGGACACAAAGCCATTGTTGCTGCTGCCATTCGTCGGCGGGGACGGACTCGCCATCATACACGGGGCCGAGGCGTCGACAAGAAAAAAGGAAGAGGGGACAGGTCAAAAATACGAGGGAGGAGAGTCGACTATGAGATCCGCGGGCGATGAAAGATTCGATGGAGGTGCTTCGATTGGGAGGAACCAGCGCAGATGGAAGGATTGGATGCCAACAGCACGAGTACGTAAAAACGACAGGCAACCACAAGACAAATCAAAACGTCAAACGTGGTCGGGAAAAAGGAACGAACAAAGGAGAAGAGAAAAGAACGGAAAAGCTGTGCTGTTGCGAATGTGGTGATATAATCGAAGGAGGCGCAAAAAATAGTATTATTGGGGAAGGTACGATGCAGACAAAGTACGGCGCAGCGAAGAAGGGGCGTCGGACGGTGTAAAAGGAAGTGACGTCGAGGCGGGCAAACCATTGACAGTGAGTACGAATTATTCAAAGGTTGCATTACAGGGAGTGAGAAAAAGAGAGCGGCTTGGAGTGCTTCTTTTCTTCACTGGATCGGCACCAGATGTGGGAGCTCTTATCTTATCAGCTGCAGCCAAAAGTGCAACGGAATGGCGGCGCGCAAAGTGTACGACTCGTAGGGGGGCACAGAAGGTGGGGGGTGGGCTACAGTGGGGTAATGCCGAAAATCACGCAGGGGAGCAACGAGGAAACCGCGACCAGCGCGCTGTCCACGAGGGGAAAGTGTCGCTGAAATCGGACGCGGCTGCCCTCGAATCCGCGGGATCTGGAGCTTCACACTTCTTGACAGGAGGGACGTTAGATCAAACGCAAGCACAACTGGAATGGACACGAACAACGACGTCGGGCCTCCGTAAGCGGCGACACAAGTGTCTTGCTCCCTTTTTGGCGGGCGTCTGGGCATGGGCAGTGTCTGAGTCAGGACAGCATGCCTGTCAAAAACATGGCATCAAGGAAGCAGCCGAGGGTTACTGAGTCAATAGCCTTGAAATTCTTTGTCCTCTGTGAAAGAAATCTGTGAAGAGAATTATAAAGTATAGAAGCGTGTTTTTCATTTAAGTCGACACTTCTTGGTGGGGTATAAAAGGGCCGTTTGTGAGAGTACAGGTACGATTCGAAGGATGAGGAAAACTAAGGGGCGATAGAATGGGAGAGTTAAGGAGAAAGTAGTTGACGTGAAAATTGAAAGCAAATACACCGCAGCGAATAGTAATTCAGGACACTTGGCGAATAGAAACACAATTCGTTCGTATTACGTTGATAAGAGATTTGCCAAACCGAAACTACTTGAGGAGCGAATTCGCACCCCGTTCAGCTGCGTGGTTTTCAAAGTTCTCTCTTGGCACTTTCTTCCCTCAGTGTCCGATGATCCGTCTCCGTCTATTCATTGTTTGTAAATCATTTGTGGATGTATTGTCGTCGTCTTCTCGCGGTTGTATTCCCAGACAGACATATCACGCCTCTCCGTCGCACGATGGACAATGTGCTGGCACTCTGTGTGTAACAGCAGCCTACTTTGCACAGGCCGTACTCGGCCAGATACTACATCCAGGGAGCATTGGCGGGACCATCCGTGCAGATGATGATTCTTATTCGTCTTGTTTCGTTGCGGTCGAGAGATGGCAAAGGACCTTTGTCGTGCAGCTCCCGTCTACTTTTGATGTTTTTGCAGTGATGAGTCTCTCATTGGCTGGGGAGCTGTAAGTGAAGTAGGTATACAGTGGAATAGGTTCAGAAGGCACTGTACACACTGTGCGCCACACCCAGCCTCACCCAATGCAACTGCCGTTGCGAGCACAGATCAATGTCAACACCAAGACCCTAAATCGCACACGGAGCTCCCTCTAGTCGCGTCTTCTGCATGCATGCACGTCTTCATGGCACATGTCACCGTCCCGCCACGATCTAGTTACCGACTGTGAGCGTGCACACAACGTCGCCCGCCCGCCATGGCCGACAACAGGCCTCGTCCGGTAGCTCGACCCGATGCGGCCTCGACAGCATCGGCATCAACATCGGCATCAACATCGGCTTCTGGAGGACCCCTGGCACCACCGCCGCCTCCACCGCCGCCTCCACCGCCTCCGATCTCCGGGCCCCTGTTTGGCACTCGCGACCCCGTCTTCCGGCCATGGCCGCTGCCGTCGAAGCAGCCGACCAATATTGGCGAGTTTGTGCAGCGGCTGAAGTTCCAGGGGATCGACTTTCGCGATTTGTCGGAGGAGAAGCTGAAGAAGCAGATTGAGAAAGAAAAGGCCGAGGAGGAGAAGGAAGAAAAGAACGGGGGAGGCACCACGAAGACGGCAGTGACGACCAAAAGGAAGAGCAGCGACAAGAACGGCGCCAAACGCGACACGTCGCACGACCGGCCACGAAGCATCCAGGAGATGCTCGCGAAGCGCGACGAGATCCTCATGTCGTTGGAGTGAGTTTGACCTCCGTCCGATGGCTGGTGGCAGCTCACAAATAGTTTCCTTTTACTAATGATCCTCCAGAGCCGCCCTGCAGAGCGGATTGATTGCCGTCGACTTTGTCTCCCTCCTCCTGTCCAAAGACCGCCCGACGCAGGCGCTGCAGACCCTGTCGCCCATCGTCCGCGACAAAGCTGGCATTGGCACCCTGAGCGCCGGCCGCATCGCCAATGCCGCCCAGGCTGCGCGTGCCTTGCAGAGCCAGAACGGCGGGGGAGGGGGTGGGCGCGGCGGCGCCTCGGGTCTGTCCGCGGCCGAGGTGCAGGCGCTCGACGAGACGACGCGTTTCAACGCGCAGCGGCTGATTGAGCACAAGACGGAGTGCGTGGGGTGGCAGCTGCTGGCCATGGACCGGGCGTCCGACGTGTTGAGAGCCGGCCGCAAGCGGCTGCGAACCGAGATGCGGCGCGAAGAACGGTACTGGTCTGAGGTGCTGGCGGTGCGCGACAAAGGGTGGACCCTGTCGCGCATGCCGGGCCAGCGGCGCGTGCTGCGCGTCAAGTTTGGTTTCAGCGAATCCGCGCCGGACCTGCGCGCGCTCAGTTTTGCGCCGCTGCGGCGGGTCAAGAACGGGCAGGTGGCGCTCGACCTGAGCGCGTTGGGTGCGCCGTCGGCGATTGTCGTGACGCTGCGGAAAAAGGGAGCATCTACGATCCACCAGGGTCCCGCTCAGATCGGCCGCTCGCCGCTGGCAACACGACTGGCGGAGTCGGCGTCGCTCGAGGACCGCATTCTCGAGGCACGCAACACGGTCAACGCCAAGGAGCTGTGGCGGGAGCTCAATCGCGAGGCTCGCCTGATGCTCTCGCACGGGGTCGTGTTCCGGGACGCGGAGATTGTGTTCCCGGCCGGCGCCGACACCGAGGGCATCATTACCATCGAGCCGCTGTACCATCGGCCGTCGGCCCACACGTCGGCCCACACGTCGGCCGCCGAGAAGAAGAAGCGGGAGGCCGAAGCAACGCACGACCCCAAGCTCAACGACATCGCGGCGGGCATTTGCACGTCGCTGCAGCTGTTCCTCGCGCACGGCCACCGCGACCACTACCGGCAGCGGTCCTCGCCACAGCCCATCACCGACACGGAACCCCAGCCGCCCATCTACTATATGCTGCGACCGATCGTGGCCAACCTCAAGTATGAAAAGGCCATTCAGCACATCTCGGGCTACCTCTCTGATGTGTGCGGCATCCTGCACGGTCTGGGACTGGAAGGGTCGCGCTTCACCCTCTATGAGCGGCCGTTGTCGATGAGCATTGCGCCACCAGGGACTGCTGCACCGCGGCCTGGACAGGTTGGGCAGGCTGGGCAGGCTGGGCAGGCTGGACAAGGTGGTCAGCCGGCCCAGGCGGCGCCGTCCGCGTCGGAAGGCTTGTGCAATACATTCCTGGCGCCGCGCGAGTTTTCGTTCGAGTTCACCATCAACCCAGAGGTGCGCATCCTCGTGCGCTGCCGCACGACTGTCGTGCCGCTCAAGGCACAGTACCTCATCCAGCTGCTGCCGCCAGCGTCACCAGCGGCGACCGCGAGTCCCCTCGCACCACCCGCTCCGCCGGCGGCCCGCAACCCGCTTTTCGATACGTTCCCGCCCGCCGACAACTACGGCACACTGCGCGACGTGCTCGACTACCTGAGCCGGGCCACGGCGCATGTGCTGGCGGCGCACGCGCGCAAGCTGGCGCGGCAGTGGGAGGACCGGTCCGGGACGGGGACGGCGTGGGCGACGTCGGTGGACGGCATGGAGATCCGGCAGCTCAACAATGCGTTCTGGAAGGTGCGGTTCAGCCTGGTGCCGCAGTCGGCCATCACGGCGCTCGACAAGCTTGTGGCGCTGTCTGAGAAAAGCGGTAGTGCTCCCGCCAAGGAGGAGCCTGTGCCTTTCTCGATTGAAAACGACGAAGACGACTATGTCGACGAGACTGCACAGGTGGCGGCGGCCGTGGCCGCGGCGGACTTGGGCGGTGACGACGATGGCGCCGACGATGGCACCGACAATGGCACCGACAATGGCACCGACAACGTCGTCCTCGACGATGCTACCCAGGACAGGGAGAACGCGCGCAATGCGGACAGTCCGCTGGCGCGGCCCAGCCCGCCCGAGCTGCGCGTGTACGCGTCGTGGCCCATAGAAGAGTCCGAGTCGGCCGTGTACCGCAAATGGGTCTGGAGCAGTGCGAGCCTCGAGGCACAGGCAGCCGGCACGTCCGACGACTTGGAGTCTGTTGTCGTGGGTTGCGTCAGTGGCAATCTGAAGCCTACAGTTGGCATCAGGTTAAGATAGGTCGAGGCGTGGGATAGGACAATTACGCAGGGCAGCGACTGCGATGTTGACGTTGATTTTTTACAACTATTTTAAACCTATAAACTTGCGTGGCGTCGAACAGGAGGGATAAAAGGCATATTCAGTCATAAAACTAATGAAATCCGATTCAACGGCATAGCGGTCGTTTGCGTCATATTGAGAAACAAGGTACATGAAGGCATGGGGTGAAAGGACATGAGACAACGCCGGAGACGTGAAGCAAACAGAAAAAGGAAAAAATCAGAGAACTGTGACAAGTGAATACACGTGGGACATCACCGTTTTCCCCCTTACAGCATACCAACCGCCGCCAGCATCGTCCCCAGCGCCAGGCCCATGATCTTGACGGTCGCCCAGCCCTCGCCCGAACCGCTGCCCGGACCGCCGACGGCCAGAGCCCGTGCCGGGCCGGCGCCGCTCGACGTGCTGCCGCTGTTGCCGTTGTTGCCGCTGCTTGTCACCTCGGAGTTGAAAAACGTCGTCGTGCTCGTCAGCCCGCCCGACGCGGCCTCTTCGACCGTGGCCACGCCCGTCGCCGTCACCACCACGCCGCCGGCGCTCGTAAACGTCGTGGTCACGGTGGTGGCCGCCGTGCGGTACGCCCAGCCGTTCTGCGAGCTGCCCCAGAACCCGCCGCCGCCGCCCCAGACGCCGCCACCGCCCCACCCGTTGCCGCCCCAGCCGTCGTCGCCTCCATTTCCGTTTCCGTTTCCATTTCCATTGCCGCCATTGCCGCCGGGTCCTCCGTTGCCCCACCATCCATCCGTCGCCCACGGACAGCCCGTAGCCGTAAAGGTCGTGGTGGCACCGCTTGCTGGCCAGTGCGAGCCCGACGCAAAGGGCCCGCCCGGTCCGCCGTTTGGTCCGCCCGGTCCGCCGCCAAAGGGACCGGGCGCGCCAAACCCATAGCCGTCGTGGCCCGCCGTGGCCGTGATCGTCACAACACCCGTGCTGCCAGCGGCCTCGCACGTGGAGTAGAGGCTGCAGAGAGCCGACGACACGGACGAGAAGGTGGAGACGGCGGCGGCCGTGGCGGTGGCGCCGCAGCTGGCGCTGAGGCAGCTGGCGACGGGGGGGAAACCGGCGGTGGCACAAAAGGCCGAGGGCGAAGGGAACGACGACGACGACGAGTAGGCCGACGAGAGGCAGGATTTCTGAGAGGGGCTGTTAGACGGGGGCGCACACACATCAAGATCCGAGGGCGTCGAGGAGACGCAGGCATGGAAAAACATACCACACAAGCGGGCGCCCCGTTCCAGAACGGCTGGGCAGCGGCGAGCGCCGGCAGAGCGACGGCGGCCACGGCAGCCGAGGTCGAAAGACTCTTCATGGTTGTGGTGGATGTTGGGGGAGCGTATGAGTACGAAGCGATAGGAGGATGGCAGCGGTGTGTTCGTCGTAGAAGAGGGACCAGGTTTGTCCTTACTGTAAAGGTGCAATGTGCAATCCAAGCGCAGATGCGGACGAGGATGTCTTTAAATATAGTGCAAGGCAAGAAGAAAACGAGACACGGAGAATTCATCAATGGAAAAGAAATGCAGAGGCTGCAGACCGACTGGAAGGCCGGGTTCCGGGGACGGCAATATATCTGGTCAGGCCTTTTGTCGTGACGTACATGGTCGTCCTCGGGGCTGCAAGTGCCACTTATACAGGGAGGGCGTACTTTTGGGGCGTTTATGCGACGTGTTCGTCCAACAATACGCGCGCCACCTTCTTTTCTGGCGCATCGCCATGTATTGTCTCTTGTCTTCGGCACATGGCGGACGCATGTACCGCAGGGCAGGAAACGTCACTGGAGGTCAAAGGATGGTGAGGGATGGTGAAACAATGCGGGCCAGCCAGAATGACAACAAAGACAAAGGAGACGGAATAAGCAGCGGAGCAGCAGAGTGACGACGAAAACTGATATCCCGAACCCAGCCTCTTTTTGGTGCACACATCCCTCAGCCGAACGAACCGACTGGCTGGGATTGAGTGGTTGCGTGTGGCACGCATAAAGCGGGAGGCAGAAAACGGGAGGACAGGGCGGGCGTTCCTGCGATCCTCGAGTATGAAGGCAGAAAAACGAGTGGCTCGACCGCAGCGGACGTCCTTTTTACCCGGGACCGACAGGGTCAGCCAGGTGACCGTTCCGCCCACCGCAACCAGCGAAAAGCAAAACGGCCAGCGATCCTGCAGCCCCAAAAGAGAAATACAAGGTCTCAGCCTCCGCTAGAAAGCCAAGAGCGCAGAAAATGCAGGTAATAAAATATGATTCTGTGCTATAGCAGGCAAGCGTGGCGTTGCTCCTGTGTCGTCTCGTTGTGCCCTCGTTTTGCAGGCTGGATTTTCAAGGTGTGCCGCTGGGCCAATGAAGGTGAATTCTCGGCCGCATTTGACTGCATGGAAGCTCCTCTGCCGAACTCAACCTCTGCATGCGTTGGCCCAGTGAATGGAAGAGAAAACCAAGATACAACAGTCAAACCATCCAACAAGAGTGACAAAGGGAAAGAATCACTGCCGCGCGTCCCTGCATCATGCAACGTAAGATCGAAAGAGGAGGGCAAAAGACAATGGCTAGGAATGGTGAGCGACAATGTTGATAGTCAAAGGAGAGACCAGCTTTTGACGAGTGACCAAGTCGGTCGGGACCGAGACTACGTGACGAATCGACTCGATTTACGATAAAAAGAGCAGTGAAGGAGACTGTGTGGGAGGATAGCCTAACCCTTTGTGTGACGATGTAGGAAGGGGAGACGTAAGGCTTACGCCACATGAAGAGAGAAGCAAAAGAAGAAAAGAAAAGAAAAAGAAGAAAAAAGAAAAGAAAAAACAAAATCACGGAGAAACAGGATCCTGTAAAATAAAGCGAAATGACCAGCAGGGACGACCATGGGGCTGGTAATGGCCGTCAACTGTGAATGTGGATGAGGGCTGGCCAGCGTCCAAACTTCTGCTCCCCCATGTCTCACACCTCACTCCGGTCGTGGGCGGGGGGGATGTCCGTGTCAGACGGCGAATCCTGACTCGTCATCGTCAGCTCGCACAGCGGCGCAACAAGACGACGGCGGCAGCGAACCGACGGTACAGACAAAGAAAAACTGCATACGACGACAGACACGCGTCGTGCGGGTTCGCCACATGATTTCTTTGCTGTTTTGGTCTAAGAAAGTGATTCATCTTGCAAGGTAACTTGTCATGTCGTTGATGCTAACTCGATACATTGCTGGCAGCGAGCAAAAGCATCTAGTAAGCCTGATTATAAATAAAAGATTATTATTTACGTATTTCGTTTTCAATTTTCCTTGATTTATTTCAATTTTTGTTTTTAAAAAATAATAGACAAACAATTTTTTCCAATTTTTTTTCTGTTATTTTATAAAGTCGTATAAGGTGACGTTATACCTGAAACAAACTTTAAAAACTAAAATAAACGATCCGATCCTTGCTCCCCCCGCGTTGGCAAGTCTTGTTCGCACAGTCCATGCACAGCATCTGTAAAATACTGTCGACAAGGGCATGCGAACCACTTGCTTTGCCTTCAACGCCCAACCCCCTATCTCTAGCTCAGACCGAAACTGCCGAGTCTTATACTGCCGGGCTCCCTGCCACGTCTCTCCTCTGTCCTTCCCGCAAACGCCCTCCCCTTCAGTGGCGGCACCCTGCAGAGCTCTCAAAAAACGCTGACAGAGGAAACCTTATTGTCTAGCCTACGCCTTGGGCCGGGACGAGCAGTCAGGCCGGCCGGGCAGCACGGGCATCGTGACGGGCATCTTGACGGGCGTCGCGGACGTCGTCTTGGGCGTTCCCTGGGGCGATGTGCTGGGCTTTGCGGGAGCCGCTGGGACCCCAGACGGCTGTGCGGCCGCCTTTGTGGGTGTTCCGGGGGCCTCCTTGGCCTTCGTCTTCAGAGGGCCCATGGCCTGCGCGTCAGGCACCGTCGTCGCAGATGTCTTGGGCGCGGTGTCTTCCACCGGAGACTTGGGGGAGCTGCGGGCGGGTGATGCTTCCAGCGAGAGGGTGCCGGACGACAGCGACGAGCGCCCCGGCGGCGTGGCGCTCCCACTGGACATGCGCGAGCTGGTGGAGGGCGACGGGCTGGTGTTGTCGTCGGAGACAGCACGAGCGTTGGAGGCAGTGGCAGCGGCGGCGGCGGCGGCGGCAAGCACAATGGGGTTAAGTGGCTGGCCGGGCGTGGCTTTCACGTTGATGCTTACCTACGGTGAGGGTTAGCTGTATGTATTATGAGCGAGAGACAGGACACTTTGTGACGTACCCGTCTCGGTCTGCCCTGTGTGGGCGGTCCGGCCGGCATTGTGGTTGTTTGGTATGAGGTTGGAAGCAACTTTGTCGGCACTGTAGGATGTATTTGCTTGGTGTCCGCGGAGGAGGGCAAATGAAGATTGAGTTTGTACTTCGAGACAGGCGATATTTATACCTTTTGGGGACGCGGATTCGAGTTGGATCAAGCGAGGCTATTCACATATTGACGAGACCATACTCCTGTGACAAGAAGAAGTGACGGACGAAACGATGCTGTGATCGCACTTCATCTTGTCACTGATTTGAATGGCCGTTACTAGACTCTGGCTGTGAAGACGTAGCGACTTTACATGTCACGAGTCAGTGATCACGGTTTGGCCGGCATGTTATGGATGGTGGATACAATTGATGCTGCCTGCAAAGTGCAGACACAATGTACTGGGATTGGACGCTTGCATCACGGATACGTGCCATTCACCTAGTCATTCAGCAAGAAGAGTACGAACGGCAACTCACAAGAGGTTGACCTGTGCTGTAGACAAACGTACACGCAGCATATCTGTCTCTACGTTCGTCCCCATCGCATCGCTGGCCTTGCTGCGAACAACAAATTGGTCTCGGTCTGGGAGCAACGACGAGATGGCCAGACGATGAGAGAAACAGACAACAATTCCCGAGACAAACGAGCAGTGGACATTAACGAACAAATCGAAATTTCTCTACACTGTTGGATTCGCAAACGCTGTTCGTGGCAGCCGAAAATCATACGTACAAAGAAATCATCCAGCGATCCACGCTGTTCTGACCTTTGATGGGGAGAGCAGGCATTGCAAGAAACCAAAACACCAAGAACGACGACGGACACGACAAGTAAAACAACAGACGTCTATGCCATTGCTCTCCTACCTTCTCCCTCGCATAGCTTTACCAGTCCCACGCTTTCCCCTATTATTACCACTCGCTTCTATAAAAGCAGTGAACAAAAAGGTAAAACAATAAAACATTCAATGCCAAAAAAATAAAACCACCAAACCAGGATAAAGTACAACAAAAAGCCCTTCTTATGAAATCCCCCAAAAGACACAGAAAACTAGTTGTGTAGAAGGGAGGGACAAAAAGCAAGAAAAGAATGAAACATTTGCGTATCGATGCAAGGGGCGGCAAAGGGTAACGAAATGGGAAGGACTCATGCGACAAGAAGACACTAACAAAAAAGGTTGAAACAAGACCAAGAACCAGACACACAAACGCAACGCACTTACGGACCCTTTCTTGGGTTGCTCGATTTCCCCATGACGCTCGACACATCCTTGGCGAGGGAGGGCCTGGCATTGTCGGCAACACCCCATGGGTCTTGCATGGCACCAGAGGACCATGTTTGGTGTTCCTGCTGTTGCTTTTGCTGTTGTTTCTCATGGTGTCGCTGCGGTCCCTGCTGTCCCTGCTGGACATAGTCATTGGGAAAGGCCAAATGGCCCGGAAAGGCTCCAGGTGCCGAAGCGTAAGAGGTACCACCGGGGTGCAAGTAATTTTGCAGATAGAATTGCTGCTGCAATTGTGGAAGGGGGGGCTGAACATGAGGGATAGTGTGGTGCTGGCTGTGCTGGCCGGGGTGAGGATTGTGACGCTGCAGGTAACGCTGCTGATGAATGATGCGATTCTGGGTAAACAAGTTTTGGTGGTGGCCGTAGGACTGCGGGGGTGTACCGAAACCGGCCGGGTTGTTGCGGCCACGGTGCCGGCGGAGGCGCTGCTGGTCTTGGTCTTGGTGCTGGTTCTGGTGCTGGTTCTGGTGCTGGTTCTGGTGCTGGTTCTGGTGCTGGTTCTGGTGCTGGTTGTGCTGGTTGTGCTGGTTGTGCTGGTGATTCTGATGCGGATGCTGGTCCTACAACATCGTACCATAGGTCTCGGCGGCGCCCGTATCCAGCGGCACGCCAAAGGTGTCATTTGTCAGCGGCTTGCGAGGACTGCTGCTGCCACCACCGCCGCCTCCAGGCTTCTCGCCCTCGTCCGCAGTGGCCGGGCCCGTTTTCCGGTGCCGGAACGTGAAGCCAACAAACAGGCCCTTGCCCATGGACTCCTCCCGGTCCGCCATGGACTCCAGCGCCGTCTGCTTGTCGTGCACCTCCTTGTACTTGGCCATGTCGGCCTCGTTCGTAAAGTCGTCAAAGTAGCCGGCGTCGGTCTCCGAGTCGAGCTCCGGCACAAATGGCGCCTTGCTGGACCGCAGCGTCTCCCACTCGACTTCGGAAAAGTAGTGGTGCTGGTAGATGTCGTCGATGCGCGAGAAGCGCTTCGACCGCGCGTTGATGCACGTGGTGATAAAGTTCCACGTCCGGTTGCTCAAAAAGTAGTTGGGGTCCTCCCACACCGGCCGCTTGAGCACGTCGCGCCAGTGCTTCAGGTTGCGCCACGTCTCGTCGGGCGTCGCACCCGCAAACGGCGGGAATCCCGTCAGCGCCTCAAACAGCATGCAGCCCAGGCTCCAGTAGTCGACCGTGAAGTCGTACTCTTCGCCCCGCAGCACCTCGGGCGCCATGTAGTCCGGCGAGCCCACAATGCTCTTGGCGTAGTTGGTGTCCTTATCACGCATCGTCCGGTAGCCCTCGCGACGCTCGGCCATGGTGCGCTGCTCCATCGGCTTGCCAAACGGAACCGACGTCTCCGACGCCTGCTCGAGGCGCACGCGCATCGACTCAATCTTGGCTGGTGCGAGGAAACCGGCCGCCAGACCGAAATCGGTCAGCTTGACGTGGCCGGTCGAGTCGACCAAAAAGTTCTCGGGCTTGAGATCGCGGTGAATGTAGCCCAGCTGGTGCAGGGCATCCACGGCGCAGAACATCTCGGCAATGTAGAAGCGGGCGTGGCGGTTGGAGAGGACACCCGTGTTGTTAAGCAGCGTCCGGAAGTCGCCGCCAGGCACGTATTCCATCGCCAGGTAGATGCTGGCTTCGTCCTGGAAGGAGTAGAGCAGCCGCACCAGCCACTCGCTCTTGGCCGTGGTCAGAATGTCGCGCTCTGTCAGCACGTGGCGCACCTCGTCGAGCTTGAACAGCAGCTTCTTGCTCATCACTTTGAGAGCGCAGACCTCGCGGGTGTCCTTCTTCTGCGCCAAAAACACCTGGCCGTAGCCGCCCTGGCCGACCTGCGTCAGGATCTGGAAGTCCCCGTGACGCAGGCGGATGCGGCGCTTGCGGAGGTTGGCCCGCTCGCGGCCTGTGTACTTGTGCCACATCTGGTGGTACGTCGCCTCGTCGGTTTCGGGGGGTGCAGGGATCTCGGACTTGAATGCGTTGAGGCGGCCCTGGCGGGACCCGACGTAGGTCAGCAAGTCGAAGTAGTAGTCGAGGAAGTAGAGCTGCGTCACGTTGACGAGACGCCGCACGTTGGGCCGCTTGAGGATCTCGAGCTCCTCGGGCGTCAGGCCGCGCGAGGTGTTGAACTTCTTGACGTTGGGTGTGTTGGGCCGCTCGCGGGTGGGCTGCTGGTAGAGCTCGTGCCGCGTGGCGGCGGCATGGCCCTGGTGGAGTTGCTGTTGCTGCTGCTGCTGCTGGCTGGCCGCGTCGGTGGGCACCGGCAGACGCGTTGAAGGTTGCAGGTTTTCCTTGCCCTTGTGCTCCGAGGACGCGTCCGCACCCGCACCCGCACCGGCATCGACTGTTGCCAATGCGGGCGAGGCGGAAGACGTGACGCCCACGTGTGTCTCGCCCTTGCTGCCGACGGCCTTGTTCTCCTTGTTGGCAGGTGAAACAGCCGACTTCTTGTGGACGACGCTATCATCGATGGCAAATGGATCTTCGAGGAGCTGCTGGTGCGGCTGCAGGCTGTTGCCCTTGGAGGGCGACAAAGGTTGGCTGGATCCAGTCGTAGGGGTGTTTGTGTTGTTGGAGGCACTGCCCGCGCCCGACGTCTGCGGCCGGCCGAGACGCACAGCGTTGTCAAAGAGGCTCGGGATGGGCACGATGATGTTGCTCTGTTTCGGCCCGCTGGCCATGCCGCTGTTGTCCTGTGCGGTCCCAACTTCGTACGCGCCCGGTGGCAGCGTCTTTTTGCTCGGGCTGCCCTGGGGCGTGCTCGTGGGTGTGAGGAAGTTGTTCTTGGTCGGTGTCTCGGGACGCGAGACGGCCGTGTTGGCCCGGTCGAGGAGGTTCGCCATGAAGCTGGCCATGTTGCCGATGGATGTGGACAAGGGCTGAGGAGGACAGAAGGGATGTTTGGAGGCAAGAGACTCGATACTAGTACGTCGGAGCCTCGAGAGAGACAGACGTGAATGCAAAGGAAACAAAAGAGAGCGACAATGATGAGGATGGCGAAGGAGAGAAGAGCAAAAGAAAAGAAAACACGACCAGGAAAAGGGCCGGCTCGGGTTTGCTTTGCTACTTGTCGTTTCTTAGGCACGTCTCAAATGGGGCGAGCTTTTGCCAAAGAATGCGCGGTTGTCCCGAGCAAGAAAAGCGAACGAAAGAATGTCGATGAAAGTGGAAATGGATAGACACTGCAGCAGTCCGTGGCCGTCACCGTGCTGCTGTGAATGAATATATTGACTGCTCTTCGACGTTGGGCCTGCAGAAATGGCGTCGCTATGGAGCACAGAAGAGGGAAGGAGTGGAGGAAGGGACCCAGAAAAAAATAAATGGGAAAAACAACAACTGGGAAGGCACGATTGGGCATTGGGCTCCTCTGCATTGTCGGAGAAGCGCAGGTGCAGGTGCTGGAGGGGAGCTGTCCGGTTTGGCGGGCACAATTGCCCCACTACACACAATCTACAGTTGCCCCAGCAACGATCGTTCCATCCTGTTTCGCAAATCGCGACGGGAGAGTCCCGAGGTTGGCTGCTTCTTTCCAATTTAGGACGGGCGGCGGTCTTTTTTCTCATGCCTTGATCGCAAAGGACTTTTGCCAGTGGCTGGGCACCAGCGCATATACAAGTTTAATTGCGTTGTATTACGTATGGAACGCCGTACTTTGTCACTCGAACGTCTCCAATTTCAAGGCCGCCGCTCATTGCACAGAATACATCCCGATTGAGTAAATGCGCTTCTCGTAGCGTCTGGAGAGACGGCTCAGTTGCTATCCTGGTATTAAATTATCGCTTATCGTCATCCCAATCATGTCTATGCTATGTGAATTGTGTTTTTGTGAGTCCGCGCTGCCTGCCCCAATGACCAATCAATAATTATGCGAAATATGAGATACGAAGAAGGAGACCCAAGCTGCCAAACGCCAACCCCTACACATCATTCCAGTGCCGTCGGCTGATGATGACTGGCCGTGCCGGGTCCCAGGGCCCGTAGATCTCGTTCTTGTACTTTTGCAGACCAATCAGCCACCAACTGCAACCGCCCATCGCGACAGCCGACAGCAGACAGGCGACGACCATGCCGGCCGTCGCACCGCGCCAGGGGAGGCCGTCGCTGGGCTCGGTCAGTATGATGCCGACACCGGCGCCGGCGCCGAGGACGAGCAGGACGGTGAGGCCGATGTGGTATTGCCAGCTACGGTGGCGAGCATAGCGCCGAAAGACTGGAAACAGACCAAAGACCTCGATGCTGAACAGGGTCAGACTGAACACCTGGCCGGTCGAGGGCAGGCGGCTGGCGAGGACGGTGGAGGCCATGAGGGCGGCATTGGTGGAGAGGGAGGCGACGGGGAACTTGTGGGCGCCGACCCAGACGCCCGAGTAGTCAAAGAAGAAGATGTTGATGGTGAGCAGCCAAAAAGACATGGCCCAGATGCTGTCGGAGGACGTGGAGCGCGTGAGCGACTTGAGGATGGGCGACAGGCCGAGGAGGGTGAAGTAAATGAGCACGGCAGACTTGATCGTAGCAATGCGGTGATGGCCACGGCCGCCACGCACAGGCGTCAAAGGGCGTCGCGGTGGCGGGTAGCGCGGTGTTGCTGGTGTGGTCGGCACATGGTGCTCGGCTCCTGCTGCGGACCGACCGTGCGAGGAGGCTGGTCGATGGGAAGAGGAGGCGGCAGGGCCGCTTGTCGTGTTGCTGCCGTTGCTGACTTGGGATAAACTGCTGGAGTGGCCCACCGGCTGCCACGAGCTGCTTGTGCTTGTGCTGGTGCCTGTGCTTCTGCCGGTGCCGACACTTCCGTTCCCGTTGCCGCTGCCACCGACATTGCTGTTGGCATATGATGCGTGGCCTTTGCCGCTTCCCACGCGGCTGTGGCGGGTCGACATGTCGAGAAAACTTGTCGAGCTGTTTGTGGACGCTGCTAGGCTGGGCGTCGTATCGGCAGTCGACGCCTCGGAGTGCTTGGACAGACGGCTGGCGGATTGGCTCGAGTGTGCCGAGTGCGGCGCAAGCGAGGACATTGGCGGCGATTGGTCGCCACTTGCGGCACTTGTGGCGCTCGCCACACTGGCCACACTGGCGGTACCCCCGTTGCCCCGCCGGCCCATGCGCTGCCCGTTGGGACTGGGGAAGCCGTCCAGATCGTTGCGGCTGGGGGCTCTGCTGCTGCTGCCAATGTACTCGTCGTCGTCGTCCAAGCCCTCGGCCTGCCGCTCCTGCTGCTCCTGCCCGGCCCACCATTCCCACAGAAGCCAGCCCATGCACGTGGCGATGCTGCCCCAGCCGACCACGGACACAGGACTGACGCGGTCCTGGGCGATGCCGACGAAGCAAATGACAAAGATGATCACCGAGCACACGTGTTGCACTATGACCGTGGAGTCGGCGACGAGCGGCCAAAAGTCGTACGGTTGCAGGCGGGGGTTGCGCTGGAGATTTTCGAGAAAGGTGGCCTGGTCGGTGTAGTTGTCCGGGTACGACTGCTTGACCCAGAGCAGTTTCTTCCACGTGCGTCGCCGCCGGCGGCGGCTGCGGCTGCGGGATTCGCCTGTTCCTCCACCGCCGCCTCCGCCGCCGCCTCCGCCACCACCGCCCAAACCGCTCATCACGCCCGACGCAGACCGTCGCAGATTGTTGCTGCTGAGTCCACCGGGTCGTAGCAACTGCCGTGCGCTGAGGCGCGACTCCTGCGGCAGCTCGCTGCCCGAGACATTGCTGCTGGCAGTCGCCGCGGTACTGTTGTTCTTAGCACTGTTGTTGCTATTGTTGCTATTCCGCGCCGCGTTGCGGTCCCATGGCGGCGAGATGGATGAGTAAAAGGCGTCTTCCGGAGCGAGGTGGTACGGATCGGCGCGCCGGCTGGTCGCTGCCGACACGGGAGCCCATGCCGGCCTCGACGCCGAGGCGGCGGCTGATTGTAAGGAAGCAGGGAGCGTAGAGGATCGTGTCAGGCCAGGAAAGGGGCCGTCAAAGTCGGTAGTGAGGGCTGGTAGAGCAGCCTTCAGTCCCGTCGGCTGGGAGGAGGAAGATGACGATGTCGTTGTCGGTGGTGGTTGCGCAGGTTGGGATGGCTTCGCGGACGAGGTTTGGACAGCTGTCGCTTGGCTATTTGGCCGCCCTGGAGGCAGTGAGAAGATAGAGGAGTCTGCAGCTGTCATTGTGTTGAGAGGTGGGGGGGGAGGTTAAGAGATGTCTCCAAAATCGAAGTGAGCGTGGAGCGTGGTCTTCTTGTCGCGATTGGAGTGCGGGAGAATGGCGTGGGAGGAGAGATGGGGCTTGCGAAGAGGACGAGACGAAACGGACGACCGATGCCGCGAAAAGGAGTGTCACCGTTCTTCAAACGACGTAAACAGTGAGAGACGAGCCCACGAGGGCGGTTGTGGCAGGAGCGCAGGTGTGACCTGCCGTCCAGGCATAGTCGTGATGTGGAAAGACAGAAAGGAGGGAAGGCGACGGAGAGGAGGACCTGCCCAATCTGGCAAATTGTCTCCGCTTTGTCCATTTGGGACGAGTCGAAACAGTGCACTTCAAGACGACGGCGCGCGCTTATCGATAAGCCCGTTCTTAGCGTGGTGCTTGAATTGCGGCTAATTACGTCGGCGCTCAATGGGTCACTGGAAACATGAACTCAAGGATCGCAATTTAGGGGTTGAGCCCGCCTCGAGCCCGCTTGTAAGAAGGGCTGAGATCACCTGTCCGAAACTGACAGTTCCGAGGAAAACGACAGAAGCAAGACAAAAGACGAGCTGCCAACATGACACGGCATCTAATTACCATCACATGCCATTTGTATGTGAAACATAGTTTTCGTCATTCATCGTATCTGATTTCTACAAACTGGGCTTTTCATTAAACAACCACTTCCCGGAGTATAATATTATCCACACACGATCAAACATGTTCATACTCAATACTATGAAGAGAACGTACCGTTAATATAGAAATAAAAGAAGAAATCCACTTCGTATCCTGATTCCATGTTTAAATACCGCGTCGGGTTGTGGATAGCAGTAATATGTTCAAGTGTTGGGTGCGTCTGTCAAGCACAGTCTATATATTCCAAAAACAACAAGGAACGACAAAATCCACACTCGGGGGGTATCCCACAGGTTCTACTGCTGTCTAAACGTGTCCGACAACCGGCACACAACGCGGACAGGAATGACGTAAACGCAAAACACGCAGGAAAATGAAAATATAAAAAACAAACATAAAAACTCCCAGCATATCGTCAGATCGTCCCCTGCCCTGGATATCAAATAGGTAAGAAAAGTAAAGGACGCGAAAAAAAAAAAAAACGCAACCGCCCCAAGTATATGGACATGTCAGTCGTCATGTATCATCTCCTCGTCTGTCGGCCCCAAAGGTGTAACAAATGAAATGAAGAAAACGATGAGGTTGATGTGCAAGAAAGAAATTCAAAAAAATAGTACACAAATCAGGCAAGATTAAAGACTCATGGTGAGCCACTCCCACTCCTGTGGACCGCCCGCCGAGCCACCAGGTGTCATCATCGAGCCGCCCGAGGCCGCAGGGCCCATGCCGATCATACTGGGGCTGACAATCGGGCGCTGTGTGACACCGAAGGCATTGGCGAGGCCCAGATTGCTGGTGTGCTTATCCAAAAAGTTGAGGCCCGTGCTGGCGCTCATGGACAGCGCAGACGCGTCGTTGGAGCCCGTCGAGTTGGCGGGGCTGTCAATGTCCATGATGCTGCTGCCGCCGAGGCCGACGTCGCTGGGCGTGACGGCCATGGACTGGTTTTTGTTGTTGGTGGTGTTGGTGGTGTTGGTAGCGGAGCTGCTGGCGTTTATATTGCTGACGCTCTTGCTGTGGCGGCGCTGGCGCTTGGACGTGGTGGACGACGACGACGACGCGGCAGCGAGAGCACGCGGCAGGGACGCAGCACCAGGACCGGGCGTGTTCTTGGGCGGCGCCGCAGCAATGGGCACGACACCCTTGCCGCCACTGACAGAACCAGAATAGCTGGCCGGTGTGCTGCCGGCTGTGTTGCCGCCGTTTCCGCTGGAAGGACTCTCGCTGTCGTTGATGCTGCCGGCGCGGTTGAGCTGCGAGGGCGGTGTCGTGACGCTCGACGACGCAGCCGCGGCCGATTGGATAGTGACGTTGGACGACGAGGCCGTGGCGGTCATGGACAGCGTCGAGTTCTTGCGGGTGCTGGAAGCCGATGCGCCGCCCTTCTTGCCAGACCGGGTGCTCGTGCCGCCCACGGGAAGACTGGCACCCGAGCCACGGTTGCGCTTCTTGATCACATCCGTCTTCAAGCTCAGCGGGCGGACGACGCCGTGCAGCTTCAAGAAGAGACCACAAGCGTTGCACAGCGGCTGGCCTTCGGGGTTGCGGCGCCACAGCGGCGTGGTCTGCGTGAAACAGTTGGTGCACGTTGTCGGGGCCGACGACTCGCCCTGGGCCTGCAAGTTGGTGGACGAGCCGTGCTTGGAGCCAGGCATGGGCGGCGTGGACGGGCGGCTGGGCGCCACGGAGCTGTAGCCTGACGCGTGGCCACCCAGGTCGTTGGGCGGCGAATTGGGGTTCGACTGGCCCATCATGTCAAAGCCGCCCGAGATGCTGCCGGCGCGGTTGACGTTGGGCGTCGAGGCCGTGCGGGGCACCTTCTGCTGGCGGCGGTCGGCGGTGGTGGAGGCGCCGCTGATGCTGCCGTTGCGGAAAGATTGCGACTGCGAGCGCGTGAGGCTGCTGGCGCCGCTGCTGTTGTGGTTGTTGCCGGTGGCGTTGATGGAACTGCTGCTACCGTCCCACTCCACCGTGTTCATGTCACTGAAATCGTTGGTGGTGGTGCCGCCAATCGTGACCTGCTTGCGTGGCGGGATGCCACCCGGGTAGCGTGCCGCCTGGGTGCTGAACTGGCCAGGAAGAGACGCGTCCCAGCCAAGGTTGCTGCCGTTGCCCACCGAGCCAGGGCCACCGCTGCTTCCGTCCATGCCAGGGTCGTCCATGCCGGGCGAGTATTCGCCGCTGCTCATGGTCATGTTGCGGTCAGCAAACGCGCCCGCCTCCTCCTCGTCGGCATCGGAATCGGCGCCAAACGAAAACATGTTGTCGCTCAACAAGTTGTTGCTGTTGGATAGGCCCGGGGACGGAGCCGACACCTGGGCATCGTGGTGCTGCTGGTGGAAGACCTGCGTCGGGTCGATGTGGCTAAAAGAGGTCGAGAAGCCCGACACGCTCTCGGGGCCCGTGGTCGACATGGAGCTCGGCTGGAAGATGCTGTTGCCCGCACTGCTGCCGTACATGAGCGGGTTTGCCGAGTGGCCTGCAGTCGTCGTGATGCTGCTGGCGATCGACGACGAGATGGCACTCGTGGTCGAGGGGGCACCCTGGCGGAAGCCCTGAGGACCACGCTGGGACGGGCCGCGGATGTCCATGGCGCCAAAGTAGAAGCCATCGCCATTGGGCCCGCCGACACTGCCGTCGTTAAGCGGGTGCGGGGTCGAGGCGGTTGAGTGGTAGGCCGAACCGGGCGGAGAGTAGTAGTCGGCCGTCGTGGGGATGGACGACGAAGGCATGGAGGGGCCGCTGTTGCCGTACAGGTTGGAGAAGAGGCCATGGTTGACCATGGGAGACGAGGAGGGCGAAATGCAGAATTGCTGCTGGAACGGGCCCGCCGAGGTCAACAGGGCATCATTGTCCATAAAGGAGTCCAGAGGGAAGGGGATGCCGTTCGGTGTGGGGTGGTCGCGGTTGGTGAGACCATTCGAGATGGTGTGGTCCAGAGCGTAGTCCTGAAGTTCCGGGTCGACGTCCAAATCGGCCGTGCTGCCAGAAGCCGGCACATGGGGCGAGAAGTTGGCAGGCCGTTTCCGTGTCTGAGTTGTTAGTTTGAGTTTGGGTCCAGGGCCTTGGTAGGAAGAGGGGTGGGAAGTGGGAGCTGGAGCTGGAGCTGGAGCTGGAGGAGGAGGAGGAGGAGGAGGAGGAGGAGGACGCACCCGACGGTCGTCGATGCTCGTCTTGCGGTGATGGCGGGTGACGTAGGCAAACTCGTCCTGGCCGACCTGGTGCTGGGCGACGGGCACGCTTTGGGGAACAAACGGCTTTCCAGACTCCCGGCGGGACTTAATGGGGATGGCGCCGGCGACGGCGTGAGCCGACAAGTGGCGGTCCTTGCTGCCGGGGATCATCATGCCACCAGCAGCATCCGGGGTCAAAGCTGTGACGTCGGCGGACGACGCCACGTTGCGCGGGTCGATGAAGTCGTCCATGCTCATGTGGTCGCTGGATGACCCGGGCACGCCGTAGGCTGGCTGGTGGTGGTTGTTGCTCTTCTGGAACAACATGCTCTGCTCGCTGGACTTGCGCAGCTGGGCGATGCCGCTCGGGGCGTTGGCAACAGGGGCGGCCTTCGGAGGCGGGGGCCTATGATATGAAGATTACGGTTAGCAATGTGTTATCGTGACGTGGAGATCTTTTACGTTTTGTTATCTCATCGAGTCCTGCAAAGGGAGACTTCACTCACATTGTGGGCTGGGCCGACTTGAGCTTAACGTGCATCATGCGCCACGTCAGGTTCTCCATGCGCTCCATGTTGGGCAGCTGCTGCTTCGTTTTGGAGAAGAAGCGCCAGATCTCGGTGGCCAGAGGGTCCTGCTTCTGCATCTCCTCGGGGTTGCCGGGCGTCGCCGAAGTGTTGCTGCCGCTGGCACCCCGTCGCAGATCGGCAAACACATCGTCGCGCGTCAGATGGCTCTGGGCCGACTGAAACAATGTATCCACGTCCAGGCCCAGACGGCCAGCGGCGGACGGACTGGTGGGCGGTGCCACGGCATCCACGGGGTGCGACGGCGCCATGGTCGAAACCGACGTGTGCATGTCAGCCATGGCACCCATGGTGCCAAAGTCATGCTGCTCGAAGTGGTGACTGGGGAAATCGAGGCTGAGGTTGTTGTTGTTGTGGTAGTGGTGGTGGTTGTGTTGCTGGCGCTGGCCAGGCGGCCCGTGGACCGCACCAGGACCACCCGTTGGTCTACGGGGAAAGCGGAAGTCGTGCTCTGTTGTTGTGGTGTTCATGCTCATCATGGGACTCGACGTGCCATGCGGCGACGTCGTGCCGGCGCCCATCATGGCGGCCAGCCGTGAAGAAGAGGAGGAAAAAAAGAAGAAAAGAAAAGTAAAACAAATGTAGCACAGTCAAGCGGACGTCCAACTACAACAATGCAATTGTCCGGTTCGGCCGACGACTGTCTTCGTCGTGCGCCGCGGAGAAGTCGAGTTCGAACGCAATGCCGGGCCGTTGCGTCGGGACTGATTCCGAGAGAACGGGGGCGGAGGGCGAGTGTGATCCAAGGAGGGTCCTCCGGAATGGCGACGATACTAGTCGATGCGAAACGACGTCGCAAAAAACAAAGGAAGCACACTCGAACAAGGTGGGCAAGGCCTATTGTGCTTGGTATTACGTCGACGATGACGGAAGGGTAGGCGGTTTGCGTGGTGATGGAAAGGATGGAGAAAGAGAAGAAAGCGCGGGGGATGGGCGGAAAATTACGAGAGAAAAACCTCTTTTTGGCTCTTTCTGCGTCCCCACGTAGGCCGGTTCGTCCGCTTGGCGGGTTCTCTCCAGGGTCCAGTGCAGGCGGCGGAACACGATCGATCGTTTTATAAGAGTGCCGATTCGAGTCTATCGGGCAAGGCTGACGAGTCGTCGTTTATGCTTTTGTTTCTTTGCTCCTCCAACGTCTGGTTTGCTGGCCGTTGCTCGGGTTTGGACGCAAGGAGGACAAGAGGCTGCTTACGACTCTGACTCTTCCGTCTCGAGGCGAGTGGCGAATTGGAATGCACAGCTGGACGAGGGCAAAGAGAGAGAGGCCGGAGAGCAGAGAAGCAACGACACGAAAGAAAATACTGGGGGAGAAGCGGACGACGAGGATTCAATAAACGAAAATGCGAAAGGAGGGGGAAAGACGAAGGAATAGGAAGGGACCGAAAACAAGAATCGAATGAGGAAAATCGAGGTGGACGGGGATTGGGAGTAATAAAAATAAAGCGACAGGCAAACGAGACGAAGGCGACGAGGGAAATTGACGAATGTGGATGGGGGGCCGGGAAGTACAGCGCCTTACAGTGTCGCACCGGGCCTACGGCAGTAGTGCCTACAGCGGACGCTGGAACAACGGGCAAAAAGTCGACAAAGTCGACGAAGTTGACCAGACGAAAAAGCCGGCAGGTCGTACCTTCCGCCTTTCCACATGGGACGACGGTGTGCTCTTGCGCTCATTTAGGACGCTGCATGCCATTTTCGTTCGCACTTTCCCCGTCTGCTTTAACATTGCTATTTTCTCTACGGCGCATGCAACTGCCTCCGGACCGGAAGTAGGTTCCGATTGCATTTGTGGGCAACAGCGACCGTGGCGCATGCAGGGTGGGCTGCGAGAAGAAAGACCGAAGGGCAGAAAAAAGTAGAAAAGGCGCGGATGAAGGAACGAACCAAGAGAGTGTGGGAATACGCAGGAGACAAGCGAGGACTGATGCCCGCAGCCAAGAGCAGAGACGGAAAATGAAAATGGGGGTCGCCTCTATGGCTGTCTTTCGAGGTTGGGGGTCCGCACCAGCGGGTTTTTGCTCTTCCGCCACCCCCTGTCGCTTCCTACTTATGCTGGTCGTCTTTTCTGTTCGTTGTGCTGAAGCTCTTCTTGTCTCTTTCTATTCGCTCCTTCCCGGACGCCATTTTGAAGCTGTTTCTTAGTTGGACCCGTTCCTCCTTTCCTATTTCGTCGTCTGTCGCGTTCTTTCTCATTGAAGAAACAGCGTCCGACACCAGTTGCCTCTTGCAGGCCATTGCAGCAGCGAGAACAGATGATGACGGCAGAGACTAACGAAAGTACGGAGTAGGAAGAGCAGCCACAAAATAGCGTAAATTGGTGGGCAGAGAACAGCCTCGGCGAAACTGACGAAGGAGCATAGAGTTACCCAAGTCTAAGTCTCATGCTGTCAGTTTTCAGTTTTCAGTTTTGTGCTTTACAAAGTGGGAGCGTGGCACTACAGTGGGATGGGGCTTTGCGCTGCGCCAAGTGCGACGAAGCAACGACTGCGACCTATGACGCCTATGATACCATACCCGTCGAGAAGCATAGGAAATAGTGAGAGGATGTATACAACGGCCTCAAGAAGCCTACAGATAACGTCGAGTGCAATATACTACACAAAGGACAAACAAGATGTAGTTACGCGGAGCACGAGGCTCCTGGCAGCGCCAAACAGAGACGTCATTAGAGGGAGAACCAATATCAACACTGAATACTCTGACTCTTCGACGCTCTCCCTCCTCACACCCTAGGACAACTAGGTCGGGCGCACTAACCTCGACAGTGCGCATCCTCCGGCCTAGCGACAAAGTGAAGAGTTGCACGGATGGTGGTTTAGCGGGCTAGACTAGGCGGTACGTCAGACACGGGGTCCGCCTTTTAGTCTAGCAGGGTACGAACATGGTTCGTCGTACACAGACAAGACCCGGGTGTGAACAAGCAGTGACGCCTGCAGATGGGAATGAGTGTTGGAGTGGGTGTTGTTGCACTTGGCAAGGTGGGTGAGGAGTGGAGCGGGAGGCAAGCAGGAGCAAGTACTGTGTGTATGGGACAGAAGACAGCAGAGAAAAGGCGGGAGGTAGAACATCGTAATTACTACTCGTGCTGCAAACCTCTTGCAAGCTCAAAGGCGGCACATCCCACGCCCGGCGGCCTGTTGGCACGGAGCGCGTCCGAATGTGGGTTTTGTACGGGAACCAGAAAGAGAAAGATGCATATCTCACTACTCTTCCTTTCTCTACCAGGAGCGGGACGACATTGGAAGTTGGGGGTTCGTCCTGCTGCAAATCACCCAGACGAAATCGTATGAATACCCGGCATATTGTGTGCTACAATGCCTCTCATTTTCCAGACTGCTATATTTACAAGCAGCATGGGGGTCCCGCGCCACGGCCGCCGTGGGTTGTATGCCTTTTTGGGACGAATACAGAGCATTTACAGCGAGGCATGCCTTGGCTCTACTTCGTACTGAAAAAAAAAAAAATGAACAAGGGTCGAAGAGTCCAGGGAGCATGGGCCACCGAAGACGCGGTTCACACCAATTAGGAACGATGAATCCCCCCGTCTCCTTACCATTTACCATCCAACCCTGACACTTTGACGACTGGGGGTGACAGACAGATGGCAACGAAACCCCACTGTCCGACCATCGGCTGCAAGCCATCGTCTTACCATGCAGCAGTCGCAAGTTCCAAGGGTTCAGGATGTGAGAGGATGTGGACGTGAGGACGTGAGGGGAAAACAGCAATGTTGCACTGGTGGTCATACAGCCTGTATCTATTTCCTTCCGTGTGGCGCTTTGCAACGGCTACAAGAGGTTAACGGATGATGAGGGCAGTCCTTGCTGGTATCGATCGCATATCAAGGAAAATTGGAAAATTGGAAATTTGTGATGGTGACCAGCCTGACGCGTGTCATAAAGAGCCGCCGGAATTTGCCCTTCGAGCACCCCCTCTTTGTCGTCAACGTCCTCACTGTGTAGATATTCTGTGTGAAGAGTCAAAAAGCGCAAAGCAAAGGCAAAGAAGGCCCGTCGGACGAAGAACACCGGGGCGGGTCCTTGTCGACGCAGGCTTGTCATGCTAGTGTTTGTCTTGCTGGGAACCACCTTTGCTTGTCGAGATTGCTTGAGAACTAGCGACCAAAATGGACAAGTGCGCGTCAGCTATTACCGGGCCTTGCCCGGTAGGAATCGGAGCGAGAAGGAAAGCGAGACGAGAGACGAGAGGGTCAAAGAGGACGAAGACGGGAAGTCAACCGTGCGAAAGAGGGAAGAGAAGACCGAGAAGGCAGAACGGCCAATTTCGACGAAATCGATATCCAAATCCGCGAATGGGTTGTTTCCCGTTTTCCCCTGTATGCTGGACAAATGACTAGCCTTTTCAAGAATTCCGCCTTTGAGTTCCCAGGGACAAATATACCTTGCGACAATTGGGCAACATGGTATGGCAGGTATATTGGGGAAACTTGTTCCGTAACGTCATCTTTACTCGTTCTTACCTTATGGTTCCCTCTAACACACATGTTAACACACAGGCTTGTTCTCCAAGATCCAAGCGGAAGTTCTCCAAATCGTGATCATCTGGACCCACGAGTCATGTTCTCAGACTCCAAAAGCTGTGGAGTAATCGAAATAGCTGACGACATGCAACAAATAAGAGGACCCAAGTGGCAAAAGAATGTAAACTAAAGTACACATCAGGGTGATAGACAAACGCACAGTTTCGAGAGACAGCACAACACCGACGCAAAGAACCACCCGACTGGAAAAAGAGCGCCCCATTAACCCAGCTAAGCCAGGCCTTGCATGTTGAGGCGTCACTAGCCTCAATACATTCGGTGGAAAAGTGTGAGTGGGCAGCCTCTTAAAAGCCACTGATGCGCGTCGCATATACCGTACTGACGAAGTCGGCGTGCGCGGGGAATTGCAGGAGGGATGAACAAAGCAGGTAGGACTGTGCCGCGTTAGATGCTCCCCAATATTTGTAATTGCTGGTTTTACAGCATGGCACAATATGCTCTTCCTGCAATTGTGTCGAGGTGTCGAGGATGCCGCTCGCGTGGCAAGAGCCCCCACTTTGGTTCGTGAGCGGGCCATGCCCCATTTTTATATGGCGCCTGTACTGTGTAATATATTTAATGTACTTTTGCAGAGTGGCAGTCCGGACGAGCAACTGTCTTTCACATGCTTTCACTGCGACAGCACCTTGAACATACCCAAACGAAAGATGCACAGTGAACAAAGAAATCGGCAGCACGATGCCCCATTCAGGCACTCTTCCTTAGGAGGACAAGCTTGTCGTAGTACGGCGTACGGATAAGTGCATCACCTTGGACACGTAAACAGGCCTACGAAAAATAGCCCGTATGGTCGTCTGGGCTCATGCGCTCCAACGAGCACCGGCGTTTTTCGTGCAAACGTGGACGGGCCAGACGCGTCGATTCAGGGACACGGCTGATCGTCCATGGGCGACATTCTGGTGAATAGACCTACAGCGAAAGGGTTGCAAATGCAGGAGCTGGGCGACGTGCTGAAAACGTGAACTTTCTTTGTTCTGCGCAGGGTTCTAGTTGACGGAGAACGCCGTCACGAGGTGACATGAGGTAAGCTTCCGTACATCCATGTTGTGTTGCAAGACGGACAGCGAGAACGGAAAGACAAGACACACAGCCTGTGGTCATGACATGTTATGCGACCTCCGAGTATTCAACGAGGTAAGATGAACCCAAACGTCAGCGCATTCGTTTTGCGACTCTCGCGTGCGTCGTGTCTCTCGAAATGAGCTGCGTCTTTTTCTGCTTGCACCATGGCTAGAATGCCCTCTGTGCTCCATATTCCCTTCCTCGAAAAGAAAGCGGAGTTGGGGTGCATTGGCCATTGCGCCAGCAGAGCGAACGCAGCTGGACGACGTAGAAAAAAAAAAAAAAAAAAAAAAAAGGAAGACAGCTCACGATGTGGCTCGCCAAAGGAAAGAAAAGGGTGGGTGGCAGTGGAAAGTGAGAGACCCCCACGTCGGCCGGCACCCCCCCTTGAAGCTGGGGCCACCCCCAATCCTCCTGCGCTGCAAAATACCGTGTATTCGTCAGTACGACATGCGACCACAGCATGCGAGATGAGAGAAAAAAGACGCATGGAATGGACCTGTGGACGTAAAAAAAGGACGTGTCACTTGCGCGTCTACGGCGAACTATGTCGAGTGATCGTCCGAGGGCCACGCGACAAACAATGATTTACTCAAGTGTTATATTTTGTGCCAAGAGTACGGCATTCGTGGAAAGAGTAGCTACAGCTGACGAGAACGGGAAAAGCCTTTGCGCCATATTCTAAATACTGCAACAAACTTCAAAAGAAATGGAAAAGTAACCCATGTCTTTTCCGTCCACCAGGGGCGGTATTTTCATTCGTGTTTCCCCTTGCTTTTCTCTGTCCTGCTCCACAGATGTTTTTTTAATGTCTCTTCTCATGTCCAGATCGCCACGCATGGTAGGAAGGTTGTATTTCAAATCTGCAGGTGACCTACCAGGATAATTTTCAGTCCATGTGGACGGCAACGAGAGAACGAGGCCACCCCCATGTTCTGTGTTCGCGCAGGGTACAGAAGCGACTCGAAGAAAAGACTACAAGGGAGAGAGGGCTTGGGCGGCAGGAGACACGGGGTAGAGACTGGAGAAGCGTGTCGCAGAGAGTGTGTGCTTGTTACTTCAAGACCACGTTCGACTGTTTCTTACCAACAATCGGAGTACTCACGACTGGTTTCTCGGGCTTCGACCCCGAAATAGCTTCGACGCACATGGCAGAACAACAACAGAAATATGACTTATTATCGTTGGGGCTGCGGAACAGACAGTGGAGCATGGCGCTAGGAGAGGGTCTTAAGCGCTCTGCTTGTGGCCCATTTGACTCTTTGTTCCTTGTTTCGCCCTGGGGCCTGGCTAACGAACAAGGCGCGCGAAAGTAAAGAAAGCCAAGAAGTCGCGGCTCGAGTAGGAAGTCAATGGTCCATAAGCTGGGCGAGGCTTTGGAAATCAGTGTTCCAGACTCTATTTCACTTCTTCTCTCCAGTCATTTTCCTCTCTTCCCCAGATCGGCTTTGTCATTACTGCGAATGTTACATCTACGGCGGAGGATCTGCCGCTCCGATCTCTTTTGACTTGGACCAGCATTTTACGCCTTTTTTGCCGTACAGCCGCAGAGGTCGGCAGTATTGTTCGGCCGAAACAAGTAAAGCGAGATGGTGATCCGAAGCATACAAAGGTAAAACGATATACAAGGAAGCAAGTGAGTTTTCTGTCTGTGTCCTCGAAGCGGTGTAAAATCTCGTTACATGCAAAGGCAATTCGTAAGCCAATCAACAGGATGCTCGAAGGCCAGCAAAGGTTGGACCAGTTGGCGATGACGGCACTGAACAAGGATGATGGAGGATGAGATACGAGCAAACGAAATGGAAACACGTAAAACTGGCCGGAGACGATGGGTCTCAATCAAGAGTTAGTCAAGAGCCAGATGCAATCGCACACATCCGCTGAGAAACAACTCAATCCGCAACCGGGTCCAGCCCGTCGCTGCAAGACAACGGACCGAACTGTCTCGAACGTCACAGATGACCATACATGCCCGTTGCCCCATACGGCGCAAGGCCGACTGATAAGATCTGACAATGAAACGCTCTCGACCTTCGAATAGGAAAGCCCAGAAACGCGCCCGGAAAGCATCAATGCTTCCAAACGCTTTCCCATTGCTCAACCTGCAACGTAAAGTTGGTATTGGGACTGACAATTGATTACTCGAATCCATTGTGCAACCAGCCTGGACAAAGAGCGGGGCGACTCGCGGCTGGCAGCCAGAAAAATTGGGGCGATGCGCGACCTGCAGGACGCTGGGACCCTGACTGCTGGTTCCGTCCAATGAAAACGGGATGCCACTTGGTGCAGCCGTTTACCGTTTTGTCTCTGTTCGAGTATCATTTCCCCGAAGTGTGAACCAAAATAAACTTTCGGTTCTCACAAGGAATAAAGGGATGGCCGGACTAGGGGGGGAATCCCGGGGCGCGGAAGGATGAGGATGCGAAGGAAAAGCGCGATGGGGCACTCCCCACCGACTTTTTGGGCTGAAATCGAGACCAGACTATGCCCTCCAACCAGAGACGGAAGAGGCCGGGCCAGAATCCAGTGTCCGCGACGATGGTCCGTCACTTTGTTGTCGTGATGTTTCGCCGTCACACGAAACGAGACCCGCAGTCCCCCCTCCTCCTTTTCTAGTCCTTCCTCCTTTATTAGCCTTGTCGCTGTGTTGCCGTTCGTTGGCCGAGGATGATGGCTTGGCTAGAAGCCCTGTTTGTTTGTGCGGAGTTGAAATGTGACGAACAAAATGTTGGATACTGCTAAGATTGAAGCGTGTTATTGTGCGACGAAAACAACGCGGAGGCCGGGCCCAGCGATGTAGTAACCCTTCGTGATGCCTGGTAGGCTTGTTGGGGTTACCGGTCGTCGTTGTCCCACATTCACGGCTAACGCTTCACTGTTCGTCGTGTATATGCCGCATATCGTACTCCAACGTTGCCCGACGGTCGTCCTCCTATTCGGTGATGTCCGTATGCCCCATTTTCAAAAGGCCGGCCTCGTCATCAAGTGAAAGCGACCGTCAGCAAGGACAACAAAGTTGAATTCGGGCGGCTGGATCCGTGCACGCCTGCCGGTCGACACTGATGCCCGGCTTCGTGTCACGGGTGACTGTCATATCATGGATGATGGTGGCTATCAAGCCTCCAACTGACAGCCTCAAACCAGCCGTCTTGTCGTCTAGCTCAGCAATTATGCCATGTGCGCTTCCACCACAACCCAGCATCACACTTAATGTGTCTTTCCAGAAGACTCAGGAGATCCCCGACAACGATCTACAGCCAGAGACCCGATCTCATGGCTCTCGTGGCCGTTGCATTGACCCACACGTGACATTCAATCGCTGGACTCCCAGCAATCAACCTTCACATCAGGGGAGTTGGAACACGCAGAAGACGACTTTCTTCTCGTGTTCGATTTGCCGCTGCGGCTTTCTCTCCGTTGAGTGTGCTGCCAAAAGCACGTACTCGTATGGCATTCGCCTGGGGGCCTCCAGCACTTCCCCCCAAGGCTGAACGAAAGCCTTGTGGCAGCCCTTTTTGTGGAGACACAGCGGTCGTCGGTTGCCAAGCATTCTGTTGGTAAGGCCATGCCGTAACCCACTAGAAACTCAAGACACACATCAACCCATATCAGTGAGCCCCATTATCTTATCTCCCGGGGGTCGATGGAGGATGCCATTTGTGGGGCAAAAGGTGGGGCCAGAAGGAGTGTGCTGCGAGTTCTGGGGCTCGGGGGTTGCAAGATGGCTGGCCCTTGGCGTGCCTTGATCGTCAACGGTGGCTGGCCCAGCTCCGCCAAGCCGTCTCTTTCTGTGTAGGTCCAGGGCGGTCAGTCAGTCGTGTCGTTTGGCGTTGTCCCCCCTGCGATATTTCCCATATCAGTAGCCAATCAGCGCTGTCCCCAAATCTGTTTCTCCCCAGTGGGGTGCAAAAGACCCAACTCCTGATGTTGACTGTCCGTCCAATTGTCAAGTCGAACATGCTTTCAACCCCTTGAGCTCATCCTTATCCCGTTTTGATATCCTTCTTATTTTATTCTTCTGTCGCGGAGCGAGCAATCGAGCGACAATGCTGCAGCAGAAAGCAAGAGACCGAGACGGGGGACTGTAGCTCGTCTTGGCTTCTCCCCACCCTTATCAGAAGAGCATGTGTCCTGCAGCCCAAGGTCGAGAAAGATAAGGGATCTCGTTTCGTGCCGTCGGTGGGGGAAGGGCAAAATGGATTTCGATACTCCGTAATCTTTGGGCGTCGTCAGACGGCTCGGGCAATGTCGGGTGGCCAGTTTCCTTTTCCGGGTGCGTCGATATGCAGAGGTGGAAAGATGGGCGACGTGGACGACAACACAACGACGTTGTTGATGTTGATCGTAAAGGCCTGTTTCCATATCACTCGACAGGAAGTCAACCTCCAAAACCAATATGGCCATATCAGGTAGCATCAGTCGACGGTGAGGGAAGGTGCGAAGGTGCGAAAGTAGGCTGGCGACACACTATTGTGGTCACGTGATATATTCGTTGTAAGTTGAACGGCATGTTACTTCGATGAAAAGAAAAGGGTAGGTTGGGTGACTATGTCGAAGGAAAGTATACTAAGGAGAGGGAAACAGAAGTAAAAGAGAAAAGAGGAGCGTCGACGAGTTGGGAGTCTGGGGAGAGGGTCTTGATATAAAGGAGTGTAAGGCTGGCTTGGGGCAATGGCAGAGGCCTTTGTTTAATGCACGTCTTTTGTGTTTCTGATGTTGTCTTGTCTGGCTTGAGCTTCTTCCACGGGGTTCGTGTTTTGTTTCTTTCTTTTCTTACTCTTATCTTTCGTGCGAGGGATGAGTCGGCATGTGCAGTTCCAGGTTTGCCGGAATCAAGGGAGAGCGAGCATCCAGAAGAAGAAAAAAGAGAGAGAAAAGAAAAACGGAAGATCTGGGAATCATGATGGTTAATAAGCGCATGACTGTCTAGATAGAGGGAGGAGATGACGTGAAAACTCTTCACGGACGTGCATGTGCCAGCTGTACTGATATCGCGCTTCGAGGACTGTTTAAGTTGCTTTGATGTACAATTATCAGACCTGAGCCGATCGCCTAGCACGCCTTCACCGTTCTACTTGCCATGCTTTTAATTCAACGGAATACGCAATTCAGGAGCGTATTTCCCTTCCTGTACGTTCGTTATCCAGATAGCTATTCCAGGACGGGCGCCAAACACCAATCGCGTAAGAAAGCGCAGTTGGTCTCTCAAACGAGAGGAAACCACAGGCCACGGCGCTTTGAGCAGTTGGTGGCTTTGAAACAACATTGGACAGTGCAAAATGACGTTCGGTGCTCGGATTCGCTGTTGGAACTGATAGGAGCTTGCCGGAGAAATGGCACTCAGGCTCAACGGGGTTCCGAAAAGGGCATATCACTAGGCTGTGGTACGACTGCACAGATACACTCACAGTGTCTGATCGAGTCGACCCATGTGCATGGCTTCACATAGTACGGTGCGCAACGAATTAAAGCAAACAACAACAGATACAGTGGGAACGGGTGAAAATACGTACTCTGGTCCGTAAGCCCCCTTTTTCCCCCTTTTATGCTGCCTCTTGTAATGCGGAATAAGGGGGTGCGGTCCTCATAAAACGGGGGTTGTTTTGGTGTCGATAACATGGAGTGAAAGATAAGGCTACGGAGACGAGACGGGACGCAGTCCTTACGAGAGCTATTTCCACATCACGCCACAATCTGTCACACTGGATAAGAGCATACTGCCCTCAAGGGCTATTCCAAGTGGAAAAAGATGAAGTAAAACGCAAAAGTAAGAAGAGTACAACATACAGCATACACAGTTCTTCATATCTCGTTTGCCCGACCTAGGAAAATTGTGGCAGGCAGCAAACCTTCCCTGTCGGATTACTATCTTATCATATGCCACCTCGAAGTCCTTGTCTCGCTGGCAGTTTGCCTTACTTCGGGACTCATTTCCTCAGCTGCCCTTTTTGGTCGTCAATCTTCGTGTTGCCTTACTGAACAATGCTATCACACAGAGAGCCCTTGCATTGCCAATGTCGTCCTGCCCAGCGAGGCTTATCTGACTGGATTCCTGGCCACTCGGAGAAGCAGGATCTACTGCCAGTCTTCATACCTTTGCAGTTCATGTGCCAAGTAGGCCGTGTGTCGTGCCTGTAACGTAATTGCAACTTCAATGATGTCTTGTTTCCTTGAGCCAATAGACTAGGGACATGCAAAAAGCTTCATCGATCGCCACTTCTGTCTTACCTGATATCGGAGCTCGGCAGCCCTGATACCTGATATTCAGAACCATTGAGAATCACAATGTCCACGAACACCACCAAACGGGCAAGAGGATTGGTTCGAAGAATACTTGACAATCGATAACATAGCCACTGAGATTGCGTTGGTATCACGGAGGTCCTATGATACGTCTTTTGATACTTTCTTGTATCCCGGGTTTTGATTTCGTATCTTTCCAGTTGTCAGTATCCGCCTCCTCTTGTCTATCTTTCCTCATTTTGCTTTGCTTCTATTTACCACATGACATTTCCTATCAGACAGCTCAAAGCCGGATGCTCTGATCACCAGCACTCTTTTCGGTTCCTCTACCTCAGATAGGAAGTTCAATCCACACAGGACAAAAGTAGAAATCGAAAACGGGTTACATGAAACCCGGGGAAACCGGGGCGGATCTTTTCTCGATTTCCTCTGTCCTTTTTCTATCTTACGTTGACGCCTTGTGTTTTTTCTCCATACGATATGAAAAGAGCATCTTTGACCCAACAAATCACTAACACGCTGCTCCATGTTATCTTCAACAATGATGCAACGTGTGTTGAGCATGGCAGCAGGCGGCGCTCGCTCTTGACCGATCAGGACAATGCTCGTTATCTCGCTGTCATGATGAGGTCGAGAGACAATTCAGGAGAACAAGATGGAAGGGGCAAAGAGACGGGGTTGGGCCACTGATTGGCTTCAATAAACTGCTCGTTGTTATCTTTGTCAATTTCCCATCTACAAAAAATGCGGATCCCAAAGACAGATACCAACTTTGCATTGCATTCGGACGCTCCCAAGGAATATTCTCATGTCCTATACAGAAGCTGGCTCTCGAGGCCTCTTCCCTTTGACTCGACGACAAACGCCTCAAAACCTGTCCTCGGCTGGAACTCGATATTCGACCTTGTCGCTTCAAAAGTCAAAATCTAATTTTGTGAACAAGACTCGAAACAAAGCCTCACGTTAACCCAACTCTACTCGACCTAACACCTATTCTTACACTCGACAATTCCTTCCCTTCTTACATCCTTCAACAACCTAGACTACACTACACCTACCTACATTTTCTCAGTACGCATATCCCACAGTGGCCATTCATTGGACACTTCATCTTGATCCCAACCCCCTTCCAGTCGCTCCAGACGTATTTCGGATGTGATGTGAGCTTGGTAAACCAGATATCTCGTACAGCAAACCGTCCTTTTGTATGGTGAGCAGAGTACTGGTACACCTGTAAAGCCTGTTTGGAAGCCAGCCCATGAATCAAGGTAAAGCACGTAGTTTCTACGTGCAAGTCAGTAAAGGCGGTGCATGTGAGGGACAAAGTTGGTAGACGCATCTCACCCTTTGTGTTGTTTCTGTATCTCACCCGTGTCGGCCTCCAAGTCGAACTGGTTTGTCCACTTGTCGGAAGAGATTTAAATGTCCCTGGTCATATATATAAGTACAAGTATGGTAGTAAAGAGTCACAGCTCTTGGATTTTCGCCTTACCAAAGTCTTCCCTTCGGCGACGCATCGTTGTACATCGTTCCATTACAATCCAAACTCTACGGCTTGTGCAGATCCTCAACATTCTATCACCTCGACTTGGAGCGTTTGTCCCCAGTAAAGGCAGCCCCATATCAAGATGTGACGGGTGTGATGTCTAAGTGAAAGATCACAAGGACATGTTTGATTATTCGTCGTTCAGAGTATTGTTCGCTTAAAATTGTCTCTTTAATGTTCTTTCTAACACATACACAAATAAAGAAAAACAATACCAAAATCATCAAAAATGTAAATTTGTTTTATTACTTAAAAAAGGGAATTCCAAAGGGACAAAACCAATCAAAGAACAAACCTGCCTTTCCGTTAAATAGCAAAAGTAAGAACCTTTTCAGCCTTGCTCGTGTAAGAGTAGTAATTTTGGAAATGTGAGTGGCCGTAGTCTTATCGGGGCTAGTTTTCTTATCGTCTGCACGTCAGCTACTTTTTTTCTGGGCCTGCTTCTGCCAAACCCTGAGGCTCGCGGACCCCTGCAAATATAGTGGCGAACCGCGCATGAGTGCCCCAAGTGACGTCTTGTCGCGATTTGTAGGTCAAAAAAGTCAAAAAGTGATGATGCAACGCACCTGAGCTTTTCCTTTTGTCTTTCCGCTTGGCCTTCCAAGCTTTTTCTCCCACATCTACCGGCCTCATGCTCTTCGCTCGTAGTTCTCGACACGTCCTGCAACGGCCACGGCCGCAGAGCTCGGGCCTGCTCAGCCTGAGCTTGCCTTCGTCGTCAACATCGTCCTCAATCACGTCGCCCTCATCTTCCTCCACCCCCACACAGACCCGCCGCTCCTTTGTCTCGGATGCCGATGTCGACAAGGCACGAACGTACTGTGTAAACCAGCTGCGGTCCGGCGACTACGATGCCCACCTCGTGCACCATTTCCTGCCCCGCGGCGTGCGTGACGCCTATTTGGCCCTGCGCGCGCTCAACCTCGAGCTGGCCCGCCTGCCGGAGACGGTGTCCAACCCGACGATTGGCGCCATGCGCATGCAGTTCTGGAAGGACGCGGTGAACAATACCTTTGAGGGCCAGCCGCCGCGCGAGCCGGTGTCGATGCTGCTGTACGCGGCGCTCGCTGGGCTGGCGGCGCGTGAGGGCGGTGCGGGGAGCAGTTTCAGTTCCATCCGGTTCTGGCTGCAGCGGTTCATCTCGACGCGGCAGCAGTACATGGACAACCGGCCCTTTGCGAACATGGCGGCCCTCGAGGAGTACGCCGAGAGCACGTACGCGACGCTCATGTACGTGACGCTGGCGATGCTGCCGCTGCGGTCCATGCACGTCGACCACCTGGCGAGCCACATTGGCAAGGCCTGTGGCATTGCCGCGATCCTGCGGGGCATTCCCGTGCTCGCATCGCCCCAACCGACACCCGCGGGTGCTGCACCGTACTCGCTGCCGCCCCGCAACCCGGTCCTGCTCTTGCCCCTGGATGTCCTGGCCGACGTGGGCGTGCGCGAAGAGTACGTCTACCGCCAGGGCCCTGCCGCGCCAGGTCTGTCCGAAGCCGTTTTCCAGGTGGCGACACGGGCCAACGACCACTTGATCACGGCACGCGAGATGCTCAAGAACATGCGAGCTGGCCAGGACCCGGGCCACGACTACGAGCACGAAGGCGAGACGGGCCACACCTACGCTGCCGAGGATGGAGAGGGCGGGCGAGACGAGCTACGGGCGCTGCAGCGGGGATTCAATGTGCTGCTCGAGGCCATTCCTGCACAAGACTACCTGACGCGTCTGGAGACGGCGGACTTTGACGCGTTCCGTGTCAAGAGTGGATGGAAGCTGCCGTGGTCGCTCTACCGTGCGCAGTCGACACAGAAGATATGATGCAGCAGTCGACGGCCGCTAGATACGATCAAAAAGAAACGGACGGGGGTAATAGGAAGGAAAACGGCGACTCTACACGACGAAGAACGCGTGTTTGATTCTTGGCGTCTAGTAGTAGAGGGTAGATGAACAGTTGAAAGGCGCTCACAGCGCATCAATGAAAATAGACAATGGGGACGAGGACTCAAAAAAAGCAAGATACCATGGCGAGGCATTGTACGATATTCACGAAAGTCGAAGACGTTTCCTCAGCGACGATGACAGGCTAGAATAATGACACACCACACGCAATCACGCCCCTGCGTTTTCACACACAGATGGGCAAAATAGGAAACCATGAGGTAGATGAGGCAAAGGAAGGTGCACGCAAGACAATGAAAAGGGAAGGAGCGGCCGGCAGAACGACGAGGGAAGAGCACAAATATACTAAGACGATCATTCACTACTGCATTGTTCTTTGCCAAAAGTACAAGCTGAAAGCATCCATACAGCTTAGAATATAAAGCACCCAATTCCGTTTGAATTTTAGGTGCTCTCTTTTCAGTTGTTTCTGCAAAAGAGGAAGTCGCGATGGAGGTAAAGCGAGGACAGTCGCAAGTTTTTGGTCACGCGGCCGTCTACGCAGCACCCGCACCTTCCTCGCACTCTCTCAGAGCTACCTCATCACGTATGGTGAGTTGCCACTGCTTCGTGGCTTCCTATTTTGTCAAGAAACTCCCATTGCTCCTTCCCTGTATTCTGGTATTGTTGCTTCTGTTTCTGGCTGATTTGCCCACTTCCATTGCTGTATTTATTCTCCCCCTTTCCGTGGACTTCATCTTCCTTCCCTTCCTTTTTCTTTCCTCCTCCTTCTCTCTCTGTGCTCTTCGGTCACTTTTTACTTCACTTCCTCTTCGTCACCAATTGGTTCTTCCATCCCAGCTTCATCAAGGACAAAAACATCGTCGACGACAACATCATCATACTTCCATATTGTCACATATTTGACATTATTGCACACTTCTCACTTCTGGCTATACTTCTTTCAACCAACGCCATGACTTCGCAGAATCCCACCGAGCCGCTCGAGAAAACCGCCGACAACATCGTTGTTGACGGCCAGGAGTTCCACTTGGTCACTCGCACAAAGGCGGCCACTCGGGGCCCGACTAACCTTGGAGCTGCCGGACCTCGCGAACCGGTCGCCGAGGAGAACCGTGTTCCTCAGGACAACGGGGCCCCCGTTTCATTTGTCTCGTCGACCAACACCTTGAAGAGTAAGCAATCGTCCATGGCCATTCATCAAATGCAATTTCCATTTCATCTCGTCACATCAGACCGACGCAAGCTGACGATTTCACTTTGCGTCACGCCACAGGACAGAAGACGGGGTTTGAGGCCGTGCCCTCGCAGCCCTCGTCCTATGTGGCCATGCCAATGAAGACGACGGGCATCACCAGCGGCCCTCCCCCGGCCCCGCCCTCGACCCCGAACGTCAAGCAGTCGGGATTTGCCGAGGACAAACGCAAATGCCCGGTCGTCCCCATCGAGCCAACGGTCATTGCGAAGCCAAGTGCCATTCGGGAATCGCTGCGTACCCATTTCCGCGCTCCTTTTGATGGAAGCATGTTCAAGACCTACGCCGAGATGCGCGGTGGCGCCGGCGATATCGACGACAACGACAATGCCAATGCCAACACCAACGGCAACAACGAAAAACGTGAACGCGAGTTCGTGCGGGCCCCATCGTCGGCCCCGCAGACGAGTACCGGTGCGTCGCCAATGCCTTGCAATGAAACTGAAGATGACGAAGGTTGGATGTTTGTGACGGGAGGCAAGTCTCCAATTGCAACGAGCCACTTGGGCTAAACAATGTTTTCTCTCTTTTTCTTTTCGTTTTCTTTTCGAATCAAATTTAGATGCTCTAGCCGACGACAATCAAGAGCTTCCTTGGCCCAAAGGCACGCTTTGGGACCACAGTGTGTCATACCAGACGACGCGGGAGGAGACGGAAGCGCGTGAGATGGGGGAGGCAAGCGAAAAGCTCGCAGAGCTCGAGCGTACCATGGCCAAAGAAATCCAGGCGATCAAGGAGCTCAAGGAGCTCAAGGCACTCACAATCAAGGAGCTCGAGGCTCTCAAAACCCAGGAGCTCGAGGTACCCATCGCGAAGAAGCTCGACGGATGAGATTGCGTGGAAGAAGGAGGATTGTGAGTGTTGCAGCAGCTTTCTGGTACGCGGGCGAGGTGGAAGAACGGTTGCTTTCTTTGCACATTTCTGTTTATGTTCATATCATGTAGGCCCAGACGGCCGTCATCTGATCGGATACGTGGATATCACGACTCCATTTCAATCTGTGTTTGCTGCTTAGGATTCAAAGGTGGACTTACTCTCTACAGAGGAAACTTGTCATTTGTTTCTATTTCTGCTTTTAGTTTCAGTTTATGGCTTCTGTCCAATGGGCAGGGGGTTATATCCGAAGTTATAGGCCAATTTCAACTCAACGTACTTTAGTTATGCACAATAGCAACGCAATGGAGGCACACATTTTACAAATGTATATTCTCTACGCAGCGGGCAAGAAGCGAGAAGGCGAGGATGACAGTTGAATCTTCAAGTGGCTGTGGTCTGAGATGGAGGCCTTCAGGTGACTATCAGCAAGGAAACGTGTGCTCAACAAGAACATTTGCGTACACGCGCCTCGAAGACTCGCTGTCGACGACTGCTCAACATGATTGTTCTCAGTGCTCTTGAGATCGCCATTATTGTCAGAATGGGGGACAACCGCACTCACGGCCATGAAGTCCCCCAGAAACCTAGCTCAATAGGGACTCATACTATCAAATAGACCCTGCACTGCCCCTATAGCCCTGTAACGCCCCCCGAGATCGCTTTGCCTTTGCGACCCCAGACTACCTTTACTGGGCAACGCTTTCCCCTTTCCCTTTTCCCTCTTCACACTCCATCACCCACCGTCCCGCTGCGTCCTGTCGCTCTTCGGTCATTTGGTGTCGGCACGATGGACGCATACGTTGAGTACGACTACGACCTTCTCCACACGTCGTTGTCGTCGTGGTTGCCGTCACTTCTCCCAACGGTATGAGAATCTGGTGGTAGACGACGAGACGTATGATTGAAAACAACAGTAGCAGCCACCACCATCAACACCACACAAGAACAATCATGGCTGAACTCGACCAGATCCTTGCCAGGTACACCCACCCGAACACCAGCAGCCTCCACGGGGCATCCTTTGTCGCGGTCGACCGCGATGGCCCACGACCTGTACCGCGACGCTTTTGGCCGCATCAAAGTCGACCCCAACAACCCAGACGGCAGCACCGTGACCTGGGTCGCCAGTCAGAGCAAGCAGCCAGAGCAAGCTGACCACGTCTGTGGCTGTGATGCAAGCCGTCGAGCAGGGCTTGATTGGGCTCGACGACGATGTGCGCAAGGACGTGCCGGCCTTGCGTGGCATGCAGGTCCTCATGGGCTTTGACGACCAGGGCCAGCCCACCCTGGAAGAAGTGGCTGAACTGCTGACGCTTTGCCACTTGGTGTCCCATACGTCGGGGTTTGCCTACGATGCTCGTCATCTGCTGCTTGTCAAGTACGCCCAGTGGGCCGGCCGAACAGCCAACATGTTTGGACACCATGGACGGGCAGACGCATCCCCTCACCTTCCAGCTGGACATGTGGTTGAGAGACTAACGGGTGACACCCTTGACGCGTTCCTGTAGAAGAACATTTGGAGCCCTGGCGCGACCAGCACGACATTCTTTCCGGCGAAACGCGGCCTGACTCTCGCAATGGGACAGCTACTCGGAAGTCCGCCAGTGCCCTGTGCGGACTAGTGAACAGGGACGACGTCGTGGGCCGCGAGAGTGTCCGCCGGCGCAGCAAAGGCACCATCAGCCGGGACGGTCTTCCTAACCTGCTGTGGTTCGTCGACCGCACGAGCAGTATGGCGGCCACCTTTTTCACACAGAACATGCCCATGGATGACGCCGAGGCGCGGAAGCTGTGCACCAAGCCGGAGGAGGCGCTGTACCGGTTGGTGACGGCCAAGGCCAAGGAGACGAAGTAGAGGGGTCTTGGATGTGTATTTGGACAAATTCCACAAGTTTGCAACAAAGTTTTGCCATTACCGACTGTCTTCCGGACGAGGGAGACTGGCTAGGTAGGTCACGTAGAGTCTCGGGTTTCAAGCACCTCCTCGCATTGTCAAGCCGTTTTGGTTGGGGCCAGCAGGGAGCGCAGAATTCACTCTTTCCGGACAGGCTCTGTGACGTGATTCTTCGCTCATTTTTTATTTCACTTTTTTAATTATATTTTCCGTAACATTTCTTTCCCCCCAAGTAAAGAAAGTCGAGCGAGGAAAGCACAACTGGCACAAACCCACCGCTCATTGGCTAGCTCAGTCCGTTATTGCCTAAACAGGAAATTTCTTAATTGACCTGTGTTACAGTGGACATCAGCGCTACACGCTCCTGCCAGCCAACTGAACGAAGGCCTCGTTCGTACTTGTTTTCACAATACACTACCTCCCGCCTTGTTTTCGTCTGCTGTCACCCTGTTTCTTGTTTTGCCTTGGCTTCCTCCTCTTCCACCCACGTCGGATAGTCCACATAACCGTGCTCACGCACGCCGTCCCAGCTGCCATACAACCGGCTGCGGTCAACCGCCGCCAACGGTTTGCCGAGTCGCAGCCGTTCAGGCAGGTCGGGGTTGCTCACAAACATGCGAGCAAAGGCCACAGCGTCCCATTTCCTCGAGCTGAGTGTCGTGCTCTCGACGTCTTGAGACGACGTCCACCCGCCGCCACAGACTATACAGGGGATGCCGGCGGCGGCGAGGATGGCGCGGAACGGCTCGTTCGAGATGGGCAGGCCGGGCTGCGTGCTGCTCCACGACGTGCGGAACGCTGCGGCCGTGGCGGCATCGGCATCAATGCGGTCGAACCGCGGCTCGATAAAGTGGACATACGACAACGTCTCGCCGGGGGCAGCCTTTCCGTACCGCTCTGCCAGTTGGTCACAGAGATACGACCACGTCTCGACCCGCTCGTCGCCCCTCGTGCCTTGGTACAGCCCCGCGGGCTCGAGCCGGACACCGACGTTGCCAGCGCCGGCGGCGGCCTCGACCACGGCACCAATGAGGTCGAGCGGGAATTTGCAGCGTTTCATCAAGGACCCGCCGTAGGCGTCCTCTCTCAGGTTCAGGTTGGAGTGCAAAAACTGGTCCAGCAGGTTGCCGTTGCCGCCGTTGATCTCGACCCCATCGAACCCGAGCGCCAGGGCGGTGCGTGCCGCTCGTACAAAATCGGCCGTCGTCTGTGCAATGTGGGCGTCTGTCATGGCCGTCGAGGGGAAGTCGGAGTATTTCACCTTTTCTTTCTTTGCGTCCCTCGTTCGGAAGGGGTAGGTCGCCTCAGGATCGTCCCACGGCACCGAGCTTGCCGACACATGCGTGCCCGGCCCGCCCGTAAAGTGCGGAATGGTGGCGCGGCCGGCGTGCCACAATTGGGCATAGACAAAGCCGCCACGGGCGTGCACAGCATCCACGACAGCCTTCCAGCCGGCATGCTGTGCGTCGTCGAAGAGACCGGGGACTTGGGGCATCCCCGAGGCTTCAAGAGACGGCGGGATGCCTTCAGTGATGAGCAGACCACCCGGAGATGCGCGCTGGATGTAATACTGTGCAACAACGTCGTCGGCGAGCCACACGTCTCCGGCCGTTTCTTTTGTCTGCTCGAACAATAAACCCCGATTGCGTGTCATGGGCGCCATGACAACGCGGTGGCGGAGTTGGATGCGGCCATTGGCGATGGCGAGCGGGGAAAAGAGTGTGGACATTGCAGGCGACGGCTGTCGTCAAATGTTGCGGTCCAAAATATAAGCACCTGTTGAATTCTAACAGAGAAACTGACTTAAATTATTTTCTACGTCCAAGTTCGTTCGCGACGTCACTCCTCAAACAAACACGGATCAACTTATTGAACCAAGCGCTAACTGCATGCATAGTCAAGAGTCTCCTGCCAGATCTTGCGTGCTTCTGGCCAAACATGGCGAAACCGATACCGGCCAACGCTGCAACGAAAAAGCACTTAAGTGTGCTGGAAAGGTTGCGAACAGAATCTGTTGCTCCGCACGGAGGAAAACACGCGAGTTTACAAGCTAGAATTCGATAATGAAGGAAGTGACAATGCAGCCGACGTCAATTTAAACTCTTCCTTCTGTGGCAGATGAGGCAGAAGGCGCTTGTGCGTGGCCAAAGTTGGTTGCACCGACTGGCTATCCTTTGGCACCGACGGCGATGACATATTGACAAGGCCAGCGACTTGACAAGGCTCGTGGTTGGCCAACTTTGAAGCTGTCAATTCTGAGGAGACTCTGTCCCCCCTTATGGGTCATTTTCTATAGTTCTAGACATTCTATGTTTTACTGGAGCCGTTAAAGACAATGAATAGAGGGTGCCTTCGCAGTCATCATACCTAATGAAAACCGAGTCCACTCACGTCCGCACTCAGAGGCCGACCCTGCACCATCTCTGCCAGAACCATACCCGTACCGGGACCCATGCTGATGCCCCAGGGCCCGTGACCTGCCGACGCAAACACGCCACCGTTGCCACCGGTCCTGCTGTCCTCCACTGTCGTTTCTTTCAGTTCTTCATCGAGCAACCGCAGCACCAGTGGTGCCCCCCACGGCGTCGCCGGGCGGTGGCACAGCCCTGTTCGCAGCACTTCCACGTCGTCCTCGCCCAAGATGCGCTTGCACGTCGCCAACAGGTCATCCAGCTGGTCCTGCGACGGGACGGAGTCTGTGGCTGTTGCGGGCAGCGGGATTGTCGACGAGTTGAGGCCGGCCAGGTACAGCGTGCCGTTGGCACGACCAAAGATTTCGGGGCAGTACTGCATGGGACCGCCGGCTGCGAACAGGGCGAAGCAGGGCATTGCGCCGGTGTGGTCCTTGGCTTGTGGCTGCACCACCAACGAGTGCCCGGCGTAGTTGTGGACCGGCAGCGGCCGCCGGGCCGCGTCGTCGGGGAACAGCTCGGCAAACACGTGCGGTGTCCAGCAGCCCGCCGTAAGCACGAGGCGCGTGCAGGCCAGCACCGTCTCCTGTCCGTCCTGCTCGATCGTCACCGACGCCAGCTTGCCGGCGTCGTCCTTGCCCACGCGCACAGCACGCGCCGGCTGGTGCAGCTGCACGCCGCGCCGCAGGCCCTGCTCCAAGAGGCACTCGCAAAACAGCTTCGGCTCCACTTGGCCGGCCGTGCCGTCGTCGGCCAGCACCTCGACATGGTCGCCCGCCTGCCGGCGCAGCCAGCCCGGCACACTCTTGTCTGCGCCCGCCAGCGCCGGCGCGGCCGTCGACCGACTCGTCCCTTGCCGCAGCCAGTCCTCGCCGCGTCGCCCGCCACTCGCGCCACCAGGAAGACGATAGCTCAACGCAGTCGACAGGGCATACCCCCACCGTGCGGCGCCGTTGTGCTGTGCGGCCAGTGCGGCGTGCTGGTCAAACGAGAGGGCGGCCAGACTGGCTGCATCGGAGGCCATCCAGTCGCGGGCCAGAAAGCCGCCGGCGAAGCCCGACGCGGACGCGAACAAGGTGTCTGCGGTCTCGACGAGGTGGATGCCGCCGTTGCTGGTGTCGTGCTCGGCCAAATAGTACGCCGTCGACACTCCGACGATGCCAGCGCCGATGATAACCGTCGCCATCCGTGCTGTGTTTATTCGATGCGTATTTTGACCTGCCTTGGCAATACACGAGTCGGGTGGGAAGACAACGGGGAAAGCGACTCGGGTGGGAAATGGTAGTTGACAAACAACCTGGCAAAGAATGTGAAGGATTCGACAAGGCCGACGAAAGAGTCGGGATACAGGATATGCAGGCACAAGTAAGACGGCGAGGGTAGGGCGAAAAAAGTACTTATAAAAAGAAAAGGAGCTACGCCGACGCCGCTTTCTCACGCCTCTTTCAACCCCACACTCTATCGAAGCGTTCAGAAACGAGCTTCGACCTCCGAAATTTGACTCGCGACCAAGACAACCGAAACTACAACCAAAACTACAACCGGGAATTGACAGTCAGGAATTGACAACCCGCACAATCCCACCTCACGATACACCGCGTACAGCAGTACAGAATACCACGACAACCGCCATGAGCAAGGTCGTCCTCGTCACCGGCGCCAGCCGCGGCATTGGTCTCGCCGTGGCCCACCACCTGCTGGCCCATGCGCACAAGGTCGTGCTCGTGGCCCGCGCGGCGGAGCCCATGGCCGCGCTCCAAAAGGCGTTTCCGGACCAGGTGGCCTACAAGGCGACCGACGCCACCGACTACGCGGCGCTGGCCAGCACGGTCGACCTGGCCGTGTCGACCTGGGGCCGGCTCGACGGCGTTGTCATCAACCACGGCGCGCTGACGCCCGTGCAGCGGCTGGCCGATGCCGATCTGGATGCGTGGAAGCGTCTCTACGACATTAACGTGTTCAGCGCCTTGGCCTTGGTAGGTGGCCCTTTTTTTTGTGGCGCGCGAACACTCATGCTCATCTCATGCTCATCTCATGCTCATCTCATGCTCATCTCATGCTACGCAGGCCAAGGCTGCACTGCCCGCCCTCCGCGCCGCCAAGGGCCGCATCGTGCTCGTCTCCACCGGCGCCAGCAAAAAGGGCTACGCCTCGTGGGGCGCCTACGGCAGCTCCAAAGCCGCGGCCAACGCACTCGTACAGCACCTGGCCGTCGAGGAGCCCGAGATTGTGTCGGTGGCCGTGGCGCCGGGCCGCGTCGACACGGACATGCAGAAGCAGATTCGCGACGAGGGTGCCCGCGGCGGCATGGACGCCAAGGTGCTGTCGACGTTTGTCGATGCCTACGCGGACGGCAGCCTCAGCCCACCCGAGAAGCCGGCCGAGGTGCTGGCGAAGCTGGCGCTCGAGGCGGCGCCCGAGCTGTCCGGCACATACTTCAAGTGCGTTCTCCCGTCTTACCCTCCCCCCCTCTCCGCAATTATTCTACAATGCCCCCTCTACGATGCTAACAGAATAGCTGGAACGATTCGCACATGGGGACGTATCACTGGTCGTAGACGGTACGGAGGAATGCTACAAGCTGCGAGGACCGGCCGGGGACGGCGAAGACGACAAAGACTGCTGAGGACCTAGACGTTCTGACCGTGTTAGCATTGGTCTTTTGTCATGTTGCGAATTTTTATACGATAGGAACAGACACAACAACAAGGCAAAGAAGCGCATCAGTCGAAAGATGAAAAGCTCATTGATAGGTATCCACATGTAGTTTCGGTATTAGCATGGAATATCAAAGTGTTACATCACGCGCGCTCCGTTGCCCTGTTGTCGAGGTATGTGTGCTTTGTGTGTATCATGTTGAAAGTCTTACATTTGACGTTGTCGAAGATTCGTGTCAGGTTTGTTGCCAAAGGTAGTAGAGTTGACTGAAGAGTAAATCTTGGTACAAAGTTAGCGTTGGCAAGCACCAAATGCAAACTAAACCAAGGCGAGGGAGTAGCCCCAAAAGCAGAAAGGCAGCAAGATCAGGAACAAAGGGTTTTCTCCGTCATGAAATGTCGGTATTTGATAGTACATAGTTCGAGCATCATGTAGACTGCGAGGCGATGGAATACGAGGAAGGAAAAGAGCATACCACATGAACGTCTGCAAACGTCGAGAAACGCAAAAGGGTCTAAAATGTATTTCCAGGCATGGCACCTTTTCGAAAGTTAGCAACAACGCTCGACTAAGGCTGGAGAGAGGCACGTCGACAAGAGAAGAGCCGAGGACAAGGAAATGGAAATGGCCAGTATCAGAGACGTCCGTTTGGAAAGACAGTGTCAATCACCATGGTTTAGTATGCCTGGGGCGACGAAAAGCTCATCATGTTAAGGGCCAGTGGAGCGGACAGGAGAGGGAAGCGAGGATGAGCGAAGCGAGAGAGAAAGGAGCGGGAGCGCATACTAACCAGATAAAAAGAGTATTCACAAAAAGGAGTTCCAAATATCGCGAGATGGCGGAATCGCGAGAAACAGAAAAGTAAAAAGCAGACGAGGCAGCATTGCAACGCTTGTTCCAATGTCAGGCGTCCGAAAAGAACACAGTAATAAGAAACGCGTAGAAGCGACAAGGACGCGGAGAGAAGATCGACTGTGCTCAAAAATGTGAGAGAAGAAGGAAATACAGAGAGAAGAGAATTTGGCTGCAAAAGCCTTTTGTAGCTGGCGAGAAAAAAAAGAATCCCATAAATTAAAGTGGGTCGTCTCAGGGCGGTGAAGCTATTGTCCTAAGAACTCCACTGCCTTACATAAGGATCGCGCTTTGCTGTTTATTTTCTGCCCCTCCCATTGCCTAAGAGAGCTTTGGCTATTTAAGTCCTCCAGGGTCAAGCATATGAAAAGGCAGAGGGCCCGCCGCCCCTCGCCCACCTTCTACTTGCTGCAGACGTCGAGACGTTCCGAGGACAGCCAACACCAGCAATCACTTTAGCGTCGCAGCTCCAATTCCATGTACAAAACAACACGCCCAACATCCACATCAAAGAGACGCATCATACGCTAAATCCTCCACGCATTAACGACATCTCTGTCGACGCGCTTTGTCACTCAACGTCCGTCTGGTCAATTAAGAGAAGGACAAAGTATTATTTCAGAAAACAACGTACCGGCAAAGAGACCTCGCTCTCATTATCCCATCGCCAACGTTTGCGAGACGAAGCCTTCGAGCTGTCCACGACATACAATCAACGCGTTCTGTCCACGCTTCGAGAGCAACAGCTGCAGCCAACTCTGCACATTTCCGTTTCTGTCGACGTTACAGTCACACAACCATCACCGCACAATGTCTGACCACGAAGGCGATTTCGGTGGTACGTCCTCCCATATATATGCTTCCTCCCACTTGCTGTCCTTTTTTTTTTTTTTTTTTTTTTTAACCTACCCCCCTGTTCACGCTCTGACAGTCGGCAGGCAACGACGACCTCTCCCTCCCCAAGGCCACCGTCCAGAAAATCGTCACCGAAATCTTGCCGCCCAGCATGGGCGTCGCCTTTTCGCGCGACGCCCGCGACCTGCTGATCGAGTGCTGCGTCGAGTTCATCACGCTCATCTCGTCCGAGGCCAACGAGATCTCGGAAAAGGAGGCCAAGAAGACGATTGCCTGCGACCACGTGACGCGCGCGCTGGAGCACCTGGGCTTTGCCGAGTACGTCGGCGCGGTGCTGGAGGCGGCGCAGGAGCACAAGGAGGTGCAAAAGGGCCGCGAGCGGAAAGCGGACAAGTTTACGCAGAGCGGCATGACGCTCGAGGAGCTGGAGCGGCTGCAGCAGGAGCAGTTTGCAGAGGCGGCGATGCGGCACGGATAGGCGACGGCGTTGTGTGTTTGGTAAATTTGTTTTGTCTTGTCAGCATCGTTCTGTACTTTGGCGTTTGCGTAATGGCGTTTCGGCTGGGCGGCAACCGGTGGTGTTGCCCGACTCTCGGGACTTTGTGACTCGTTTACTGCGTTCATCTACGAGCACGATTCACTCTTCGTCACTCACTTCTCAACCTTCACAGCGTATGAAGACTTGGTATTACAAAAACGGAAATATATTGGCGGTATACAACTAAGGAAAGCAAAAAGTAAAGTAAATCAGGGAGTGTACACGTGCATTCTCGTCTGAAAAACTGCAGCAATCCAAAGAAGCGTGTGTTCAAAGGACAGGATAAAAATATGGAAATGGGGTAGTCGAGAAGGGCAATAATAAAATAAACACCAAATCTTAACTGCAAAGGGACAAGATACAAAAAGAAAGAGAAAACCAGAAAGAAAGCGGGCAGACGCAATGAGATAGGAAATATAAAATACGCATGTGTGTGTTTGTGTGATGTGTTGAGCGGGGCAGCTGTGCAGTGTTGCATAAACAAAAAGGCGTTCAGTCTGCTATCGTATCCATCAAGATCCAAAAGGAAAAGAGGCAAAGACTCTCCTTTTCAAGCAGAGTTCGACTTTGCGTCGTCGTCCTCGTACGGTGGCAGCTCCTCGATCGACGGCGCAGCCATCAGGCCAGCCTTCTCCTCGTCGACGGCCGCCTCATCGCCGTGGCGGTCAACGGCAGCCGCAGCAGTCTTCTTGCTCTTGCAGCAGCGGCGGGTGTGACCGACAGCCTTGCGACGGAACAGCACACGCCACGCGCCAGCCACAAAGGTGCCGACAGCGACACCAATGACGCTAACGGCAATGCCGGTAGCGACGCCGAACAGGATAGGCAAGAGAATGTGCGACACGAACTTGCGGGCCAGCTTCGCCCAGCTATGGTGGCGCATCAGCTTGTGGTGGCGGTGGGGCTTGTCCTCGTGGGTGTCGTTCTCGTCGTCCTCGTCGTGGTGGTGATGGTGGTGGTGGTGGTGGTGGTGACGGTGCGGCTTGTCCTCGTCGTCGCCGTCGCCCTTGCCGCCAAATGCCTTGGCCATGGCCTTGCCGGCGCAGCCGCCACGGTGCGCCTTGATGCCGGACTTGATCAGGACCTTCCAGCGGCAGAGGAAGTTGGAGCACGCGTCGAGCTGCTCCTTGAGCTCGGCCATGCGGTCCTCGGCCGGGGGGGCGGCGACCTCGCCGTCGCCCTCAATGTCCACGCGCGCAATCATCAGGCCGCTCTCGGGCGTGCGGATCAGATGAATGTTGACGGCCGGAATGCCCCGGATGAACTCGCCATTGACCTGGATGATCTCGAGCGACAGCGCGACAGCCTCCATGCCGTTGCTCTCGTCCTTGCCGACGGCCTTGGTCTGCATGGCGTAGCCCAGAGGCACCTTGACGAGGTGCTTGCCGTGCTTGCCGTGGTGCTTCTTGAGGTGGAAGTCCTTGCCGTCCTTGAACTCCTTGTGCTTCCAGTGCTTGGCCTCGAAGCCCTCGTCGTCGGCGTGATGCTTCCGGTGGCGCTTCTTCAGCTCCTCGCCGTGGTCATCGTGCTCGTGCTCGTGCTCATGCTCGTGATCATGCTCGTGTTCGTGCTCCTCATGATGCTTGCCCTTGTGGTGCTTTCCCTTGTGGTGCTTTCCCTTGTGGTGGAAGTGGTCCGGCGCCTGCGTGGCCATCAGACCGTCGCCGTTGATGTCCACGTTGGGGTACACCTCAAAGTGGTTGACCAGCAGGTGGTCGCCGTCGGCCTGGTGGTCGATCTTGAGGAAGAGGTTGATGTGGTTGTCGACGTTGGTCAGCGTCACAATCTGGCCTTCTTCCGTCGTCTCGCTATTGTCGTCGTTATCCTCCTCGTGGCCATGGCCATGCTTGCGGATCTGCATGGAGCAGCCCGGGCAGGGCACCTTGACCTTGGTGAACTCGTGGTAGAACGGGCCGGCCATGGCCGCCGGGACGACGGTCCCAATCTTCATCGCGGCCGGCGCGTCCGCCATCGCCTCGCCGTTCTTGCCGCCGCGCTGCGACTGGCGCTCAAACTCGACATCGATGGGCGGCGGGAGCAACAAGGCAGACGCCGTCGACGACGCCAGCGCCGCGGCGAGCAGTGCCTTGGGCAACATGGTGGTCGGGTGGCCGGTGTTCGGTGATCGGTGTTGTGAGATGTGGCAGGTGGTTACAGTCGATGCCACCAGCCAAGACTTTTTCAATGTCTTAGACGGGATGCAGGGGCGATCTTCAACGATGGAAAATGGAGTCGTTCGATACCGACATCGAAATCGGATCGGGCGTTGTGGGCTGGGCGAAATCCGAGAGACGAAAATAAAAAAAATCGAAATCGTATGGCGATGCCAAAAATAAAAGAAAAGGGAGAAAATTGAAAGACGCAAAGGAATGCAAAAGAGTCCGAAAACATACGAGACAAGAGGGTGTGAAAGGGTGGCGAATACAAATACGGGGGTACCATTACAAGGCAACCGGGTTTGGATATGGGACATGCCACTGGAAATTGGGACATGACGAAGCCCATCCTCCACTGTTTGCGCATTAAACTGGAGCCTACGCCAGGGCATGGACAGCCCTGCGGCATGGTCGGAACGCCCATACAGTGACCCCACCAGCCAGGGATCCTGACGTGGCTTTGGGTGTTACGGAATTGCGTGGCATGGGCCCACAAAAATGCCAGGCGCTTACCTAAAACAGGCCGCACTAGTCTTGTTTCGGGCTTCTCACTCTGCCTTTGTCATCCATTCAGCCCCTCTGATTCGCCCGGTGCCAAGAAATTGCTGTTCTGTTCGGCGGGGAGGCATACGTAATCGATGCCTCAGGCCAAAAATGCACATAACGCTCTGACCGATGGTTGCTTTGGGGTGTATGAGTTGCACGTGCAGTGTCACGAGCTCAGCTTTTGTTTACTTTCTCCCGTTCTGCCCCATTCCAAAGCCAACGCTCCTCCTGCCCTGTCGCATTTGCTCTTTAAGGTTTTGTTTTTCCCGGTTGTGACGGCATACCAATAATGCATGGCCAATAATATAAGCACCAGGTTTCCCAGCAAATATATTAACGAAACACAAAGTGCTACTCCTTGCATTGTCCATGTGCGCATCGTAAATTGCCTTGGATGCACGTAACCGTCCCATCTGCCCGCTTCGGTTGCCGGGCGATTTTCTAGAGGGCCGAGAGGCTCAACGAAACAATAAATTGAATTCCATAAATAATCAGTTCGTGTTTGTGATGTCACGTGCATTGAAACCACTCAGGTGCAAGAGACCAGGTTGCTTCACGCTTCATTTCACATTGCAATACAAGTGTCGGCATAGAAAGTCACTGCTGAGGAAAGTAAAGAGACTTGGAAAATTGAATGTGAAATGAAGTCAAAAGAAAAAAGTTGCCCAAAAGCCCGTCTAAGTCTGTGGCGTCGTGCCTTTGCGCTCCAACATTGTGAGATCCAGTGTAACATGTCTGCTTCCCTTTTCTTTGTGACTTTTTGGCGGCTTTGCGCCGTGCCTCCTCTTCCTTTGTGAACCCAAAAATGTGGTTTTTTTTTGCCCAGCCCAAAACTGATAAAATATCAAATGACACAATGTCGATCCAGAAACAAACAAAAAAGTCCAAGTCATGACAAAATCGTAACGCAAATGAAACAAAAATATTAACAAATGAAAGTAGCGCTCCACTGCGCAATCCGCTCAGAGGATCACACACCGGTGCCCCGTCTCTCGTCGACGCCGCCGGACCCGGCGACTTGACGACGGCTGGTGCTGTGCCATCTTGTCCTCGACCTCAAACGCCGGGTCTGTGTCTTCGCGCCGCAGCATCTGACGACAAAGGTCGACAAACACCTCGTCGACGTTTGTCCGCGTCCGCGCACTCGCTTCGTAGTAAGGGGCATTCCATCGCTGTGAGAGTGTAAAGGCTTTGCTCCGGCTGACGCCGCGCTGGTCCTCGAGATCGGCCTTGTTGCCCACAATGACAATCGGTGTGTTTTCGTCATCCTTGACCCGGATGATCTCGTCTCGGAGCATTGTCAGTTCGGAGAGCGACGATGGTGACGTGATACTGAAGACAAGTAAAAAACCTTGCCCTGTCTTCATGTAAAGATCCCGCATAGCCACTACTTGTTGTTAGTATTTTTTTATTTCTCGATCAAAGGGCCAACGTTTGCCACAGGTACATAATTTGTGCGTGGTCTTCACTCAAAGACACTCGGTGCAACATGGTCTCAAAGCTCGTGCCAACGGAACGGGGCGTGAGGTACGCGGCATCACGCATCACTGCAAAAGCGTATCGGGTAAGGTTTGAGGGCCGTAGTCAGGACGTACCAAATTGCTCGGTCCCTGCGGTATCCAAACTAAAACACATAGGTCAGTGATTCTGTTGACGGTACACAACGCCCGAATGCAGAATGACGGGCAGGAGGGCACTACTCACATCTCCAAGACAATTTGTCGTCCCTATACGTGTGCCATGAGAAGTGGTTAGTGTCTTCGGCTGTCTCGTGCTGGGACTTGTTTCTTGCCACGGTAGCTCGCAGCTCGCAGTCTGCAACTCGTAATTGAGAACGACTCACATCAACGGAGACCTGTGTCCGATACGAGTCCTCGATTGTCGGGTCGTAGCTCTCAATCCATTGGTTGTGGACAAACTGGGCTGATGTCGGACAACACACTTGTTAGTACGGCTGAAATTGGCAGGGGCGACGAAACGACAAGACATCCACGTCTTTTGGGCACATGCAAACACGCCTGCGCGAGCACATGGTGCACATGTCCAAGCTTTCGGTCATTCTGTCTTGAGAATATCCCGCCAGCAATGGGCCAATTCTTCTTCGCAGGCCAAGCCGAAGATGCCCACCGGATGCAAGTGCGCCGTGAAAGGCACAAAATGACACGCGAAAAAGGCCAAACTCACCTGTCAGACAACTCTTTCCGACGCCACCTAATGTTGAAGTCAGCGCTTAGGCCTCGAGGAACACACGAATCGGGTGAATAGGTGGCGAGATCAGCCCAGGTTGCCTGAAAGCACAGAAGAAGACGATGACGGGCCGTAGGTGAGTGAGCGCAAAGTGGGAGAAAGTGCATATGTGGGCAAGCGTACCTGCGCCAAGAACAACAATATGACATTCTCGACTAAATGTTCATAGCCATTGGGCATCAGCAAATGTGTTTCAAAAGTGGCTTGCATGTAGGGCCCGAGTGTACAGATGTGAATGGAAAATTCAAAAGACAGCGTGTCTCTGATGCCTCTTACCTGGGTTGGTATCGAGGAGCCATGGCTGGAGATGTGATGTGAGGTAGTTTCAAGAGCCGTTCCTCTGATTTACTTTTCGTTTTCGAGTAACCCCCACGCCAGTTCAGGCCGTGGGTCGCTTTCGTTTGCGGGTGCCCAACTGGTCAATGCGCAAAACCGTTGTAATCAAGGGTGAAGAACGGCAGAGTCGAGCTCCAAGAAAGACAATTAACAAAACGTTAGGTAGAGGGTGGATGCCAACAAGGATATTCAAATTTTTCTGCGATTTGCAAAAAGACGCATAAGATACGTCGAGGCGTGATACACGCGTCGTCAGTGGTGCCGTGAGAATGCGACTGAGGTTGGTATCGCTGCCGTTCGATTTTTCCCAGAATATGGAATGAGATCAAATATAAATAAACGTAATGTGGAGGATTGTCGAAGCAGGGTACGGAGCTGGCCGAGAAGGTGGTGTGGGGTGTGAGTGGTAATGGAAGACAAAAAGGTACAGAGTACAGAATAGAGGAGAGATATGAAAGGATCAGTCGAAAAGGGGACCGAGAAAAGAGAGAGGGTCCAAGAGAAAGAATTGGGAGAGGGAGAAGAAAGCAGCCGTTTGAGGCCTTTAATAGTGTCCCAAGGATTGTTGTCGACACAATGGCGAGAATGGGTGCCGTTGCGTGTGAGATGCAAACTGGTGTGTATGCATGAGTATGAGAGACTGATGGAAAGTCGGCGTTGAGGCGCGTGTCAGATTTATTGCGTTCCGGGAGTGCAGGGCAAAGCCAGGGCGTACGTTCAGAGTCGGGTCTCAAAGAGGAGCTACTTGTAATAAGTTTGGCGGAGGTTTTGAGGCAGACCAGTGCAAGGCGGAGGAATGAATTGCAACGAACGAGACCGAAACTGGCTCAGTTCGCGAGAGCGAAGCAAGTAAAATGGCAGAAGAGCGTGTGTCACGGCTGAGAACGCGGATGACTGGAGATGAACAGAAATGAAAAGAAGGAGAAAAAGGAAGACAGATATATCTCAGCAAGGTAAGGGCGCTGAGTCGGTCTCAAGCTTGGTCGGCCTCTGTTGGTCGTAAAGTTCCGACTTGTTGTGATGACATGTGCTGTATTTTAGCTGGCTGAGGCGAGGCGGCAAGAGAAATTAAGTCATGAAACTCAGGAAGGAGAAAAAAAGAAAAAAGAGATACACTCTTATTTCTCTCTAAGACAGGCCCAGACAGCTAGTAGGAACAGGGGTCCAGTGATCGGCCCCGAAAGACTGGTGACTGGAAGCGTGAGGCGTAAGTGGAGAAGCAGAGCTAAACGGCTGAGACGGGCGAGACAGGCGGGTGGAAGGGCGGCGCGCGGCGCGTGTGGGCACACAGCGAGTGTATGAACAAATCAGTCGATGGTATGCGGAGCGAGAGTGTGGGTGTGAGACTCGGATACCGTTTGGTGAGCTTCCAAGTCGCAGGCCCAGCGCTGTTTCAGGACTATACGGATGAGTGGCCTCGCTGGAGTTGGAGTGGGAGCCTGGAGCCAGGCAGGGAGCTGGTCTTGTTTTGTTGACTGTTCTGGGTGTCTTGTTTGTGCTTCTGTCGTACGTGGTGTTTCTCGACGCTTGTCGTCGGGTTGGCGGTGCAATTTTGTCTTGATTTTGAAGGCAGAGCTCTCGTTATTGTTGGTATTGCTGGCTCGATCGGTGCCAACGGGAGAGTGAGTGAGCTTTTAATATTACCCGTACCATACCAGGCAATTATAAAAGGGTTGGTTAGTATGGTCCGGAGTCTGACGAGGCGCGATGCGTAGTCTTTGCACACACGGAGAATGTGATGGACGAGACATAAAAAGCGGGAAGCAAACGAAGCACGGAAATGGCAAGGATTGCAGGTGGCAAGGTGAAGCGGTATATTTGGTGAAGGGGGCAGGGAGAAAGAGGGAGAATAATAAGACCCCACGACGAAGAAGGTGTTGGCCAAAACGGGAGGAAGTTGTGGAAGGTAAGAGCGAGGGATCCTCACAAACTATTGTCCTATGTACGCCGTATTGCGGGTGGTGCTGGGGAAAGGCGGAAGGTACGGACTACACATGTACACCTTGGCCGTGGCAGGAACATAGACGGCCGGCCTGCTGCTTCCCCTTGCTTGGTCTATGGCCTTTTTTTTTTGTCAATTCAAAGTCGGTCGGTCCTTCTTCTTTTGGCAGGTTTTCTTACCCCAGATAAAAATGATTTCAGCGCTACGAACAAACTGTCATAGTGGCGGCCAGCTGTCGGATTAATTCTTGCTGGTAAATGCACATATGGAGTACTCGTACACTGACAGTTTTGGCCCGTCGCCTCGTCAATCTTTCCCGATCAGACCTTTCGTCCCCCCCCCCCCCTCCGTCGGGGTCGCGGGTAAAGCTGCTGCGAGATGGTAGAGGATGAAGAAAGAACACAAATCGAGATGACCAAAAAAAAATCTTCAGGTGCAAGGGACAATTCACACCTACACATCCGTTACGACAAAAACCGGGCCAGGTATGGAAGGAGCAAGGGGTCGTTCAGACCAGGCCCGTCCAGGCCATTCCAGATAGGCGAGGGCAAGCTCGACGAAGAAAACGGAGAAGAAAAAAAAAATCAAAAAGTCCCCTTGCCAAAACGAGCACAGAAGCTGCGCGAGAAAGGAATGTGCATTAGCGGCCTCTTTCTTCCTTTTTGTTCTCTGAGATTGTCTTTTTTTTTTTTTTTTTTCACCTGAATCCGGATACAGCAGGGAGGGTACCAGGGGGAAGAAATGGACATGGGGTCGAAATCCGTTGCAGAGACAAGTCGACGTCCGAATCTGCAGACGGGCACGAGAGGACAAACATATGGGGATGAAATACAGGGGGCCTGCAGCGAGTAGGGAAACAAGAGCAACTGAAAGAGAAACTGATGGGCGAAGAAGACCAAAAAGAGCGCAGCCTACCGACAGCTCCACCCGATGGAGACGCTACGGAGTAGCTGCCGGAACCCATTCGTTGGGCTGGGACATTTTAGGCGCATAACGAGCGCTGTGGTTGGGCGGTCTTTCCAGAAAACGGTTTAGTTGGGGGGTGATATGGCTCCTCTTTTGTCTCTCGTCGGCTTCTCTGTTTTGTTTTCTGCAGGAAAGCCTGTCCTGGAAAGGCGCGGCCGGAAAAGCAGACCAGAGGGGCCGGACGGAACGCAAGAAAGGGGAAAGAGGAAGGAGGTAAGGGCAGACGCAGGTCGACACGGAAAGAACGGACCAGTCAAGCCCCCCGGTCAATGTATTTTCGACTGAAGTTTGCCGGCCGCCGCTTCCTCTCTTGACAGAAGTAATTCGTACGAGACCGAGACGCAGCTCAAATCTCACTGGGATTTGTAAGTCATCACACACATGCTTTTTGCCGTCGTACACGCCAGGGATAACGACATATGCAAGAAGCTATGGCGAGCTTCATTGCGTTGACGCTTTCGATGTGAAGTTTTGGCAGCGTGCATCTCAGCTGCAAGTGTCCAGTGGGACCTTGCACATGAAAGGAACCGGGTTTTTTGTGCTTCGTTGCCTTTTTTGGTATTTTTATTTTTATTATTATTTTATTTTTTTTCTTTTAGCTGCAGCAGCCACACAGGTTGAGGCCGGCACGCCTGTGTTCTGCCGCGCAACTGGGGAACTAAGCTGGTCCAGGGAATTAATAACAGGCCCTCTTTCTTTTTTTTTTTTTTTTTCTTTTTTTTGGCTGCCTGTCTTTTCTGTCTGTGCCTGATTCTATCTGACCTGTCTCCTCGGGTATTTTTTTTCATGTTATTTGTTAGGGTTGGGCTGGCGGTGTCCACCCGCGCGTCCATCCATCCAGGGGGACCGCGAGCCAGGCAGGGGTTTCCGTTACAACTATGGGGAACGGAGAACGGAGGAAGACCTGAAGAGAGACAGTGTGAAACGAAAAGGGAAACAACAGTTCGCGGAGCGCGTTGTCAATGGCACTGCCCAAAGCCCCAAGACCAGAAGCATTTGCTCTATCGTCCGTTCTGACAGGAAGGTACGCGATTTCTGAGGCTAGAAATGTGCAACGTGCTGTCGTAGTCCGTACTAATACCTCTACCCGGGGGGAAGGAAGGAGATGCATGTTGAGAAACTGAGAAACGAGGCAAGGCAGGCACGGAGATGCGCGAGATACAAGACGGCAGAAGCAGGGAGGGCGAGTCAAAAAAGCGAGGCAAGTGCGAACTACTAGTGCCTGCCGGGCGAATGACGGAACGGCAGGAGCAGGTCGACGACACGCGGCAGCCCATTAATAAACGTCGAAAGAATAGAAACAAAGGAAGGAGTAATGAAGGAAAGACGAGAAGTAGCGAATGGGCTGTCGTACTCTGCCCGAAATAGTATCGGAAAAAAAAAACGAAAAGAAAAGATAGCATCTCCACTGTTCCACGTACATCTTCCACGGATCGGAGCACAACGGTGTTAAGTCGGAGCACGTACAAGTTCATGCCAATTATACACATCACATTTTGGTAGTGCCATGAGACCATTGACAAAAACACTCGACAGATCGACAGACGGACTGTGGCGATACTGCATCTCATCTGAGCAGCAAATTCATGGAAATCTACGGATTACGTCGTCTGGCTGACTCTGTACAGAAAAGGGGGACCGTCAAAGGAAAAACCCTCACCGATCTCCGTACGGAACGGCGTCTTCCCTTTTCGGGATGGCCCCAGGGCCCAATTCGGCCGGAGCGATACATGCTTCGAAGTACGCTTTTTACCTCCAGCAGCCTTTTTCCGGTTCTGAATACAACCAATCTTGGTTGCCATCCATGGTGTATTGCTCGCATTTTCAGTACAGCTAGTATTTCACGTTTGTTGACTGTTTAACACTGTCGACTGCACCATTACCCTTGCCTCCTCACATCCTTGTCTCTGTTGTATTTTTTTCTGCCTTTGCCCTCCCCTACGCTCGGTCGGTACAGAGCGTGCTTTGCATGTTGGAAACCCCGCGATGTACACCATGGTGTCTGTGCGTATGGGGGGCTGGACCGAGCTGGACCTGAGAAACGATCCAGCCAAGTATCCAAGAGTAAAACAACCCCCCCCCCCCCCCCCCAAAAAAAAAAAATCCGGGCCAGAAACGATCATAACCAAAGAAAGATCCAAAGCAAAAGCACTGACCACCTCTTCTTTTTTGAAATGTTAACAAACGTCACACCTATTGGTCATTTTTTGTCACACCTCCAAAATGACGAGCAAGCATACTAAAAATAGATGAAGTATCACGACTACATGCTGCCATCACTCTTTGCATTCTACAGTACTGTTTTGTTTGTCTGATTCTGATTGTGATATTAAGATGAATGATCCCCACGCTGAGGGGATTTTCTTATGTTTTTAGCACTTGCTTCCTCAGTTGTCATATCATGCAACCGTTGATTGCAGTTCTTTGAGAAGGTTCCCGTTGGATGAGCTCTACTGCGCTTTCATATGAAATCTGTGGAAAACGGAGACAAGAGCAGTTCGTAAATTAGGAATGTAATTACTGAGGCCACGCAAAACTGCAATAGTGAAACATGGCAAAGCTCGGCGGTGCAGTAACCAATGGAAAGAGCAGTTTTTGGAGATCAATACTGTCGAGACGGAAATCCAATGACGGGCTAAGGAGAACCGCCTCCAACTCTCACGAACGCAGCTCACTGGACGAGAATAGAGGAAGGCGGCTACACATACGAAGCATGCACCGACATACGAGATCACAAAAACGTATACGAGTCGTACGGAAAGGGGAAACGGCCAAGGCACTGCTAAGACCCGCGGTGGCAAAAATACACCAGCTGCCTACTGCCCGCGCCAACGAAGTTGCGAGAGGGGCGAAACAAGGAGACAAGGTAATCAAAACAGCCATGGACTAGCGACAACTCACCTCTGGACCCGGCTGTGGCCACAAGTTCAAGGCCACGATCATTGGCACAGGAGAACCGCGACCCGCAGCCTTATGGAGCCTCTGGAGCCACCTGCAAGTGCACGCGCACTCTGGGGGACGTATGGAGAATGCTCCGCTGAGGGGAAGTGAAGTGGAAGAGGGGTGTTGAAGCGAGCATGGACGTGGGAGGTCAGACGAGGCAATCGGAAAGGGTAATCGTATGGACGGAGGCGAAAAGGATTACCTCGGATCTTACGAATTCCAAGTAGCTCTGTAAAGCAGAGGCGACTCTCAGGAGATATTGAGCCACCTCAGCTCTAGAAGTAATCAAATGCTGGTGAAGCTGGGTGAATGAGCGATCAGAAGACATGAGGAAAGCTGGCCAGTGCGTTTTATCGCGGGTCCTATGATGTTGACTGTATGGAGCATTACGACATCAACGTACTTCGTATTTATGGCACGGTTCGGAGAACAAAAGCAAATTACGATGTACTCCGTACCATGCCTGTTCGATCAACGGAGGTCTAGATCGTGAGGACCTAACGGATGGCCCAGGCCTTGTTTGACTTGACAAAACGCAACTGTGAGTCAACCGTAGTGCTTGCCGGCTGGTCTCATGTACTTACCAGTCGTGTCTATCTAGATTCGGAAATTTGCGTGACGATGGGAGAAGAGCAGACTGATCAGCGTCGTGTCTCAGCCAATCTACACCAAGTCTTCTGTGCTCTCCTCCTCTTGGCTTTCTTGGCTTATCTTCTTACTTTTCATTCCGACTTCATAGACAAAAAATGCTCTCGCTTCGCTTTTCGGGAAAGACTTATCCTTCCCTGGCACTCGGAGTGTGTAATCCTATATTTCTTTGCTAACATCCGTGCCCGTGATGGAGCAACTATTTAAGTTGCAAAATGCAGCATTGATATTGGCAAAATAGTGGCTTGTCTCGACGTTACGGTGACATGGGGAAAAGTGACGATAATTAAACCGGAATCCAGTAGATCATGAAAACATGAATGTCAAATCGTGAACAGATGTCTACTTTTTCAGTTAAATCACGTTGATTAGTTTTGAAATAATACTAGTCGACAACATTATACCCTAATAAAATAACCTAAAATAAATAAATACAGAAGTTTTTGCAAATTTGTTAATATGTTAAAATTTACTCTGTAGCCAAAACAATAATCATCGTATCTAAAAATATAGACAGATATATCTCTAATCATATCAAAATCAAACTGACAATAAACCGGGCAGGCTTCGCTATGCTAAAAAAAGCAGGAGTATTCTAAAGCAAAAGACACCAAAAAGAAACCAAAAAAAACGAACCGTTCAGGAAGTCCGCTCGGCATGAAATCCACCTTGTCGGCCGTCGTCGACGCCTACCGCTTCTCGTCAAAGTCGGTCTCGACTTCACCCCACTGTGTCGGTGCCACGCTGTTGCTGCACGATCGGGTCCGGCAGACGTCGTCGGCCCTTGTGGCAGACTTCGGTGGGGCCTGTGAGGTTGCAATGGCGGGCGTCGACGCGGCAGACGTAAAAACCGAGGGCCCCCCGTACAGGTAGGGCGGCGATGCCAAAGTCTCGACTACACCCAACGTTTCGCTCGGCATGGCCTGCTCCTTCTTCTCGTCATGGCCGTTTTGCCGCGTAGCAGCGGTCTCCAGGTCCGGGTCGCGTGCGTCGGGCTGCTTCGTCGACCGGCCAATGAAGCGGTTGCGCCACCAGGCCGACGAGAAGCAGGGGTGCAGGGGCCGCTCGGCAAAGGGAAAGTTGTCAGCCCCCCTGACGGCGATAATCTCGGCGGCGAGCTCGTCAAACGTCTTGCCCTCGGCCTTGGCCTGCTGGCGGAGCTTGCGGGTGCGGATGCGCCAGATAATATGCGACAAAAAGATGCCAATCTCGAGGAGGGCGCAGATGATGTAGATGACGCCACCGAGAACGTCAAAGGTATTTTGGGCAACGAGGGCCATGAGCGAGAAGAAGGCGCCGCTCCAGTCCATGCCCAAGAAGACAAAGTTGATGCCAACAATGCGGCCGCGGCGCTTGTAGATTTCAAAATAGGGCGGGACGAGGCCGGCGGCCAGAAGTATGGAGGCAATGATGCCGACGACGATGGCAGGGGCCTCGTTGCCGCGTTCGTAAATGGGCCGGAGGGAGAAGATGAGAGCGGCCTCGACACCGGCAAAAATGGCGGCCATGGCCAGACCGGCGACGGTCGCCTTTTTGACGGACCAGCCGTTCCCGTACACCATAATCTGGGACCAGCTAATGACGCAGAGGGTCATAAAGGCCTGTGGCTGGACTTGGATGGGATAGTTGAAATTTTGGATGATGGCATAGGCACCAAACGGTACACCACAGACGCCCCATAGGAACATCATGAGGGCCGGAAGGCCGTCCGTTTTTTTTGTCCGCCAGTTGGTCCATATTCTGAAGTGTCGTTAGCAGTCGTTCGATGTGAGACATTCCGGGTTCCCGGATCGGAGATACCATTACGCTTGCTCGTGGAATACGTACTGGGGTATCAACTGAACACACCAAAACCTACAAACAGGAAGGTATGTTAGCCTCAGAGGCAAACGAAAGTAGCCGTTCGAGTTACTTCGACTATATCGAGTCTTGTCCGACGGTGTCATCTTGCCGTAGCACAAAAGTTTGACAGCTGGGTTTATTCTATGCGGATTGTTGGTACTCACACTGTCACGACATGTTAGCAACCGTTTATGATATATGACAGAAACCGAGCCAACTGTTGTTGAGAGCAATAAAGGGACGGCTTACCTGTGCCAATGGTCTATGCGCGGTGAACAGATATCATGTTAGCAAATGCTGTGCTTCGCGCCATCCACTTGTGTCATACCGGAACTTTGAAAGCAACACGACAATATCATTTATATTAGAAAAACCTACGCCTAATACATTGGCGGCCTGGGAACGAGGGCATTAGAACATGTTTACCAGACGGAATCTACGAGTATGAGGCAATACATACCACTGGAATACTTGTTTGGGGCGCCATTGTGGGCGGAGGCGTTCGTGGCCGTGGCCGTGGTCGTAGACGAGAATGGCAGAGAGGAAACAAATTCGCTCTATGAAGGGCCGAGTCAATGGAGTGAAGTAGAACAACCGGCCCCGAAAGATTCTGACTAAGGCAGCACGCTAGGTTGGTTCAGTGGTGTTGATATCCTAACGGGCAGGGAGTGTTTGTTGTTTGCCAGGAAAGAGCGACTGTATGTGGGCTTGGGATGGATGTAAGTTCAAAGCCAAGTCCATGCCAAGTTCGAAGCCAAGACGGAAAGAGCGACTGAGCCAAGGAGTCGGATGCTGGGGTACTGGGGAAAGAGCGACACAGAGGCTCGTAATGACCACGATGACGACTGGACTATATAACCTCGTGCGGCGGACAACAAGATGTGACAAATAGAATAAGGAAAAGTAAAAGTAAGAGGAGAAGCTCTAGTTTGGCCATATGGATTTGTCCTGTATGGTTGTCACAAGTGTGTGGGGGGACACCAAGGAAGACGTAAAAAAGAAAAAAATAGGTAATAAATAGTAAAACGATTGGAGGCAAGATGTGCGTAGGGCAAAGTAGAAGGAACAATCGACAGAATCTCCGAGGAACACGTCGAAATGAACCAGAAACGACCAAAACTTCCTGCAAAATCGTATGTTCTTCCCCAATTCTGCAGGGCAGTGTACCTCTTTCAAAAATGACTGAAAAGAGCAATCAGCCATATTTTATTCGGCGCGGGTTTGTGGACGCTTTTCTGGTGCCATTCACGTTTCTCCAACGTTCCTTCCTCGTCTTTGACGCCATCGACTTGTAGTGCGTGGCCGTTTTTTCTTTCCTAATAGGGCTAGTACACACGACTGACGGGCGGCCTGACCTGGCCCATGCGAAACCCCACCGAAGGTCCCCTAAAGCACCGGGCCAGGCCCACATTCATGACTCCGCGCCGGACTTCTGTGGCCACAGCGGCCTCCTGGGGCGAGAAGCACGACAATATCACAATTACAAGACGGCCAGGAGAGACACGGCTTTTTTCGGGTTTGGCAGGGTCTCGAAGTGGTAAATTAACGAATAAGAAACTGGAAGGATCGCAACCGAGAATCGCAGGGCGATCGATAAGTGCCAGGCATCAGATATCTTTCAGATCGATAGTCAAGCTGCCTTGCTATTGGAAACGCGGGAGCTTCCACCAGAGGTGAACGGATCACCCGTCGTTCCTTCAAGACGCAAGGCTAAGACAAAGCAGATGGTCGAGCATCACCTTTTTTGCCGACTCCTATGAGCAGCTATCATGACCGCTGTCCAAGTTGTCGCCTGGTGTTGAGATTCAGATGCAGCCTCTATCATACCGGTAACAAGATTTATTACTGTTGGATCCGAGCACGGTCTTGGCTTTATGACCTTGGGTTGTCTCATCATGGAAAACTCTGTGGTTGAGCCACAAGGAACAGACTCGCTAAAGTTCGTGGGCGGTTTCTAATTCGGATCTGATGTCGAGAAGCTGGAAGGCGCTCAAACGATATTTAACCAAGCATGACTAGGGCTTCAGAGAGAGTGCTGCAGATAAGGATAAGGAAAGCTGCACTGCATTTTGAACCTTGAACAAATTTCCTAATTGGGATATATATCGAGACATTGTGGATAAAAGGGACAGTGAGACTCAGGAAAAGCCTGCTGTTGGTCGCGGAATAGGCCTCTAGAATTAGTACAGAGGTCCGGAAATACGGTAATCGTTCGGACGGAAGCCCTGTAGGCTGCGACCATTGTTTTTGGTGACCGCCTTGAAGCTCGCTCACCGCCTTCTAGATCGGCAAAATTCACCCGGCAGAACTAAGAAAAAAATCGACATTGCCTTTCCGTCGCACAACACACTGAACAAGTAGTCGATTTGTACCCAGACGTCACACACGACACCACCATCCGACGACCATTCGCAGACAACAACATAACCATGTCGGGTCGCCAACCATTACCACCCCCGGAGCCGCCCAAGCCGACGCGGCCGCCCTTTAAGAAGAGCTTCCAGGGCAAGCGCAAGCGCGACGATGCCGGCGGCGACAATGTCAATGGCTTCGTGCCGCCGCCGGGCGGCGACCGTCGAGCACCGCGGCCCAAGAAGCAGAAAAAGGAGGGAGACGACACGGACAAGCCCAGACAACGACAAACACCGCCGCCGCCATTGAGTGCCGCCGAGAAACGCGCCAAGTTCAAGGCCAAGAAGCAAAGGGCCAAGGAGCAGAGCAAGCTGAACAACAACAACAACAACAACAACAACAACAACACCAACCACCCCTACGCCGTCAACGAGGCCGACCTCGACTACGACCTCGCCCTCAACCGCTCCTTTGCCCGCATGGACGGCGACCTCGCTGCCGCCTACCTGGCCCGCCAGACCAAGCGCTACGGCAGCGACCTGAGCGAGGTCGAGCTGGCCGACCTCAGCGTGCCCCGGACCGCCTTTGTCGACGCGTCCGCCTACGACAAGGACCGCACGCTCGACAACCTGGCCGACTTTCTGGAGGCCATGGCCTCCATCACCGAAACCGGCAAACCGGGCAGCAAGGGCAAGGGGAAGCAGATTCTCCATACGGCACCCGACGCCAAGGGCGCGCCGCACACGATTGTCGTGACGGGGGCGGGCCAGCGCGCGGCCGACCTGGTCCGGGCGGTGCGGGCGTTTGGCACCAAGAACAATGCCGTGGCCAAGCTGTTTGCCAAGCACATTAAGCTGGCCGAGGCCGTTTCGTTCCTGGGGGCGCACCGCACGGGGCTCGCCGTGGGCACGCCGGCACGCCTCATAGACTTGCTCGACAATGGCGCGCTGTCGGTCGCGCACCTGCGGCGGATCGTGGTGGACGCTTCGCACATTGACCAGAAGAAGCGGGGCGTGCTGGACATGCCGGACACGGTGCTGCCGGTGGCGCGGTGGCTGTCGCGGCCTGAGATCAAGGCGCGGTACAAGGATGGCGAGACCGAGGGCGATGTCGCAGACGAAAAGGACACGGCGAAAGACGGCCCGAAGCCTATATCGATTCTGTTTTATTAATTGGCGCAGCGTGCACTATACAAACCAATTGCGGTTGGTCTTTCATGGCGGCGCAAAGGGACCTTGCGTTTTCCATTTGGAGTTAACATTTGTACTTCAAGTCATATTATTTTCCGATAGTACCTTTGTAAAAGCCTTGCATTTCCCTGCTATCTCCATTTATACATATGTGTACAGTTGCGGGTTGGGCGGCTGTTGTATCCTGAATCTGTGCCACAGAAAACCTACGCATCTAAAGCATAAAGAGCGACACAATGCGAGGAAACGGGACAAACAGCAAAGAGAACTGTAAGCTGTGGGGCTATGTACGTCATATATAAGAGAGCAGGAGGTAGAGACTATCAAAGGGTTCATGATTTCCAGAAAAATAGTATATGACGGAATACGCATAAAGATGACAAACACCTGTAAGCAGAAACAAACATGAAGGCAAAAAAAAGAAACACAAAAGACACAGGCAAAAAATGCGCAAAATGAGGAAATCATGAAACAGAGAAGTGAAAAAAAGTGGTGCGAGCGAACAGGGAGAGGAAAGGAAGTGGTGCCGCACAAAAAGAGAAGCCAAAGATCCAACAAAACCCAAGCCTCAAAACGCAACAGGGAACAATGCAGTCACTGGGTTCCTGCCGACAAATAGCACGAGGGTCTGGGCTTCCCAAGCACTCCCGTCCTTGGCAGAACCTTTTGCCGCTTGCCACTTCTTTTCCTGTCACCACAAGCTCAAAGTGTTTCTATCTTCACGAGCCTTTGTCGCCCACAGCAAAGCAACCAAGGCATCAATCGGCGCATGCCCTGTATGCATACGTCGAGTCCAAAATCAAACATATATAAAAAGGAGGGGGTATCCACTCTACTCGCACCCGGGATCCCGCGGTCCGGGCGCAACAAAAATAAAGGACAGAGGCGGGGGTAAGATGTAAGACAGAAATGCTCTTCTTCGTCTTATCGCCGCCGTAAATGTCGCCGTCGTTCTTCACCATTGCATCGTCGTTTTGTCGTCGTTCGTGCACATCATCTCATCAGCCAAATACATGAGTGACTGGTTTATAGAATGGAGCACTTGGACTTCTTCTGCTTCTGCTGGACCGGTCTGGGGTTGAGGACAGCGCTGCAACGAGGTTAGCACCTATTTTGTAGTAAAAAAAGGGAAAAAGGAAACGTCTCGTTCGACATACCGAATGGCCTCGTCAAAGACGCTCTTGAGGTTGCGCTGGGTCAGGGCCGAGCACTCGAGGTACTTGTGCGCCCGGATCTCTTTGGCGCACATGAGCGCCTGGTCGTACGACACCGGGTCCATGCGCTTCTGGCGCAGGGACTCCAAAGTCGCAGGATCCTCGCGGAGATCTAGCTTCGTGCCGACGAGGATGATAGGCACGTTCGGTGCGTGATGGTCGATTTCGGGGTACCACTGGTGTTGTGTTAGTACTCGGTTCGTCGTACGCAGTCTCGGTACAGAGCGTCCGCCATGAAAACGCATGACATACCTTAGCCTTGACGTTGTCAAACGACGGAGGGCTGACAATAGAGAAGCAAATCAGGAAGACGTCGGTCTGGGGGTACGACAGCGGACGCAGACGGTCGTAATCCTCCTGACCGGCCGTATCCCAGAGGCCCAGGCTGATGGGCTTGCCGTCGACCATCACGCTGGCCGAGTAGTTGTCGAAAACAGTGGGAATGTACTCGCCGGGGAACGCATTTGTTGTGTACGAGATAAGAAGACATGTCTATCGAATTCAAAGTATTAGCGGTGCTGCAAAGCCGCCTAACGGAGCTGGACGAAGAAGAAGAGCTTACCTTGCCGACGGCACCATCACCCGTCACGACACACTGCATACAAGGGGTTTGTTAGCCGTTTGTTCGATTTTGAAAAGTCTGCACCGCGGCCGTTTTTAGAGTATCGTTTTGTGGTGCTCCGTATGGGTAGGAATGGAGGCGCACCTTCAAAGACTGAACACCGGGAGCTGCCATCTTGATTTTCGGGTCGTAGGCTGCTTAGACACCAAGTTGTCCGATGTCGTTGAAATGAGGTTCGAGAGTGGCGCAGAGGAGAATGGAAGAAAGCCGATGTAGTGTCGAAATTCCGAGAATGCAATTCGATGCTTGTAGAAGTCGACCTTCGCTCGGTCGGATTATATGTGTATGGACGGGAGAAATAACGAAGTAACGTCGAGCAAAGCCGATCAAACTTGGCTGCAGAGCGAAAAAAAAGAGGTCGGCGGTGGACGATCGGGCAGTTTGCGGTCTGTGATATTAGGTACGGAAAAGAAGGAACTGCTGCAGAAAATGTGGTGTTAGAATTCAAGTATAGTTCCAGTGTTATGAATATCAGAGGCCTAGAGGCTCAGTAGTTCAGAGGTTCTCGAATCGCGAATCTGTAATCTTGAGCAGTTCTCCTCGTTGCGGCTTTAGGTTCGCTTTTATTCCGAACCTCACTTTGTTGTCTTGGCTTGTCTCTGTTGTCTTATCCCATTGCGGCCCCCATATTTTCTGGGTTTCCCATTCTCTCCGTACTTTTCTCTTCGTTCCTTGGGCTGTTCCCAATGGGGGGTCCAATGGGAAGAAGAAGAAAAAACAGGGCAGGGAACACAGTCCCCCTGAGGCAGGTTTGGGATGGGTGGGAAATGCGGAAGAATGAACAAACAGTGGGGAAGTAAATGCGGCGCCTGGTGCACTAAACGTGGCTCGAGCCGCTTTTGTTAGGTAAAGTGTAAGATAGTGGTGTTACGGCCAGGGGTGAGTGGAAGCACTGTGAAGCCACTCGAGTAGAGGTGCCAGGGGATCGGCTTGTACGGCGTAGACCAGTGTGAACGGAGAAGCATGCAATCTGCTGCAGCCGTAGAAGAAGAAGAACGTCACCGTAGGCATGATGCGTCGTAATGCCACGAACAGCCTCGAGGACTCAAGAGGCTGTTGGTGGATACGGCGATGGAAGATGGAACGTTTTGGGAATGGCCGAAGTGGAGCAGAGGGGAAAGGTAGAAGCAAATCTGCACAGGGGAACAAAAAGTATCCCTACTCCGTCGAAGAAGGCGAGTAGGAGAGGCCGAGGCGGAGAGGTCCACAATGGAGCTGTAGGCAGAGCTGGAATCAAGTCGTTTCAGCGGTTGACACGCCTGGTTAAAGGATGTTTTTACTGGGGAAGCGGCGCGGCCAAGGATGAGCAGGAAGTGGGTTGCACTGCAGGGCGATTCAGGCGATGGCAACACTGGAGCATGACGAGGGATCGGTGCCTGGGGTGTGTGCGTGAAGAATCAGAGAAAGGGAAGACTTGCGGATGCAGCTGCGAGACGCAGAAAGACAGCAAGGCGGAGGGAGAAGAGGAGAGAGAAAGGGACGGGGACGAGGAAGATGCGAGAATGGAGAGCCGAAGAGACAACGGAGAGAACAGCCAGAGATGCCGAGACAACGGGCTCGGATGGACAGCAAGACAAGAGGCTCCGAGAGAAGCGATATTTGTCGTCATCGGCCCTGAGCAGAGAGCAACAACAAACGCATTGGAGCGGGGAGGACGGCATACCTTGTGCGGTGTGTGCGTGTGTGATTGTTGCGCCGGCGGGCGTTTTCGTCTAAGTCGTTGCGGTACGGCGTCCAAAAAAACACGAGAGTGATTATGTCGGTGGTGATCGACGACGAGAGGCTGAGGCTGAACGTGAAAGGAAGAGGTGAGGAGAAGACGGAGACAGGAGAGATAGGTGAACGAAAAGGGCGGAGAGTGGAAGGCGGAAAGGGGCAGAATTATGGTTGGCGGTGACGGGTGCGTCTGATGGAGGTAGGTGCGACCAGCCGTAGTACGGCTTTGAGGAAGGGACGAAAGAAGGGGTAGACCAAGAGAGGGGAAACGGCAAGCGCTCAACCCACACAATACGAGCAAAAATAGGACGGGGCAGACCGGTGAAGGCCGCGTCTTAGGCAGGAACAAGGACTGGGTCGAGAGGTGCTAGAGCGAGGACAAAAGGGGCGCCGCCGATGGGACTGGCTGCTGTTGCTTTGGCGTGCTTTTGGTGAGGACTTTCCTGCCCCCCACTGGCCAGGAATGCTACGGGTCGGCGCTGTATCTTATTTGGGGCCCGCGCTTCAGCACATGTGGGTCGACCTAGGACCTTTTTAACTCGTTGAGCACCCGTGGAGCTACCTGGCTGAGACAGCGTTACTGCCAAATCACAGGCCAGTCCTCGAGCTGCCTTACACGCAAGGCAAAGAGACACGGCAAGCGGTGCTCATAAAATATATGTGAAAATGATTTTGGACAATTCGCACCGGCAAAAGTGACCGGTGCGCTCGGCCTCCGTGCTCGCCTGGCCTTGTGCACTGATTTGACACGTCTTTGATCGACCGGATGGCAAGTAGCAAAAACATATGATCGAAACAAAGCGGCCCGTTGTGGATGGATAAAGCGTTACAGAGAGAAGGGGAGAGGGGAGAAGGGGACGATGGTGAGAAGGTGAGAAGGAGACAAAATTATATAAAGGCTAGTGAAGGCATGGGATTTGTCACAAATGACCAGAAAATGTAAGAATCCCATGTTGTCGCGGGCCGTCCACCAAATGCCACAAAAGAGAGCGAAGACAGAGGCGGCGTACATCACTCACGGTATCTCTCACCCCCTGGCTTACTGACGTTTCGATCGAATGTGTGTTTCGGACTTTGAAGGGGCCGGTAAGAGGGCGGCCTGTGAATCAAGTACCCGTGCATAGAAATTATGCAGAGAGGTACTTCAATGGATGTAAGATACAACCCCCTAGTAGTTGGTATATCTTCTCATTAGTAGTTTCGATGTTTCCCTGCTGGCCCCCTTCTTGGAGCCCCCCTTTGTGGCCAGAGGACCACGATGTTTTGACACAGATGGTGCCTCAAATGGCGCCTGATCACAGCGCCAGAGGGTAAAAAGGGAGACGAAAAAGGAAGGGCGGGAAAACAAAGAGAAGGACAAAGGCCAAACAAAAGGGCCTGCTCGCCTGTCAAGGCGGAAAACAGGAGCTGATGATTGGCCGTTTCAGATACTGCACACAGCAAGGGGGACATTGAGGATTCGACAAAGTCAGAGAGTAGAGGGTAGAATGCATGAGAGATGAGAGACCTTTTGGCCACTGGGTTTTTGGCCTCCATCTGCTTGCTTCTCCCACGCATAGAGACGCATGTTGGACAAGCCAATCACCTGTGCTCACTCGGGCGTCTTTTGGATGTTTGGTTGCTGGCTGCAGCGTACGTCTGTGCACGAAGTCAAAGAGCACATGATAATAGGCCAAATGGAAGAGCACATGAAAGGGTTCGCATTTAGGAAGCTAACGGACCTGTTGGCCTGGATAGCCTGATCCCTTCCGTTCTGGCGTGATGGGCACCGGCCACACCGCGGGAGTGTCCCTAAAACGTGCTCTCCATAGGTGCGACCTGGGTGTGTCAGCTTCATGCCTGTGCTGTCTATCCACACGTCAGTCTCGACAGCTGTCTTACGTTGGGTACTGCAGTACATTTGTCCGCAGGTGAAAATGGAACAAGAAACACGGGTTTGCTCCTAAATGTGCCGACCCGTCCACGGGGCTCGAGAGGTCCGGCTTGGCGACAGAAAAGGAGGGAAACCAGGGGAGCAGGTAATGGAAGCAGCTCGCAATACAATCGCAGCTGTATTGGATGTCGTAAGTTGAAAGTTGAAAGCTATCTGCCGCATTGCACCTTCCCATTTTGTGCCGGCTTTGTGGTTGTCGGTCGTTGCTGCTACACTTTGGTCTGTTTCGACGCTAATTGCTGGAAGCCGAAATGTAGCTCCTTCCCGCTCTGCGATAACGGCCACCCCACTAAAACCATGTGGCGGCTGGCATGTCGACGCGCCTTGTCAGACGCGTCCCCAAAACGGGAAGCATCACTTGTAACCACACACAACCAACCTCAACATTGAAATCGCGCATGCAACACAACGCACCGGCTCCACGAAATTATCACGGCGCATGCTACTCAACACACGTCTATTTACAGTCGCGTCGCGATGAGTACACCAAAGGGGGCCTCCGCCACCCACGGCGCGGGCTCTGCCGTCCAGACACCCACCACTGGCGGACGACAGCGACACAGCAACAACGGGCCCAGCAGCGCCGGACCAGCCTCGGCCGGCGGCACCTACCGTACCCCCAACACCGCCAGCAAAGCCAATCGGCGGACACCGGGCACCGCAGGACGCACACCGCATGCGCGTGCTGCGCGGCTCGCGCTCGACAGCCGCCGCACGGCCATCTTCACACCGGGCGGCCGCCAGAGCCGGCGCAAGAGCGGCCGTATGCTACGCGACTCGCCGCGGGACCTGCTCCGCAACCTGAGTCGTCGGTTGGCGCCCATTTCCCAGCCGATTGCGTCGTCCTCGTCACCGGGCAGCAGCGGGGGCAGCGCGCAGCAGAGCCGGCGGCACCGGCAGCCGCTGGATGTGGACATGGAGATGGACATGATGGGGGCGGCAGCCGCAGGGGCAGACAGTAGCACGGCCTCGGCGACGCGATGCCGCACGATCCGGAGTGTCCTGGGCATGGACGATGACGACGACGACGACTCGCTGCCGCTGGACCGTCCACGGATGTCGCTCAATATCGAAGACAACGACGACGACGACGATTTGCGGCCACACCGATCCTTGATTCTTGAGAATGGTGGCGGAAGCGACGACGCCGAAGCCGATGCCGACGCCGACCTGGCCAACTTCACGATGCGGTCGATTGAGCTGGCGCGGCGGGCGGCGACGCAAGAGCAGCTGCTGCAGGCGCGGCGGTTTTCCAGGGCAAGCCTGGGCGTCCGCAGCAGTCTTGGCAGTATGCGCATGAGCGACTACATGGACGAGTTTGGCCGTGGTGCGGACGGTGGCGGCAACGGCGTCGGTGGCGGCGGCGACGACGACATTGCTGGACGGCTCGACCAACAGTCGGCTTTCTTCCCGGAAGGCGCATTCGATAACCTGCTGCCCGGCGAGTCGGCAGACATGACGTTTGAGCGTGTTGACTCGGATACGGGCGAGCAGCATGAGGCGCGACTCGGCGCAGACGGCCGCGAGAGCGGCTTTGGCGTGGTCGACCTGGGCCTGGACGGCGGCAACGAGACTACGTTTATGCTGGGCCAGCAGTCGCCCGACCGGACTTTGGGTACCCTCTTGCTGGAAGGCGACGGTGAAAACGAGCCCGGTCTGCTGGACAACAACCATGACGCTGTTGCGGAGGACTTTGGAGCCGCGATGGATACCAACCTTGATAACAACTTTGACGACTATGGCGGTGGCAACGAAAACGGCGGAAACTTCTGGGACGAGTCGGACTCCAACAACGAGAATGACGCTGAAGGTGTGGCCGCCTTAGATCACAATGCTGCTGCAAAGGCTTCGGTTGTCACTGGAAGCGGGCAAGAAACGGTCGCCGTTGCGCGTGGAGCAGGAAAACGGATGAAACTGTCTGCCCATGGCATCGCGTACCCGTCGCTGCCTGTAGGCGTGATCAAGCGCATTGCACAGACTTTTGCCCAGAGGTCCGGTGCAGCTGGACCGGGGAAGGCGAAGCTCAGCCGGGAGACGGTGGCGGCTCTGAGCACCGCATCGGACTGGTTCTTTGAGCAAGTGGGCGTCGATTTGCAGCGGTACGCAAAGCACGCAGGCCGCAAAACGATTGACGAGAGCGATGTGCTTCTTTTGATGCGAAGGTGTGTAGAAACGCCGTCCTATTTGACTACTATTTTACTGTTCCTTTATTTTGTCACTAACTCTCTATAGACAACGGCAAGTGAACTCGGCAGTCACGCCATTCTCGTTGGCACAACGTATGTTGCCGCGAGAGCTTTTACAAGAGCTGCGCATGATTCCCGATGCACCCGCATTGAAACGGCGCCAGCAGAAGAAACCCACACGGCGGCTTTCGTCGGGGCCGGGCCGGATAGGAAATAAAAGGGCGCATGACGTCACATGAACAGACGTCTTGGGGCATTTGCGATCATCTCGAGCAATGGGTGAGAGAGAGTCAAGTTCTTTTTGGTATTCTATTACAGTCGTCCACTTTCCGAGACGGCGCTCGTTGTCTACCAGTTCTTGTTCAGACGGACCCGTTTTTTGATGTCCGAGGCCGGCTTCTTGGCAACCATCCACAGCATAATGGCGGTCGCCAGAGACAAGCTGTACCTGTAGGAGGAGTTAGTCAGGAAAGAGGATGCCGGTGAAGGAAGAGACGCGGACATACCACGTGAAAATGTACTGGGCATGGTTGTTGCGGAGGTTGACCTCGGCCGGCTTGCCAATGGGAACGCCCTTGGCCTCCATATCGTACACCTGCAGCAGATCCGGCTCTGCCACGTCGTTAGCATAACGTTCCTAGCAAATTGATACCCCACAAATGCAGCATGAATTTACGTACCCATTGTTGCCTCCACCCACACCGGCAGACTGCCTGTCAGCTTGGCCATGCCCTCTACGTCCGGGAAGTAGAACTCGCCCTTGTCCGGCCGGTTCTCAGGCGTGAAGAAGTTGCGCTTCCACGGCGCCCGCAGCATGCCCTCCACGCGGACCAGCCCACGTGGCAGAGCACCCACACCCACACGCGCCCGGGCCCGTTGGCTCCGCTGCTCGCGCGAGATCCATCCGCGGTTGACGAGGATCGTCGTCTTGGTCTCCGTCGCAGCCTCTGGGTTCCTCGCATCCACAATCTCCAGCGGCGTCACCACAAAGTAGCCTGCTACACCGTCGCGCACGCGCGGGCCCACGAGCATCTCCTGGTCGTGCCGGAACGTGCCCACGGCCACGACGCGGCGATAATCAAAATCGCTGGCGCCGCCACCGCCGCCGCCCTGGACGCTCTCCGCCGACCCGCCGCGGCTGTGCGCCACGGCATCGGCAACGTTTTGCGGGTTGAGCGGCAAGGGTGCGCGCACGAGGCGGTCCTCGCACTTGGCCAGCAGGTCCGTCTTCCATCGCAGACGGAAGACCTGCCAGGTACCGAGGGCAAAGGCCGTGATGGGAATCAGGGCCAGGACAATGAGACCGGGGCCGTGCCGCCGGCCGCCCGACCGCACGAGCTCGGGCGGGTTGTCGAGGATGGACGTAAAGTTGGGGTCGTCGGCCGGCTGCAGAGGCTCGGCGGCGTCGCCGGGTCGCTGCTGCTGTGACCCGCGGCGGGCGGCGACCGTGGAGAAGGACGTGGAGCGTAACGCCGCGCGGCGAGCAGTGCGACCAGACGTTAACTGGCGCAGGCATTGCCTACATGGTGTCGACATGGGTGCCGAACCTTGCCAGGGCCGTGCCCAGGAAGCTGCCGACGCTGAGGTGGTACTGAGAGAGCGACGGCAGATCCCGGTCGCTGCTGGCTTTTCGCTGTTGGTAGCCGTGGTGGCAAAGCGCCGCACTGCAGGCTGCCATATTCGTTGTGGTATTATCGGATTCATGGTCGAGAGGCGTGCCGAGGCGATTGAACCAACAATTGCGTTGCCAATGGGTCGCCGTGGGGTTACATTCGTTAGGTCGACATCGCACGAGGTTTCCAAAAACTGGTGATGCTAATGGAGTGGGTCGATTTCGTTAGCTCTACAGCTCCGTTACAGCGATATTGGCGTATCCCATACTGGTCACATTTCACATGTCGCATTTCATACTGATTTTCGAAAATGAACAAAACAAACAGATAATTCTTGCTTCGAGTGACAAGCATATATGTCCAAAAACTGCAAATCCAAAACCGTATATCCAAATAAGAGAGCAAATAATAATACAAGTCGCGCGTGACGTGGAAATCGCCGTAAAACCCAAAGTAAAGCAAACCCGTAGTGAACTGGGAAAACAAAGCAGCCGCCGAAACACAAGCCAATACTGGTCGTAAAGAGATTGCCGCCAACAAGAAATCAGTGCAGTCGCCGCTGATAGTAGTTGGGCTTTTCGTTTGCCCCCATTTTCATCAGCTCCTCCTTGATAAGTCGCCGCCGCTCGGCCTTGCTGACGGGCTTCGACGTCGGCTTCTGCTTCTGTTTCTGCTTCACTTCTTCTGGGACAACGCCCATATCGTCGGCCTTTTGTTCTCTCTGTGCCTTGCCGTCTGCTAACCGTTGCTGTATCTGGTCCTCGGATCCTCGTCGGCTCGGCGTCACCTCCACGACAATGTCATTGTGGTCTTTGTTCTTGGGCCCGCCGACCAGCGGGCTTGCCTGGCTCTGGCTCGGGGCGTTGTCTGCGACAATAATCGCGTTGCCGCTCTCGTCCACGTCGGTCTCAATCGTCAGAATCGTTCCGTCGGCCAGCTCGGTCGTCATCTTGTTGAAGCGGTCGGGCAAAAAGATCTTGGGAGGCTCGGGTTTCGGCATGCGAATCGACTGCCGCAGCTGCCACAGCGTGCGCTGTTGCAAGACATAGCCGCTGATGAAAAGGGCAAAAGTGCACAGAATGACTGGTCGCGTGGGTTAGAGGATGACAAACAACTGGAATGTGCGTCAACGGGCGTCGCCGAGTTCGATGCACCTACCAATGCTCGCCGAGACCGCGACCGAGACTTGTGACGACGTTAAGAGCATTCTCAACCATCCGCCTGCATCTACCGTCTGCGAAATTAAAGTTATCGTCTAATATCGTTCATATGTCGTTTTGCTGTAGTAAAATCGTGGTTGCAGAGAGACAAGAAACAGCCAAAATGTCGTGTCGCAAAAGTGAGGTATGTCCAGCGTGTCTCCAGCCGCGCTTTTGCTTGCCAAAAAGAACAGCTCGTTTATCAGTCAATGCCGTCGATCACAAAACGATTGTGCGAGCGGCGCGCGCCCTCGTCCATGTCGCTACCCGATATATTAAAGTGGTGGTGGCGGCTCGTCATTGCGCCTTTATTTACGCAAATGGCCGGGCAACTATCGATAAGCACCGAAGCACCCCCACCCAATCACCACAATTCTTGAAGTGGCGTTTAGCACAGCTACAGCTCCAGCGCCACAACGTCACCAAAAAATCATCTTCAATTATTTCCTTTCGAACCGACGCGCCCTTACTCACGCATCCGCCCTTCACTCGTGCACGCCGAAACCACGGTGCTTGCGCACATACCCACATTCACAATGTCCCGGTCCGGTGACTTCCACCAGGCCGACGAGCGCCGCTTCCTCGACGAACGCGGGTCGTCGGTCTCGGTCGCGCCCAACGGCCTCAACCCGGCCACGATTATGGAAAAGGCCGTGCGCGAGCGCATCGTCGACAGCTACTTCTGGAAAGAGCAGTGCTTCGGCGTCAACGAGGCAGACATTGTCGACCGCGTTGTCGAGCACGTCAGCTGCATCGGCGGCACCACCGGCACGACCCAGAAGCCCACGCCGTTCCTGTGCCTCGCGCTCAAGCTCTTGCAGCTCGCGCCCGACGACGCCATCCTCCAGGCCTACCTGAGCCAGGGCGGCGACAAGTTCAAGTACCTTCGCGCCCTCGCCCTCTTCTACGTCCGCCTCACCCGGCCCGCCGCCGACGTCTACACGACCCTCGAACCCTACCTGGCCGACCGACGCAAGCTGCGGCGAAAGGGCCGCACAGGCACACAGCTGACATTTGTGGATGAGTTTGTGGACGACCTACTGGTGAAGACGCGGGTGTGTGCGACGAGTCTGTGGAAGCTGCCGCAGCGCGAGGATCTGGAGGATCTAGGCAAGCTGGAGCCGCGGGTGAGCGCGTTGGGCGACATTGACGATATTCTGGACGAGGATGAGGAGGAGGATAAGAAGGACGACGAGAGCGAAGGTGAAGACGAGAGCGACGGAGCGCAGAGACAAAACGGTGGCGGCAGAGACTACGACAGCGATCGGCAAGACGAGGACGACAGGCAGCCCGACAAGAGAAGGCGACGAGGCGGTGGCGATAGTGATGACAGCGAGGACGAACGTGACAGACGGAATGGCTCGTCGAACGGTCGGAGAGAAAAACATCGGCGAACGCCAGAATCAGAATCAGACTCGGACCGATCACGAGGTGACAGAAGATGATTGACAAGCTGGAGTTTGCACGATATAGAGCGTCGGTGATGGCGCCTGGCGATATACTTGCAGGATACAATAGCAAGAAACGATACCCATTGCAGCGGAAGGCTGCTCAAATATTAGATATACTTGATTTGTTTCGTCGTCGTAATGTGACACATGACCTGGGGATAGCAGTAAGCCTCTGTATAATTTCTATATAGGAAATGCGAAAGGCTATCAAGCAATAGATAGCACATACATTACTGGATGTAAATTTGTCAGTGGTAGATCATGGTAATTATAAGTATAATTATATGCACTCAGTGACATCAAAGCCCAGAAGAACAAAAGATACATGCAACTTACACACCGGAATCCGTATGAATGAAGTGCAAAGAAATTAAATGAGACGCAAATAAACCTTTCCAACCCCCGGAAGTATGAAAGTGAAATATCCGGAAAATAACAGAGTAACAGAATAGCTTTTTGTCGTTTTGATGTCTTTTGTATATATCATCGAATATGAAACAAATGCGACGGTGCAAAAGTGCGCATATGCGTGAAATCAAGCCAGACAAAAAGAAATAGAAAAGTACAACAAATAAAAAAAACACCAACGCCTGCCAAAGAATTAAAAAAATGCTAGCCGTGGTTAGGGATCAACTCCAAGAGACACCGGCGTGCACCCCAGATGCCAATCCCGACCAAAAACACAACGACACCCCAATAAATCCAGAGCGTGCCGTCCTACCGCTTGCTCTTGCCTTTGCCCTTGCTCTTGGTGGCGGCCACATCTGCCTTGCTGTACGCACTGCCCTCGTCACCAAAGAGCGACGGGTCACCCTTTTCGCCGTGTTCCATGAACGCGCCAGGATCGGCATTGTCCGCCGGCCGGGCTTCCTTCCCGTTGCCATGGCCGTGCCCATTGTGGCCGGCGCCTGTGGGGTTCTTGCTGAAGATCTTGATGGGGTCGTGGTTGGCGCCGCCGGGGATCTTGGTGATCTCGACACGGTTCAGGGCGCTGATGAGCGTGCGCTCGCGCACGAGGCCGCGGCGGTTCACGGCAAGGCCTGCGACGCCACCGACCAGGCCGTCGGTGCTGTCGTTGACGTTGAGCGCGGTCTCGTTCATCCAGGGGTGGGCCATGCACTGGTCAATGGTGAAGCGGCGCTCCGGGTCGACGACGAGCATCGAGTCGATCAAGTCGAGCGCCGGGTCGCCCACCGAGTCCCAATAGGGCGAGGGGAACGTGAACCGGCCGCTGCGAATCTGCTGCGACATGTTGAACGGGAAGTCGGGCGAGCGCAGCTCGTCGGAAAAGGGCGGGAAGCCGCACAGGCAAATGTAGAGGACGACACCGAGCGACCAGATGTCGACGGCCTTGGTGTACTTGCGGTGGCGGGTGTCGGCCAGGATTTCGGGCGCGACATAGCTGGGCGTGCCGCAGAGCGTGGTCGTAAAGGACTCCTCGCCAATGATCTTGGCGAGGCCGAAATCGGCCAGCTTGACGTGCAGGTCACGGTCGACGAGCAAAATGTTCTCGGGCTTGATGTCACGGTGGACAATATTGCGTTCGTGCTAATTCTGAAGTCAGCGGACATGGTTCAAATGGTTCATAGACAAAAGACAGCCAAGGTCAAGGTGAGACGGACCAAATACTTGACTCCGGCAAACAGCTGCTTGAACAGCTTGCGCGTATCGCTCTCGCTGAGCTTCGAGTTGAGGACGATAAAGTTGAACAGCTCGCCCTCCGAGGCCAGCTCCAGCACCAGATACACGGCGCTCTTCTCGTTGAACGTATCCTTGAGGCACAGCACGCTCGGGTGGTTGACGCCCATGAGCACGGCAATCTCCTGTTGCAGACCGTCGGTCTTGGAACGGTCCTCGACACCGGGCGTCTTGGTGAAAATCTTGACAGCGAACCGCTGACCCGTAGCCTTTTCGACGCACAGGTAGACCTCGGCAAAGTGGCCCTTGCCGAGTCGGTTCTGCAGCGAGTACTGCTGGTGGAAGCCGCTGGTGGTGCGTGCCTTGGGGTAGCGGAAGACGAAGCGCGCCTTGTCGAGAACGGCAATCTCGTCCTTCTCCTGCAGCTCGCGGCGCTGATTGCGGCCGACCAGCGCCTCATTGACAAACGTGCCGTTGCTTGACAGGTCCTCGATGACGGCCACCGTATCGTGGCCCTTGTGCTCGGCAAAAATCAGACAGTGCCGATTGGAGACGATCGGGTCGTCGATCACGACGTCTTGGGGGAAGTGTTAGTCAGACTGACCGGTCCAAATCGAGTCACAACGCCGCGAAGAACCTACCGCACTCGGGATGACGCCCTACTAAGTAGCCCTTGGACGATGGGTGATCGGCGCCGTTGCTCGGGCCGCCCTTCTTGCCGCCCTTCTTCTTCGCTGCCGCCGAGGAGGACGCCGACGGCGAATCGCTGTCTTCGCAGCCCACCCGCTTCTTCATGACAATGCTGCGGCTGCCGTAGCGCGCCCCCAGCGGCAACAGGTAGCCCCAGACGCCCTCCTTGACCTCGTCCTTGACTTCGTCGGACAGCGCCGCGTTCGGGTCAATGTATTGCGAGGGCATTGCCTGGGTGTCCTGCGGCGGCGACGAGTACGAGCCGGCCTCGTCACCACTCCCGCCGACATTGTTGTTGCCGCTGCCGCTGCTGCCGGCGCGCGGGGCTACCTGGCTGGGACGGCCGCCGGGCGGTGTGGCAGTCGGCTCCTTGAAGCGCTGCTCGGAAGCCGACGACTCGTCGACGGCCAAGAAGGTGAGGGGCGTGGGCAGCTGGTTCTGTTTCTGGTTCTGTTTCTGCTTGTCATTGTCACGGTCGCGCACACCCGGTGGTGCGGCAGCAGGAGTCCGGGGCGTAGCGATTTCGGTGACGGCGCTGGCTTCGGTGACAAAGGATGAGCCGACGCGGGAGGAAATGCGGTCGGAGCGCCGGGGCTTCTTGGCGTCGACCTCGGCATCGGTGGACTGCTGTCGGAAAAGGCGCGTTAACAAGGCACCGATCAAGGCGGCGGGTGGACGGCGAGGCATGGCACAGAGAGAGGGCAGCGGACATAGGACACAAGGCAAAGTTCAGATGGGGAGAAACGGCGGAAGCTATGCTAGATCGTCAAGACATACTCGGGGCCGCTTCAAGTGGCTGCCCTCATGGCGGGCCATTGCGAGCGGTCGGCAGTGAGCGAGCGAGGTTCAGCGCAGTATAAGAGGGTGGGAGGTTTCCCAAGAGTGTGTGTTGTGTGTTTTGCGTGTGTGCGTGGGATGAACGTGGTTGATGGAGGTGCACGCAGTATAGTGGCAGGTGACTCGTGCGTGAGACAGCAGGCGCCGAGATACGACACGGCAGGACAGACAGCAAGAAGAGGAAGGCGCGGAGGAGCAAGCGAACGTGACTGCCTCTGAGGGTGGCCCGTGATTTAAACAAAAGGAAAGTGCCGGATAGTGCAGGCGATGGCCGAGGGCAAGAACGCAAATAAAAATAATTAAAATCAAGAGCCGCAGCAAAGACGGTGCCAGGGGGTCCCGGGAAAAGAGGCCTACGGATGCCGCCGCTGGATGGCCAGGGTATGGATTACAATGAATTGACGGTGAGCCTTCGAGATGATGCAAATCGTGAGGGAAACGAAAAAGAGGGCGAAGGCAGAGAAGCGAAAGAGCCTTTCCCGCGAGAAAAAAAAAGCGACGCCGGCGAACGGTCATTTCACAGATTTCGTCCAGGACCTGCCCCCTGCCTGGCGGTCGCGCACTTGCCTTATTGGCGGCTCATCTGGGGTTTCGGCATGGCACAGTGGAAGAAGGTAGCGAGCAAGAGAAGGCGCTTCCAGGCAGCTCCGCCCACTGGAGCAACATGCCGGGCCCATGACTGACTGGGCTGAGTCGAAAACACGGCGCCCTCTTCCTCCAGACACCCAGACGCGCCCTCCCTTCTGCGCTACGTCCCTTGGACATAGCGGCCCCTGCAGAGCGTTCCATTCTGGGAATAGGCGCAGTGCAGCCTGGCGAACACTCGATAGCTGCATCAAACCGGTGAGTAGTCAATATGCAGTAAAGCGATCTGCGGGCCATGCCGCACTCCCATCCCACGGCCGGTCTTGGTCAGCCTCGCGAGTTCCTATTCGCCCCTTGGGCATTCTCATAGGCCCTGTGACGTCCTGCTGTGCGGAAGTTTTTGCGGTGGCACAAACTTCGCTGCAGCAATGGCCCTCTTTTTTCCATCGACGATTCCTCTGTTACGAGACAATTTGTCACATGGTAGTTGTCTCGTCCATAGGCCGCTCGTTCTTAGAATCATCCATACGGCCGGTTTTATGATGACAGCCCGGCGGCGTCGAAAGGCTGTAGCCAAAGTATCTCATTTTTTTGCATATATGGTTTAAAAAAGACAAAACCGGGAGAAAACTCCGCGTACGGTACAGTCTGGCCTCAACTTTCTGTTTGGAAACATAAGATACAGGTTTGGTAAAGAAATAAACATGCGCGATTGTTTACCCAGAATCTGACTCACCGCGGGGTTAATTCATGCCCACCTTTGGTTTTGTCTGTGACGCAAAGTTCAACGGCCGTGGACCTTGATCCATTTGTTTACTCCTATTGAAATGTTTTGTGACTGTCTTGTGTCCGCCATTTTTCGTACTTTGGAGAATCGTCCACACCACAAAGGCATTAACATAGACGATTAACATAGACGGTCAGAGAGAACACCGCCAATGCGCTCCAGCGAGCAACCTCAGCCTACCGTTTTCTCTGGAGACGATGCTGGTGACGGGCGGTCTCCGCAGCAGGCCAAGCGCACTTGTGCGCCCCTGCGAGCTTGGGCGACAGCCCCTGCATTCAAACGATGGGCGACGAATGGGAAGGGCTGCCTCACACAAGCACACTCTAGGCCTGAAACATGCGGCCAATCACAGGCCAACAAACGCAGGAACAGAAGCGATCAAGAAACAATCCAAGCCTTTGGCACCTCCCTTGCAGGCCGTTGTTTGACCCTTTATTCGTCTTATTCTGCATGTCGCTCCTATCCGCTCCACTACGATGTATGTTCAGCAAGCTTGTCACCATTCACTGGTCAAGAAAGAAGAGAGCTGCGGGTCTTACAACTGGTAAAAGGGGGTTACGAAAAGGGCGACAAGGGAGTTGGGGAGCTAGCTGGACGTCTTCAGACTGGCGCACAATGGGCCCTTGTGCCATCTTGGCCGCGATGTTCAGCCTGCGCTGCCCCCTTGCTCGTTCTTGTACTTCGTATTCTCCGTCTCGCCTTTTCCCACAAATACTCTTGTGTATTATGCAGCCGCTTGCTTATGGTGGTCGTCCGTCGGAGAAAGGTGAGAAATGAAAGGTGAAGGGCGGCCACGTAGGACGGCCTCTTAATACCCGCCCATGCGCTCGCTCGACCGCATCTTCTCTTATACCTGGCATACCCAGCATCGCGTTCTTTTTCTTATACTTCACATATCCGGTTTCTCCCTTCTCTTTCTTTGGACTTTCCTTCTCCTTCACTATAGAATCTTAGGAGCAGGATCTCCACTTTATCTCTGTGTGACGAAACTGGCATTCTCAGTCGTTCCTTCCCAGTTTGTCACAACCGCTCGCTGGTCGCTCCTTCCTTCTTGGCTTCGATTTGGCATTACCACCAGCCCCTCCATTTCCTGCTCAGTTTTTGACAGCTGGGCGAGATCTCTGTTTCTTCTTGTTTCTTTCTTTTGTTTTCCAAGCAACGATCCTATTCTGCGGTGCACAAGCAATAGCCAAGTGACCAGACTACCTATCTCGACTTACACGCATCCAACACTCTTCCATCCTCGTCTATTCTCGTCAATACACCCCGGACTTCGCACCCAAGGCGATTTTGTGCATCTGACGAGTCTGAAGTTATTGACGAGTTCGATTCTCTCTTATTTTCTTCGCAGCCACGCCGTTTTCTCGCTTTAGAGCATCCCTTCGCCCAACCACTTGCTGGGATTGACGATCTGTGTTAGCCGCCCTGTGATCGTCGCCCTCGCACAGAACAACCGGCCAATCCATATTTAGTGTCTTGCCTGGACCTTGGTTTTCGCTCATTCTGTGACACATTCAGCAACGTTCCCGATCTTTGCAGCTTTTGATTCTTGCCTTTTGGCAGCATTTGCGGGTAGCAAGCGGAAAGATTGTCCCCAGGGCAGCTTGTCCTTGTTTGCTTGCCGATCCGATCAGGTCAAGGGCAAACGAATACGACAAAAAGACAACGTCCGCACCGAAACGTCTGCTTCTTGCAAAGTCGACAGACATCACAAGAACGACGTTGACAGCTTTAGAGCCACCGCATCTTGCAGCGAAGGTGGGACACCTGTCAAGTGGGACTGCCTCAACCGTTCTTCCTCCATAAGCAAGCAACGAAGGCAAAAAAGGAAACACCAGAAATCAACAAGCAAATTTCATAAGCACATACGCCGACCACGATCTTTTCACAATTAGGACTATTTTCGTCCAGGCAACAATCGTCCGCTCTCTTGCTCTGTCCGAGCTCGTTTGTTCCCTTGTTTATGCACCGCACTTGCTTTGTTCACGGTCTACCTCTCGCCACGAGCTCACCTTGTCAACATAAACAATACACACCCCCCAAACAAAGACCAGAACAACACAATGTATTTGTGCCGCCTATAGCAATTCGACGTACCACAACGGTTTGCTGCTTTCAACCTTTACGGCCTGCACATTCGACTCGTGGTCGCGTTCGCACGGTCTTCGTTTGTGCACCACTTTCGTCTTGTTCACTCTGGTGTTATTGTGCTGTTTAACGCCAGTACTTATAACCTACTGCAGTCACTCGCTACCTCCTGCGGCCAAGTCAAGACCAGTTTAATCTCTCTCTTTGCTTTATGTTACAGCCACTCATCGACGAAATTATCATTAGGCGCCGGATCGCCTACCACACCGTCTTAATTTACTGAGCCTCCAGCACCATCGAAGAGCACCTTCCCGCCACGCATCATGTCAACACAAGCCACGGACGCCGTGGCGACAACCGCCAATGCGGCTGTAATTACCTCTCCTTCGATTTCGACGTACGATGCTGGTCTCGGTGGCGTCAACCAGGTCCAGAACATGCTTTTTAAGGACATGCTGTGGTGGAGCCTAGGTATCGTCGCCATGACCATCTTATGCATCCGACTCGTCGAGATCTCGTGGTCACAATTGCGTTTGGTCTCGGCTATGTCGCAGCCTGCCAAATTCCAGGCCTACTGGCGCAAGGCACAGTGGACGCACATGCCATGGGTCAAGAAGCAGCTCACGTACGCCCCGATCTCCGCGAAACGTCACAACCGCGAGATCCGCATCTCCTCTGCCATGAACATGGGCACCCTGCCAACACGTCTGCAGGCGGTCATGCTCTTTGCATACTTGGTCAGCAACATCGTCTACCTGCTGTTCCTCGATTACAGCCAGCCGGACCATTGGGCCACTCTTGCCGAGCTACGCGGCCGCTCCGGCACACTGGCTGCCGTCAACTTGGTGCCGTTGATGATCTTTGCCACGCGCAACAATCCTCTCATCACCCTTCTTCGCATCAGCTTTGACACATACAACCTCTTGCACCGCTGGCTCGGCCGCATAGTGGTCTTTGAGTCGGTAGTTCACACTGTTGCATGGTTGGTTGTCCAACTTGCTGATGGCGGCTGGGCAAGTGTGGGCTTTAAGATGCTCCACGACCGCTTCATCGCCTCGGGCATGGTCGGCACCTTTGCCTTTATCCTTTTGGTCATCATCTCCATTTCGCCGCTACGCCACGCCTTTTACGAAACGTTTTTGACCACGCATATCATGCTGGCCGTGATTATTTTCGTTTGCGTCTGGGTGCACTGTGCAACGTCCTCCGCCTCACCAGGCGGCCTTCCACAGCTGCCCTGGATTATCGCCGTCGTTCTTCTCTGGTTGGCAGAGCGTCTGTACCGCGTTGGCCTCAGTGCCTACCGCTCATGGTCGCGCCACGGCTTAGCCAATGCGGTTGTTGAGCCGATGCCGGGCGACTGCTCTTGCGTCACGTTGACTCTCCCGCGCTATGTCGATGTACAGCCTGGAACCCACGCCTACCTGCGTTTTGCCGACATCAGCCCATGGGAGTGCCATCCCTTCAGCATTGCCTGGGTGAAGCACACGCCTATCAATGGCGGCCTTTTACCAACGACCGAGAAGCGCATTGATAAGGTCAGTGACAGGGCATCGTCTTCTGCAGCCCTCGCAAGCGTTAATGTAATCGAGCACGGCCACCTATACCGCACATCGGTCTCCTTTGTCATCGGTGCCCATACAGGCTTCACCCGCAAGCTCTACAATCGTGCCGTGAAGAGCTGTGACGAGTTTGGATCTGGGTCTGCCAGATTCAAAGCGCTATTCGAGGGGCCCTATGCCGGCCACCACTCGCTCGACAGCTACGGCCACGCCGTGCTCTTCGCCGGTTCCACAGGCATCACGCACCAGATCAGCTACCTACGGCATCTCATTGATGGCTACGCCGATGGCACGGTGGCCACACGCCGCATCACGTTGGTGTGGGTGGTGCGCGACTACGAGGCACTCGAGTGGGTGCGTCCCTGGATGGATGAGATTATGCGCATGCCGCAGCGCCACGAGATTCTGCAAGTGCGTATCTTTGTGACGCGGCCAAACCAGGCGTTCCAGGCCGCCCAGCTCGGCTCGTCAAGGTCCCGCACCATCCAGCTGCACTCAGGCCGGCCTAACATCCCGGTGCTTGTGCGAAAGGAGGTCGCAGAGCAGGCGGGTGCCATGTGCGTCACCGTCTGCGGTCCTGGTGCCCTGGCAGATGACGTGCGCAGTGCGGTACGCGACGTCCTGGATGAGGGCACCGTGGTGGACTTTATCGAGGAGAGCTTCACATGGTGAGAGAGTGAAAGGGGAGCGAGGGAGGAGACCGAGTGTCGCGTCAGTGCATCAGCGTTGCTTTATTTCATCCAATCTAGATTTTTTGGCCCTTTTGGTTCCCTTTTCTGTTTCATGGCGTTTTCTTTCTTTTCTTCTTGTCTTCTCTTTTACACCATTATATCATGAACATCTATTTTCCATGTTTTCCGATTTGTATCTATTGTTTGCTGTCTGCGATAGAAGGTCGTCTTTTTCGAGGAGCGTGGTGAAAATGATAACTGTGTCAGCTTGGCCTGATATGAACATGCATGCGACACGGTGTTCACTTGGATGTTTTGAGTTCTTCCTCAATATATTCTCGTCCGAGGCCTTAAATTTACAACTTTCGAGTGCATTTTGAAACTATATTCATAACATTAAGTGTTCAAAAAGTGTCAAATGGTTGCGATTATGTGAGCGTATTTTTTCTTCGTCTCCGACATCGTGTTATTTAAACAGTTCAAAACAAAGAAAATACCAGCCAAATTAAGAAAAAAAAAAAAAAAAAAAAAAAAAAAAAAAAAAAAAACCCTTAAAACCACTGACTTAAAAAATAAAACTTACCAAAATAAAATAAAATCCTTCACTATCTTTGATAAACCGTCAAGACCAGATCTCGTAACTCACGGCATATTAACCCTACCTTATAAACAGTTGAAAATATTTTAATTTGCCAATTAGCTGTACGATGGTAGATGCCACTTTATGTGAACGTTTGACCCTGCGAGCTTCACTTCTTTGATCTGATGCTTCACTGTTGTAGCACCGCATCGCGATCCACCATACAAACGCCCTCTGTTTGCCATGAACAAAGATGCATCTGTCACCGTTTCTCATTCACTGAATTCTCCAAAACTTGGAAACTATCCTTCATATACTATCAATAGACTCCGATATCTCAAGAAGCAGAGGAGACAATGACAGAGGACGCCTACCTTTCCTCGCCCTTACTCCCCTGGCAAACGGATGAGCAGCAACAACCAGCCAGTTTGGCCGAGTGGTGATGGCGGTAGTCCTGAGAACTATTATCGAGAGATGCACAGGTTCGAATCCTGTAACTGGCAAAGCTCAAAGTCGCAAGACAATTTCTTTTTTTTGGATGTTTTGGTAGCCCACCCAAAAGAATGACTCTCCACGTCGATTGGTAGCTTCACTTTCTCACATGTGAACACAGCAGCCTTACTTTTTGCAAAGCCAGCCTTCATTTCATTTTTACTCGTGAGAATATACATCCTACCCACGTACATCATTGCCACTCTGGATCGTGTTTCAACATGCAAGCTGTTATGTTTTGGTGTTTTTTGGGACGTTTAAATGTTTTATGTACACAATCTCGCAAAACCAACACAAAGAAGTACTTCCGCCGTCGCCCATTCTGCCCAGATGCTCTATGCTGTGCCCTCTACTCTTCTCCCCATTGTCTATCATCCTTTCGACACGCTCTAGTAGCCGTCCTTGCCCCACTTGTTGTACTTCTCGTGCAGCCCCTTGGGCAGGTTCACGTTGGGGACGACGACGACGTTGACGGCGCTCGGGGCGTCCTTGGGGTCGGCGCTCTGGTCGCCGCCGGGGAAGTAGCGGTACTTGCCCTCGGCCGAGCCGGTCTCCCAGGGCATGCCGGCCTTGGAGACGGCCGCCTCGGAGGTCGAGACGGTGGGCGAGCTGCCAAAGTAGTAGCCGGCACCCGCCAAGCCAACGACCATAATGCCGCCGAGGATCTGGTGGGGGGAAGCACACGTTAGCATTGAATCCAGAACGCCCTAGTTCCTGATGGCCCCTACGTCCCTGACTGCCGAGGCGGGACATACGTAAAGCTCCGGGTTGCGCTTGGTCTCCTGCTTGAGCTGGGCGTCGGCGGCCGCGGACAAGCGGCGGACGGAGGTAGAGAAGGCGCGACGGGCGATGAACGACATGGCGGCGGTTGCGTGTGTGTGTGTGTGTGTGTGTGTGTATCTGGACGCGACGGTAGAGGGGAGATGTTCGACGGTGGATCGCAGTGAGGATCGCGGAATGGCGGGAGGAGGTGAGTTGGTGATGGTGGGTTGACGTTGGATGGCCTGATTCGGGAAGCTACGCACAAGAAAAAGCTCTTGCCGTCTTCGTTACGCACCGGTTAGAAGGGTGGGAGTGGGCAGTTGCCAAATCCGCGCCTGTCATTGGCCAATCCCGATTCTTTCTCGCTGACCTAAGGCGCAAGAGAGGGCCGTGCCCATTACAGTGTTGAGCCACAATGAGCACTGTCCAACAACTCCCTTAATTTGGGCCTCAGGCAGCGACAGAGGATTCCGCCGTGCTGGGACAAGCACAGTGCCGGGGAGCGTTTAGTGTGGCCCCACCAAGTATCTCTGTCGTCGCGACAGGGGAAATAACAAAAAACACGCGACGGCAGAGACATCTGGAAAATGGACCGATCCTGCACCCGTCATTCCTGAGTCAACCTACGACGTAGTGCCTAGACTTGAAAGGCTGAGAATGCATGTCATACTCCGTAGCTTCGAAGACAATACCCCGTCATCTACTGAATAGTACACGAGGCTCCCGCGTGGACAAATGGGTAGCCGCATCCAGGCGATTCTGCATGAGATTCGTTTTTTTCCGTACGTTCGTACTCCAACAACATATTGCTTGCGGCCAGGCTTTCCTCCCTTTCTAACAACCCGCTCAACCCTTGTCAAAACGCGGCTGCACTGCAACATCATGCAAAAACTGGCTGCCATGGAAATTGCACTCGGCGTTTCCACGCAGGTTCGCGCCTCGGTAGTGCTGGTCAGCCGTTCTCCATCCCATCCACGATCCCCGGCTCGTGCGCCGTAGTCGTGTCTTTATTACATCGTCTTGTTCAGCTGTCCCAGCAGCCGTTTGTCCCTGGTTTTGGTCGTATCTTATTACTCCGCTTGCCCCTTCACAGATGCTCTTGCCTTATCTGCCTCGTCTGTTTCGTCCTGTCTTTCACTCTCTCCTCTTGTCGCTCTTGCCTCCTTTTGCAGTCCTCTTTCCACTAGCGCGAGAGTTGCCCCTGTAACCCCCCAGCGAGGCAGGCCCAGTCACACCCTCCTGCCTCGTTGCCCCCTTTGCGCTCCGCCCGTTGGCTCCTGCCCCAGTAACGGGCCACTGACAAGCCATTCTGCACATCCCTTCCTTCCCTGCATCTGGGCCTGTGGGTTCGGGGTGTCTGTGCCCGGGATGTGCCTGTGCTCAATTCCCTCTTGTGACTTGCTCCCCAAGCCCCGGGTCTCCTGTGCAATTTGCCCTTTTCCCCCTTCTTTTTGTCGTATTTTCTTTTCACATCGTCTGCGTACGAACAAACACACACAAACTCGGCCGAATCCCGTCCTTTCATTCCACATTCGATTCCTCGACAGCATCTTTGCCTTGTTTTTCACTTCTCAATACATCTTTCATTCATTCTTCTGCCTTGCGTTGACGCCTTTTAATAGCTGTCATATTGTTTTTAAGCATCTCCATTCCGATCCTTCGTCCTATTTCGGCTCTTCTGAAACAGATCTGGCCACGAGAACGGCACCATTGGCATAGTGCATTCATCGAACGAGCCGACGATGTCATTCTGCTGACCACGTTTGCCCTTTATTCTCGACCTCGTCCCAGCATTTCCTTAGCGAATCGAATCCGCGCCATCCGGCGACTCTCTTGATTTCACCTTCATCTTCAGTCACCATCACATTCGACAACAACGCCACTCAATGGCGAATGCCGAACCTGGGGCGCGTGTCGCCTCGCCGCCCGTGCCCGACGATGAACATACATTCCCGCATTTCCCGTCCACTCGGTCCGAAGCACCCGGAAACGCGCCTAGCATCATCTCCTCGCGCATGACCGACATCATGTCCGACGACGGCAAAGGTCCTGGCGCTGATGCTGGCGGTGCGACGTCTCTGCGGGCACAGGCGGCATCTCGCGCATCGGCACGTCTGTCGCAACAGCCACAAAACTTCCAACCTCTCCGCCGCGGCCTGTCCGGAAAGCGCTCGAGCGCAGCAGGGAGCAGCCACAGCGGCAGTACGGCTGGAGTGGCAGCCTACGGCGGCCGCCCCGTCAGTTCGACTCAGCGCAGCCACGTTCCCTCGCTTACTTCGCATGCCTTCTTCCACCCGATGAGCTCCCAGAAGCTGCAGGCTCAGCGCGGCGGCGTCACACGGCCACGGCAGTCCCAGCTCGGCCTGCAACAGCCTCAACAGGCCAGCGCTGCCGAGTCGTCTGCTGCAACCATTGGTTCGTCCTCTCAAGCCGCTGCGCAGCAGACCGCCATGCCAACAGCACGACCCATCTCGCGCGGCTCCGAATACACCGACCAGATGACCGTGGACCGCATCACGGCCAACACCAGCCCGACCGGCGGCTTCTATGCCGCGGCGTCTCTCACAGACAGCATCCGGCCACTCCGCCAGCCGAGCCAGTCAAGGCCAGGCGGCCCAGCTGATGGTCTGACAATCCGAGTCGACAAGGCCCTCAACTCGGGCCACGTCGACAACATGCCGACTCCCGTACGCACACCCAAGTCGTTCCGTTCGAGCTTCATGCTGCCCGGTAAGGGCAACAGCGGCGGCGAGTCCGGCGTGAACCGCGACATTCAGGGCGGCGAGAAGCTTGAGTCCGTCGCGTCGACGCCCCAGCGCAGCCCCTCGGCTACCTCCCATCCTTCGAATGGCACGCATGTCAATAGCGGCAGCGTAGTGGGTGACCGCAGAAAGGTTGCAAGTGGCGGCGCTGGGACTGCCGGTAACGACGGCGGCCTTGGCGGCAGCAAGAAGGTCATGTCTGGCAAGAACTACCAGTTTTTCCAAGGAAACACGGTGTTCTGCTTTGGCGGTCGTTTCGAGAACACAAAGTCCCGGCCCATTAACATTGCCACCGGTGGCCTGGTCGTGATTCCCTGCATCCTCTTCTTTGTCTTCTCCGCACCATGGCTGTGGCACAATGTGTCCCCGGCTATTCCCATTACGTTCGCGTACACTTTTTACATTTGCCTGTCGTCCTTCTTCCACGCATCGGTGTCCGATCCAGGCATCTTGCCCCGCAACCTGCACCTTTTCCCGCCCCCGGACGAGAACGATGATCCTCTGCGCCTGGGTCCCCCAACCACCGACTGGGCGCTCATCAAGTCCAGCGAGTCCTCTACGGCCGCTATGGAGGTTCCTGTGAAATACTGCCGGACCTGCAACATCTGGCGCCCGCCCCGCGCCCACCACTGCCGCATGTGCGACAACTGCGTCGAGACCGCCGACCACCACTGCGTCTGGCTGAACAACTGCGTCGGCCGCCGCAACTACCGCTTCTTCTTTACTTTTGTCTCCTCGTGCACCGTGCTGTCGCTGTACCTGATGGGCGCCTCCCTCGCTCAGATCTTGGTCTACAGCCACCGCGAGCACGTCTCGTTTGGCGCCGCCATCGGCCACTTCCGCGTTCCCTTTGCCATGTTCATTTACGGCATCCTCGCCTGCAGCTATCCGGTGCCACTCATGGGCTACCACTTGTTCCTGATGGCCCGTGGCGAGACTACCCGAGAGTTCTTGAACTCGCACAAGTTCCCCAAGAAGGACCGCTACCGTGCGTACACTCAGGGCAGCATGTTTCTGAACTGGATTGCTGTGCTGTGCCGCCCGCGTCCGCCAACGTACATGCGCTTCAAGAGCCCTCACGTGGAGGGTGACCAGCGCTTGTTCCCGCAGACGACCAAGTCGTGGCGGGCTGCTCGCAAGGACCGTGCCAACAATGTTATTGACGACACCAACACCGCCACGGACAACACATTCAGCAAGGGCGGCAACGACCTCGAGATGCAGCACGTCAACGGCGTCGTCGGCAACGCGAATGCTGCGGCCGACACGGCGCCGTCGACGGCAGCCGGTGCCGAACCCTTCACACCCGGCTTCCAAGGACCCGTGGCGTTACGCAACAGCGCGGCACAGTAGTTTGCATTGCTTTCATTATCTATTATTTCTTTATTCGTGTTACCTTTGTCTTCTCACCATTTCCTTACTTTGTACACTTTTTCTGTCCTTTTTTTCCTTTCCAAATACCCTCTCTGTTATTCACTTTTCTTTTCTTTCTTTCTTTCTTTTTTTTCCTTTTCAAAACTTCTATCTTTATCTTTTTTGAGCTAGCGAGTTTCATTCTGTCTATCCTCGTCTCATAAGTCCTCTATATTTCTTTTGTCGAACGTTCTTTTTCTTGAGCTTAGGTATATTATCCGCCCATTTCCCTTTTCTTCATGCGCTGCTCGTCTTATTCTCCATTTGTTATATTTATAATGTAGTGTCACAGGCGGGAGGGAACAAAAATCTGGATTTCTTACTTCTTACCTTTGTATCTCATTAGTTGTAGTCATCGTCAAGGTACATACAAACCCAGGACTGCGCCGTAAGAGCAACATCCAGGATGTTTATAGCAGAAGAAAAAGAACAGAATACAACGGTATCAATTTAGACTACGATTCGATATTCCAACGCCTTCACGCGAAAGCAACTTAGCATGTTCAGTGTTCTCTGTAATTTGTGTCGCAACTATATATAACAACTCTACAGGCACCAAGTGTTGCTGCGAAAAACTTGAGGGTGCAAGACTGTGAACTGTGATTGGAAACGGTTGTTGTGGGCCACACATGGATAACTGAAAGTGAAGAAAAAAAGCATAAGTGACATTGATTCCCATCATCATTATTACGCCGGAAAGGTGAAGTTAAATAAGAAATAAAATGTGAGGTGCTCTGCCAAGCAAAAGAGAAGCAACGCAGACAAACGACACATGAGGCAAACAGAACACCAAGAGCATACGCAACGTTATTAGTTGGCCTGGCATCACCAAAAGAAATGAAACAAAACAAAGAATACATAAATAACAAGGGGCCACCCCTGGTGTGAAATGTGATATAACAGGACAAAAAAAAAACTTTGCGTGAAAAACATAAAATGAGAAACAAAAAGGCATTCAAAAGTCGGCTTGGTTATCAGCCGGCCTTGGCAGCTAGTATTCGTCTACTAACGGCCGGAAGCTGTCGTCGGTTGGCGCTCGCCGTGGCTGATGAGTCATGGGTGTTGGTGGTATGAAAGTTGCCCAGTATGGGTTTTGTGACGCAGGAAAGGAAGCACAATGGCCAGCTGTGATATTGCCGGCCCGGACTTGGGTGCACGTCGTTTTGTGTTTCTTGATGCCGCTCGTCTGTCGTTCCATCACCACCAGTACTGATCATCCAGGTGCCACCACCATCACCGATGCCGCCGTGTACCAGTCCACGTATCATCCAAAGGTGGTGCTACCGCTCGGGGATCGGACTCTTAGCCAACCGCCCGCCGGCGCTCACACGTTTTTGTAGTCGCGCCTCCTTCTCCCGGGCCAAGCGCTCCATGGCTGCCACGCCGGAAGAGGGCGTCGACGATGGGTGGGCGCCCGCCACAGCGCCGCTGCCAGTTTTGCTTCCACTGTTGCCGCTGTTGTTGTCTAAAATGTTCAGGCCGCCGACACGACCACGTTTGGCCTCGACGTACTGCTGGGCGCTGCGGCTGAGCGGGAACGCTGGCAGTGCAGCTGGAATCTGTGCGCCGTTCTGCAAAAGGAGCTCGGCAACAGGGAAGGGCACCTGTTTGGACTTGGGATCGGACGGCCCTGCGTTCGCACCAGACGTTCCTGGTCGTGGTGTGGTCATGGGCGACGGCGTAGGAGAGGGAGATGCCGGGTCGGCGGCCGCGAGGGCAAGGTAGACGACGTGCGTACCGCGTGAAAGGTCGGTGGCGTTGACATTGGCCTTGAGCGCAAGCGCATAGATGACGTGCTGGATGTCGTTTTTCTTGACACTGGCGAGCAAAGTCTCGTCGGCCGTGGAGTAGTGAGACAGTGTGGCGCTGATGGGCTCAATGTAGGCGCGGTCGACGTACTTGGCCGTGATGAATCGCAAACGCTGCTCACGGTTGGCAGTGGGCGTGAGCTTGGCGGCCGGCTCGAGCTTGGCCTCCCAGACCATGTTGGCGACGCGGTTGCCGACGAGCAGCAAGAGTTCGATAATATCGGTGGTAAACGAAGTAATGTCGAGCGTAAGCGAGCGCACCTTGCTGATATGGGTACCGAGCGAACGGTGGATGCCGCTGCACTCGATGCACAGGATGATGGCGAGGTTGATGGACACCCATTCGACCTTGGCGCCGGACCCGCAGTCAGCACACCAGCAGTTGCCGCGGTCGTTGTCGCGGAGCATCTGTAGCAGCTTGTCCGGATTCTCCTCGTAGCTGCTGCTGGGAGCACGGGGCGCACTGGGCCGCCCACCGACGGTGATACGCCGCGTCGGGATACCCGTGTTGCCACTGCCACTGCTGCTACCACCCGACATGGCCTGGGCCACGGCGCCACCAACAGCGCCGATGCCGTGACCGTCACGACCGCGGTGACCGTGGGTCAGAGACGTGCTTTTGTTGGTGAACACGGAGCCAATGTCACGGCTGGGGAAGTTCGACGAGCCGTTGTCGGTTGGTACGACGGGGGCCGCACTTGAGCGCTCACGGCCTTCCATGGCGCTTTGAAGGGCGTTGTTGATGGACGAGATCCAGCTATTCATGTCCTCTTCGGACGTCGCTTGGTAGACGCGCTTGAACTGGGGCGTGATCACTTCGAAAGTAAACCGACGCTCCGCATTCCGTGCCTCGCGAACCGAGGCCATGCGCAGATCGATGGGGTCCATGTGTAGATCGAGCTTCTGCTTCCAGTTGCTGTACTCGGACAGCTTGCCCTGGTCAAGGACGATCCAGAACTTGTGCCAGCCCTGCTTATTCAGTGCCGAGCGAGGATCGACATGGCCGCCCGGACGGTTCAATGCCCACAGAAGTCCCTCCTTGCGCTGGTTTCCATTCTTTTCCAGATTGACCGTCTGAGCAGGGTCGCGCTCCTCGAGGTCACGGATGCCCTTGAACTTGGAGTTTTGTTGCGGGCTGCCGACTGAGAGGTGGTGAGAGCCCAAGCTTCCCGGTGACCGCGACAGATCCGTGGTCGTAGCACCGGCCGTACCAGGCGCTGCACCAACGCGCAGTTGCGAGCCCGTGCTGTCGGCACGGCCAAGCTCCGAATCCGAGTTGGACTGCGCCGAGGTGGCATTGTTGGCGATGGTGGCGGTTGTTGATGGCCCGCCATTGGTGCCGTTGTTGGCGACGCCAACGCTATTGCTGTTGACCGTTGGTGCCGTAGAGAAAGTGTCGGAGTCGGCGTAAGGTGCGCTGCTGGATGCACCGTTGCTCTTTTCAAGAAGGCGCCGCTTTTCTTCACGCTCACGACGCTGGTACTGGTACTCCTTGTCGGCGAGCTGGACTTCGTTGGAGAGGGCCTCTAGCTGGGGCAGCAAGACGTCAACCTTCTTGGCTGTGTTGAGGAACGATTTGGCCTGGCCGTCGGCGTAGCGCGTCAGGTGGGACAGGACTTCTTGCTCTTTGCGACCGCCTGACAAATCTTGCATAAAGGATGAGTAGTCGAAGCGTTTGAGCTCGAAGTTGCGCCGCTTGGTCTGGTACTTGGTGTCGCTCTCTGCCAACTTCTTAGACTTTAGAGAGTCTTGCCGCTGGCCGAGGTAGCGTCCGACATATGCGTAGTAGTCCTTGCTCTCTTCCTCAAAGTCGCGCTTCTTGGCCTCAGCCTGCTTGATGTCCCAGGTGTACAGCTTGGTCAGGGGGTCTATGACGATACGTTGGAGGTTGAATGTGTTCTGGCGTTCGTACGCCAGAATTTCGCGGGCGATCTTGTCAAAGTAGTGGTCGATGGCCGGTTGAACGGCGTTGGCGTTGGTTGACGACGTCTCTTTCAGGGCGTCAATGAACGAAGAAAATGCCTCGTTCGAGTCCACCATCGTTGCATAGGCGTGCTCGGCGCGCTTGATGACCTTCTTCATTTGCATGCGCATGTTTCCAGTCTTTTGCTCGAGAGCCTTGATGGTTGCACGGAACAAAGGGCCGTCGTCCGCCACAGACACGTCATCGCCGGGTCGAGGACACGAAACGTCCACCTTGACTGGCTCTGGAGGTGGCGGCGGCGCAGTAGTTGGTGCGGGCTGTGCCTGTACGGTTGCTGCCGCTGTGGCTCCGGTAGCGCCGATGGGATCGGGTATCCCGATCCTTGGTGAGTTAGGTGCATCCTCTATCGCTTCGATGGTACTGCTGAGGCGCGAGTCGACGGACTGTGCGGATGCGACGCGGATCTTGGGCGGGGCGCTGAGGAGGAAAGGAGGAGTAGGCGAGCTGGGTGTAGGATGAGGGTTTGTGTCTAGAACGTTAGCAAGACGTGGCCATTTTTGTCTCACATTCGAGCTGGAGAAGGACATACTCGATACGAAGAAAGAGAAGCTGGCCAGAGTGTTTAAGCTATGCGCACGCTGGTTGTACTCCACAAAGCTGCACGAGTTGCGCCAACCACCGCCCTTGTCCTCCAAGTTCTTGGGCGGTTTCCACCGCCATGACCAGTCAAAGGTCACGGATGGGCTGCCACCAGTGGAAAAGTCTCCGACGAGCTCTACATTGGAGTTTTTGTGGAGGTTCGGGTCGGCGTGGAACTCGCGCGTAAGCAGGTTGTCCACCTCGCGCAGATTGGATGCCTGTACGAATGTGAGGCCGTTGATCACGGTGTCAATGGCAGACGCAGCACCCGCTGCAGCGGCAGTGCCAGAGGAGGTCACATTGGCGTCGGATGCGCCAGAGTTGGCAGCGGCTGATGCTTGCGTGACGCTGCTGGCTCCCGTTGCTGTTGACGCGCCGGCTGACGTCCCTGCTGTTGCGCCGGCGGTGGCTGCATTTGTGGCGTTTGTGGAGCTCACGGTGCTGGCAGATGTCGGTGTCTGTCGTATAACGAATGTAAAGGTGAATGTCAGCTCTTCATCGTTGGAGAGTTTGAGGAGAAATGAAGGGCCGGGCGCGGCGGAGGCATCGGTGTCCTGCGGGTGGTATTAGTAAACAAAGTGTCGAAAGTGACCGGTAGCGGGACGGACGAACCTGCACAAATTCGAGGGGTGCATTGTCGCCAAGGGACCGCGTGGCCGAGACGCGGGTCGCTGGAAAGGCGTTGGGCGCAATGTTCACGGAGGTGCGCCGGCGGGCCGATGTGATGACGAGCGACGAGATGGATACTGTGCAAATGAGGGTTGTTAGTCCGATGGCCGGTTATGCAAGGGTTCGGAGCAGCGTGAGACAGCTATAGTGGTCAAAAAAACCGGCGGTGGCAGCGGGATCATGCTGAGGGTGATAAGACGCAAGATGAAGTTCGCGATGCTTCGCGTCTTGTGTCTCGTGTCTTGCACCGGCAACGGCCCGGGATCGTGTCATATTATAACTTGTCCCCCACTACTGCTGTCCCATGCTATTCTTCCTCGTCCGTGTGTCGCTGCAATGGTCGTTCTGCTGCTTCTGGGGTTGTCTTCTTACATCGGTTTTGGTCGCGCAAATAGAGGACACCGCCCTCGTCGGGGCGGCTCGAAGTGATGCCCATGGCGGGCGGATGCGAGGGGTTGAGACAGACGAGGGCGAAACTTGGCGCGGTCGGGAGGAAGGGTAAAATCTGCGAAGAGACGGTTGGAATTCCGGGAGGCCGGCCACGGTATGTGATGTTTGGTTGAAAATGTCGAAATTCGAAACTGGGGAGATGCAGGATAAGTAACGCGAACCGCCTGCTTGAGAAGGACTGCTAATGAGGGACGAGGAGTTGGTGGAAGGAGCGGTTATCAATACAGAGAAGGCGGAAGGAGGGGATGATCTAGTGATGGGGGACGACTGGAAAAGGGCAGGAGCCAGGGGATCCGCTGTGGAGGTCTCTGTGTCCTCAAATGCGGCACTGTCGCACCTTCCCTCCGTGGCGATAACCAGGCTAAATACCCCAGACTGTGGTATCACGTGATGCTCATCAAATAGAAAGCAACTTTTGGCCCGGGGTCTACGTAAACCCCTAAAACAAGGGTCTGGTGCACGGCGAGGTCGCTAAAGAAAATCGCCCAAACTGTGAGACCGTGCGTGGAGGCTGCTGAAGACGTCAGCAGGTAGGTGCAATGTTGGGTGCAATAGGCAGCACTCAATGCCTTCGCCACCGAGGCTGGTATTGCTCTTGTCTTTGTCGCGTATTGAGGAAGGAGCGAATGCAAGCTCTTAAAGTGGATGGAAAAGGTGAATCACGACGCGTCAAGGCCATTTCGTCATACCTCAGTGAAAAGGAAAGAAACATTTCAGTAAACTTACTCCACTGGCCGAAGGATTCTCGTTCCCCAGCTACTGGGATAAAAGAGAGACGAAACTGACAAATGCAGAGTATTATTTCGTACAGTGCTTTTAGTCTTGGCTTGGCTTCATATTGCGTTTGTTGTTTATTTATGGTAATCATTGTCGTATGCCTCATGACTTGCGCCTTCCTTGCCTGTCAACATACTACATCATCCCTTCCCTGACTCCTTCGATATCACCCGCAGCTCCTTCCACCGCGTGCCTTTGTTACTTCCTAAATTGGTTGTCACCGCCCCAAAAAGGAAGGGCCAAGGGAACAACACAACATACGTAAATCTGCTCGTGACTTGTCTAGACAGCAAATGACGATCAGCGAAAGACAGCACCTGGTCATTAGATCTAGAAAATGGCGATTTGGCTGTTTCGTCCTGGCTCGGCGCGAGCAATGTAATTAAGTAGGTACTAACAATGGCGTGAATCTGAAGCTTGGTGGGTGATGTAATTTGACTGATTGACAGTGGCCGAAACCTGTTTACAGCGACTCAATCTGCCCCATTTTGCGGCGGTAGAGCCCCGTTACAGGCATGCGCGACCGAATTCCAGCACGTCTCTATTTATATCGCCCCTGGTTAGGCGCATGTCAGCGGCGTTCCCAAAATTACAGGCATGGCCGAAAGGGGGAAAAAGGGGGGTGGAGGGGCTAGGACGCGATCTGGCGCACTGGCGCCCAAACTCCGCCACATGCTGGGCTCCGTTCACATATACGTCGTACGCAGCTTCCCTGCTTCCGTCCCCATAACAGCCCACTACAGAACCTGGGTGCACAGGGGGCCACAGAAATAGACGACATCTCGTGTTGTTTCGTCGTCTGCCCCCATTCTGCCGCCAGCCCTCCTGCCAGGAAACATCGTCGCTTTCGATTTTCTTTTCTCTGCGGACGCTGCCTACCTGCGTTGTCTTTGTTTTCATTCGTTTTAATACCCCCGCGTTCGCGAGTTCACCACAGTATTGCACGGCGTTTTCCGTCCATCTTGATATCTTCGATCTCCTCGACTTTCACAACTTTTCCGATTTGTTTCCACCCCTCGGACGTCCCACATTCAATCTCCGACTGCCGACGACTTTTGGTCTTTTCACTTTTCGCCCTGTCCAACTCTACGTCCCGGACTTCCCTGGCACACTCTCGAAGCCGGCCCGACCGACGACCGCCCCACCGGATCGAGGGCTGATCGACTCTGGCAGACTTGCCAGCCTTGCCGGCCATGTCGACAGCGTCCAACCGGACCTCGCGGCCCGACCGCAGCAGCCTACACAACTCGCGGATGAGTACGATGAGTGGCCGCCGGCAACGTGCCGGCTCGCGCGCCGCCCGGGTTACCGAGGTGCAGTTCGAGGAGGGCTATAGCTATGCCCTCCGCATCGCCTACCTCAACTACTTGCTGCAGCCCAAGAAAAAGAGAAAAGAATACGTGGCGGCACCCAAGCCCGTCCGCACACACACGGCATCCAACAGCGTCGGCGAGCTCATGAAAGAGTTTGTGCCGTCCGGGTCCTCGTCGTCGTCGGCCAATATGAAGCTGCCCCACAGCCTGCGGCAGGCCCTCGAAAAACGCATGGAGGGCGTGCTGCGTGGCACCGAAAAAATGCCGGGATACAGCGACGCGGCGGTCAAGCGCACGTTTGGCGAGGCATACACCGCGTTTACAGCCGACAACTTCCGCAAGAGCATTGACAAGGACCGCAAGATCGAGCCCCTCATTCTCATTTTCTACACGTCCGCAAGCAAAGCCCAGGGCCGCGGCAAGGCCGCCGACGACGACTCGTGGAAGCCTCTTGTGGACCGCCACGTTGCCCTCTTTGTGCGGCTGGTCAGCAGCCTGATGCGCGATCTGGGCAGCGACCAGGGCCGGCCCGAGTTCATGGGCCGCCTGGCAACACTCGAGAAGAAGCTGCTCACCAATGACCAGGACCTGTCTCTCGACACCAACCAGCCGGGCGAGCACAAGACGATCGAGGTGGAGATCCCGTTAACGTACGACGTCAAGGATATGCCCATGGTGCAGACCGTCGCCCGCATTTTTGGGCGGACACAGAGCGAAGTGCAAACGGACATTGACCGCGACTTAACTCTCTGGACCGAGGAGGCAGCGCTCAAAGATCTCAAGACGTACCAGCACCAGCTCACGTCAAATATGCCGGGTGCGCTGCGCAGCGGGGACTTTGATCTGGATGCGGCATATGAGGAGTGGAAGAAGACCGAGGTCCACCAGCTGGCGCAGATGATGCTGGATTTGCTGACCGTGCGACCCGACCTTGCCAAGACATCGACAACAAGCGGTGGTGCGGCATCTTTGGGTGGCAACGGTGGAGACAAGCCGCTTCCGATTCGGCCGACGTCCATGTACGGAGAGGACCAAACTTACGCAGACATTAGCCGCATGATCTCGTCCCATCCGGACCCTGTGGCGGCCGCCTCGGTCGTGAATCAGTTCGGGTATGACGGCTCTATGGGCTTCTCGTCATTGTCCTTGGATGACGGCGCCAGTGGTAGCAGCATCCGCGCCGTCGAAGAGGCGCCCGATTTTACATATATTCCGTCGGACCCGCGGTCTTATTACAAGTTTGTACTAAAGCACGCCATGTCGTACGACCAGCTACACCCGGACGAAGGGACGATTGTGTCGGAGGCTGTCCCGCTGCACCGATCGTCGGTGGACCTGTTGATTGAGTTGGCGGTGCACTGGCGGATACCGCAGTTCTCGCGCGAGGTGCTGCTGCTCGACGTCGCATCACAAAAGTACCTGGATCTCGAGATGCGTGCCGAGGAGGTGTACGAGGTGTTTGAGGATGTCAAAGACAGCGCCTCCCTCGACCACTTGCCGCACAACAAGAAACCGCCGCACATTCAAATGTTTGGCCAGCCACTGCACAGCATCGAGCGCAGCCACTGGGCGTCACGCGACTACGCCTCCTACCAGCAGATCCTGGTCAAGATGCAGGAGGCTATGCTGCGCGAGCTGCTGGAGGTGGCCTCGCAGTGCTACGAGCCGAAACCGCAGTCCATCGGCCCGACGCTGATGTTCATTGAGAACCACATCCACGGCGACGACGCCTTCCCGCAGCGGCCCGAGGTCATTGCCCAGTTCGCCGAGGCGCTGACAGCGACGATGCGCGACCGCGCCGCTGGCTTGTATCGCGAGTTCTTGGACACCAACATCCCGCGGGAAGAGGACGACTGGGATTTTAGTCATGTGGTGAACCTGGGCAAAGCTGTGGTGGCTGTGTGCGACCGCACGCGCAAGCGGTACCGCAAGAACCCGGAGATTATGGGGGTCAGCCCCTTTAAGGAGCTCGTGGGCACCATGTTCCCGAGCTTCGAGGCCGACGCCAAGGCGATCATTGAGCGAATCGTGCAAAAGGCCAAGGACCGCGGTCTCGAGGTCAACCTGCAGGACGGCTTCGACCTGTACAAGGAGCTCACCGACATTCGCAAAATCCACGTCGAGTCACTGCCGGGCAAGCCGTTTGCCTTCCACGTCGAGGGTCTGCTCGAAGAGTTTGTGTGGCGGTGGATCAAGGGCGCGCAGGAACGCATGGAGAACATCGTCGAGGAAGCCATCAAGCAGGACCAGTTCCAAGTGCGCGTGCAACAACCGGGCGACGTTCCGACGGACGATGAGCGGCACAGCGTGTCTATCATCGACACGTTCCAGGCCTTCAACCAGAGCGTCGACCAAATCTACCAGCTGGAGTGGGACGACGATACGCACCATGCCAAGTTCATGACGGCACTGGCCAAGGCCTTCACGGCAGGGATCGGGCGGTACTGCGAGATTGTCGAGCAGCGCTTCGCCAAGGAGATGGACCGCCCCTCAGCGCAAGAGCTGGCGGACTCTACGAAGACGACACAGGAGCGCTGGATGCAGTATGCCAAGGACGCATTGAGCAACAAGGAAAAGGTCGAGCCGTTCCAGTTTTACGCCGAGTCGTTTGTCAAGCTCAACAACATTGAGTACGGCATGCAGGCGCTGGATGCCCTGGAAAAGGCGGTCAACGTCGATGGGTGCGCCGAGGTCTTGAAGCGGGAAAACGGGCCCGCCAAGCCCGTGGACCGGCGCAACACCAAGTACGTGTTCACGATCAAGATTGTCGAGGCCGAGGACCTCAAGGCGTGCGACCCGACGGGCACGAGCGACCCGTACGTCGTGCTGGGCGACGAGTACCAGAAGCGGCTGGCCAAGACGCGCATCATTATGCGCAACCTCAACCCGCGCTGGGACGAGTCGGTCGAGATCACGGTGTCGGGGCCGCTCAACATTATTGCCACGATCTGGGACTACGACACCTTTGGCGACCACGACTTTGTGGGCCGTACGTCACTGAAGCTCGACCCGCTGCACTTTAGCGACTACCTGCCGCGCGAGTTCTGGCTGGACCTCGATACGCAGGGCCGGCTGCTGCTGCGCGTCAGCATGGAGGGTGAGCGCGATGACATCCAGTTCCACTTTGGCAAGGCGTTCCGCCACCTCAAGCGGACGGAGCGTGACATGGTGCGCAAGGTCACGGACAAGCTGGTGGCGTACATCAATGCGTCGCTGTCGTACGAGGCCCTGAAGAGTCTGCTGAACCGAGGGTCGCTGCTCGCCACGTCCGTGGCGGCGCTGTGGCAGAAGCGCACCGCGTCCAAGACGCAGCCGCTGACGCAAGCCGACATTGAGAACACGCTGCAGCCGCTGTTTACGTACTTTAACGAGAACTTTGCCATTATGAACCAGACGCTGACGCACGCCACCATGATGGCCGTCATGACGCGGCTGTGGAAAGAGGCGCTCATGGCCATTGAGGGCCTGCTCGTCCCCCCTCTGTCCGAAAAGCCGTCCACGCAAAAGCCCCTGACACAGGCCGAGATTGACGTCGTCTACAAGTGGCTCGAGATGCTGTTTGACTTTTTCCACGCGCGCAACGACCACGGCGAGGTGCTGGGCGTGCCAGCCGACATTCTCAAGTCGCCCAAGTACCACGAGCTCGCGTCGCTCAACTTTTTCTACTTTGAGACGACCGAGAATCTGATACGGACGTCGGAGCGCATGGCCGCGGCCACGGCGCAGCGCGCCCAGCAGCAGCTGCAGCAGCAGCAGCAACAGCTCCCTGCCAACGGCATCGTCCCGGGGCTGACCATGTCGGGCCGGCACTTGTCGGCGCCGCCCGGGTTTGGCCCTGGCGCGGCCGGGGGTGGCGCGTTTGCCAGCATGGGCACGATTCGCCGCGGCAAGAGCATCATGATGAGCCGCAACCTGGGCACGATGCGGCGCGCCAAGGAAGAGAAGCGCAAGGACGCGCAGGCCGACCCGTCGGACGACATGATTCTGCGTATTCTGCGGATGCGGCCGGAGGCAGCAATGTACCTCAAAGAGCGGCACCGGCAGAAGGAGCGCATGGCGGCACACCAGGCGGCGGCGATGATTGTGCGCCAGAGCATCAGCCAGGGGTGGACGGGCCCGGCGTTTGGCGGAGCCATGTACAGCCGCAACAACCTACCGCTGCGGTAGGAGGTATCGTGCGACGAGGTTGAAAAAAACAAAAAAACAAAGAAAACAACAACGTGAATGGCTATGTATGGAGCCAGCGAATACTAACGACGAATGATTTTTTTCTCTTTGGATTACTGGGGTATTCTTTATTATGTCACCATCTGACACGTTTTTTGGCATGTTTGGTCTATCTTTCGGGTATTCGGCAGGGCCACTGTTTCGGGAGCATCTAGCAGTTTGATTTGATTTGGGTTTTGCTTTTGCTCCTCTTGTCCTTTTTATGTTTTGTTTTCGGAGTAATTACCCCTTTTGCGCACACATGTTCCTCGTCTTCACAGCGTCTATCAGCGCTGCAGTTTGAATGTTCTTTGTTCTTTTGCTTCTTCTCTATTTCTTTACGCTTTTTGGAATGTATCATGAGCGTCTCGAGCATCTAATGATTGCATGGACTTTTTGGTCAACCTAGTTCACGTCTGACGTAGATTGCAGTTCGGTGCGTGTTTCCGGCGCTTCCACCACTAAGTCCGGCCCAGCCTCCCTTCCGCCGAATGCCGGCGTTGCCATTGGTTCGGCTCGCTCGTGTCAGCCAACATCACTTTTTGTCATCCTCACATGTGGCACGCGAAGCTGACGTTGATAAATAGTCTGCCCATCGTCCGGATCTGTCTTGTTGCTCTGCCTTCTTCTCATTCCTGTTCTTGGCTGTCACCGCTTCTAGTCCGCATCAACGACGACCTTGTTCCCATCTCAAATCGTCGTCCGCCTCCTCGCCCACCATGTCTCTTGTTCACACCGTCCTCTTGCAGTTCAAGGAAGATGCTGCTCCTGAGACGGTCAAGGAGGTGAGTCGGACGGCAGCACCGCGTTTTCTTTTGAAATGTGCTCGTCCACCGCTGACAAGCCAGGCCTGCGATCGCTTCTTGTCTCTCAAAACGGCCTGCCTCCATGCGGCCACACAGCAGCCCTACATTCTGTCCATCAAGGGCGGTCGCGACAACTCGGCCGAGGGCATGCAGGGCGGGATCACGCACGGATTCGTGGTGGAGTTTGCCACGGCGGCGGACCGCGACTACTACGCGAAGAACGACCCGGCGCACCTGGCGTATGCGGCGTCGCTGCGCGCGCTGGTGACCAAGGCGGTGGTGGTGGACTTTGCCGACGGAGTGTACTAGGCTGGGCAGTGGAGAGGAGTGCCAGAGGTATGAAGGGCTTCACCTCGATGCAAAATGCAATTGCATAAAAACAGTAAATCTATAAAAACACATCACAGATATATCGCAAAGTGAAAGAAAAAAACCATACAAAATAGCATGCCAAAGTCGTGTCCATGTCATCCGTAATTCGTGGGCGCTTTGTGCCACTGCATTCATCTCTTATGACGGGATATGTAGTCGCCGCAAGGTGTCAAGCCTATCTTGTCAACTCAATGCCCACCCTCTGAACGTATCCCCTTCTCCTCTCCTACATTACGCATCCGCTTCGCTTGTCGGGATGGCGGTGTACACGAGCGGCTGTCGCTCGGCATCTTGCCAGCTGGCAAGTCGTGTTGTCTGCTTGCCAGCCTTGGTGCTGCGCTGCCTGCTCTGTTTGGCAGCGGCCGCCTCGTCGCGCCGCCGGTCGCGCCAGAGCAGGACCTGTATGGCGACGGTGACGAGCACCATGAGGACCTGCAGCGTAATGGACCACGTGTAGCCGCGGCGGGCGGCGGGGAAATCGGTGGTGCGCCAGACAAAGTTGGGTGCGAGAGCCTGCAGGGCATACGCCAAATCATTGGCCATGGCGACGATGAGGGCACGCTTCTCGGTGTCGGCGGAGCAAATCTCGTTGATCCAGATGAGGATGAGCGGGCCGGCGCCGCCGCCAATGTCGCTGAACCAGTAGACGACTTTGCGCGCGTGGATGTTCTCGTAGAGCGGCATTCGGAGGAACGCGATCGCAAACCCGACGTGGATCACGGCGCCAATGTAAATAAACGGCCAGCGGCGGACGGAGCCACGTAGGGCGTCAGAGAGCCAGCCCCAGACGAGGGACATGGCGATGAGGATGCCGGTGCAGACCAGCGGGACTGTCATGTCAGCGCCGCACGGAGGGACGGGCTTGATGCAGCAACAACGGTGGAGAAAGACCTACGACTGTTGATCTGGCCAATGGTAAAGGACACGCCCGGCACCGGAGGCGGGTCGGCATTGAAGCTCTTGAGCCAGTAGCCCATGGCATTTTGGTAGCCGCCGTTGTTCCACAGAATGTAGAGCAGCGGCAGCAAGTACGTGTGCCAACTGCGGACGATGCGGCGCACTTTCTCGCGGGTCCAGGGCTGCTTGCCCGCGCGGCCAATGGCCTGCATGCGGTCCACAGACAGCTGCTGCTCCGCTTCGGACAGCCACCAGGTGCGGTCGCCGCTCTGGGGTAGGTGGGGGAAGAAGACGTAGCCGAGGAGGGCCAGTGGGAGTGTAATGAAGCCTGGTGGTCAGCAGCGAGGATCAACGACAACCACGGGAATGCTTGGACTGGACGTACCATCAACAACAAACAGCCAGCGCCCTAACAACGTTAGCCAGACGGACGGATATGACGAGAAAACAACAGAGTCCACAGAGTCCTGGGACACTTACACCCCGACAAGCCGTGCACCCCGTGCAGCCGCTCGTAGGCGGCCGCCTGCAGGAACCCGCTGAACAGCTTGCCCACCGAGCCGGACAGCCAAAAGAGCATCGTCCGCTTGCCCAGCTCCGGCGGCGTGTAGATGGACCCCAGCAGATAATGGATGCTCGGGTAGAACCCAGACTCAAACAGGCCCACAAAGAACCGCAGCAGGTACAGCGCGTGCGGGGACTGCACCGTCGCGGCACACACCGTCGCCAGCCCCCAGCCGACCTCCAGGGACGGGATCACCCAGCGCGGGCTGACGCGCGTGATGAGCAGCGTCGCCGGGATCTGGCCGAGCACGTAGCCGGCCGTCCAGAGCGACGTGCTCGTCACCAGCTCGTTGCCGTCCATGTGCAGCTCCTCCTTCATGCCGGACAGAAAGGCGTTGTACACGTTGGTCTGGTCGAGCGTCTTGAGAAAGTAGCCGATGGAGGCAAACGTCAGCACGACCGCGTCGACCTTGTGCAGCAGACGACGCTCGGCCGGCGGGCGGTCCCACGTGTCCCAGACGTAGCTGCGCCACGTTGCATGGGGAGCCGGCGTGGTGGGGCGCGACGGGTGCTTGTTGTCGTCGTCGAGGTCCAGATCGAGGTCAAGATCGAGGTCGACGGTCGAGTTGCTCCGGCTGCTCTCGCCGCCGTCGTCGAGCAGCCGCGCCGAGTCAAGGCCGTCCTCGTCTCGTTGGTAGCTCTTCATGGTCGGCAGTGGTTGGAGACAGATGCTCGTCGTGTTGTCGTCGGGCCTGCCGTGCTCGTGTCGTCCGTCCTGCTCGCTTGGCTCGTCATAAACGTCAAAGTCGTCTTGAGCCATCACGAAGGGCCGGCGATGGCTCTGCGGCCATACTCATACCAATGTCGTTATGGCCCAGCGTGCTTGCATGCGAGCGCCCGTGCTGTCCATTACAAACCAAGCAGAGACTCTCTGGCACAGCTTGTCTCAGGCACAGACAAGCCCGCTGACCGCTGTCTCATGTTGCTGCTCTTGTGCCATTTGTGCCATTTCGTGCCATGTTGTGCCATTTGGGGCTGCTGTTCCGAGTCGTCAAATGGGCAGGCGCCCCCTGACGCAGATGTTGCCATATGCCGTTGCGGTTGCGTTACCCACTAGCACACCACCTCATAGGCGCAGGAAGGCGCATATAAGAGCTTCATGTGACGGGGTTACAGGAAGGAAGGAGCGACTTGACAAACATGCAACAAGCGGGGTTATTGAGCGCAACTCGCTTTTGCAAATAAAAAAAATACAACAGCTGGCGATCTTCGATCCTTCAGGGCTGGGGCCGTACCTTGTTGCGACTCTGATTGCATTTGTCAGGTTTTATCATTTGAAGCCAGTGTAAGTGATGTGCATGAAGCGAACGTGTGTATATAGACGCACGAGTTGAATCCAAAGCGAACGTATGGTATTCCCACAGTCCCTCGCCAGATTTTAGCGTGACTTCCCCAGATTGACAGCCCCGTAACTCCCGTTCTACCTCCCGAGCTTTCCGAGCTTGCCGAATATCTATGCGCGTCTTGCCATCTACAAAACCGTAGACATCCCCCGGTTTACAGCCGATCGCTACTTTCTGTTCTTTTCTTCCTACATCGATTATCTTTGTACGAATCGAGGATATCGAGGATACAGACTCAGGCGGGCCCACGACACGACCGTGGCGACTCGGCATAAGAAACGGCTCCTCTGGAAAACACAACGATGAAGACAGTTTTCTTTTCCTTTTCTTCTCGGCCTCTGTCACCAAGGACTACCTCCAAGAGTTAGTCTATCGGATACACAAAGCGCACCTGTTCTCGTGCGTTTACGTTGTCCTGTTCCGATTCAAGACTTGGAGCACCAGCACAGTGCTCGCTTTCGTTCTGCAAGAAGCCTTGCAAATATGATTGTGCTAGCAAGCTGCTCGTGCACTGAGCGCCATCTATCATTTTGACAATGTCGAGAGAACGAGTGTGCTGTTGACATGCTTTGCCTTTTTCCTGCACTGTGTTCGCCACCTCCCAGCCGTCCAGAAGCCATCTCTCAGCATCCTCTTCAACCGTGCGTCCCATGTAATACGGCATGCTATTCAGACCAACCGCTATTATGTCGACTCCCGGACGACACCTAATTCGATTCACGCCACTTGCAGAGGCCGTTTGGACTTGGTGATTGGCCACCCGCCAACAACATCCAAAAGAAGTACACGAGCTCGACGACCTACATAGACAGATTTGACAGTCCCGGACCCGTTTGCGCCAGAGCAAATAGGACAGCTGTCGACGACCCTTGGTGACCCTCGGTGAAGTCCGATGCGTACCGTCTCCTGTCGATTTTTGGCGTCAGCTCCAACTGCGACCTCCGACGGACTCTCGATGGGTTGCACCCAACCCAACACCCACGCCAAGTCTGTGGCCCTCTACAGTCATTGCGCGGGTCGTGTAAGCAGACAACAATGCCTGTCTTGCCGGTGAGGCCGGGCACGATATGATGGACTTTTTGTTGCTCCCGGCTGGCGAATTTGCGCCCGGCGTCATAACGTTCCCCGATTGTGGAAGGCAGCTCAAAAAGACGAATATTAATTTTTGGTGGCGGCTGCCAAATATGGGAAAGGCAGCGTACCTCACCTCGACGATTCCAACAAACCTGACCAGGGCTTCTTTTTCCTCCGGCAAGCTAGCCAGGTAATCCATCCATCTCTCCGGTCTTACTTTGATAAAGAGGGAGCAAATGAAGATCGTTGTGCCTTCACCAAGGAACATGCGACAAAGGCACACGTATCAATGATGGTTGCCTGACAGTCGGTCATTTGGTGATCGAGATGATTGGTGGCTTGCAGCGTCGGGGTCGTATTTCCAATCGCCGTGTCGCTTATGCTTTCTTGCCGGAGGCATAAAACAGTGTCCCAAACTCCGGGGTGCGCACACAACGAGGAATGGCTGAAAGAGAGGATCCAGGCGATTCAATGCATATATAAATGGCATTCCCTCCTCCCCCAAACCGACCTCAGGTTTTCACATATCCAATCGACTTCTGCTGCGGCACAGCTCGCCGTGGGTTGGGTGACTTCAGATTCGTGCATTTGTGACTCGCCAACAGTCCCATTTTCCCGGGAAAATAGATACGAAAGAGACCATGGTCGCCTTTATCCAAACTCGATCCCATCGTTATACCCGGTTTTACTCGCTATCCCGTTCTCGTTGTCGTCACATGGTTCGTTTACCGTTTGTGTGTTGCACTTTGTTGTCGTGTCAGAGGTTGATATATATTTCTTTATTATGCCATTTGTGTAATATGCCCAAGATTACCGGAAAGAGAGGAACAGAAAAAAATACACCAAAAAAGATATACAAAACAAGACCACTATTACCAAAATAGGACAAAGAGCAAGGTATGCAACAAAATAAAAATAAAAATCCGCAACACAATGCTAAATCACTACAGAAATTAAACAGTTGTCGTATCCTCATCTTCGGCGTCGAGTCAAGGCCGGTGACCGCCCCGGTCATACGATTTTCGACAGCTTGAGGAGACCGCCCTCTGTGGACGACAACGACGACCGCGACCCGCGCGCACACCCGTAGCACCACGTCAGCAGACGGTTCACGATAAACAGGCCGATGATGAGGCCGATGGCGCCCATGCCGAACCAGGTCCAGGGCCGCGTGCCGATCCACATGAGGGCCTTGGCGTCGCCCTGGTGCCAGGTGGCGCTCTCGAGGTCGGTGATGAAGGGGTTGAGCTCGGTGCCGTTGATGACGCCAATGGTGCGGGCGTGCAGGGCGTAGGGCGGGGTCTGCAGGTAGTCCTTGACGACCATGGTCAGGAACATGGGGCCGGCGGAGATCATGATGACGGCGTACGGCTGCCAGCGGGCCCAGAAGTGGGTGAGGGCGTTGTAGAGCGGCAGCTGGGCAATGGCGGACGCATAGGCCGGGTGGCGTGCGGAGGCGATCATAAAGTCGTTGGTGATGCCGGTGGGCAGCGTGGACTTGAAGAGGGCGCGGTGCTGGGCGGCGTCCGAGGTGTCGTCGGGGGTGGCCTCGATGCGCTCGAGCGGGAAGCTCGCGTTGCACCACGTGTCCATGTCGAGGTAGATGCCGCCGTAGTGGTACAGGACAAAGTAGCGGATGGCGTCGGCGCGCTGGATGGGGAAGACGTAGTTGTCCCAGACGTCGACGAACCAGGGATACTCCTCGGCCAGGAACGCGCGAGCCGACGCATCGGTCCAGAGCTGAAGAAACAACGTTAGCAAGACATACGACAACATATATCCAGGGGGAGAGGGCTTCTTGCGCATGATCCACAGTCGGACGGCTTACCTTGTACTCAAAGCCCTTGTAGGCGTCCTTGCACGACTGCTGCGACGCGCGCCACTTCTCCGGGACCACGTCGGTGGCCGTTGTCTGGTGCAGAATGCGCGGGATGGCGTTGCGCTTCGCAGCGGGCGGTGGCGGCGGCGGCGGCGGGAGCGGCACGCCGAGCGCGTTCTTGGCGGCGGTGACGCCGGCCGGGTCCCAGGCGTCGACGCTGGACGGGCCCGAGAGCACGACGCGGGGGCCAAAGAACTCCTTGTTGCGGCGCAGCAGGGTGATGAGGGGCTCAAAGGCCACGAGAAGAACGACGATGATCAGCAGGTCAATCAGCAGCAGCGTGGTGGTGCTTCGCCGCAGCCGACGCGCGAGCAGGGACAGGATGTTGCGGTGGCGTGGTGTTTGTGATGGCGAGTCGGGCCAGGCGGCCGTGTGCGACGAGGACGAAGAGTGCGAGGAGGAGGACGAGAGAGATGACAGCGACGACAGCGAGGGCGAGCTCCAGGACGGGCGGTCGTGGTCGTGGCGGTCCTTGTCGTTGTCGACGAGCTCGTAGCGCGCCGGCGACACCATGCCGCGGATGTAGCCCCAGAGAGACGGCATGGTGGAGGGGGTGGGCGAGGGTGGGCGAGCGCGAGGGCGTGTGGCCGCTGGGAGAAGAGAGAAGAGGAGTCGTGTGACTGGCGACAATTGACGGTCGGAGATGATTGTTTCGGGACAACGTCGACGTTTGCAAACGGCAGGCGCAAATGTGACGGACGATACGCCTGCTGTGAGCGCCGATTCAAGGAGGGAAGGACGTGCCGCAGTAAGGGAGAAGTCGCGGAAGGCAGTCGTGGTGGAATTAGGGGGAAAAGGGGAAGGAGCAGAGAGGAAAAGTGAAGAACACGGGGTAAAGAGGGAAGGAGAGAAAAAGACGAAAAGGAAAGAAGAAAAAAGACAAAAGACACACAAACAATCGTGTCAGTCGCGAAGCATCTCGAGTATTGGGAAAGGGAGAAGAAGGAATAGAGCAAAGCGAACAAAAGGAACAATAGGAACAAGAGCAAAAAGGAACAAAAAGAACAAGAGAAGGCCTTTTGCTTTTCAGTATGGATCTTGCACGACAAAACGAGCCAAGACAAGAAAGAGCAAAGGAGCAAAGGAGTCAACCACTAAGACCAGGGGACTCGCGAAAACCCACTTGTCTAAGACGTCCAGAATACAACATACAATGTACGCCCTGAAATGGAAACGGGCCCGACGAAAATTGAGAATGCAAACTAGCCCGCGGAAAAAAAAAATCACAAGACGGATGGCGGAGACTGCAGGCGTGCTTCAGGCGCCACAGTCACGCTGCAGTGGCCCTGCCCGCCGACGTCAGCGTGCACATGGCCCCTGAGAGAACCGAGCAATGGACTAATTACTGGTCGGACGATGGTCGAGAAACGGTCGAGAGGCGACAGGCGACTGGCGACTGGCGACTCCGTCATGCTAAGCTTCGCTTGGCGCCAAACACGCGTGTTGTGGTGCCCGTCCACTTTGCCCTGTCTCGTTCTCTTGCCTCCTTACTGAGAGGAGAGAGGGTACGTACTCTTTAGTCTTTTCTCTCCAAATCGTCCCCCCGGAAATTGGATCACCGTTTTGCCTTGTATTGCCGGCTTTCCATGCTTGTCAGCCTCCTGTATCTTAACTTTTACCTGTCTTACGTGCAATCTTGCCCATCCTGCAGGTATCATTTTCTTTGCGTCTCTTCCACAGAACACTTCCGCTCTGGTGAAAGGAACCTTTGTCTTTGTTGGTCATTTTCGCTTTCTCCCTTAGCACCATTAAGTACTTGTATCTCCAAGTCTCTTTGCTGCCAGAGGGCGATTACGGGGACACAAAACCTATGAGGAGGACAAGGGCGCAACTTGGACGCTTAGGGGCACAACGATCGGTTGGGCAAGGCGGGGCGACGCGCTAGCGGGTTTAGGGTTAGGGATCTGGTGTTAGGGGCTGATGTTAGGCTGTTGTATGTTGTATGTTTTGTCCTTTGAAGAAAATAATTAATTAATTAATTAATTAAATTAAAAAAATCACTACTTCGTTGGAGTATTTCTCCCACTGTCTTCTTAGGCCTAATTTGCCTTTGCAGATCCACCTCTGACAGCTGTTCCATACGAAACACTTTGTTGACCTGGAACCCGCCCCAGCGCAACGCGCCAAGAAAGGGGGCCTCGGGGGCCTCCTACTTTCACGACGGAATGACGACAACACTCAAAATACGGTTGGTCGCAGCAACTCGCCTAAAGTCGCCTGCAACACGGCGTGCTCCGTTCTCTGCCCGCACCCCTTATTTTTGTTAGGGCGCCCTCAACTGTTAAGGTTAAAAAAAAAAAAAAAAAAAAAAGGAAAAGAAAAGAAGAGAAAAAAAAAGAGGCAAACACGCACCCAACGGCATGTCGGCGTGTGCTTTGCACCGTCTTGCGCAAGTCGTCGAAGCAGCCACTGAGACACTGAAACTGGACCATGGCCCTGCAGTTGTCAGAGTTGTTTCTGACAACCGGCAACACAACCCGGAAACAGGGTTCTTGACTTCTCGACGACCACGGGCTGAGCCTCGATGGCGACGACGCCACTCGCCGCAGCAAAGCACTGCAGTTCACCATGCGCCGTATCGGTGCGATTGTGCGAGACAGGAGAACCAGACGACCCGGCCTTCCATTGTCTCTTCTGTCCTTCTGCAGAGTTTCCGGACCGGCGAATTTGTGCTGTATCCGGTCCCGTTTTCCCCTGCTCCCGTACCCAGACTCCATACCCGCAGTACAGGTCCGACGGCTTTCCATTCATTGCCTCGCATTCATGCCCCCATTCTGTCGTCAGGCCCATGCACAGACACACGTTTTGATTCGTCTCTGCGCCTGATTCGTTCCGTCCACAAATCCCAGTTGCTTCTTTCGACAGCATTCGTCATTCTGCATGTTGGTTTTGCATTTCCTATTTCTCCTTTTGGCTTCGCCTACGACTCGCACGCTCGCCCGGCTTCTCACTTCCGCCGTTGGCACGGCGTCCTCACCAGAGCATTGCCAGAGTCTTTCGGCCACTTGCCCAATTTGTTTGCACTACTCTCTCTGGGGAGAGCAATTACAGAAACACCGACGAGCCCAGGAGCCGCAAACCCGACCTCTTTCGCCTCGTTAGACCTGATGACGTTGCAAAGTGTGCGAGAAGTAGAAAAACACAAAGACCGTGTGCATGGCCATGGTAAGAGTGCCACTGTCTGTTGATATCAGAATCGTATTTACTCCGTGCAGCGTGACTGAAAGCATTGGTAACGTATCGCACAACATGAGCTGATGAGGCACCTTCGTCTGATCTACCCCTCTTCTCCCCTCCTCTACGACGCATCTGTCTACGTATCTTTTATCATAACTTGGTCGGCACCTTGATGCTACGACAAGTACGAAAGTGTTCTGTGATCAGGCTGGTGAGAACGGAACTAACAAAACGGAGCGAAAGCGATAGCGACGGAAGCTAAACGGACTAAACGGACTAAACGGATTGAAAGCCAACATGTGAAGAAACACGTCGTAGAGGCAAGAAAACGGCAACAGTGGCCCAGACGGCAAGGCCATGTGGGTACTTTCATGTTGCCGCATCGACCAATCAGCGTCGTGGTGACGCGTGGATAAATTGCGTTTTGTGGGCCACATGTGGGGATTCATTGGCCAAAAACCCAACAAACGACAGAAAAGACGTTCCCTAATTCAGAAGGTGACGCGGCCGTCACAGCAAGGTAGATCGCTTCCAGGTTTTCCTACTTTTGTCGTCTTCGTTGGTCTTTGCCGTTCGATGTCTTGGCCAACAGGCCAACACCTTCAACCAAACCTCACAAGCACACCAGTGTGCACTTTCCTTGTTTCGCGCAACGCAGGTTTGATGGCAATCGAACACAAACGCCAGCATCGGAATGTCGATCTGCAGAGTCTATTGTCTTGGCGGTCTCTCTAAAATACATCGTAGATGTCCATACCACAAGACTCATTAGGGCGAGGCTGCCCGCCAACTGCCCAGCTCCCTCGAGTCTCTTTGAATTGTCCAGTGTCTCAACTAGAAAGCTTAACATCCAGACTGCCAGTCGAGTCGGGAGCACGGCTTGGAGATGCTTGTTTGGTGTTCTCCAGACATTTAACTCCACAAATGTTGACAGCGGCCGTGGAAACTGCCCTGCCACAATATCTGAACGTCCACATCCACATAGCATAGGCAACGTAGTCTTACAATGGGTTTCCGTTCTCCATATACTCGTATTATTGCCCCTTTTACCTCCTGCGCTGTTCCTGCGTCTTTGCCCTGCGTCTGCTGTACGTCGGTCACGTTGTACCCACTCACCTCTGGTCCCATGCATTGTCCATCTCACACTGCATCTCACACTGCATCTCACACTGCATCTTACACGGCAGACTGCAAGTGGACAGTGCATTGTCCACGGCAGCTTGCTCTGCTTTCGTCGTGGCCCGTTCTGAAGAGACGAAAAGCGTGGAGCACAAGTGCAGCTGCCCCTATTCTAATGCACCTCCAAGGAAGAAGGTGCGTTTTTCATTGATATGTGTTCTTCTTGCTTCCAACATGCCCTTCTCCTCTACGTAGTGATACGCTGGACGTTACGCATTACGCGTGTTTCTATTTTTGTTCTTGCCGGGCAATAAGATCAACAGATCTCCCAGGAATAAGAAATCGTCTCAAACTCTAACGTCAATAATAAGCAAAAGCATGATCACCATATCATATCATCACGTCTCTCCACCCATTATTCGGTAAACTCAGCCTCAAATCCGTTTTTGAGACTTGGCATGAACAAAACTGATAATGTTAATCAGTAAAGGACATTTGGTAGTGGACGGGATCGAGGGACGTTCCTTGAATACCAACAGGACCATGGACGCTGGCTTCCGGCGTCGGTAGATGCCGGAAATCTCAGCAGACGGTATCTCTCAGCGCAGGTAGTCGATCACGAGTGGCGTCCACCCACTTGGGTGCCCTCGTCAAGTGCCCTCGTCAAAGTTTCGTCCAGCCAGGTACGGCACTCCATATGCAATCCGTCTTACCTGAAACAGCTGGCTGTTGGGCGCAATGATCACGATGCTGTCGATGGCAGATGTATATTCGCCCGGCGCGTTGGCCCCAGACGGTTGGCCGCCTCGTTGCTGACGATGACGGCGAGGATAGCGTTGCCTACTTTGCGCTGGCATTGTTATCACAGCCGGTGGTATGGCCACTCTCTGAAGCATGACGAGCAAGGCTCCTTGTGGAAAGAGTGAATTTTATGCGCCGCCCAGAAAAACGACATACAGAGGAAGAAAACGAGAACGGTCGAGATGATGTCAGTCGGTCCGGAGAGGGACGAGTGACGAGAGGAGGATGAAGTTAACAAAACGAGAGGTGGCGTGCGTCCGTGCCAACCGCTACGCTACCGAGACTATTACCGGCCAACTCCAGACGCAGGTCGGAGTGTAGAGCTGGTAGTATTGTCGAGTGACAGAAATTGTGTTTATTAAAAGAAGATACAGCTGTATGCTCAACATGTTGTAGGTCGCGACATTACCAGTCCTTTTGCCATGCTATCTTCGTGTGGCAACGTTTAGTAATGTTCATATCCCGGCATGTTGATGCTGTCGACCGTGACTGCTACCGGGAGTATGCTTTCTATGCTGCGTAAGGGAGATGTGTTACGATGAATAGAGAACTAACATTTGTGGGAAATGTGTACCTGTCAAGTCGTCTGTTTATTTCTTATTTCTTATTTTTATTATTATTATTTTTTTTATGAAAAGACACAAAGGTGTATTTCATAAATAAAATAAAGAGAATAAGAGTACTCACGAACACAGCTCATGAAGCAATGAGGTATCATCTAATAGGATATCATTTGAAAGAATACTTGGCTATAGCGCTGCCTGTAAATTGTAGACGTTCAAGACACGCATTGTTTACATCCAAAGAGTACCATTGCAGCAACCCTCGATACTGTCACGGGAACTGATTCCATATGGCCGTCTCTCCTCTTTTTTTCTTCTGAAAATATAATGTCATCTAATTTATATGCATAGCCTTATTGTACTTTGTTAATACATGATAAAGAATGCACGCAGGTCGTCCCTGCTTCACTTTCTTCTTGTAATAAGGCTGAAGAGGTGGATCCAAACCAAACTAGCGCTGTTTCGGTGCCTTGAGTTCGACCAGTGTATCTTAGTGGGGACCTGCCAAATCCGCCAGCCAGTTTGGTTGCCACAATTTAACGTCATGTCGACCTCACTGCACGACTCTTCTTCTGTCCCCGTTTCGCTTTCCGACACCGCAGTTGTCTACCAGCCTCACCACCACAGAATGGCCACAGATGGACCGGCACCGACAACAATAGAGGACGCGCCTGTGTTGGCGTTTACACGCCTCACGCCGCCGGCCAAGTCGGACTCTGCCAATGCAGAGAGTTCGGCGTCCCCTCCTCCGGCTGTTGTCTTTCTCCACGGCGCCGAGTCCTGCCATCTTGAGTTTACGCGCGTGGCTGCGTGTCTGGAGGCCGACTACGACCTTTTGCTTGTTGACCTGCCGGGCCACTCGCGGTCCAGGCACATTCCCTTCAGCTTTGACAACACAATCCGTGGGCTGGCCCGACTCGTCACCGCGCACGTGGTCGCCCAAAAAGCCCACGTTGTCGGTCTGTCGCTGGGCGGCTTCCTTGCCCTCGAATGGGCCCGCCGCCATCCGGACCAGGTCCTCTCTGTCTGGTGCACCGGCTGCAGCCCCTTTACCGGCACGCGCCTGTGGTTTATGCAGCACCCGCGGCTGCTGAGCGGTCTCGTGACGCTGGCCGGGCAGCTGGCGACGGAGCGCATCTTTTGGGCGACGCTGGGCGGCGCGCAGCCCATCCCAGGGCTGCGGGACGAGGTGCAAAAGAACCAGAACATGGCGACGCTGCGGCCCGCGTACGAGGAGCTGGCCCTCGTCACAAACGACAACCTGGCGGCCATCCGCGGAAGCGTGCGCGTGGCGATTGTGGCCGGCGCCAAGATGGACAATGTGGACGATACGACGACCGCAGGCATCGTCTTGCGGCGACAGAACGCGGCCAGTGGCGCGTACGTCGTGCGCAACGCCATCCACTGGTGGTCCCTTCAGTTCCCGGAGCTGTTTGCCGAGGGCGTGCGCGCGTGGATCGAGGGCCGGCCGATGCCCGACGAATATGAGCCGTTGACGTGACGGCAGGCATCAAGACGTTGTTACCTCCCAGCGCCATCCATCGTACTTTTGCTCTACTCTGTTTTTCCACAACGTAAGTCATGCCCAAGCCAGCGCGGCCGCCATTGTACTTGCGTTGACGTTTAACTACCTAAAGTCACAGAACGGAGAGGTAATTAGATCGATAGAGTGACGAGTGCTCCGTTTTACCCCGTGCAGTAATAAAGATACATCTGTTGCTACATGTGCCGAGGCACCGAGTACGACATATTGTCGACTGGATTGCATTGTCAGTGTGTGTGGCTGGGCATGCCCCGTTATGATTGGCTGTGGTTTTGTCTTGATTTCCCCTTTGCCCCAGAATCACTACAACATGCCCTACACCGCATTGTTTCTGCCATTGTGAGCAACGGATCGCTGCAAGCAACGGCCGCATGCATGGAGCATGTTGAGGTCAGCAGGACCCCAACCATTCGCATTTGTTTCTTGTCAAATGGGCTGTAGATCGGAAAGGCTCTTAAGAACCAAGCATCTATACCCGTCAGGCTACAACGAGCTGCCACACACCCAAACGCCATGAGTTTCGAAAACGAGCAATATGCCGTCGCCGACGAGATCGCTGCGTTTTTCACAAAGACACCCGTGAGCCGCGAGGCGTGCGACAGCCTGGCCAAGGAACTGGTCGGCGGCGACAGCGTCGTCCCGGTCGCGGTGCAGGGCGCTTGTTCGTACACCGTCTACGCCGGCCATGAGTTAAGCCATGTCGTTCAGTTTCGCCTCCAGTCGCTCGAGCTCAAGGGGGAGACGGCAGCTCTCGCCCGGCGCATATTCGGGGCCTTGGCGCCCGACGTGTCCTTCCGACGGCAGCTCGGTGACGCGTCCATGGCCGATGCGGGCCGAGAGCCATTGCTCGTGTACACGATGACGCGCATACGAGGGATAAGCCGCCTGGACTTTGTGCTCGCACACGGCTTCCCCGAAAACTCACCGACCAACAAGATCCGACGGAAGACGCTGATCCAAGATGTGGCAAGGTATGTTGTTGGGTTCGTCTTTGCTTACTGTCTTGGGGAAATCCTCACACAATGTGGCACAGCTTCTTTGCTCTCGCGTGGAAAACGCCGCAGACGGTCGACACGGCCTATCGCGACCACATGGCCGCGACGTTTGAGACCGAACTGCACATCTTGCTCCGTGCCCTCCCCGACCGCTTCCATCCCGTCCTCCGCGCGACGCTGCGATCTCTGCCGGACATTCTCGCGCTTCCCATGGTTCTTCTCCACAAGGACTTGGGCGACTGCAACATCATGGTCGACGAGGCGTCTTGCCACCTGGTCGGCGTCATTGACTGGGCCGAGGCGGAGATCGGCCCCTTTGGCACCAACCTCCATTCCCTGCAAGATCTGATGAGCAAACTGCATCTCAAGAACGGATGGATCCGGTACGAGGACTACGACGATCTGGTGGCTTGTTTTTGGGAGACCCTGGACGGCGCGGTTGGCGGCCTGGACGAAGACACGAGGAAAGCCATCAAGGCGGCGCGCGTCTTGGGCTTGTTGCGGTCCTGGGCCTTCACCAGCCGGCTTGCCAATGAGCCCGCCCCGGTGCCCATCCGAGACGACGAGAGCGGGCGGTACAGGATGATGATTCTTGAGGGTCTGCTCCTGGACCCCGCGACACGATTCGAGGGATTGGAGGAGTGGATCGGAGCAGACGGGAGGGAAGACCTTTGAATTTGTCCGCGAGACAACGAGAGAGGTCGACACGGCCACCTGTGGAGAAGGGACATTATTTACATCAGCTGGCTCTCCATTTTCATCCTTGGACGCTGTTGCCTGTCGATCCTCAAAACCGTTTAATGTTGAAATTCAGAAGATGGTAGGAGGCAGACAGGATGTTCTGATATTGGCTTTCATTCCCACGTTGACGTGCTGATTTCTATCTCTTGGCCTCCATGACGACTGTTTTCCGCAACTGACGGCTTCAATGCTCTGGCCTCCTCAACGCCGACGTCTTCCAGCTGTTTCAAGAGAGCATCCTAGCGAACGTCAGGTATTGTTTATGCGTAGTGAGCAGGGCGTCTAACACGTACCAGAACACTCTCAAGAGTGGCAAAGTCGGGAGTCATCGACATTCGGTAGTTGGCCTTTCGCACAGCTTGGCATCGCAGAGCTGCGAGGATGGTTTCTTTGGGTGGAAGACTGTCCGTGTCTCTTGTTCGCGTCGGAGCAGGAATGGGAATTTCCCAGCTGTATTGTATCAGAATTGTCCGCTCCTTATCCGTCACACAGACGCCGGCAAACTGCTCGTCGGAGAGAAAGTGCAGAAGACGCCGGAACATGAGCTGCTCGGCCCAACTGCCGGCGATGGTGGCTAGGATGCTTTCTTCCATGGCGAGGCGGCCGAGTGCTGAGTGCTGCTGTGTGATGTCAAAATTATCACAACCAAACTGTTGGGGGTATGTTTGTCGGATAATGTCTTGGGAAACGACGACTCTTTTATTTGTGCTTTTATTTGTCCTTAATGGTCATGGCCGCGGCTTGTGACATGCGGTCAGCGAGACTTTCAGGCCATGACAAGTGCAAAGCAGCGTATTAGCAAGTACCGCAGAGAATGCACAATGTTTAGACCTTCCATCTATTTTGCCTCGCTCGCAGACCGTCATCTTCTCCGCCGTCCACAACACCGTATCCGCCTCGCCGGACCCCGTCCCACACCCAAAGAATGTTTGAAATGCTACCATAACAGCGGCGGTTCCGGCACGTCAGTGGATAGCGGCCGAACCCAAGGGACGGATGGCGCGGCCCGGGACGGACTACGTCCCCACGTCTTCCATTTGTGTTGTTCTCACCTGTCCTCAACCACAGTCCTCAACCACAATAGAGCACTCTCAGTATATGCAGCACACTCGAGCTAATGCTTGTTCGGCTTGCGGTGGTTGGCATCTGCTTCGGGACGCGGGAGGGCACATTGTTTCTTACAATTACCGAGAACGGGAAAACAGTTATGCATGTCCCCCACGTTTCCTCGATCGTCTGTCCGGCTGTGAAGGTTGATTGGCTGGTAAGACAGTTGAGAGAAGACAGTTGACAGCCCACACACACTCGTTTCCTTCGACCTCTTTCGTCGACCTAGGGTGGGGAGTTAGACGTCGGCCGCCTCATATTGTTTAGAAAATATGGACAGAACAAAAAGCGCCACAAAACACGCGTCTCAGCCACCAGCGGTCACCTATGAGGGCAAACTGTAGGCGCCAAACAGGCAAACAGCAGAGGGGGGTCACCTCGGTGGATGATCCGCCCTCCCGAAATGCAGGATTCTAGGAAATTGAAAACTCCTAGCACGTTGGTATTTCCGTTTCCAAAGAGATCCATTCTCACGACACCCGCATATTCTCTTATATACTCTTTTTTTCATATTGATTTTGCACTTCTCACTCGTGTAATTCCACTCCATTTGCATTTACTTTTGATAGCACTCACCCATATGCCATATACGCATTTATCTCTTCTGTGTTACGTGCGTGACAGGAAGCGCTGCGACCGCGGATATATTTATCTCCCGATGAAAAAACCAAAACAAAAAAGAACCAGACACGGCCAGATCCACAGAGATGAAATGCTCTCCTAACGCCCTGCAGACATGCCACGAAAAGTCGCTCCAGTCAGCCACAACCCGCCCTGCCCCGAAGATGCATTTCACGTCGACGACATCAGGGTCTTTGGCCTTGCGGCCTATAAGGCAGTCGTTGCGCAACAGGACATTATACAAACGGGACGAGAGGCCTGCAACACCATCCTGTCCTCTGTGCTACCGCGCGATGTCGCCCCGACCGTCACAAATTTCCTGTTGTCTGGCGCCCGCGGGCTCACCAAGAAGGACAAGGCCATCTTGTACAACTGCACGGCGCTTCGGCGGGTGGAGCGACAATGGGGCATCGAGGACATAGGCCGCTATGGCTGGCACCGCCATGGCAAGACGTTCTGCGACAGCCTGCGCACCTTGTCGAAGCAGCTCGCGTGGACAGAGGCGGCGCCGCTGGTCCGGCGGGTCATGTTCGACGGGGACGTCGGGCAGCACGGCGCAAAGGCGCTGGACCTGTCGCTGCAGCTGTGCCACGTCGAGACGATTCGACAAAACCCGGCGAGCATTACGCCGCTGGCTGGCATTGCCGACTTGCCGCCCGAACAGCAAGACAACTTCGAGCTGGACAGACACGGCTTTCTGCAGCGGTCCGTGGCCGGACAACGCAGATGGCTCCAGAACGAGGCACTGCGATTCAGAGTGCGGCTCGACGACCAGTCCGTGGCCCACGTCGCCGCCGACGGCGCGTTGTCTGAGGTGGCTGTCAATGTCTTTTTGCAGCACCTCACGCGCCACGCAAAAGCAGACGCAAAGGTCCTCTTTCGACGGGCAGCGGCGGGGAAAGACGACCTCTCGGGCGTACTGACCATCAGCGACACGGAACGGCGCTTCTTTGACTCGGTCGCCGCGCCGTTTCGGTGCCATGGCTGGTGGTACGTGGCTGTCTGGCCCGACGTGCGTCGCGCGCAGAGAACGGTGCTCGCTCTGTCGCAAAACGCTCCCCGCCGCCCGCTGCAGTGCCCGACGGAGACGGACGTACTTGTGCTCCCCGATGCGGCTCACGACAAGTTTGCGAGCAACTTCCTCGTCTTTCCTTGTCTCCGCGCCGTTGTGGCCGGTCTCGCCCGGTTCAACGGCGCAATACAACGTCACCAAATCTGCTGCAGCACCGATGTGCCGACTGTGGTCGCCGAGGTCAAGGAGATTGTGGCAGCATCGATTCTCCGATCACGCCAGGACAAGGCACGCGTGGAACACGATGCTGCTGCAAAACAGACACGAGACGCGGCAGAAGCTCCCGCAAGGCTGGGTATGTGTATTTGATTTTCGTCTAGGCAATCCGCCTCTTTTTTTTTTTTCTTTTTTTTTTTTCTCGTCTCATGTCCTTACCGTTACCGTTTAGATTCAGGCAGCTCGACGCGAGACAATCATCTCGAGCTTCTAAAAGGACTGCCGGCCCAGCATGACTTGAAAACCCTCGACGACGGGCAGCTGCTCAACGACGCCATCGTCAACTTTGGCCTCTACACCATCGGCAAGCGACATCCGAACAACACATTTTTCTTCAACTCGTTTCTCATAACGAATTGGCAGCTCCAGAGAGGAAAAGTGCAAGGACAGCCGTCCTGCGCCAAATGGACAAAAGGCACGGACCTCACCTCCTACGACTGCATCGTTGTACCGATCCATGACCCGGACCGTGTCCATTGGCTCGGCGCCATCTTGTGGCGCAACACACCAAAAGCGTCGACGAAGAAGAATGCCGACTGTGCTTTCAAGCTCACCATACTTGATTCACTCGGCGCGAACGCAAGTGGACACGACGCGTACCGCGCTGCTGTCAAGGCATGCCTGGCTCCCATCCGCATCATCGACCAACCGGCGGCTCGTGTGCCGCAGCAGACCAACGCCTGGAGTTGCGGGGACCATTTGCTCCGCAACATTGACTCTGCCCTGCGCAGTCTGCGCGAGTTTACCAGGGCCGTGGCCAAGGGTGCCAGCCTGGAGTGGGAGAGGGAGATGGACGAAAAGAACCAACGTGCCACCCTCAAAAAGGCCGCGGAGGAAACCCTCAAGGAAAACCCCGACGAAACACTAAAGGCAGGCGACGCGGCAACCGAGTCTACGAATACCACACGCAGCGGAGCTTCCGCTTCCTGTGCGGACCTGTCAGTCGTACTCGACACGACCAGCACCGGTGGCATATCCGGGACGGCTGCAGACGAGGCCGTGTGTCAGGAGGCCAGCGTGGCCGAAATCGGTATGATGCCAAACACTCAGGTTGTCTTCTTGGATATTGATCCTACGAAACTAACCACATAAAAAGTCGACGGCTTGCGCGATACGCGCTTCTTGGCCCTCGCAAGACGATTGTTCACCGCATACCAGTCTTCGAGTCTGTCCAAGGCATACGACATCGAAGCAATTATCCAATCCGCAGAAAGCAGTCCACCCACGCAGTCGACGCCGTCCACATCCGTCCCGGTTACACCAACGGCAGCGGCGGTGGCGGCCGGCCAAAATAAGAGGAGAGCGCCGGAGACATTCCTAGCGCCTCAAAGAGGACCAAAGCGACTGGTTGCGGAGCCGTCGCCCGGCGCAGCGGCGCGCTCTGCCTCGCTTCCTCCACAGAGCTCGGTCGGCATTTCCGGCCTCCCCTCTCCTCCGCCATCCGACAGCTGGCGCCCAAGTACCAATACGGATCACTGTCTACCTGCTCTGGGCGTCGACGGCAGCAGCACCGGCACATGCAGAACCCAAGCAACACTGCATCTACCGTTTGATCCAGTACATGAATCGTCCGGTGGGGCGAAGTCGGCAACATCGGAAAGGTCGACCACCGACACCCCGACCCCATGTCCTTCCTGGAACATTGACGTCTCGTTGACCGACTATGATGTCGATATTGCCAACAATCACCAGTATCTCTGCTATAAGCGCCCACCTCTCCCTTCGTTGGTTATCTATGAGGAGGCCGTCCGTTTCCTCAAAGAAGGAGGAGGAGGAGGAGGAGGAGCGACGACGGGGTGGATCCATAAGATCTTGTCCGAGGTGCCCACTGTGTGCAACTGTCCCAAGGAGTTGTATGAAATGTCCAAATGCATCGACCGGGGCCAGCAGCTCGTGGAAGCGGGCCAGGAGTTTTTGCCAGACAGTGGCAGCATCGGCGAGCACATTTACATGCGAACACAGGAAGCAGGGCGGGCCAACGTGTTTGCGGACGATGCGTGGCGGTGGGAACAGGCTGTCATTGGTATTCCGAAGCGAGGGCCGTTTCTGTTTGGATGTACTTTTCCTCGGGATGGGCTGTCTCTCCGTGTCTTGCAAGAATGGGACGGGATCGGGACCGTCTACCTCGCTCCGCGACACGATGGCCATGTGTTGTTCATGGTATCGATTTCTCGGGAACCAGGATACACGCTGGCTCTGAGCCTGCTCGTCGTTAATTGAACAACCCTCCCCCCCCCTCCACCCAAAAAGCTATCATGCGAGTATCTTTCGTATGGTGCACGTCGATTGGATCCATAGGTAGTGATTGGCAGGCGCCACCTCTTCACCCTTCATTTCCTCTGTCCCCCATGCTTCGCGTCCCTTCCAACTTGAACAGCAGAGCAGGATCCCTTGAAGATCCTTCCATTCCACAATGCAAGGGTTGGGGTCAATATAAATCCACTCAAATCGAGGAACCGTCATCCATTCCTCTGTAAGTGTCCTCATCGCCGTAGTCATGATCCAAAGGTGTGTAGAGAGGCTCCCACGAAGCGCCACTGTACAGCTCTTTTGGCCGCACACCAAAAATAAAATTAGATATTATCTAAGCGGTATTGTTCAGGTCCAGGGCAATACGTACGCAGCTGGCCGGAAAAGGAATGCCGCAGACCGGAGCTCGTACGAACGACCCGTCAACTCGGTACATTCATCTCTCTGGTGCACGTGACTCACGTGAACTGTCGGCGAGAAACGCCCTGCGTCGTGTGATGTGCTTTTAGATAGGGCAACGATAGGTGTTGGGGTGGGAAGCATTGGCAATTGTTTTCGGACATCTGTGCTCGCAGTAGAGTTTTGTTTCTGCGGATCAGAACATGTTTTGTGCGGGGTCTTTTTCAGGTTCCAGAATGGCGTGGCGCGCCCGTCCGAGATAAGCCGAGTCCTAATGTGATTAGCCATGACCAGAATGTGCCAAAGCGGGGGTGTTTGCTGTCAATACTGCCTCGTTCTTTTCTTCTCCTCCTTTTCCTTTTTTATTTTTATTTTTTATTTTACAAAATATAACTACAAGGACTAAAGGGACAACAACTAGACAAAATCGAATACAACTATTTTGCGCAGGTCCATGGATAGCTATTGAGTAGCAAAGAATAGTGCGGTGTGAAAAAAACCACAAGTTTTACGGTTTTACGGTTTTACGGCACACCAGTGTACCTTGCATTCCCGTATACCAATGCCCGTGAGTTTTTGTCCCGATTCGATCAAGATTCTGCACATTGCGTTGCTTGCCAATCAGATCACCCCAGTATACTCAGAGCGGACAGGCCGCTTCATTTTGACTGCAACTACATCGTACGTCGCCCCCCCTCCCCCCCCTTCCCCCGGGCCCCACCAAAATCCGGAGAGGGCTGCTGGCGTTCGTATCTCGTACATATTTACTTTTTCGTTTCAAGGCTGGCGCAGTTCTCCCCGCTGACTTACAAGTCGGGTGGGCCAAGCGGTTGGTGCAAAAGGCAAGTCCCGTAGTCTAGGTGTTTCTTGACACAGAAAACGAGAGACGTTGGGGCCTCGACTTGCCTATTTTTTCTTAAAAAAATATGTACGCATGCCAGACGTCAATGTGATGCCTATAAATTTATTATCCTCCAACCTTGTCTCTCAGATGATTCTTATTATGTATGCAACACGGAATCGTCTCAGTGGACCGGCTTCGGTTCACTCGACATCATAAGCCGAGTACCTGCAACAAACCCCTTTCGACAACTTACACCCACAGTATTCGTACCCCATGTGGTTTCACCTAAATCTTTCATTTTTGCATTCAACACTTCTGTCTTTTACTCGAGTTTCTTCCCGTCTCTAACTCCTGTTGCTACCATCGACCTGTCCATCATGATCTTTACCCGCAAACGTAAGCCCATGCCGCTTCATCGGCACTCCTGCACAATTTGACCCTCACGCAACCGACCATTACTGACACAAGTTGCTCTTGTCCCTGTTTCTTTTGCAGGAGCCCTCTTGGCCTGTGATTTTTGCCGACACAGGAAGCGCCGATGCGACGGCAAGCAGCCATGTTCGACATGCTGCGAGTCGAACGTCGCCTGTTGCTACCAAATGTTGCCCATCGCGCGGTGAGTACGCATGTCTGTCTGAGCACTTGCTTTTGCTGTTTACAAAATTTGTTACAACCTTGGATTGTATTTTATTTCCCTTTTCTATATATATATTTAAAAGCATTGTCTGTTTTTCATTCTAACGAGTTTCGTTCTCAGTATCGAGATGCCCGCTGCAACGAATGAGGACGCTATGCAACGCCTAAGTCGAATAGAGGCTCTCTTGGAACACCAGGGCGAGCTGTTGCAACGCCTTCTCGACCGTGAGACCAACAACTCGTCCACGGCTCTTGCTCATGACACTGCCGTCAAGCCACCCGATCCACTCCTGGTACCTCCAGTCCCTGTGTCTGCGACCAGTACGAGTGACCTCGACTCCAGTAAGACGCTCGGCTCGTCGACAACCTCGCCACTGCACCTGTTTCCATGGCGAGTTGATGGATACCCATCGCCAGGCGCCGGTACGTCCGACGACCAGCAACAGCAAGCCGTCCACGACGCGAGAGCAAGCAACACCACCGCTCCTGCGCCAACGTTTAGTTTTTCCAATGATCTTTATTCGTTCCTCTCCAGCACCAACTCCTTTGTGACCGACGACAATGCACCGATTTCCAGTTTCAACAGTTTGCCGTCTATCGAGTAGGGGAGGGTGGGTTGGGCAGTGGGGTGTCTGTGAGAGTTCAAGGAGCATAGCGGCTTACAAACATGCAGCGGGCGTACATGTGTCTTTGATAACCCGGAACATTATGCTGGGAGGAATATTGTAGGAGGACGTCCTGGTGGAGGATTGCGGTAAAGATTGATACTCCTTGGTCCTTGAGAATGAAATCGACAGTCGTATTTACTGAAACCGTGATCATGAATAAATAGGCTCCTGTATTTGAGTGTGCGTGGATGATGCTTGTAACTGTGTCCCCGGCATCCAAGTTCTTTTTTGATGCCTCGAGAGAGGAACAGGCAAATACCTGTCCCCGAAGCCATTCTTGTCTTTCCATGCCACCCCGACGGTGTTTCCAGGTCTCGTATACGAATTGCTTCTCCTCTCAATTTCCCTCATTCCTTTCCTTTTTTTTGTTTGTTATTTCCCCCCACGGCTGTCATGTCTCCACTTCACCTGAGGCAGCCTTGGCCTCTTTTTATTTCATTAAAACATTTCCTCACAGTCGTCCAACTTTCACGTCCTCCTTCCTTTGCCTTTTCATTTAGTTACTCTGAAACACCGACAAACTAATATTCGCCTTTCAAAATCCTGGTTATTTTCAAATGCTTCTCGAATCACCGTCTGATAGTTCATTTTCTTCCTACCTGTTGCAATGTCTGGTATTCAGCACAATGAACAGAAACAGAAACATGCTCGTGCCAGCCGCAAGGGCGCACCTCGACTGTATTCCTGCCACTGTGGCAACAGGTACACGAGGCGTGAGCATCTTTTACGCCACCGGCTGAACCGTACGTCCACTCGACTCTCTTCTCCACCTTGGTACTTCCCATAACTGACGTCGAATACCGACACAACAGACGCCCCGAATGGGATATACGAGTGCGATATCGACAGCTGTGGAAAACGCTTTGTTCGCTGCGACCTACTAATCCGTCATAAAGAACGCCACTCCAAGAAAGGCTTCCTTCCACGCGCGCAAAACCCTCATGTCTTCATCCCTGACGGCGTATGGTACCACAGCCAGCTACCACCGCACAGAGTGACCCAAAATAACGACGGTGCGGCAGCAGCAAGCGCCGAACCAGGCGCTGCATCCACGGCACAAACGGCTGGCGGTAACGTACTGTCCCTGCCCACCATGGACCCTCTGTTCGACCCTCTGTTCGACCCTCTGTTCGACCCTCTGTTCGACCCTCTGTTCGACCCTCTGTTCGACCCTCTGTTCGACCCTCTGTTCGACCCTCTACCCGACATACCCAAAGACATTGTCGCCCTGCCGCCCCCTGCCTTTGCGTCGAGCTCGGCAGCGCCAGGATTGCCAACACTCGTGGTCCCGAATGCCTTTACTGGCACCGCCAGCGCCTGGCGTACTCCTACAATACCCGTTCAACCCACACTGGGAGCCTCTTTCCTCCCCCGAGACGATTCGTTTGACGCACCGGTTGGCCCGGCGGAGAGCCCGTCTTTCTCGTTTCCGGAGAGACACTTTGATTAGCCTCCATCCGTGGAGAAGCAATTGACAATGACTGCTTAAATGTTTGACCGGTCTGCCTCCTTATGTATTGCATCTTAATGTTGACGGTAAATGGACTTGTTGAGATATGCGGTCGTTTGCTGCTTTCATAAGTGGGTCCTTTATGCCAAGAGCTGGCACCTTCCTCGTATGCCGGAATCTCAAGACGAGGCGTTGACTGGAGTGATGTTTGCTCACTTATATTTATTTTAATTTATGTCCTTGGAGGCGTGTGAAAATGAGTCTACAGAGAAAATATGCCGTAGAGCACCAAAATGGTGACTAGGCATGTAGCCCCTGACGCTGTAAACAAACCATTTGGTGTGCCACTAAGTAAGGATCAACAGCCAGATCGATGTGCATATTGTGTCTGTGGCCGTGACGACATACATGTACAGAGTAGTGAATACCAATAACTACAATACCAAATACCAACATTTAAGCTATACTGACCTCGTTACCACTTGTGGCCGTAGCGTCCATACTTCCTTGTCAATGCAGCCTCACGATGTCCTGACCTCACCGTCACCATTCTGTTATATGTAGATTTATTCAATGTCAATAAGATCCCGGTAATCGTATTGTCCGCTCTCTGACTTGACTGACTTTCTCTTCAAATTTCCATCTCCAGAACCCGCATCCTATAGACCGTCCTCACCATCTTCTCACCATTTCCTCACCATCTCCTCACCTTCCGTGAATCGCTCCTTCCCAACTCGTCACCACCACCAACAATCACATCGCTCCTTCCTTTTCCCCCCAAATCACCAACATCGACCTTCCATCACCTTCTCCATGACATCAAGCCACGTTTATTCTGCCCATTCGAAAGGTGGCCTGTGCGAGTGTGCAAAAACGTTACCAGCTTAGCAAGTGTTTCATTCACCGCCCAGTCTGCCAGTTTTGTATAAAAGAAGGCTCTTCCCTCTTCGAAAATCTCTCGTCCATCTTCTCCTTTTCTATCTTCTCTTTAGAATCGACAGATCCAATACACCCACACAAGGCCTTCACTTCGTTCCTCGTTTTTTAACTTCACTTCTTTGACACTGGCTGTCTCTCTTCACAACTCTCATTCATCCTTCATACTACAATCTTTTCACTCCCAACCGACTATCACGATGCCTGCCTTCAAGCTCACCACCACCACTGCGGCTCTGGCTGGCCTCCTCTTCTCGGCCCCTGCCATGGCCACCTTCACCAACTCGTGCCGCAACATCTGCATCGCTTCCGACAGCTCCAACATCCTCGTCACCGAGTGCCTCATCTCGGGCGGCAACAACGGCAACCCCAACGACCAGCAGTACCAGTGGGCCGAGCTGGATCTGAACAAGATCCTCGGCTACCGCTCGCCCGAATTCCTCACGTACACCGAGAAGTATGTTGTCCTATCCCTTTCCCCCCTTTCTCCTCCGACGTGCTCAGCGTGACTGACGATATCCCAGTGGCGACTTCTCGGTCAACAACGTCCCCTGCTTCCTTTGCTCGATGTCGGGCAGCACCATCGACTGCACCTGCTCCGGCGGCAAAGTGTCGGCAGACCTCAGTATGTTCCCCCAACACTCTCAACTCCATCTTACTTTCTCCACCACATGCTGACAATGGTTTCTCTCTAGACACCTACATTGACGATGCCACGGGCGTCCTCTGCTTCGCGGACGACCAGTTTGGCCCTATCTGCGGCGTTCCCTCGTCGCGCACCTGCTAAGCGACAACACACGAGGGAAAACCGTGAGAACAAGAGATGGAGATAGTTCATTCACGGGAGAAGAACAGGGATTTAGCTGTTGAGAAGGGATTCTGTTTCATGTACTTGATTTCCACACGATCACGACACGACCAGTCTCTTCCAACTCATGTTTTCACATCTCCTTTTCTTTAGATATTTGCATGTCCCCTTCACAGGGGAAGGTCAATGGTTGCTCAGATAACGGTCAAATTCATTCACACAACTTTATATTCTTTTAAACAATCAACCAATCTAGCCAAAACGACCAAACTGATCCACCCCATTCACCATGACTACTTGCCTCCTTCTGCCCATCACACCTTATTGATATGAACATTGCTAAAACTTCCCGCGCCATCGTTGACTAGCAGCCCCGCCATGCCCTGCGGGAAGCTGTTGTCCACAGCGGTTACAGTAGTCGTCGTCTTCCCTGTAGCAGACGATACAGAGGCAGTCAGCTCGTGCCCATGGACGGTCAGTGACAAGTGGTACCAGGTGTTGCCGACGACGCCGCCCGGGTGGGCCACACTGGACAGCACCACCATAGCGTGCGCCTCGCGGGAGAGCGTCAGGTTGCCCGTGAAGCTGTTGATGGCAGCCGTGTAGCCCTTGAAGGCGTTGAGGCCATTCCACGGAGACGTGACACGGGCATTGAGCCCAACGACGCCCGAACTGCCGACAATCATGGCGTCTGCCGCCACCGTGTAGTCGGTCCACCCCGAGGAGCCTGTGACGGCGCGGGCGTCGATGTTGCCCACCGACCCCACCGAGTACGCGTCGCCGTCGACCGACCAGCTTCCGCCGAGGTCGAACCACCCCAGCTGTCCGTGGGCAGCAAAGTCGGCGCGGTACGGCAGGACGCCGACCGGTGCGGCGCCTGTGCGTTCCGAGCAGAGACCCGAGGCGCCCTCGCTGGACGGCGTGGTGTACCGGATCGTCCCGCCTTGGAGCGGGAGAAGGTGTGGGCTGTAGTTGGCGTTGCACGCGGCCGAGGCATTGCTGGCCGCCCAGGGGGCCGGCGACCACGACCAAGCGCCGGCGCCGTTCTTGTCGCTGTTGGTAAACACGGCCCGGCGGGTCGGCGGTGCCTGCGTGTCCGTCGCGTCGTCCCAGATGGCATGGCTGGACAAGACGAGCTGTTCGGTGCTGGGGTCCCAGATCATGTACGGACTGGAGCCCGCGTACATGTGGTCGGACACGACGGGGCTCCCGATGTCGGCGGCCCGCCACTCGGTGCCGTCGCCCGTCTTCACATGCACCGGGCACCCCGGCCGGCCGCACACCTCGTAGCTCATGGCATACTGGCCGCTGGGCAACCGCGCCACGGTGGCCATCCCGGGCCGGTCGCTCTGGGCGTCGCTGGCGACGTCCACGACCACGTCGCCCCACGAGTCGCCGCCGTCCGTCGACACGACGTGCACCAGCATCTGGCTGTGCGCCGTGTTCTGGCGCTCGTCGGAAAACACGGCCACCAGCCGGTTGTGCTTGTCGAGGTAGAGGAAGGGCTCCCAGATGCCGGCGCTCGGCGGACCGCCTGTCTGCCAGGGTCGGTGTCCCACAGCTTTCCACGTCGTGCCGTGGTCGGTCGACCGCCACGTGTAAAAGTTGGTCGTGCTCTTGTCCTGCGGCACGAGGTTGCCCACCAGCAAGAGCGTGCCGGCGGCATACTTGCCCAGAGCGACGGGGAACTCAAACAGGAACGGCTGCCAGAAGAGGGACAGCGGCTGCTGTGGCCCGGACGCCGTGTCCTCGACGGTCGTCAACGTCGCCCAGGAATCGCTGCCGTCGTCACTGGCACGGATGATAAAACCGCCCGCCGTACCGTTGCCGACCGCGGTGTCAGGGCCGGTGGTGTACCAGTGCTCCCAGGTGGCCAGCAGGCGGCCATTGACCTTGTGGTCGGCCGCGTGCTGCAGCTCAATCACCCGAGCGTAGACGTTGGCCTCGTTGTCGACGGGCGGGTCCCAGAGAGAGGAGCCCTGGCTGTCGGCGGCCACGCGAAGGAAAAAGACGGAGGCGAGGCCGAGGGCGCGCACAACGCGGCTGAGGTTGACCATGTTGTCGTGTGGAATGGAGGAGACGTGAGAAACAATGAAGTCAACAACTGCGGAAAACTGAGTGCGGCAAACACAAGAGACCATGCGAGGCCGTTGATGTCAGTATCGAGGCTTCCCCGTCGAGAAAACGTCATGGCCGCCAACGACTTGAAATACTCGAGCCAAGAGGACTTGTCTCCTCACCGGTTCCCATCACCGGCGCCTCCCATCATCGTCACCTGCGGCCATCACGACACTGCCGTTGTCAATGTCGTCTTGCATTGTCGCGTGGGAATGCTGCCGATCGTCTCATGGCCGTGCCTCTTGGAGCTTCTCGGATCCTTGTCGAGAAAGCGTGTCGGAACTCGCTTCGCTGCTGGTGGCCCACCCTTTCCTGGGGGGAGACTGGTCATGTTGGGGTTGGGGCTTGTCTCTTTTTGTAATTTTTCATTTTGGAGAGCTGCGGAGCATCATCGTTCGTGATCCTCGCCGACGACGGGTAAACAGCAGCTCTCGATTGCAACATCATGCACCTCCTACCAGTCTGTGCAGCGTCTTTGTCCGCCGCCTCTGCAAGCGGCATCCGCCAGACACGCCGAATCTGGGTCGGCTGGTGCTTGGGTGCTGCTCTTAGCGTTGGCTACTGCTCACTCCAAAATGTCTTTTTGAGAGTCATTGTGATCGTTTTGAATGGTCGACGGTCCCATGTGGATCGTTCTTTCCCTGGGTCAGCGGGGATCCTTACCTCCTTCTTTCCCATTTGCGTCATTCCCCGCCGTCCCCCGACAACCCGAAAAAGGGGAAAGAGCAAGTCAATGGCGCCCCACAAAAGCGCGGGGAAGGTGCAGACAGACGGCGCAAGACAGCGTTCAATACGAAATGCGACGGAGGACGTCGGGGAGCCTCGGTGCAGTATGCAGTGCCCACAGACAAAATGTTGGAAGAAAGACGGCAATCATTGGCAGATGCTGCGGCGGGAGACTGAAGTGCGGAGAGCTGCTCCATGTGGCCCGGCAGCACAGAAAGGGACACAGAAAGGGACACAGAGCGGACAAAACTGTTTGGAGCTGACGGTGCGAGGGCCGAAAGCGGAAGGAGCAGAGCAGGACGGGCTGTGAACGTATTTAACGCGTCTCGTTGTGCCATCTTTCGGATTCCCTTTGTCCCGAAACATCTCCAAAGACACCGACTCCAGCTCTCACCACAGCGCCGCCACGACCACCACGACCACCACGACCACCAAGCCCACCATGACCACGCTCAGCATCACCACACAGCACACGATTGCGCCCGTCGACCGCAAGATCTTTTCGGGCTTTGTCGAGCACATGGGACGATGCGTCTACGGCGGGCTGGTGCCGGCGTCGTATCCCGAGGCGTCCCAGACGGACGAGTGTGTCGGCATCTTCCGCAAAGACGTGCTCGAGACGTTCCGCGACGAGCTCAAGCCGCCGCTGGTGCGGTACCCGGGCGGCAACTACTGCGCCAACTTCAACTGGCGCGACGGCGTGGGCCCCTTGGCGGAGCGCAAGAAGCGGCTGGACCTGGCGTGGCACAACACGGAGCCCAACACGTTTGGCACCAACGAGTTTGTGGCGTGGTGCCGGCTGACGGGCAGCGAGCCGTTCCTGTGCCTCAACATGGGCACGGGCGACCTGCGCGAGGCGCTGGCGTGGATCGAGTACTGCAACAGCGACGCGGACTCGTACTACGCCAACCTGCGGCGCAGCCACGGCGTCGCGAAGCCGCACGCGGTCAAGTACTGGTGCCTCGGCAACGAGGTGTACGGCGACTGGCAGGTCGCCCAGGCCAGCAAGGAGGCGTACGCGGCGCAGGCCGTGCAGTGGGCCAAGGCGATCCGGTTCCTGGACCCGACCGTCAAGCTGGTGCTGTGCGGTCAGCACGGCTACAACGACTGGGACGAGTACGTGCTGCAGCAGTGCGTCGAGTGGGTCGACTACCACTCGATCCACCTGTACACCGACCAGAAGACGCACGAGCAGGCCGTCTTTGGCCCGCGCATCGCCGAGACCTGCATCGCCTGGACGCAGGCCATGATTGACCGCGCCCGCTACGCCAAGCACGTGGCCAAGCCCGTCAAGATCTGCTTCGACGAGTGGAACGTCTGGAACACGCAAGAGTACCCCGGCGACGAGGGCCACGAGGAGGTGTACAACGTGTCCGACATGCTGGGCGTCGCCGTCTGGCTCCACGTCTTTGTGCGCCACGCCGACATTGTCGAAATCGCCTGCATCGCCCAGAGCGTCAACGTGCTGTCGCCCCTCCGCACCCGGGAGGGGCAGCTCGTCAAGCAGACCACCTGGTGGCCGTACGTGCTCATGTCGCAGTATTTGCGGGGCGGCCGCTCGGTGTCGTCCCACGTCAACAGCGTCGACGTCTGGTCGGGCGAGCGTACCGGCCAGCTCGCCCAGTTTGACGGCATGCTGCCCGAGCTAAAGTACTTGGACATGGCGGCCGTCGTCGGCGAGGACAATGTTCTCACGCTCTCGGTGGTCAATGCCAAGCTCGAGGATGTCGCGGTCGACCTCAGCATCGACGCGGACATCAAGGCCGGCCTCGAGAAGATTGTGGTCTCGGGCGAGCCGGGCGACATCAACTCGTTCGAAGACAAGGACAAGATCGTGCCTGTGCGCTCGTCACTGTCGACGGACAAGAAGGTCGTCTTCAAGCGGTGTTCTTACACGATGCTGCGATACCAGTTGTAGACCCGGCGTTGGATGCAGCAAAATGTATAGAATCTACGAGTGCGAATAGTTGAATAGATGTGTGATTATTTAATAGAAATGATTGAATAGTACAGAAGGACGATTGAGATACACACACACACATATATATATATATATAGCTGCCGACATCTGCGTTCCTCCATAACCAATGCCACTTCTACTCCTCCACCCTGCATCCGTCTCACCCTCGCCTCCTCTTCACTGCCCCACGGCTTTGTGAATGTCCTCCTGGTAGGCGGCGACGGCGGTGTTCTTGAAATCGCGGGCTTTGACCTTGCGCAGGAACAAAATGTCGAGCTCCTCGTAGGTGCGGTGCTTGGTCTCGGGCAGGCGGAAGACCACCCAGACGAGACTCAGCGCGCCCAGAAACACGAAAATGAAGGCGGCTTTGCCCTGCAGCCCGGCGGCGTCCGGGTTGATGAGGTACGGCATGACGACGCCAAAGACGATGTTGAGCAGGTTCCAGGTGTTGCGCGCGATGGCGATGGTCTTGGCGCGCAGGCGGGTGGAGCCGACCTCGCTGACAATGGCAAAGGCGACGGAGCCGACGGTCATGCTGGTGACAAAGGGCCAGCACATGAGCAGGATGGACTGGGCCCAGGCGCCGCCGTTGTTGTGGGCCGAGGCGGCGCCGCCGATGGTGATGAGGAGGAGGACGTTGCAGGTGATGCCGACCTGGTAGATGGTGCGGCGGCCAAAGTAGGTGAGCATGAGCCACGAGAGGGCCGTGCCGGTCAGGGCAATGAGCCGGTCGCCGACGGTCAGGTCGAACGCGTAGACGGTGTCGAGGCCCGCCTGCTCGAAAAAGTGTCGTAGCCGTTGAGCGGCAGGCCAAAGAAGACCTGGATGCACCAGGCCATGCAGGCAATCTCCGTCCGCCGCAGATTCACGCCCCGGAAGCAGTCGAGGTACGACGTGCCCTCCTCGTAGGCCTGCTCGAGCTGGTCCGTGTGCACCATCATGGCCATCGTCTGGCGCGGCGAGACCCGGTGCGCCGCCTTTTTGCTCGACAGCCGCCGCAGGGACACCTCGGCCTCGTCGAGCCGGCCCTGCCGCACCAGCCACCACGGCGACTCGGGCGCCAGGTAGGCCCCCAGGCACAGCGGGATCGGCCACACCCACTGCACCGCAAACGGGATGCGGTAGGCCCACGGGTTCGTGTCCGGCAGGCTGGCCACGCCGCGCAGGACGAGGGCCGCAATGAACTGCCCCAGGATCCAGGTGATGTTGATGTACGACGTCAGGTACGCGCGCAGCGGCAGCGGACACACCTCCGAGGCGTACGTCGCGCCCGTGATGCTGAACTGGCCCCAGACGATGCCGCACAAGATCTCGCCGGCCACGAGGACGCCGACGCTGGGCGCAAAGAAGGGGATGAAGACGAGCGCCGTGATCAGAACGTAGCAGCCCATGAGAATGCGGCGGTGGCCCAGGTAGTCCGTCAGCCAGCCGTTGAGCAGGACGCCCAGAAAGATGCCGATGCTGCTCGAGTTGCCAATGGCCGACTGCCACGCCGGCGAGATGACATAGCCGTCGCCCTGGGCATGGCCAAACTGCTGGCGGAAGGCGGGCAGCCCCAAGAGGGACGACAGGAAGCCCGTGTCGTACCCGTCCATGGTCGTGGCCGTCGAGATGACGACCGACCAGGCCACGGCGCGCGGGTAGGCCCGGATGCCGTCCATGAGGGACATTTTGTGCTCAGCATCGGCCGCAGCGCGGGCATCCGTCGCGAGCGTGTCGCGGGCGTGAGTTGGGCTGCCCGTGGCGTCGGATGTTGGGTCGACGTCCGCCTTGGTCGTCGACTCAACCCAGTGCTGTTGCGCGCTGGCCATTTTGGAAGGATGGTTCTCGGTGTCAGACATTATGAGGGATGGGAAGATGTGCAAATGCTGATGCGCGGGAGAGTTGAGCAGTCGGCTGGAAAGAGTTGTGTCGGCGGCGGACGCGAGGTCCTCATATACTCGGGTCAAAGTCGACGGTCGTCTCGCCGGGTCGATGGTGTCAATGACAGGACGAATGTCGAAATCTCCAAATCCCCAGGATCCATGTCATCACCAGATATCTCGCCAGTTTAAGTCGAGAACGTGGCCGTGCCGATGACTTGCCGTTGCCTTCCCCGGATTTGTGTTGCGTGGAAAACCCAATCTCCACACCCACTCTGACAGCGCACTATTCCGCATCGGACGTCGACGTCGCCCAAACCAACACCATCTCCACTTGTTAGTCTTCTTAGTGTCGAAATGGCGGATGTCGCTTCGCGTTTGATCCGCTTTTGTCGTGTTAAGGTACATTGGCTCTGCGGGTCTCGCTCCGACAGTGATCGGCAGAGTCGTAGCAGTCTGGTTCAAGTCGTCTTCTCGTCGTAGTCTGCCGGCCTCGACAGGCTGCCAGCAGATGTCTGTCGATATCCCTGATTCCATTCTCCAACTCGCGCAATAAGGAGTCATTTTCTCCAACTTGCACGGGTCGATGAAGATCCCGAGGTCGTCTGACATGACTTGTTGCCTGCATCGGTCTCTCAGACTGTGTGAGCAGTATCTGCCGTTGCTGTTATATATTGTGTCTGTCGTTGACAGTGGTCATTATTGGGAGCAACAACTCCCTTTTCTCGTCCCCATATCATCTCCTCGACTGCTTCACTACAATCACCCCCCTCGGAAGTAAACCAACCCGACCACGTCTGCCCATCATGAAAAACATCCTCCTCATCATCGCCGACGATCTCGGCCGCAACTTGGGCGTCTGCGGCGAGTCCTGTGTCAAGACGCCCAACCTCGACAAGCTCGCCGCCCAGGGCACCTACTTTGACATGGCCTTTGCCAGCACCGCGTCGTGCAGCGGCAGCCGGTCCGTGATCCAGACGGGGCTGCACACGCACGAGAACGGCCAGATCGGGCTGCTGCGCGGGTTCAACGGCCTGCACTACTTCACCACGTTTGACCACGTCGAGAGCTCGCCCAAGCTCTTCAACGACCTGGGCTACACCACGGGCATCATCAACAAGGTGCACGTCGGTCCGGACACGGTCTACCCGTGGCACTGGCGCGAGGAGAGCGCGACGCGGGACGTAGCGTGGACGGCCGAGCGCGCCAAGGCGTTCTTTGCGAGCGTCAATGCGGATGCCGACAAGAAGCCCTTCTTTCTGACGGTCGGCTACATCGACCCGCACCGCGACCACACGCGCGGCGGGTTCGGCAACTCGGGGGACTACCGGCGTGTCAGCCACCTGGCGTACGACCCCGCGTCCGTCAACGTGCCCTCCTTTCTGTCCGACGTCCCCGAAGTCCGCCAGGAACTGGCCGAGTACTACAGCGCCGTCTGGCGCATGGACCAGGGCGTGGCCCTGCTGCTGGGCGAGCTCGAGGCCGCCGGGCTGGACAACGACACGCTCGTCCTGTTCACGAGCGACAATGGCCCGCCGTTTGTCAACTCCAAGAGCACGCTGTACGACGCGGGTGTGCACCTCCCCCTCATCGTGCGCGCGCCGGGCGGCACGCCGGGCGTCGTCAACCCCAACATGGTGTCCTTTGTCGACATTCTCCCGACGTTCTTGGACTGGGCGGGCCATCCGGAGCTGAACGCCAATGGCGGCGGTGGCGGTGGCAGCAAACGACAGGGCCGGTCCTTCTTGCCGATTCTGGGCGAGTCTGCTGCTCTCCCCGGCTGGGACCACGTCTTCGGCTCCCACACGTTCCACGAGCTCACGGCCTACTACCCGACCCGCTACCTGCGCACCCGCCGGTACAAGTACCACCGCAACGTGGCCTGGCAGCTCGATTTCCCCTTCCCCGGGGACTTGTACGGGGCCGTCTCGTGGGAGGGCATGCGCAATGCCGAGGCGGCCAAGATCGGCCAGCGCACGATTGCCAACTACATCCGGCGCGGCCCGGAAGAACTGTTCGACCTCGAGGCGGACCCGGACGAGGTGCACAATTTGGCCAACGACGAGGCCCACAAGGAGGTTCTTTTGGACTGCCGCCGGCGCCTTGAAAAGTGGCAGCTCGCCACGGAGGATCCGTGGTACTTCCGCGACGGCATTTCGACGCGCGTCGTCTACAACCACATCGATGCCGGTATGAAGATGCCCGACCGCTGGGACTTTGACGTCGACAAACCGGGCAGCCGGGATGGCGTGACGGCTTTGTACAAGAGTGCTAGTGCGTAGCAGGTAGACGGTAGATAGTGATAGTACAGAGGTAGAAAAATGAATACATTGCGCGTGGTTCGTCTCATTCACTCCACATCCAGAGTCGCTCTTCGCCGGCCCAGTCGGACTGTGGCGAGCTGTATGTACTCAGGCCCGGCGACGATGTCGGCGAACCCCGGTCTGGTGCATGCACGTCGGGAATCGTCTTGCGCATGCGGGCAAATGTCGACAGCTGGTTCATGCGGACGTCGGGCGAAATGGACGTCGCGCTGTGGTTCTGGTCGGGGACGCCGGTTTCGGAGAGACGGATGACCGGATTGACAGCAATCCTTCGTTTTGCCTCGTCAACCAGCCGCGCGGCGACGCTCGCAATCGTGCCGACCGACGGGTGGTAGCTGGCCAGTGCTTGCAGGAACTGGAGGTCGATGTCGACGAGCGGCAGTATGGCATTCAGCTGGTGCTGCTTCTCGTCCCCCATGCTGACAAAGTTGGTCAGGTACAGCCACTTGATGATGATGGCATTGTACGCCGACGGCGCCACCGCCGGGTCCGTCATCGACAGCGGCTGGTGCTGCAGGGACACTTCGAAGATGGCGCTCATGGCGCACGCGTGCCCGAACCAGCCCTTGCGGCTTTCGGCCAAGAAATCGGGCGACGCCTTGACGGAGAGGCCGGTCTGCGTGCGGGCCGGGAAGAGCATGCTCGGAATCGTGCACCGGTACAGCAGGCAGTTGACTTGGTGGTACAGGACGTGCAGCGACACCAGCGCCGCCAGCCGGCCCTCGTCTTTCCGCACGGCGAGGACATCCGACGTAAACTGCAGCTCGGGCGTCAGCGCGTCCTTCCACGCCTCCAAATCGGCAATCAGCGCCACCAGCCGCCACGGGTCGTCCTTGTCGGTGTCGCTGTTGATGTACTGCAGGACGTGGTCGCGGATGAGGTAGAGGCGGACCGAGAAGGCGTCGATGCCCTGGTTGGTGGACCGTAGGGGGCCTTTCCGGCTGCTCCGTCTGGGGGCAAACGTCGTGTCCACCATGGCCGTGTGCACCGCCACCTTGTAGACAAAATGCCGCTCGTCACACGGCAGCTGGATCCGCAGGCTCGCCGTCTCCAGCACCTGCAAGTCCCGCAGTCCGCACGCCAGCATCGTGTCCAGCAGATAGCACGCCCACATTAGTCGGCGGCGGGACTCGCGGGACACGGCCGACATCTGCGACGTGTCGAGCACGTCTTCGTCATGCTCCAGATTCAGACCCAGCGCCTGTGTCATGCGCGACGCCAGGGCCGACAGCTGAAAACACTGGCGCGTCTCGCCCGTGCGCGCGGCGTGCTCGTACAGCAGCACCAGGCACATGAGCCGGCGGACGCTCATGTCGTCGAGTGCCGCCACAACAGATGCCTGGGCCTCGCGGGCCCATCCGCTGCCGACGTCCCACAGATCGTACTCCTTCATGGCAATCGTCTTAGTCGCCAGAGCACAGACGGCCAGCAGCAGAGGATCGTCTCGTGGGTGGTCCGTCGCGTCCACTTTTTGTAGAAAGGTGTGCCGGTGCAAGAAACCAAAGCATCGTAGAGGGGCGACTTCGTTGAAGAAGGCGTCGCAGAGACGGCGCACAATCACCTTGTCTGCGAGGAGGTCTACCGAGGGCAAGGGCGAGATCGGCGATGCCGTCGTTTGCGAGAGGGCAAGAATCTCCCCGGGCTCGTCGTAGACACAGCACACGTCCTTGTCGGTGCATCGCACGCATTGCGGCCGCTCGCCGCCACAGCGCTTCTTCGTTCGTCGGCAAGCATTGCACGACCGTTTTGCGCGTTGCCGTTGGAGGCCGGCTTGTGTGAAGCGGTCGCCGTTGTGCGCGCTGACAGCCTGGCCCGCCAACTGCACCCTCTCCGTCTGATGCAGACTGGCATTGTCCCCGTCCGGCCGCAAGCAGTCGACTTGTGCTCTTGTGCAATTGCGGCAAGTCGTCGCCGTCTCGTCACACTTGATCTTGCGGGCCCGGCAGGTCATGCATCCCGTACGTGTGCGGGTGCGTGTCTGCCGTCGCGTCGTCCTTGTGCTGTCCATGTAGGGTGTGGATTTGCCGGCATTGGCCCGGTTGAAAACGAGTCGTCAATGTCGACTGTTGTTTGTTTCTGGCCCCTGATTCCTGAGATGACGCGATTGTGCGGAGAGTGACATCACGTGCACCCTAAACCGTGAACGCTCTTTCTCCATCTGTGCTTTGATGATGCACCTTTCCCTTTCCGCCCTTTGTTCCAAATAGGAAACTGCACGTAGTTCGTTTGTCACTTTAGCTTACAACCAAAGCGCCCCGCAATTTCAGGTTACGTCTATTACATTTATGCAGTACTCCACGTCCGTCGAAGTGAGATAGCACAGAATAAAAACGATGCAAAATGACGAAAAATCTATAACCACGCGATCCGCTGTACGCTGTCCGGCATCTAGCATAAACTCAAACCCAATCTTCTGGCCAATTCTCCCTTTTTTGGCAGAGATGCGCCGACACACCATCTACGCTGCCGTCGACTCGGTCCTGTCCCGCAGCGGATAGCTGCTGCTCCCATACAGCGGCGTCGACTTGCTCCTCTCGATGGAGTGCGGGTCCATCACCTTGCTCGGGTGATAGACGCCAAACAGGACGGCCACGACGAGCATCAGCGTGGCGTCAAAGACGTAAATGTACACCTCGGACTTTTGCAGCGCGCCGTCGGATCCGCCTGCGTACTCGGCGACGCGAAAAATGGACCGCACCATGATCATGGCCGAGACGCCGTACAAGGCGTAGAAGAACGTCGGGCGCCGCGTGGCGAAGCCGGCAATGCGGCGGTGCACGACGATGGTGACCGCCATGAAGACGCCAAAGAACAGAATCTGGAGAATGAGTCCGCCGAGAACGACGTTTTCGCCGAGGCTGACTTTGTCGGCTGTCTTGGCCTGGGCGATGATGCCGCCGCCGCCGCCCTGCGTGAGGAAGGACAGGACGTCACCGGTCACGAATATCTTGGTGAGCCAGGTCGTGCGGATGGGCGAGTACTGCTCGGCCTGCAGGAAGCGGACGAGGCGGCCCAGCGTCATGTAGATGGACGCGGCGAGCAGTGTGGGGCCGAGCAGGAGGGTCAGGCTTTGCAGGATGTAGGGGCCGGTGGTCCAGTTGGGCGTCTCGCCGGCCGATAGGGCACGGCCAACATAGCCGACAGCTTCAACTGCGGCGGGGCATTAGTAGGAGGCCAATAGTGACCACGACGACAACGGCAGGGAGGAACACACAAACGAGACCGATGACAAACGGCACAAAGTACCACGTGCGGTGCCGGACCATGAAATAGACATGAGCAATGGTGGCGATGCCAAACAAGATCAAAAAGAGGAAGGCTGCTGCTTTGCTCGGGTTGTAGTTGTAAAGCACAAAGTTGTGCACTCCGTCGGTGGAGTTGGACGCCATTATGAGGACAATGGACGAGGACGACAAAAGAAGTCGAGTCGAAGGGAAACCGGGCAGTGACTGAGTTTGGGCGAAGAAATCGATGCGTTCCGACAATTCACAGCCGAGACGAGACCGGGCAACAGACACCAAACCTACATGGAGAAAAGATGGCGGCCATTGTTTATATATTCCAGGCCAGACTCATCACGATGACAACAAGAGACAATCAACGGCCGGCGCCAATTCAAAACTTCAAAACGGCTTCGGGCGTAACAGCGCCTAGAGCCCACCACGTCAAAGCCTGTAATCGACGGCATTGGGTCTGCCGTATAGAATACGCCCTATACGGTGTACGGAACTCTCCGAACGTAGTTCACGTCTCTCCATTTTTCAACCCCGTCTTGAAAGTTTATTTTTGCGTGCCCCTTTCCTGGTCTTGGTTCGTTTCTCGACCTGTTCTATTTTTATTCCAGTTTCAATTTCGCTCTTGGATTCATCGCATGTGGAGATCGGTTGGGCGACACGCGTATATTGGGCTGACTGATTGGGTGGTTCCTGACTAATTCAGGGGCATATCTGGACGGTGGATTGCGGAGGCTTTGTTATATGGCTGCCTGGTGATGGGAGGCCTGGCTCCAGTTTCGAAGTCAAACAGCATTGTCGATACTCGACGCCGAATCAATCCAGCTCTGAGACTCGGAGTGTTCCAACCAAGCCCATGTAGGTTATTGAGCTTTTGCTCGCGGCCTCCTTCACTCCCTCCATGAGTTAAATGGTCGCTGGTCACGTCTATTGAAGCTTTGATGTTTTCCAGCTTCACGGCCCACCACGCTAGATGCAGCCGATTCGACTTGCGTCCCACCGTACCGGATCCGCATCTCGCATCCAGCTCGGGTTCTCGGATTCGACGAGGTGTCGTGGCTCGGTCCAAATCGAGCCAACGTGCCTTTTATCGTCAAATAAGGGGGCGATTGGGGAAGACAGCGCCCGGAGCGTCTGAGCGACGGGAAATTGCCTGGTACGGGCAAACGTCCAAGCCTCGTTTTGTCTCCACCAAATAAGGTTTTGAGTTTCGCGTATTCTTCGTCGTCCTCTTTGTCAACAAAGGTGAAGTAAGCCGGGTCAATCTACCTGTCTGTCAGCCAATACGATGGCTCTCGTAATAGACACGATTCGTTTGGTCTAATTTGCGAAGCACAACAGTAGGGTCATCCTTGTCAGTGCCATTGCGACACCAAAAAGCAGGTCAGATTCTTAAATGCGTCTGCGTTGAAAAGGAAATATAATTAAAGATTCACCTTGGGTAAAGGAAACAGTCTAAATAACGATGCATCCCAGACAACAAAACGTCGCCCATTGCAACCAAAACGAACAAAAAAGACACCAGACGAATAAACGCGAGATCGTCGATCAGAAAACACCAAAATATTAACCACCCTCACATTCTCTCCCCCCAACTATCCCCCAACTCTCCCCTAACCATCACCGCTTATTTGTCCCGCACGATGATCGTCTCGCGCACATACCGTCCCTCGACGGCCACCTTGACCAGGAACTTGGCCACGCTCAACAAGTGCGCAGCGTTTGACACGCCCAGTTTGCCGCCGCCGTTGCTGGGCAGCACCTCCAACTGCGTCTCCTTGCGGGTGTCAAAGACGATGCGCATGGGCCGCACCAGCGTGTACTGCGCCCCCGTCCTGGGAAGCTCGGCGTCCAGCAGGTTGTGGTCGGCCAGCGTGTACTTGACATTGGTCCAGCCCATGAACATCTTGAGGAACGTGGGGAATCCGGCCCACGAGTCACCGATGCCGGCCGTGGACTGGATGACGATGCGGCTGACATTGTGGCTCGCCAGCACAGACACGGCATTGGCGGCCGAGTCGGCCATGAAGCGGGGCGGCGACACCGGCGCGGCAAAGGGGCTGTCGGAGGTGCGGATGCTGCCGAGGGTGAAGATGCAGCCGTCCAGGGGTGTCGACGTCGCGGTGACGGCCTTTTCGACGTCGTCCCGGTTGAGGGTGGAGCCCTTGACAATCGTGAGGCCCTTGCGGGCCTTCAGCTTGTCGGGGCTGCGGACAAGCGAGACGGCCGTGTGGCCCTGGGCCAGCAGCTCGTTGACGACGAGCTGGCCCGTGCGGCCCGTGGAACCGAGGAGAAGAAAATGCATAGTGATAAGGTAGGTGGTGTGTCTGTGTGTGAGAAGGAGAAGGCTGTGTTGGTCGCGAAGGTTGTGTCTTGTGTTGACGTCGAGAGAGAGAAGACGATTGTCGACTTTCCTTATTCTTTCATGGGAAGACACCGTCCCATACTTATAAGTGCGGAAAAAAAAGTCTTCTTCACGACACCGTCCTTACCGTCAATCTTCGGCGTGGGCGTTCTGGTGCCTGGCACAGAGCACGTCCCATGCGCAAAGCTGTGCATGTGTAAGGGGACGGCCCAGCCCTGGCCTCCGATTGGCCCGTTCGCTCAACTGTCCAAAAAGGGGAAAGCGTGTTTCGGTCACGCTAGTTCAGCCGCCGTTCTGGGAAATTTTGGTTTACCAATCACCGCCCTGACGCCCATCAGCACGCACGCGTTCGCCGACGATGCTGGCAATGCTTTGTAATTGCCTGTACTCGTCATCCAGTATCTCCGAGCGACTGCCTTCTGTATATCCGAGGCCTGCGCCATCCGGGACGTCCCTCGATGCACTGAGAATGACCACGCGTACCGTCTGGTGGAAGAACCGCAGGAAGAGGATCGACAGCAGCTCTGCGCGGGCCGTGGTGAGCTGCTCACGCTGCAGTCTGGCGTGCCACGTCGCGAGGGATCGCAGCAGATACTCTTTCTTCGACGAAAGACTAGAGACGGGTGCCCCCGCCCTGACGCCGGCCAGGAACGAGAGCGACTCCAGGGCGAGGCGAATCAGCTCCGCGCTCAGGTCGGGGGCCAGCGGACGCAGTCGCCAGCTGCTGGCGGAGCCACCGCTCTCGCTGCCGTCCGTGCTGGCCGACGACGGTGTCGTGCCGGGACTCGAGGGCGTCTCAAATGTAATGTCGGCGAATTTGCACGGCGCCGCAAACAGTTTGATCACAAAGACATCCAGCGCCGGGAGGTCTTGGGCGTCGTCGTCTTTACAGGCACGGGGACGGGCGTGGGCGGCGTTTGGATGCTGGTGCTCATACAAAATGCGCAAGCCCTGCACAATGTGCTGTGCCATGGCGGCAAGGTCTCCGCGCATCTGCTCGATGCTGATAAAGATTTGGCAGCAGAGCAGCGCAGAGCGGACGCTAGGTGTTGGGCCCAAGCTTGCGGATGACAAAGACAGATGTGAGGCCAGCCCGCCCAGGGCCAAGCAGTACTGCTGCAATCCGTAGTCGCGGCTGGGCGTGGTGCCTGGGGCCACCGCGTACGCCGAGGTGGCTTGGGCTAGCAGTGTGGACTGTGCGGAGCCCGCCCTCTCCGAGGATGCCTGTGCCGCCGCCTCCAAGTCCGCGCGCAAGGCCCGCAGCGACGACACGGCGTGCCGCACCGCGGGGTCGGTCTTGCTCGCCTGCAGGATCTGTCGGGCCTCGTCGTCGCAGGACAGCGTGACGGTGGGGAAGAGCGTCTTAGTGGAGAAGCAGCGCTGCAGGGCATCAATGTCGGCGGCAGTTATATCCGAAGCCGTCGTGTCCAGGTCCGGCGCGATGTCGTCCGAGGTGCCGTCCGATGGACCGTCAGACACCGTCAGAGCGATCGGTGCCTTGACCACGAGTGCAGGCGGCGCCGTTTGCGCCATCCCCTTTGGGGGCTCGCTCTGGTGCTCGCCGGCCCAGGCGCGAAACGGCGAGGCATACCCATCACAAGTGCGCCCTGTCGACACACACTTTTGGCACGCTGGCCGGCCCTCGTCGCATTTGACTTTGCGCGTTCTGCCGGGGAATCAGTCATCTCAGCATCCAAGCGATGCATCAGCCAGCGTAAGCAGGTGTGTTACCTACCGGCACGTAGCACAGCCCGTCTTGACCTTGCGGCGCGAGGCACGAGACTGGCCGGCAGTCTTTGGAGCGAATGCCATGACGGTCTCCATGGTGCAAAAGGGGGTCGAAATGCAGAAACAATTCCGAGCCGGCGAATCAGAGGTCAATCGGGTCGTCGCTTGCCGGCCTCGCGTCAATGTGGCTGGGGCTGTATTTCGTATTACCAAATCATTCAAGACAAGGCCCTGCGCGGGACATGGCGTACGAAGTTAGAGTCTTCGGGTGTTGGATCTGCAAGGGACGAAAGCGCGGGGAGCGTGAATGTTTGAGTGCTGAGTAAAGCAAGCTGAATCACACGGCGATCTCACCTGCCGTGCTTACGTCGGCATTGACGCTGCAGCGGGAAAGCAGGCAACAGCGCTAAACCATGTCTAGGAGAAGGAGCGAACGGGCGAATCACTGCCCTTCGTTCTCGTCGTTTGCGCATTATGTCTCCACTTTTTTTCTTGTCGGAGCTTCGCCCTTTTCGGAGCTTCGCCCACCGCCAATCCTCCGTCTACGATGCTTTTCGAAGCTTTCGATGCCCGACAGCGACGCCGACGACCGAGGGCGACAGGATGAAGATGTTTGCGACTGTAGATGGTAGATGGCCTTTGGTATTTAAGTTGGTGGTGAATTGCGAATGCGAGATCTCTAGATTGTATCTTTCGCAATAGTTACTTGTTTTCTTTTGGAAAAAAAAAATCTTAATATTGCATTTCGAAAAAAATCCATGTTCACAATTTCATTATCCAGGATTCGATTTCGGCCGAATTTGCTCGAACATTCCAATCTCACCAGATCTCACGTTTTCTCATCCCCCTTTCACAGCAAAACATTCTCCACCTCTTCCGCAATGCCCCAGTTCACTTTGTACGGCGCCCGCGGGTCGAGCAACACCGACCGTGTTCGTCTGACCCTCGCCGACGCCGGCTTTACCGACTACGACACTGTCTTGCTGAACCTCGCGACGGGTGAGCAGAAGTCGCGGGACCACGTGCAACGCCACCCATGGGGCAAAGTGCCGGCCGTTGCGTTCCCGGACAGTGACTTTGTCCTCTACGAAAGCCGCGCCATCTGCAAGTTCCTGGCGCACAAGTACAACTTTCCGCTGCTGCCTGCGACCACGGACCTGCCGGCCACGGCGCTCTTTGACCAGGCCCAGTCCGTCGAAATGCAGTATTTCGCCGAGCCCGCGGGCCGCATTAACTTTGAAACGGTGGCCAAGCGGTTCATGGGCCTGCCTGCGGACGAGACTGTCGTGGCGGCCTCCCTCAAGGCCGTCCTCGCCTACTTTGACGTCGCCGAGACGCTGTTGCAGAAGCAGGAGTACATGGCGGGGCCCACGTTCACGCTTGTCGACATTTACTACATTCCGCTGGTGACGCGCCTGTTCGCCGCCGGATACGGAGATCGCGTCATGGCCGACCGGCCGGCGGTGCGGGCGTGGTGGGGCCGCGTCACCAGCCGGCCGGGCATCCAGGCCCTGCTAGCAGCGGACAAGAAGGCGGCGGCCGCGGCCGCTGCAGCGAAGAAATAGACGCACTGTAAGTAGGTCTTACAACGGTGCGTGTATGTTTCCACGGGTATCGGGAGAGGGTGGAAGGGAGAGGTTGAATTTCTCGTTGTCGTCATTATCTCGGATTGACATCGTAGAAGAGGATACTCAAAGGGGCGTTCTGTTTTGTTAGTGCAATTTATTGATAATCCACAAAGTTGGATGTGGAAGCCTGGCCTCACTGTGCTTGCCATGGATATGCGTATTTGTCTGTCTCATACCATAGTCTTTGAATAGCATTGCTATAAATGCCTTTGCATATAACTATCGACGTAGCTTTGGATGTCTGCGAAATATTCGGGATGGGTATATCTGGCCATCAAGTAGTAGAGCGTGCATGATGCGAACGTGCTGTATCCCATTCAAATTTGACAATTGCTGTTATTGTCAAATGTCAATGATTCTTAAATTCGGTGTGGTGCTTCCGTTCTATACTACTCCACGAACTGAAATCGTCTTGGTGAACTATATGGTGTTTTAGGCCTGGTAGCTTTGAATCTGCGTGATGGAGAAATTCAAAGCGCTATAGAGAATTCTCCGTGCAGATTACTATCAGCACCATACCGGAGGCACCAACACCGACGTGATGGTTCAGCCTCGTCTCACAATGGAAGCAATCGGCCGCATACCAATGCGTAAGTTGACGGGGGTGCATCGTGGCCTACGCTGGCCGGCCTTCCCGTCCGTGGCTAAATTGAAAAAGGACAAGAGAGCAATTATCACTAACTGCATTTGTGATGGGCGTCCTGACGATGCTCTCGCCGGTCGGTCGTGTGCATCTTGGTGATGAACTAATAGAGAGCCGGTTCTCTTGGGGGGAGAAGTACGAGTGATTGTGCAGCAGGGTCAAATATAGTCCGCACAGAAACATGCCTACGGTACTAAGTCAAAAGCAAGCATGAGCTCCGTACATAGTAAAAATAGCAGGTCGACGGTAGGAACAGGTATCGTGCACATCCGTCCGGCCCGGGGCGTGAAGGCCTTTTGGAGGGATTAATCATTTGAGACTCAGCTCTCGTCATGGGTTTGTAAAGGGGCATGCATCTGGCAATGTCATGATAGCCGGGGACGATTATATGCACGAACGTGGATAATTGTGTAGCAAGTACTTGGACGTGGCACCTTTATTTGGGTTGTCACTACAGATTCTGCTGGATCTGCGTAAAAGCTGTGCATCAGTGGAGGACATTGTGCATCGTCGGAATGGCCGTCGGTGACAATCGACTAGAAACCTAAATCTGCTTTCAGGGTCCATCGTTGTACATCGTTGTGTCTCTGGCTGAGTAGTGTGACATGGTCTGCAGCCTGCAGTCCCCAGTCTTCAGACTCCGGTTTCCGTGTTCTCCATTCTCCGAATTTCTGTCTGCAGATATGCATGGCCCGTCGTATTGTTTCACGGGCCGTCCCCGAGCTGCTCATTTTCCCTTGGAATGTCTGTCCCTGGGACGCCCGTCGATCCACCCCGGTCTAGAAATATTTAAACAATTACATGTAACAATCATGGCGTCTTCTGGATCTTAGGGGATCAACAACATCTTTCGATTTGGGAGAGTGGTCGGAGGACAGAAAACTAGTTTTTAGCTGCTTAATATTTTACTATTCTGATATTCGGCAGAGTGCTCTGTACGTCTCAGGTACAACGTCTCAGGTACACGCAGAGATGCATTTGGGTGCAGAGAAGAGGCTGCACATGATGATTTGCGTACACATTCACACTTGCGGTGCATACCCTGCATGCAACTTGGGGTTTTACGGGCCAAGCTTTTGGCCTGGCTCGTGGCTCAGGTGGTACTGGTGACTCTGGTTCTCTTCGTTGAATTTTCTACGAGTCCTGCTGTCGTCATCGGCCAGGGGTAGAACATGCGAGTGGAGGACGTGGCTCGGTGGGTGGACGATGTCCTGATCAGCTGATGTTTGCATCTGTCAAAATACAGAATACGCCTGTTTACATTGCATTCAACGCCCCTGGCATCGTATCCACCTTACCACACCAGTATCCGCACCTCTCTCCACCTCCGTCGCATTTAAATTTTCCTCCACTTGGTATTGACAGGTAGTGGCCGGAGCCAAATTCTGTTGTCCTCTCAGACCTCGGACGAATTAAACTTATTTGTTTCGTTATTATGCACCTCGTTTTGCTGTGCCAATGTTACCACCATTGCGACCCACTTCCACACCATTCCCCGGGAGGCGTTCCTTATGACGTCACTGCGCGGCTTTTACTTTGGTCCCGTCCCCCCCTTTGTGAGATTTTCAGTTCCTTAACCCGACCTAGGTTTTGCCATTCACTTCCACTTTCCCCATTGGGTTATGGTTGAACTGTTATTGTTGAGCTGCAGCCGAAATGTATTGCAGCGCCTAAAGGTGTGGCAGGGACTGGCATTTGGATGGCGCATTGCCTTTTTTTCGTTTACTTTCCCAGTGCAGAATCAGAGAGGGTATCCAGGTCGTGATAGACGCATACACCGGTCAAAGACTGTTGGGTAACATCTAGAATGAGTTTGACTCCGGAGAATGTCAAAGGGACGAGGGCATCTTGCATAGCAGTATTTCCCTCGGAGTACGCGCTCTCGCGCTTTGGCGCTGAATCTGACATGGGTCATCCCACACCCCGTACAAGGGCATCCTCCACCTTTACCAACCTCCAGGATGTGCATGGGTCGAAAAACCCTGACCCAGAAACACTCCAGAGCACATGAAGAAAGCCAAGTGGAACGACCTGGCACCGAGACACTGCGAACCAGAGTCAATCGGATATCGCGCGCGTTGGCAGCTACTGCAAAGAAGTAAGATATATATCTTGTTAAGGCTCTCCGCGATAGCTGGCAGGCTATCGTCAGCTGGATAGACAACAAAAACACTGGACACGGGATAGAAACATAAATACGACGAGCGGTATTTGTACTCGTTGTCGTCCACCAACGTACAGATGCTCCGTATTATACGAGATAAGACACCGTACTGATCGACATTCATCGACATTTAAAAGTCAGCGACCCCTGGACCAAGTCCCTTTTCCTTGTGAGAACAAGACGCGAGCGGAAACGCGAGATTTACTTTGGCGACATCCCCAACCTTCGTATTCTCTTGAAAGGATACGGTGTAGACTCCCGCTTACGGTTAGACTGAGCGCGTGTCGCGGATGCAACAACAAAACCTGCGCAGGTCAAGAGCAGAGACGAGATGACAGAGTAAAAGGAACAAAGCCATACTTTGTAAACTTTCACCTTGTTTCCTCAAAAGAGCACAACTCGACTTCCAAGACACTGAGCGGGGCCCCACCTCTTGGCAGTCTTCCACCAGCGCCATGGAAAGGACAGAGGAATACGACAATAAATACGGAGCAATCTCGCTACCGTCATTACGTGTTGTGATGGAATGCTGAGTGTCTCATTCGACAGCACATGGGCAGAGCAAAACGAGGACGAAGAAGGACAGAAGAGGCAAAGAAGACGCAAAGAAGACGTGGGGGAGAGACACAAAGTCATGACGAGATGACGCAGGATGAGACACAAGAGCTTCATCCGGATTTCCGTACTCGTATGTTGTATGTTGTGCAGAGTTTTCTTAAACGCGGCTCTTCAGTCAAAAATTTCCACTTTTTCAACTTTTCGATTGATTCTTGAGATGTCTCCTGTGTGTAATTGTTCCCTTTGTTTCAGCTTACGATTTAGTGCGTGGGCTTGCCTCCCACCAAAACGTTAGCTGTCTTCCACTGCCTCTTACTGCCTTTTAGGCCCCAGGGTACCTACGAAGTACAACATAGTCTGCATCCCATCTCACCAAATGCCTGCCAGACTGCTCCTTTGCGTTTCTGGTTCCAGGGGATTTTGGCCACGCCGAGGAAGAAAAGTGGACAGCGTCGGTGGGTGAAATTAGAGGACGTCAAGCCTTGGAGATGGTAGAGACCATTAGTTGGCGCGGCGTCCTTTGCGACCCATTTATTTTGCTGCGGTCCTCTCGGTGGTTTGCTATGGTGCAACCAACTGCAGCTGTCCAACTGACAGCCACCGCAACAGCGCCGTCCGCCGCTGGGGCGAATGGCTCAGCCTCTCGGAGTGACCTCTGCAGGTCTTTTTATTTTATTTATTTCTGCTTTATTCTTCGTTTACTTTTTATATGAAATTTCTGCCAATGGCTTTTAGGGCCTCAGGGCCTTTCAGAATCGTACGATATCGACAGAAGACCACAAAAAGTCTTCGACATCGACCTCGCCTCAGGAGCCTCACGTGACGCACTATGAAAGCGATGGATGTGGAATCGTGCTGAAGCAGTCTCAACCCTCCTCATACTCGCAGCAAACTGCCCCATCGGTTCAGTGCCCGAAGGGACTCCGTAGCACCGGGCGACTCAAAATCCGCTGTGTATCCGTCAGCGACTGTACTCCCAACGTTACGCCCACAGGCCCCTGCTAGGCCTGCACACACCTGCAGCTGCTTGCATGGGAAATGACGGTAGGTTGCAGCTGGCACATGTGGGCAGGCATGGAGCATGGGTGCCCGGAGCACAGGGGTCCACTGGCACCACTTTCAGCGGACATGGCCCCGCTTCCCAGTTTTTTTGTTGTTTTTTACCGCCTTGGAGCCTCGCTATGTCAACTGAAAAGCTAGTGAGCCTTCTGTCCTTTAGTGCGACACACAAGGCCAAGCATGGGGGCGTCTTTTACTTTAAAGGCTTGGCAGGCGCAAGACCAATGCACCACCATTGGCTCGATGAGTAGGAGGGAACAAGGGCTGGTTGCTCGCGGCCAATGGGAGGCAGGCACGACCGGGGGCGAAATGTGGCCTTGGGGGCGGTACGACAAAGACGGCGTACGCCGTGAAGGACGGCTGCGGTGCGGTTCACACTACGGTGCACGCTACGGTGCACGCTACGGTCTACGCCACGGTGGCCACCGTAGCCTGTAGCGCCGCAACCACCGTAGGCTACGGCGCACTGAACGGTCTCCTACAGTGGGCCGCCTGCCAAAATGGCGCTACACGGAAGAGGAAAGCATGAAAACAGTGATCTCAAACAGCCACTGCGAAGAGGCAAGATCCTCGGTCGCGGCAGGTGGTCGTGTGCGTTCCCGCTCGCTCTTACCCTCTTTGGACGTTTCTTCCACTTTGGCCTTGCCTCTCTTCCTTTGTCGCTTCTGCTCGCTGGCGCCGCTGCTGTCTCTCGTTTCTTTAGACGGCTGTTTCTGAGCGTCGCTCTTTCCGTCTTTTGGTATTAATCTTGGATCTGCCCTTTCCTTTCCGATTCAAGTTTCCTTCGCTCCTTCTTCTTTTCCCTTCTTTTTTGTTTTCTTCTTTCCTTCTCTTTTCTGTCGTCTTTCCTTCCTTCCCTTTTCTTGTATTTGTTTTCATTCCTTCTTTCCTTCTCTTTTCAGGTTCAACTTCCACCACTTCGACGCACTGGCCCACATGTCCTGCTTCTCTCGTCGACAGCCTTGAAACGTAGAGGCTTCTTCCCCCACCGGACTTGTTTATTCTTCGTCACTCACAGCACACTCATCCTGAATAACCTCACCACCCTCATTCTTACCTCTTACCCACAACATCCACGCGTCCCGTCAACCCCACCATGTCTCCTCCCAAGTACGAAGACGACGGCGGGCTGGCCCCTGTGCCGACCAACGACGACGACGTCATTGCGCCTGCCTACAGCAACAGCGGCGGCGAAACGGACCTCAATGACAGCAAGGAGACCAACGAGAAGGTCGGCCCCCGGCCCTCGTCGCCCTCGGTCGGCGACATCCGCCGCAATTCGTCGGGCGGCTCGTCCGCCGACCGCCTGGTCGAGAATAACGCCAACCAGCTGCAGCGCCGCCTCAAGAACCGCCAAATACAGCTTCTGGCCATTGGCGGCTCCATTGGCACGGCCCTGTTCCTGAGCATCGGCAACGGTCTTATTCGCGGCGGCCCCGGCAGTCTGTTTATTGCCTACACCATGTACAGCTGCATCCTGGGCCTGGTGAACAACTGCATTGCCGAGATGACCGTGTACATGCCCGTCAGCGGCGGTTTCATCCGTCTGGCGGGCCACTGGGTCGACGACGCCTGGGGCTTCATGGCCGGCTGGAACTTTTTCCTGTACGAAGCACTGCTCATTCCGTTTGAGATCTCGGCTCTATCGGTGGTTCTATCCTATTGGCGCGACGACATCCCCCCGGCCGCCATTTGCGCCGCCGCTATTGTTGCCTACATGTGAGTGCTTTACTTCTTTTCCTTTTCCATCTATTTCTTAAAAACAAATTCGTCCGACGACCTTATTTCATCGTATTTATTCTTTTGACGACTTACGCTAACAATATAGTCTGCTCAACATCTTTGCGGTCAAAACCTACGGTGAGGCAGAGTTTTGGCTGTCTATTGGCAAGCTGATTCTTATCTTCATCCTCTACTTTTTCACGTTTATCACCATGGTCGGCGGCAACCCCAAGCACGATGCGTACGGCTTCCGTTACTGGAAGAACCCAGGTTCGTTTGCCACGTACTTGTCCGACGGCAGCATTGGGCGCTTCGAGGGTTTCCTGGCAGCTGTCTGGTCCGCGTCGTTTACGGTCGTCGGCCCCGAGTACATTTCCATGGCCGCTGCCGAGGCCAAGCACCCGCGTGTCTACATCAAGACGGCCTTTAAGACGGTCTTTTGGCGGTTCGGCGCCTTCTTCATCTTGGGCTCGCTGTGTGTCGGGATTGTCGTCGCCTACAACGACCCGCTGCTGTCGGCCGGTGCCGGCTCCGGTACCGCCGCTGGATCGCCCTACGTCGTCGCCATGACCAACCTCGGCATCCGCGTCCTGCCGGATGTTGTCAATGCCCTCTTGTTCACGAGCATCTTCTCGGCGGGCAACACCTACTGCTATTGTGCGTCGCGCAGTCTGTACGGCCTGGCCCTGGAGGGCCGCGCGCCGCGGGTCCTGACCAAGTGCTGGAACGGCAACCCGCTCTTCTGCTTCGCCATTGTCATCTGCTTCTCGCTGCTGTCGTTTCTGTCTGTGAGCAGCGGCTCCAACGTCGTGCTGACGTGGCTTGTCAACCTGATCACGGCCGGCGGCATCATCAACTACGTCGTCATCACGATGACCTACATTTGCTTCTACCGCGCGATGAAGGTCCAGGGCTTTGATCGCTCGCGGCTGCCCTACATTGGCTGGTTCCAGCCGTACGGCGCCTACATTGGCTTTGTCTGGATGTCCTTCGTGGTAATCTTCTACGGCTACTCGGCTTTCCGCCCGTGGAGCGTGGACAACTTCTTCACCTACTACACGCTCGTCCTTCTCGCGCCGATCCTGTTCTGCGGCTGGAAGCTGATCAAGCGCACGCACTGGCTCCGCCCGCACGAGGTGGACCTGGTCTGGGAGACGGAGGCGATCAAGGCGTACGAGGCGCAAGAGACGGATCCGATTATGGGTCTGTGGCAGGAGATTTTGGAGATGGTGGACATTACCAAGCTGCGCAAGAAGAAGAAGTCGGAAGTGTAAAGCGGGCATCAGTACGACTTGACGGCTTGCGCTTCATTTTGGGAGAGAGACGCATTTTTGGATTCTGGAAAGCCCAAAACAGAAGTGGCTACATACTGCATATTGCTCGATACCCATGATCATGATTCACCATTGTTTCAAAAATTTGGTTCTTACATTTCAACGACTCTTGTTTATCATTGATGTTAAGCTGTGACTGCGCGATGAGACTACGGCTTAATCTCATTCAACTTGGGAGCGGGCTGTCCTTTGTGCCACGTGTACTTGCTGCCGGGGTGGTCCGGCGGCAGGTGTGCCGGCGACACGGGCGACGTGTGCTCGGTGTTGCCCAAGAACACCTCGCGGGCCGACGTGCCCGGCACCGGGTCGTCGACGCCGCGGAACCGACCCCGTTTTCTCAGTTCGGGCAGCAGGTAGGCGATGATGTCTTCAAACGAGCCCGGGTTCGTGACGTGCGCCAGGTTGAACCCGTCGATGCCGCCCTCGTCGAGCCAGTGCTCGAGCGCATCGGCCACGGTCTGCGGCCCGCCGACAAACTTGATGCCGAGGCCGCCGACCGTCAGGAACTCGACAATGGCCCGCTTCGTCCACGGCTGGTTGTCGGTGCCGGGCACGGTGGCCGACCACCGCGCAATCAGCGACTGGATGCGCGGGTTGTCGCCGGCGAGCCGGAAGTCCTGGTCGTCGTCGTACGTGCTGAGGTCGACGCCGGTCCAGCCGCCAAACAGCGCCAGCGCGCCCTCGGTGTTGGAGTACGCCCGAAACTCCTTCTCCTTGGCGGCGGCGTCGGCGTCGTCCTTGCCCACAATAAGGTGCACGCCGGCAATGACCTTGATGTGGTCCGGGTGGCGGCCCTCCTTGGCCGCCACGGCGCGGATGTTGTCCGACGTCTGGCGCAGCAGCTGCGGCGTCTGGGCGCTGATGAAGATGGCCTCGCCGTGCTTGCCGCCAAAGCCGTTGCCGGCGGCGGACGTGCCGGCCTGGAACAAAAAGGGCGTTCGCTGCGGCGACGGCGCCACAAAGTGCGGCCCCGGCACGCGAAAGTACGTGCCCTCGTGCGCAATGTTCTGCACGGCGTCGTCGGCAATGTAGACGCCCGTCGCCCGGTCGGCCAGCACGGCGTCCGCGCGGAAGCTGCCCTCCCACAGCTTGTAGAGCACCTCGAGGTACTCGTGGGCGCGCGCGTAGCGCTCGTCGTGGGGGATCTGCTCGTCGAGCCCGTGGTTCTTGGCCGCGCTGTCCAGGTAGCTGGTGACAATGTTCCACGCAAAGCGGCCGTTGGCGTAGTGGTCGACCGTCGACAGGCGGCGCGCCAGCGCGTACGGCTGCTCATACGTGACGCTCGCCGTGACGCCAATGACCAGGTGCTTGGTAACGGCGGCCAGCGCGGGCACGAGGTACAGCGGGTCGCTGACGGGGAACTGGGCGCCGGACGCGAGCGCGGGCACAAAGTTGCCCGGCCCGCGGTAGACGTCGTAGGCGCCCAGCGTGTCGGCAATGAAGATGGCGTGGAAGCCGGCGTCGTCGAGCAGCTTGGCCAGGTCGGTCCAGAAGCCCAGCGTGTTGTACTCGTCGGTGCGGTTGGTCGGGTGGTGCCACAGACCGGCAGCCTGGTGGCCCGGGGTGTTCATGACAAACGCATTGAGGATCATTTGCTTCTTGGCGCCGGGGCCGGCAGAGGCCGCGGCGGTTGTGGTGGCGTCGGCCATGTTGGTTGAAGTGCAAGGGTGAAGACGGAGGGAGGGGAGGAGGTGAGTGTTTTCGGCCGAGAAAGGATGGGTGGAATGAGAATCAAAAGGGCATATGGTGACGCCGTATGTCGAGCTTTATCAAGCTTCCCGTTGGTCCCCTGAATGCCGTGAACCACTCGATCCCGTCATTATGTTGCTCTATTTCACAGCAACCTTTTTGGCCGATCTCTTTTGTTGGTCCCCGACGATCACTCTGGAGATGATCCGAGACAGAAACCAAATGCCGATGCAACTGCCTGGGATCGGCAACGTATGTATCTTACGTTCGTAGGTACGTTCGTAGGTACGTTCGTAGGTACGTCCATATTGGGCCCTGTTTACAAGGAAGCTGGTGCAGAGCAGAATGTTTTCTTGTGTATGCAAGCGTTCCGTGGTCGCGTCTTCGTAGTGAGATACTACTCTGGGCAACTTGTCCCGATTGGCACCAAAATGGTGTAAGTCGAGCACGAAATGGTGGACCGTGTTGACGCTACTCGCACTTCACAGGACCGTCGCCACTGGCACGTGACAGGAAACCAGGAACGATGCCTAAAGTGCATGTGACAAGTTCGTTGTGTTATTGTTTGTCTTAGAGTAATGCACCCTGTGTACCCTGGAAAGAAGTTTGTCAACAATAAGTCTTGCGTCACGTATTCCATCGCAGTACTATAAATTCATTGGTCAATTTTTTACATAGGATGTCGATTTTGTCCGTGACCTTTCCCGACGCCAAACGCCGCACCTCTCCTATTCATCCCCTTGTTAGCTTGACATGTGTACAAAATACATTATTATACGGAATATATAAGCAGATGTATCTAATAACGTAGTTTACATGAGGCCTATCTCGATCCTATCTCGTTCTCTATAACACTCACACCTTGAAGGTTCCATTTACAGTCCCTCTTTCGGTTCTCTATGGCTTGCGTGTCTCTTAAACACGCGAATTTCAAGTCTCTTTGTGGCTACGTATTTTCTGGGAGAAATCTATTTATGGGTTCTTTATTTGTGAACCTAACATAATGTTTCGGAACTTCCTTGCCACTTCCCTCTACCTCCTTGTACGAGTCTCTCTCTATCCCACCTTGGTCACCTGCTTTTTCAAGCTTGAACCGATACAACAGGACGTTTCCTTGTCCTCTTTTCTTTTCACCGAGTTCCTCTATTGCCAATCACACTTTGCCGGAAAAGCATAGACGTCTCTTTGCAGCTCGCGTTAGAGGGACCGACACCTCCGGCGGCGCTGCTGGGTGCTTTCGCTTCGTTTCCTTCTTCGCGACGCTGCTTGTGGTCGAAGCAACCGGAGCCTCGTCTGCCAGAGCTGTTGTCGGCTTTCTTGTTTTGTCCGCCTCTTCTCTGTCTCCGTCGTCTTGCTCATCACCTTCTTCAATGGCTTCAAGAATTCCGGAGGGCTGGGAAACCGCCCTCTCGTTTGCTGTGTGAATGAAGCCATCGCGGTACGTTTTGGCCAAGTCTCTGGCATTCCTCAATGCGGTGGCCCCTTGGACAAACGTTTCGCGCGTGTTCGTCATGTCAAACCCGTGCATTTTTGTTATATGGTACGCGGGTCGTCCTTCACTTGTCGACGACGTAGCGTGGTGAGCAAATATTTTCAGCGTTCCGCCGTGGTAGGTCGAGCTAAACGAATAAGCTTGACCATCGAACGTGCGTTCGTCTTCCCCGTAGTTCTGTAGACTGTGCATAGCGCGGGATCCAATTGCCCCGTCGTAACGAACTTGCCGGTCAAGCACGGCCAGAGTTCCATCGGGACCTTTTGCCTCAATAAAGAAATTTGGTGCCAATGGCTTGTTTTGTACGGTCGATGGCATAATATAACGGCCGAGCGCCTCACGTACTGGGCGGGATAGTTCTTCAGGACGGGTTCCATAATAAATGTCGGGCTTCGGTTGCGCGATGGTGCCGTCTGTGAGCGGTGCGACGTTGTTGAAGAGAATGTTACGTTCCGATGCTGGACGGCCCGTGATAAGAGCCCCTTCGCCTAAAATAACGGGTACAACATCGGTCATTACGGTATACTCGCTCGTAGCGCGGGCATTGTTATTTTGGAACGCATCGAAAGCACCCTCAGAGAACTGCGACAACGTCAGAGACGGCCGCCGTTGATTCAACGCGGCTCCGATCTCAGCCCAGTTGGTTGGCTTTTGCGACTCGTATACGGCTTGTGCGTCGTGATCTTTCAAGTGTTGCTCGAAGTCGGCATCGTACGGCGTAGACTTTTTATTTTTCTTCGCCATAGTCGATACGGTTTGGCTTGAAAGAGATGGCTCGTCGATATTAGTAGGAGGTGATGTCGGCGGCGGATACTTTCCTTTAATTAGCACTTTATTTTTAAAAGATATAAAAGGAGGGAGAGGGCAGAAGTTGTACAGCGAAAAATGAATATTACAAAAAACTCATCATCTTACATTTTGGACTTCCTTGAGATCGGGGCCGCCATACCGCGCAAACCGACCCAGGTCTTTCTTCCTCGGCATCGCACGTAAAAGAACAGATACGGTTTCGTGCGGTCGAGGAGGCCTTGGACGCTGCTGTATAAGACGGTTACGGCGATCGAGCTCCGCAAGAGCGCCTTCTGTGAGATGGAACACGGAGAGTCTGTCGTAGAACTCAGAAGGATAGACCCAGTTCGCCCATGCCTCGTGATCATCTGCCTGCGCTGCTTCTATCTGTGTCGACTGAGATTTATGGATTGTTTGGTTGATCTTCTCAGCAGACCGTTTGTTCCTCGTGGTGTTGTCTAGGCTGTCATGACTGCTACCGTTGTGATGAGATTGATCTAGCTGTACTCCAGCCATCGCAGCAGACGACGAGAGGGCGTCCCAGGGAGGGGAGATGGGGCGGTGAGGATGTTTGACGTTTAGGTCTCGGTTTGTTTGCAGAACGAAGTTTGCTGAGGCGTGTTGGCAGCTGTCTGTGGCAAAAGGCAGACTTGGCTTTATGTATCTTCTCGTCTTCGCGTCTTCCACGTACAGGAGAACAAGCGACAAGAGAACAAAGACTTGACAAATCAAAATCGTACACAGGAAAATAAATGAATAGTAAAAACCCTGCGCCTAGAGACTGTAGTATGAATTGCGATAAAAATGGAAAGAGAATAAAATAGGGCCAACACGACAATCCGCAAACGGAATAAGTGCAGCGCTCCCTTTGTTTGCGGCGACAAAAGACACCACAACCACAGTAGTTCCCATTGTTGCCGACTCCAACCAACTCATGCAGGGAGGGGCCTGGGTATTATCGGCCGGAAAATGAAGAGCGCGCCCAATATTGAATAGTGCATGGAGTTCGGACAGCACATTCGTTTCTCACATCGTTTCTCAGCAATAGACTTATGTTGCTTTCTTGTTTTCAAACGGGATGATCACAGAATCCCCACATTGACGTTTTGGTGTGCCCGATGTCTGTAGACCGGTAGCATTTTCACGGCTGGTTGCCATTGCTGCCTAGGCCTGCCACACTCGGATTTTTATCGCGACGGAGGGTGAACCGTGTGAGGATGCAAAGTATTGCTCCGTCGTCCGCAGGTAACTGCACAGTTGAGGAACCCACAACTTATGGCGGCCCGTTCCCGTGAGAATTGCCCCACCCACGTCACCTTCTGGGGCATTTCTAGCGGCTAACAATAGGCTGGCGGCGTCGGACAAATCCGTCGCCGATCCGCATAAATTACTCCTCCCCAATCAAATGTCCTCGACGACTGCACAACAAGACGCGACCATGACAGCTGGTCCGCGACCTGCCCTGCGACCTTCTGCGACCTTCTCCGCGACGGGACTCTTCCCCCCCCACTCTCTCTTTCGCTCTCCTTTCCATAAATCACGCTCCATCTCGTTTCTAGCGACGATGCACTCATGGCAAGACAAACGCGAAAACGAGCGCACGTCGATGACGGGCCTCGATCTGGCACGCGGCCTCCAGCAAAGAAGACCAAGATACGCAGCGAGACTGATCGCGAGGCTTGCGTCAACTGGACATATCCTCCCGAGTTCTACGACGGACTCTCCAAGATCAGTCTGACACGCAGGGCCTTGGACGAGCACAATCGCCGCCTCTGTCTCCAGCACCATCCTTCGTCGCCCTCGCCTGGCCCGAAAGAACGAGTGGCACATCTTACGGATACGCGTCCTATCGGGGACCTTGTTCGATTTGCGAGACAAGGCGGTCCTAATCTCTGTGATCTGCGCGGGGTAAGAAGCCAGTATTGATGGACTTTCTTGAGATGTTGTTGGGACGTTCTTTTACTTTTACTGACGAGCCCTTTGTTAGTATCCGACAACGAAAATGAGTGCGAGCCAAAAACCTTCTCGAAACCGGGTGACGGAGTCCATCGATCTAGCCTCTAACCGTCCTACTTCGACAACGACGAAGACGACCAAGTCCAAGTCGACGGCATACGACGCGAATTTCGATTTCCATCTCACGGATCATGGCGTTCTCCCACTGTATTTGTCGCAAGCGCCGGACTTGACGGACGTCCGAGATGCACTGGGAGTGCCCAGGCCGTCGCTCTCCCCGTCTCGGATTTCTGAAGACGAATTTAAAGCGTTCCAGATGGCCAACGCCCGCGCCAAAAACGAGGCGGAGGTGACGACCTACGTTATGCCAACCATCCTCGGCCCGTACCATCCCGACCACCCGTCTGCTCTTCAGACGGGGTTCAACAACCTCGAGCCGCTCACGAATGGAACCATCGGTCCGCCCGTACCGGACATATACTACGGAGCCGACCCTGGGGAGCTGGCGCGACCGATTCGGGACACGCTCAGCCACCACATCATGCCATCGACCGCAGAGGACAGGCCCTGGATACCCAACTTCTCGGTCGAGGTAAAAGGCCCCAACGGCAGACCGGTTGTGGCTACACAACAAGTACGCTACTACGGGGCGATTGGCTCGCGCGCCATACATAGCCTACAAAACTATAAAGAAGAGCAACCAATGTACGACGGCGAGGCGCACACATACAGCGCGACCTACCATGATGGTATGCTTAAGCTGTACGCCCACCACGTCACGGCGCCGGCCGATAACGCAGACCGGCCCGAGTACCATATGACCAAGATACGTGGGTTCGAGATGACAGACACTCGCGAGACGTTCCTCCAAGGAGCCACCGCATTCCGAAATACCAGGGACTTGGCAAAACGGCACCGTGATCGCTTGATTCGGGCGGCCAACACCAAGGCATTTCAGTCCGGACCATCGGTGCCCCAACACGGCGAAACACTCGAAGGGGAGCCTGCCATGGATAATTCACAGTGGCCGGGGGGCGATAAGGAGCTCCAGCAATCCATCGCCGACGCCGACTCTGTGGCGCATGGGGACGACCCGTCCTTGGAATTTGCGTCGAGCGCCACGTCCAGCGTGAGCAGCGCCAAGCGTCCTCGGCAGCCCGTGAGCCCACCCTCCCAGTCGAGGCGAAGTCGTTCCTCCAAGAGCCAGAAGCGGCCGAGGAAGAGACGGACAGCAGAGTCGCCGCCGACCATCGCAGCGCCGTGGGAGGCAAGCGAGGCGTGGGAAGATACGTAGGAAGATAAAAGAGGCGTCTTATTCATCTACGGAAAGGCTGGGCCAGAACATGGCACAATGCGTCATCCTCCACGCCTCTACTGGTTCCACTACTCGTCCACACAACCATATATATATATATATATATACTTCCCTCCCATCGTCGACACCATCCGCCATCGACCATCGTCCCTCACTCGCCAGGCTCCGGCCGGTCCGTGTCGTCGTTCTGCGGCGTGTTCTGCTTGGGAAAGTACTTGGCCACCCACATCTCGGCCAGCATGCTCTTTGTGATCTCGGTGAGATAGTAGTTGAGCGGGACGCCCGACTCGGCACTGGCGACCTTGGCCACATAGTCGTCGAGCGCCGTCATCAGCGAGTTGATGTCGAGGACCTGGTTCTCGGCCTTGTCGATGTCGCCGAGCGCGGCCAGCGAGGCCGTGATGCCGCTGGACTTGAGCGACAGCATCTTCTGGCCGAGGCGCGCGGCCTCGGCGGCCTCGCCAATGGTGGACTGGCCGGCGGCGGTGGCGTTCTGGATGCTGGCGAGGGCCTCCATGCTGGACTTGGGGTCGAAGTCGGCAAACTCGCGGACGCCCATGGCGATGTTGTTGGACTTGATGGAGGGGATGATGCCCATGGAGATGAGGGTCACGTGCGAGGTGATGTTCTGCGCGCTCAGCAGGCTCTTGACCTCGTCGCCAAAGGACGCGTTGACGCCGAAGCCGCCCGACGCGTCCTCGAACCAGGCGCCCGCCGTCATCTGCTCCTGCAGCGAATCGACCATGGACGACAGGCGGTGCGTGACGTCGTCCGACTTGGTGTTGACAATGTGCACCATGCCGACGAAGCTGGACCCGTACGTCATGCCCGTGAGCACCGAGAAGTGCTTGTCCTGGCCCGCGTCGCCGGGCGGCCCGTCCATCAGCGCCTTCATGCCCTTGAGGCTGGTCGGCGTGATGCGGTCGGCCGCGTCCGGAAAGATGCGGTTCCACGCGCGGATGCCCTTGTCCACGTTGAGGATGCACGGCGCCAGCACCGACGCGTTCTTGTGCGTGCACGACGCCGAGATGACGAGCGTGCCCGCAATCTTGTGCTGCGCGTACTGGTTGGCCGTCTGGCTCTGCGCCGTGCCGCTGGCCTGCTGCTGGAACTTGCTGCCGAAAATATCCAGCGACGACGACACAAAGGACGCCACGTTGCTGGCGTGCGCCGTGCCGTGCTGGTCGTTCTTGTCGACGCTAAAAAACTGCACGTTCATGTTCATCGAGTCGGACGCGAGCTGCATCGCCTTGACCTGCGTCTTGTTGTAGTCCACGGGGCTCTCGGCCTGCGTGTGCACCGCGTGCAGCTTGGCCCGCAGCGGCCGGATCTTCTTCTCCGCCTCGATCTTGGCGTTGGCGTAGTTGACCGCCGCCGCCTTGATGTCGGGGAGCAGGCCGTCGATGGCAGCGTCCAGCGGCCCGACCATGGCGCCGATGTCGTCCTTGCCGAATCCCAGGTTGGAAATCTCGAGCCGCGTGCTTTCTGGGACGGCGAGTGTCAGTAGGCTGTGGCATTGGAGAGTAACACGAAAGAAGGGAGAAGGGACAAGGGTGAAGGGGCTGACGACCGACCGAGGCTGCGCTTTGTCGACAGAAGCGCATTGAGCTCCTCTTCCGCCGAGTCAACATCGGCCTGGGCGACGGAGATGTCCTGGACGATTGTAAGGGTTGCCGGTGTGACAATGTTCGCCAGCACCAGGCTGGGGTCATAGGGAATGGACGACGGCATTGTGGAAGGTGGAAGGCAGAGATGGCAGAACAAAGAGTACGACTGAAGACTTGGCTCTGGACTCGTACAATTATCAACGACGACTCGCGGGCAAAGAAGCTGCCTTCATATATGTGCGCATGTGCGCTGAAAATCAGCAAAGTTGACTTTGGTTTTTTTTTTTTTTTTTTTTTTTTTTTTTTGTTACATACTATGTAGACACGTGGAAAGGAACATCGTTATGCCATTGTCCAATTCGGGTGCTCATGACCTGCACAACACAGTTCGATCTTGCACATGTCGACGCGAACTGCATTCACATCGCACTCTCCATGTAAGCGCCGTGGCGTCCAAAATGAAACTTTAGTCTCTAATGTTTTGCATTTTATGTTCTGATTTTATCGATGATTCTCTTTAGTTTCTGTCACACGGCCCTCCTCAGCTGCTGGCTGGAGGACAATGAGACCAATGCATCCAAATATTGGCTTGTCGTTCCCAATTCTGGTCGTCGTGTCTTGTTTAGGATGCGATCAAACCTAATGGAGACGAGTCCCCAATGGCACGCGCGTGCGTGACTGCCAATAAGTCGAAGCGATGCAAAAGGGGCAAAAGGGAACCGACCCCATTGGCACTGCAAAGACGGGTCACGATGTCAGTCACCGTGTTGGAGGCAGCCAATGAAAACAGAAACCAGCCAAAGGCGACGTGAGGAATGAGTCCAGAACGGGACGTCCCGTCCTGTTACGGCAACAACCGTCGAGCTAGCGGGGTGTTATGAGTCGTTTCGACGGACGCTCCTCACCAATGCGGAGAACACAGGCCAAATTTGGACTCATTGTTCTTGGCGCCGCGCCGTCGAGCTGTTGCCGCCATTGCTTGTTCTCGGCACCGGCATGTGCAGCATGTGCGCTGCGTGGATCGAAACAGGCACAGATCTTGCGAAGAGACATATTAGGACCTGGGGTGGCCTCCCATTCACCACCAACACATGTCCAGCACAACTCTTTCTCCAAGCACCAACTTACGCCGATCGTACCATAATTGTGACAACGCACGGCGTCAGATCCCTTTTTGAGCATGCGCCCTGCCCTTTTCGCCCTGTTGGCTCTGGGGCCTGTGTCCCCGGCCAGCGGCCACCCGCATTCCAGCAGCGAGGCGACCGACGTCGTGCCCCGCAGCGTGACCAGCCTCCAGTACCTCGACAAGCTGCCCGATTGGACCGCAGAGCAGCGGCACCTGCTGGACATTGGCTTTGACGAGGCCATTGACCTGGCCAAGTACGCGCGGTGGGAGCTGCTGCCGCCGGGGAAGAGCCAGGTCAACAAGAACTCCAAGATCTTCAAAAAGTACTTTCGGGCAGAGGACGTCGAGACCGTGCTGGGCGTCTTCCAGTCCCTGCTGTCGGACAGCACCACGGGCAGCGACCGGCTCCAGGCGATCCACTTTGGCAACATCGACCCGCAGGCCGCCTGCGATGCCGTCCGGTCCGGCGACCCGGTGCCGCCGGGCACCATTGCCCTGTACACGACGCCGTGGACGCTGCACGCGGCCGACAAGGCCAGCTTCATCTTCGTGTGCCCCGTGGTCTGGCAACTGGGCTACCCGCGCACCATCCACGACATCCAGTGCGAGGCGACGTGTGCCAACGCGGCCAAGAAGGAGTGCTGGCCGTCGGCACGCATGGCCACCTACGGCGGGCTCATCCTGCACGAACTGATGTAGGTTACGGCTCTTGTTAAGTTTGTAGTTACTGTCTTACATCATTTGTTCTCGATAATTAACCATCGTCCAGTCATCGAACCTCGCAAATTAAGGACCGGTGAGATTAAGATTCTGCATCAACTTATTCTAAAAACGAATACTCAAACGAACACTAACACACACAGACCAAAGGGCCTGGAAAGCGGCATCTTCGACGAGTCCTTCAAAGACACCGATGGCAAAACCGTCCTCGCGTACGACAGCTATTATACGCAGAAGCTCGTCAAGGGTGCTGAAAAGAGCAAGGCGCTGTACAACGCCGACAACTATGCCATGTTTGCGAGGGTAAGAACGAAGAGAAAAACAAAAGAAAATCCCAAATGTGGCATGTCGCCGTACCGTGGTACTGACAATTTACAGGAGGTGTGGTTCACATTGAAATGCCCGTTGATCAAGTACAAGGACCCCGACCACTGGGAGTCGACCATTCCCAACAACCTCAAGCCGAAGCCCAAGTCCGCCGGCGTCGGGGCGGGGGAGCTGTGAGGGGTGCTGAATGGGGTAAATAGAAGCGCTGGCCTGCCCAGGAAAGAGATGCCACAGCCGTTGTTGTCACCGGAACTAGGTGTCTCTGCGGTAATCGGTCCAGGCAATGCTGGCGGCGGCCTCCTTTGCGGAGAGACGGTGCGTGGGATCGTGGCGCAGCAAGCCCTGGAGGGGCCAGAGCAGGAACTTGACGGCCCAGAGATCGTACTCGGTGAATTGGTCCTTTTCATAGACCTCAGAGGCAAAGCCAGCGCACTGACGGACAATCTCTTGGCGACGGGCTTCGAAAGCGTCCTCGAGCAGCTCCTGGCGCGGGGTGGCGGCTGCTCAGAGACAGTCTTGTTAACAAAACAGTTGTGATAAAGGAAAGGAAATGAAGGTCCAAATCAATGCAATTCACCAACCATTTTCGTCTTCCTTCTTGAGATTGGCCATCATCTCCTGCAAGCGGGCATTCTAGGCCGCTGGCAAGGGGCCAAACTTGGCGACAAGCTCATAAACAATGGCGTGGTCAGGTGCTGTGACGCTGGCAATCGGTGCTGCCTGGAAAACCATGGAGTAGATCTGTCTGCGTTAGCAAATGGGACTGGGAAGTGACAAGGTGTCGTTCACACACTGTGCATCAGCAACGTACCACGCTACCAGCCATCCACAGATCATGGGTGAAGTTGACGTGATGCTCGAAAAAGGTCTCTGGCGGGCGGAGTCTGGCGGGCTGGGCCGGGCGCGTCACATTTTCGGCCATGTGGAACGCGGAGCCCCAGTCCAAGATGCGGACATCCGTCTCGCGGTCCACATACCAGGCGTCCCAGACGGCGCATGCGATGAGCTGCTTGGGGAGGCTGGCGGGACGGGGAGCATCACTCTCGTAGGCGACGGTGCGTGGGTTGGCACCGACTGTGGCAAGGAAGGTGTCGGGGTTTTTCTGGGCTTGGTCGCAAGTCAAGGCAATGTTGGCGGGACAAATGTCTGCCAGAATGAGCCGCTGTTGTCAGTTATCTGATTCTTTTAGAAACGAGAGGGCGAATGAAGACCTACCACCGTGGGCAATGCCAAGGCGGTGCACCATGTCAAGCCCCTGCAAAAGTTGCTGGGAGTAACGAAGCACCAAGTCGGGGGGCAGCAAGTCACCGTCGGCGGGGTAGCTGCTGAAGAGATCCTCCAAGGTGTGGCCGAGCACTTCCGTCACAATACAATTATGTATTCCATTGGGACCGGCATGGCGGAAGGCGTCGAGAAGCAGGAGGAAAGTGCGCGGGCCCTGCTGGTTGGTGCCGCGGTAGTGACGCTCCAGGATGCCGAGAACGCCCACTTCGCCGTCGTGGAAGAGGCTGTCGGCGGAGGCAGTGGCCTTCTTGATTTTCACAGCCACCCAAGGGCGTGCGTTGCTGTTGTTGGCATGCTCGTTGTCCCAAGCCAGCCAGACGGTGGACTGCTGTCCAAAGCCGAGTTTGTGACGGATGACATATCGTCCGTTGCAAAGAGCGTCGCCCAGGGTGACTGGATGAAAGCCACCCGAGGTGTAGCCCTCAAGAGGCTCGTGAGGTTGGATCCTACCAGATTTGGGATAGAGATCCCAGCTGATGCCAGCAGAAGAAGACGATGCCATGGCTTCGTTCGAGGCAGGGGAGTTGCGTACCGTGAGATGTTTGATGCGTTGGCGTTGGCGACCTTCGACGGTGATGGCAAAAGAAGAGGATGTGGAAGAATGAAAAAAAGAGAAGGTGAAAGTTTCGTGAATTATTTTCGGAAGAGAAGGGAAAATACCGGAGCTTCATTGTGAGTTCTGTTGTCGTTTATGGCAGGAGCTGTGGTTAGGTAAGCTTCCAGCTCGCCGCATCGTTCCTTCCTCTTGCAAATAACAACAATAACAACGCATCATGCGTCACAGTTCAAATATCACAAGTGATTCACATATGTCTCAGGTGGTAATTTGGAGAGCCTGACCGTATTGCCAACCGCCGACACCGTTTCCATATCTTGCCGCTTTTGATATCGACCATGAGCGTGAACTTTACTGCGCTCATAGCGTTGGCGATGCACCGTGCGCAGGCCATGCCCGAAGTCGTCGTACTGGATGCCGCGATGCTGCACTGTTTAGCAACGGCGAGGCTGGCGAGGCTGGCAATGCGGGGAGGACTGGTATGAACGTCGTCGTTTGTCATGTCTGGGTTGTTGATCCTTTTGACCTGCTGTGGCAGAGTGAAGTGACGGTGATGAAGATACTGGGGCGTCGAGAATGGCCGTCTCTTCCGCCCGAGGTTGGATCAGCGTGCAAAGCCAGGTTGGAAGATTGAGGCGGCAGATGGTACACGATGAACACTGATGCGAAAAAAAGACCTCTTTTATATTGCGGCATGGCTGATCGCCGGGGTGGTCAATTGTCAATGAGATCAATCGTCGGCGTGGCCTTTCGTCTGTGACTTGGCCGTGACACACAATTGTCCGGGTAACTGACAATGACGATGTTACCAGGTGAGTACTACACTGCTACAGGCCAGAATCTCAGCTAATTACTGTTTCCCCGGGAAACATCAACACCTTCTCATGCCTGACTGTATCAACCGCGGCCGATGCAGAGCAATTACTCCAGTGTCGACGCCGACAAGGACAGCTCCAGACTCCGCTGGGCACGTACGACGGGCGGTCCGTCCCAGTACTCTGCGACCGATGTGGAGACGGAAAGTTTCAATAAAACAAAAAGGAGAAACCTTCCAATGTCGCCGGCTTCCTCTTGTCGACGCGAGCAAGTTACAGAGACCCTGATCGCCGATGCAACGGCAAATGAATGTCCCGGCCAGGCCACATTGTCAATCTCGGCCAAGAGAATACTCTTGTTGGACATGAATGACTCGACGACACGGCCTTATCGTCACCGTTGTGCCATTTGTTATTTATTGTGCATCCTCAACGTTGTTCGCGCCTTCCACGCACCATCCCGGCAGACCTTCCCGATTAGGCAATGAGACGTATTAGCAACCGCTCCTTATGACACAATTTGCAGTGGGTAGTGCGCATCCGCAAACACTGCTATTGTGGGTCTCCCGCACCATCACGGCAGCACTACAGCGGTTCGCTGCAGGCCACTCTCCGCTCTCCACTGCACGTCGCAGAGTGATTCTCTTTGATCCGCTGCATTCTCTGCCGTGCAGTCGTGCGTCTGCGGCAGAATGATGCAATGCTTTCGTTGCGTACTCGGAGCCTGAGCAACGACAGCAGACGGCGTTCCAGCTCGTCAGTTGCCGTTCATATTCACTTCTCTGAATCACTCTGCGCATTCCTCGACCTGTTCCTCAAGTCGAGACGTCAGCTTCGATCGCGCTTGGCAGCGGTAGCATTGTCGAGTTGGTTTGTTGCTGCGACGGACTCCTATCGCATCACCTCGAACCCGGTCACTTTATCAACCCTCCTCAACTTCCGGTACCTCGTCACTCGTCACTCGCCACCACGTCATGGGCTCTGTCGACAGCACGGCGACCCCGCTGGGCGGCGTCCAGCTCGTCGATCGTTTTATTGACGAGCCGCGTTCTCTGCGCGTGGCCGTTGTGGGCGGTGGCCTCTCGGGCATCACCGCGGGCATTCTCCTGCCGGCCAAGGTGCCCGGCATCCAGCTCACCATTTTCGAAAAGAACAACGAGCTGTCTGGGACGTGGCTGACCAACCGCTACCCCGGCGTGCGCTGCGACATCCCCTCGCACGCTTACCAGTCGACGTTTGCGCCGAACCCGCAGTGGACAGATGCGTTTTCGTTTGGCGGCGAGATCCGGGACTACTGGCAGGGTGTCGCCAGACAGCACGGGGTGTATGACCACGTGCAGCTCGGACGACGTGTCGACGCGGCCGAGTGGTCGCAGGAAGCCGGCGAGTGGACGGTCACTGTCAGCGATGTGGCCACCGGGGCCACGTACGTCCACACCTTTGACATTCTCATCACCGCCGTCGGCATCTTCGACAACTGGGCGCTGCCCGACTACCCCGGCCTCGCCGACTTCCAGGGCCACCTGCGGCACGCACAGAACTGGGATGCGTCGTTTGATCCCGCGGGAAAACGAGTGGCCGTGATTGGCAACGGCGCCAGCGGGATCCAGCTGACGACGAACCTGCAAAAGACGGTGGCACGGCTCGACCACTACGTGCGCCACCGGACATGGATTGCGTCGTCGTTTGCAGCGAATGGAGACAAGAATGACGAGGCGACGGTCACGACGCAAGAGGACGGACAAGGCGCGCCCCGCGAGCCCGGCGACCTGGGGAGCGACATCTTCCACCACGAGCGCAAGGCCACCCCGCAACCGTACACGGAGAAGCAGCGCGCCGCGCGCGCCGCCGACCCAGAGGCCTACCTGGCGTTCCGCAAGGCGCTGGAGATCAAGTACTGGCACCGCTTTGGCACCGTCTTCAAGCACGCGCCGGCCAACGACACGCTTCGGGAACAGTTCACGGCCAGCATGCGGGAGCGCGTGCAGAAGAAGCCGGCACTCCTCCACGACCTCATCCCCGACTTCTCGCCCAACTGCCGGCGCCTGACCCCCGGGCCGGGCTACCTCGAGGCCCTGGCCGAAGACAACGTCGACTACGTGCGGACGCCGATCCGGCGGTTCACGGCCACGGGCATCGAGACGGAGGACGGCGTCGTGCGCGAGGTCGACGCCATCATCTGCGCCACGGGGGCCGACGCGTCCAAGTCGGGGCCGGGGCCGGCGCCGCCGTTTCCCATCACCGTGGCCGGGTCCACCAAATCGCTGGGCGACGTATGGACCGCCCACGGGCACCCGCACACGTACCTCGGCACGGCCACGCCCGGGTTTCCCAACCTGTTCTTCGTGCTGGGCCCCCACGCCTCGGGTCCCTCGGGCACGGTCCCCTACTCGGTCGAGACGCATGTGGCCCACCTCGCCCGGGTCCTGCGCAAGGTCGCGTCCGAGGGCATCCGCTCCATAGTGCCCTCGCGCCAGGCCGCCCTCGACTTTGAAGCCTGGGCCACGGCGTTTTTCCAGACGACCGTCTTCTCCGAGCCCTGCCGCTCGTGGTACAACGCCGGCACGCCGGGCGGCTACATCAGCGGGCTGTGGCCGGGCAGCATGGCGCATTTGGCGACGATCCGGCGGGCGCCGCGGTGGGAGGACTACGAGTACACGTACCTGGGACCAGCGGACGAGACCGGCAGCGTGAACCGATTTGCCTGGTACTTTGGCAACGGGTGGACCAGGAAGGAGACGGATCCTGCGGCGGATCTGGTGTCGTATCTACACATTCCGGGGACGGTGCCGTTGAAGGACCTACACGATGTGGAGTAGCAGATGGAGCAGGTACTGAAGTAAGCTGATGAATTATGAACCAATATTCTACATTGTATATTTGAATGTACGATGTGTCATTACTTTCGTCAGCGTCGCCACCATGGGCAGAATGGACGCCTCACTGTTTATGTGCGCCCCTCGAGCCGTACCACCAGCCGGCCGCCGCTGATCTCGCCAGCGCGCAGGCGGTCCAGGCCTGCATTGACGCGCTCGAGACCGTCCTCGACGCCCGCCACCACGGGCGGGACCAGCTTCTTGGCGGCCAGCAGGCGCTCCAGCCAGGACGACAGGGCCTCGCCCACTGCCGGCACTTCGTGGAAGAGTTTGATGGGCACATTGTGGAAGACGGTGTGCGGGGGCGGCGTGCCCTTGGGCAGGCCGGTCAGCCCCACCAGGTGGCTTTTCGGGGCCGGGGTCTGTTCCACAGCAAGATCGTCCGCGTCGGCCATGTCGGAAATGGGGGCCACCACATTGTTGTCGCCCCGTGGCGTGGCCGGCGGCGACGGCGGGCTGCTCCGTGGGGTGGTGCGGCCCGAGGCCGAGGTCGATGACGACGCCGTCGCCTTCTTGTTGCTTGCGGCGGTCGGGTCACCCCCGGCCAGGGCCTGCAGCAGCCACGCCGCCGTGTCCCGGCCGCGCGTGTCGAAGCCGAACCGCAGGCGGCTGCCGAGGTTGGCCCGCAGCACCGCGACCGCCCGTGCCGGGTCGTGGCTGTCCACCACCCAGTCCGGCTGCCACCAGCCCTTTTCCTTTTCGTCTTCTTCGTCCGCGCCGTCTTTCCGCGCCAGCCGCCACCCGTGCTTGGCCGTGTCCACGACGGCGGCCACGCGCAGCCCCGCCAGCCGCGCCAGCTGGATGGCCATGTGCGCCGACGTCGACGACGCGCCCCAGATGGCGAGCCAGTCGCCGGCCCGGGCGCGGTCGGAGGTGCCGATGCCGCGCACGCACTCGTCGCGGATGTCCGCGGCCAGCGCCGCCGGGGGCAGCCGGCGGACAATCGACAGCAGGTCGGGCCCGCCCGCGACAGACGAAAAGTCGACGCCGAGGTTGACGCCGAGGGCCAGCACGGCCGCCACAAAGGCCACGCCCATGGTGGCACCGGCCTCGCAGGACACGTGCGGCGGCAGGCGGACCGTGTTGTAGTCCCACACGACGACGTACTCTTGGTAGGCGCCCTTGCGGAGGTCGCGGTAGTCGGTCGAGATGGCCAGGACGCGGTCGCCCGTGGTGATGCGGCCAGACGTGGATGTGCTGGAGGACGTGCCAAGGGGAGCGCCTGTCTTGTCGTCCACCTCGACAGCGTTGACGACAGACACTCTCTTCGCAGCCGACGCATCGTTGGTCAAGAAGGTGTGGATGATGGGCTCGACGGCCGGGATGGGCGTGTCCTTGCCATGGACGTTGGTGGATGCCGTATTGTCTGTAACGTCGATGACAACGTCCGCCTCTGCATCTTCTGCGGCGGACGGGACCTCTGGTGACAGCAAGCCATCTGCCTTACTTGCCTCGCTCAAGCCTTGGACACTGCTCGTTTCGACTCTCGTCTTTAGCTGCACAACCTCCCCGGCACACTCCCGTCCCGCAATGTACGGCAGCTCGGGAATGGCAAAGTTGAAGTCGGGCGATTTCCAGTCGATGGGATTGAGGCCAATGACGGCCGTCCGCACCAGGATCTCGCGGTCGTGGTGCAGCTGCGGAACGGCATAGTCGTGCGTCACGTGGTACGGCTGACGAGGACCGTGAAGAAGCAAGACTCGTTGGGACGGGGGGATCTCGCGGGCGGCCTTGTCTGTGCTGGCGAGTGGGTTGCTGGTGGACATGGTGAATGTGGTGGTTGTGCGTTTGTGCCGTTGTGCAGTTGTGATGTTGGCTGATGGTTGTTGATGGATGTCGATGGATGTGTCACGGACAACATACGATTCTTCTATGATGTGGACAAGGGATTGCGAAAGACGATAAAAGTAACAGACAACATCCAAGATCAATGGGAGAGCAACGAAAATCAAAACATGTCAACAAGTCCTGCTGGGGGCGCCGAGATGGAAGGGAGAGCGCTCTAGACAAAATGTGACATACAAAATGCAAAATGAATTAAAATACTATTAAAGATGGAGTCGCGAATCAAATAAACAATAAGTTGCGCGAAGTAGACTAGCAAAAGTACAAAGATAGAATAAAATAAAAGAACAATTAGTCAACAAATGAACAGGCCACTGTGATGAAATGTGATGAAAACCATCCGAGCAAAACAGTGAACGTAGTGCAAGTTGACAAGAATACAGGGCGGCCCGACATAGGATTTGGCAAGCTACAGCGTATTTTCTACCTGCTCGACGTGTCTTTGCCCTCTTTCGTCAGTTCGGTCTCGGTCGTCGAAGAGTACAATGGTGCATCATCTCCGATCTGCACTCTAACTATGGCGTCTCATAATTCCGTGAGGCGTCCGGACAACGACATTCATGTTTTCGATAGCGATGATACCTCGGCAAACGCAGCTGTACAGGAACAAGAACAACCCCCACACTTGGCCAGGAAGAAATGTTGGCAGCAAGTCAAGACGATGTCGATGGCGTCTTCAACAAGGTGCCAATGGATCGAAGCGAAGTGGAGGTAAGTCGCCGAGTGTTGAGAGACGACTTGACATTACCAACTCACGACATACTACTGTAGCCCCCTGTAGTCACTGTAGTCCTGTGGTCACTGTAGTCCTGTAGTCACTGTAGTCACTGTAGTCACTGTAGTCACTGTAGTCACTGTAGTCACTGTAGTCCTGTAGTCACTGTAAAGGCTCACTTCGCCCACTGTAAACGCCCACTTTGCCACTGTAACAGCACCCTGCCCACTATTCGTTCCTCAACCCACTGTATGTTGTCGCCACTGCACTCCCGAATTGCCCCATCCGGCCCGTCGTTTGGCCCCGTGGATCCCGGTGTCTGTGGGCCCCGCGCCATTCTCGCTAGGATGGCGACAGCAGCAAAGGGCGCCGCATAACCATAACGCTTGTGCTTGCTGTTGTTCTGGCTTGCATCTTGCTTTTCCGTCCATTTTCTTGACCTTTTCTCGTCCTGCCCTTCTCTCCCCTCCGTACTCGGCTCGCGCAGCTCGGGTGTCTCGCGGAGGGTTTGTTCCTGTCGACGTTTGTCTTTGTCATCCTCTCGTTCCGTTTCCTAGTAGCGATGTGGACGTTATGTCGTTCATGGTCACCATGTTTCGATCTGATAACGATAATCGTACATTGGACCCTGATTCATATACTGTCCCACCCTTGCCTCGACAACCTCGTCTCGGCCGAGACCATAAGTCGTTTGGGTGGTCGTTAGCTCGTTGCTCTCGTACATGCATAAATCGTATGTCGAGTACGTCGAGGACGTTGTGTATGTCGTGTACATTCGTATCATCACTTGCGTCACCCGTCGTATGTCAATCTGTGCATTTGTTCGCATTTGCCCAACTTATTGGCTTGTATTCCATTTCCAGTCATAAATGAACAATATATATTCAAAACAAATCCAAAACTATCGTAACTAGGTCATTATTACGTACTTGCCCTCCTTCTATGACTTCCTTGCACCTCCCGGCCGCTACTCCGCATCCAAGGGGCACACCGGCGGCGTGTCGTCCACCTGGATGCCGCCGCGCTTCAGCTCCTGGCTGTCGGGGAACGGCAGCGTCCAGCCGCCTTCGGTCTCGGGCGTCGACAGCCACAGCCGCAGCAGATGGCGCCGCGGCGCGGGCGCCGGGTAGTCTTTGTAGGCGGTGCGGGCGTGCAGCAGGTGGCAGTTGCTGACAAACTGGATGTCGCCGACCTCGAGCACCATGTGCAGCGCCAGCCGCTGGCAGGTGTCCTCGAGGACCTGCATGGCGTGGCGCTGCGCGTCGCTGAGCGGCGGGATGACGCCGGCGTCCGAGTAGCGCGCCAGCGACCGCACGTAGTAGGGGTCCCACTTGCTGTAGACGCGGCCGCGGCCGCCGGGCTCGAGGTAGAAGACGGGCTGGCGCGTGTAGGGGTCGTCGCCGGCGGACACCTCGCCCTTGCGGTCAAAGTACCAGACGGGCTGCGTCAGGAGCGCGGCGACGTCCGGGTGCTCGCGCTGCAGCGTGTTCCACACGTGGTGCATGCTGACAATGTCGCTCTCGCCGCCCTCGAGCGCGCGGTGCACGCAGAGCAGGCCCACGAGGTCGCCGTCGTCGGCGTGGAAGAACTGGCGCGCCGTCGTGCGGTAGATGCGCACCTTGTGGATCTGCGTCGGGTCGTCGCCGACGTCCTTGACGTGCCCCAGCACGTGGCCGCGGCCGTTCTGCGACACAAAGTAGCCCAGGTACGTCCCCAGGCCCATGTACGCCGCGGCGTTCTTGAGCGGCGACCACCGGTCCGCCGGGAAGCCCTTGAAGAGCACAAAGCCCTTGCCGTCGAGCAGGTCGCTGCGGACGCGCCCGAGCGCCTGGGCCAGCCGCGGCAGGGGGAAGTTGTGCTTGGCAATGCCCGTCAGCGGCGTGCCGCTCGCGATGAAGGCGTCCGCCGCCGCGCTGAGCTCGTCAATCTCGGCCTCGCTGAACCGGTGCACCCACCGCTCGGGCTGGCCCTCGTAGTCTTCTTTGCGCCAGACCGTCGGGCCTGTGATCTCCTTGGGAAACGCCGCATACGGCTTGAGCTGGTCGTACAGCGGGTTGTGCTGGCCCGAGGTGCGGATGCCGTCGGGGAAGATGTCCCGTGGTGCCTGGTCGTTGCGGCGCTTCTGTGATTGGGCTGGTGTCTGCTTTGGGAGGGAGGGCGTGGGGGTCGAGGAGGGCGAGGTGGCCTCGGCCACGAGAGCACCGGGTGCCATTGCGGGGAAGTGGGATGTGATGGATGTGGTGGGATGTGTCAACCTGAGGCTGACAATACGCAATGTTATTTGTTGAGCGTAGTTGCAATGCGATATCTGAACCAGAGATCTTAACCGGACTTGTGATTTAAGATGGCGATGAAGAAGATGAAGAAGATGAACTCGTAAAACGGTCAACAGCTCAACGGACCGTCCTGTATTTATCCCCTCCCCTCAACGCAAATACGTGCGCACGACGGGACATTCGATGCTGTCATACGTTTTCTCCCTTCTTTGCCCGTATTCCACAGGGCAGGTCGTCGTCAGCAATGCGCCATCGACCGAGACGGCGTTCAAGACGGCGTTCTCAAAAGGTGTCGTTTTGCGCATTTCCGCCCTTCCACATCCGCGTCTCGGCCACTGAGGGGGAGCGAGTCATATGAATCTGCCGTTTTAGGCACTCCTTTTGCCCGCTCGCTCTGTTTTTACACGCAATTGTCACTTTTGTCAGGCGTCCGCATGGTTCCTTCAGATGTCGCAACAATGTCGACATCGCATGACGTGATTCGCTAACAACGCACTAACACGACTAACACGGCTGGAACGCCGCTACAGGGGGACGCTACAGGGTGACTAAGCGGGGTTCCCGCCACTAACGTTGCTGCTTGGGGTACCCCGGCGCACGACGTCCCTCCGCACTCTAACGCACTTTCATGCCTGCCCTCATGCACTCGCCGCAGGCGCCTGGGAGTCGCCGTTTGTCGTCTGCGCCGTTGTCGTCTCTGTTGTCTCTGTCGCCTGCTTGGCCTTCTCCCTGTCGGCAATGCCCTGGTACACGCGCGGCAGAATGTATCGCCCGTAGTCGACGGCGTCGTGGTAGTTGTCGTAGCCGCGGATGGAGATGAGCTCGGCGCCCAGGTCGACGTAGTCGAGGATGGCCTCGGCCACGGTGTCGTAGGAGCCCACGAGCGCCGTGGACGCGCCGCGCGCGTTGGTGGCCGTGACGGTCGGGTACCACAGCGCGCGGTCCTGCACGTCGCCGCGCTTGGCAATCTCGAGCAGGCGCTGCGAGCCGACGTTCTGCGGCGCGTGGCCGCCCGGCGCAAAGTTGGGGAACGTCTTGCGGAAGGTCTCCTGGTTGCCGTTGAGCACGTCGAGCGTGCGGTGCGCCTTGGCCCACGCGAGCTCCTCGGTCTCGGCCACGATGGGCCGGAACGTCACCCAGATGCGCGGGCGGTCCGTGCGGCCGGCCTTGGCGGCCTCGGCGTAGATCGTCTCAATCTGCTCCTTGGTGTCCTTGAGCGGCTCGCCCCAGAGCCCAAAGATGTCCGCCAGCGACCCGCCCACCCGGTACGCCTCGGGCGACGACCCGCCCACCGACACGGGGATCGTCGTCTTGCCGTTGGCCGGCCGCACGCGGTTGCTGTAGTTCTTGAACTGGTAGTACGTGCCCTCCCAGTCAAACGGCGCCGCGCTCGCCCACGCCCGCCGCAGGATCTTGATGTACTCCTCCAGCCGCCCGTACCGCTGCTCCTTGGTCAGAAAGTCCCCCTCCCGCGCCTGCTCCGCGTCGCTGCCGCCCGCGATGAAGTGCACCACCGCGCGCCCGTTGCTCAGCTGGTCCAGCGTCGCCAGCGCCTTGGCCGCCACCGTCGGGTACACCGTGTTGGGCCGCAGGGCCACGATGACCTTGAGGTTTTTGGTCACGGACGCAATGTACGCGCTCTGCGTCCACGGGTCGAATCCGCCCGCGTCGTACGGCAGCAGCGTGTACTTGAACCCGTAGTCGTCGAGCGTGCGCGCGTACCGCGTCAAGTACGCCGGGTCCGCCGGCGCGCCGACTTTGGGCGCAAGCTCATTGCTGTCGTTGGGGAACGTGAGGGAGATGAATTCGGTCGGCATCGTTGCGGTGTCTGCGTCAGGTGGAGGAGTGTGTGTGTGGTCTAGGGGTGAACGTGTGTACGTGTGTCGGTGTAGGTGTATGTGGGTATGAGGGTATTTTACACAGTACGATTGACGACGTGATGCATCACGACCATCAAGCGCCTCTTATATCGTCGGCTCTGCAATTGTGACCGCGTCCCACGTCTTGCCCGCGCAACGCCCGCACCTTGCCCACGTATGATGCCTTATGGCTGTCCACCTCTTGAGCTGACCCCCCTCCCAGCGATGGCGTCAACGGCCACTGGGTCGCGCCTTTGATGGTGTCAACTCAGTTGGGGCGGGTTTCCCCCCGCAATACGCGAGCTACGGAGAGAATACGTGACAAACATTGAAAACGTCAAAATCCGATTTATAATTGAAAAGAGAAAACAGAAAGGCCAAGCCAAAAAAAGGTCCGAAGGCCGGTAGAGCTGGCTGCACGAATTGCGCGCTCAGAGCGGGCACGGAGAATATATAGACGGACTTGTCGGATGATATAATCCAACGCCGTATCTTGTCTCGGAAGCACATATTGGAAGACCCTGGATCGGCCCTCTGTGCGGGGAAAGACCACGTTTGTTTCACATACACGCAGATGGGGGTGTGTGACTTACAGTCTCATGTACGAGGAAGTCGACATAGATCTTTATACTGTTTTCAAGGACAACTGAAGGCAAGTAAGCTTATTTTACTGATTACTCAAGTGGGGAAGAAACAAAACAACTAATAGTACTTCGTACATGTAAACTCCTTCACGGGAGCCTAACACTACGCCACGTTATACCGCTGTTTAATAAAACCGCATAGCGAATATATAAAGCCTTTTCTCCAACTTAGCCACGGCTCGCCTCTGCCCTTCCTCCTTTGCCCCTTGCTCGGCCACTTGTCGCTCTAGTCGATCCTTTTTTACTTTCCCTGACAGCGTGAAGATGTTTAAAGAAGAGGTATTAGTCGGTGATGGTGCGGTGGGCGAATGTTACCATCTTAGAGGCACAGGTGATTCTGTCAGAAGGGATTAGGTCCTAGAGGGCCTATGTTGGGGATCAAGGTAAAATGTCTCGTTGTATCTTTTATCACGCCGAATGGGAATATTCAAAGTGAGCCCTTTTTTTTGTAAATTTCTCTTTGACCTCTCTTTCGCTTGTTTCATTTTTTTATGACCAAAAAAAAAAAAAAAAACCTACACGAGGTGATGATTAGTAGCTGGCTTCGAGAAATTCGCTTCACGTACTGAAAAGACCCCCTGGCAAATTGAAATAACAAACTACCTGTGTAAGTGATAAAAGACTAGCATCCATGTATATTGAGACCCCCCTTTTCTCGACCAATTCTTGCTAAAGCTCCCATCATCGAGAAGAAAGGGGGCGGAAAACGGCTCGACGCGGCTCCTGCCGTTAGCCTATTGGATGACGGCCGACGTCACGTGAGCATGCAAAAGGAGACGACTCCTGATCAGCAGGCCGAACTCTCACGACCTCTGATCAGAGGTCATGAGCGTGAGGATGGGAAGAAAATGGAAGTGTTCTACTGACTCGAGGACTCCTTCGTTGCCAATTACACCTGCCAACAAAACAGGGTGCGAGTAGTGAGGGCGTTATAGACCGAGAGGGCACGACTCGCCACCCCGTTTCACTAAGAAACCCGCTCTTCGCTTCGTGTAGTAAATGCGGCGACCAATCTTGTGTTGGCTCACAACCTCCCCGTTGTAGGTATCTGTTTGCCAGTCGGTCTTCTTGGTCGAGACAACACGATGTTTGCTATCGCGAAAGAGGTACTTGTCTGCAGCAAAGCTGTGCTGTTCCTTTCGTACACGAGAGACTTCTAGTTTGTTAATATTCTTCCTATTTTTTTTAAACTTGCGAGTGATTCCTTTTCTTTCTCAAAGGCAGTTATGAATACTGGTGAGGATTTTGGCTTAATGGGGATACATATGTTCCTCGCCAGGTTTTTTATTAATAAGCAGAATTCTCGCATGATCCACGTGGTATAACGGAGCAGGACGTTTGTGCTTCTCCGCATTCTTGATTCTTTCATTTCATCTACAGTCAACGGCCGATCGCCGTTATTATTATCGTCAATCATGGCTGATGCTGCCATCCAGCCATCGCAGCCGGTGGCGAATCCGCCGGTCGTTAAAAGAGCTCGTCGTCACCGGCCTGCATGGCACCGCCCACCCGAGCAGTACCAGAGCCAAAGCGTGATGGCTGCCCTCTTCAAGGCTCTCGAGACAAACGATCTCCATACGTTTGACAAGGTCATTTCCGCGTTCCTTGCACTTGGTCCGGCCACAGGCCGCGACGCACGAACCATCCACTCGCTTTCCTCCATTATGTACGATGTGCTGCGTGTCGACAACGTCGCGTTTGCCGAGCGGCTGCTCCAGCGCGGTGTCCCTATCCGGCACGATGTTTTCGGGGCCGCACTCGACGAGAGCGCCCTCCGCTGCCTGGCACTGTTTCTCCGGTCGGGTTACGACGTGAACGAACCCGAGGGCGCCACCACGCCACCAGTCTGGGCCTTCTTTTCCGATGACGAGGAGCTGACCTACTGGCTGCTAGACCACGGCGCCAACATGAACGTGGACGCGCCGTACTGGAACATGACGGCCATGTCCAATGTTGTCCAATGGGGCACGCTCGAGCTGGTGTGCGACCTCCTCAACGACCCCCGCCACCTCGTCGACATGAACAAGGGCGACCTGCTGCACTACGCACTCAACCGCGAGACCGACGACATCGTGCCGGTCCTGGCGCTGCTGCTCGACCACGGCGCTCCGATCAACGAGGGCCTGTTTGCACGCCACCGCAGCTGCGCCGAGAGAATGCACTTCATGCCGCAGGGCCCGCCCCTGCACACGGCCGCCGAAAAGGGCAACCTAAAGGCCGTGCAGTTCCTGCTGTCGCGCCACGCCGACGTGTCCATCCGCGACACCAAGGGCGAGACCGCGCTGTGTGTTGCGCAGACAAACGGGCACACAGAGATTGCCGAGGTGCTGCAAGAGGCCATGGCCAAGTACAAGGCGCAGCACTTGTAACGGTGCTCGTAAAGGAAGAGTGTGGGAGGAGTGTAAGAAGAGTTTTTTTTTTTGTGCATTAGATTGTCTTGTCACGCCAGACAGTGAAAGTGTGGTCCGTCGTCGACTCCGACGAGCTCCGCCAGGCCGTCGGCACCTGGCTCGATTTGTACCCCGACGCCGCGTGAGGACGCCCCTGCTCCCCGTCCCCTCCCCGACGAGCCTTCCCTGTTTTTTGTTCTTGTGTCAGCTCTGCTCTTTTATCCGTATGTGGTTACACGGTTCTCAGTGTCGCTGTGTTTGTGGTTCAAAGGCTGCCGGCCTCCATATTGTACAGTTTGGATTGTTACTGTGTTCTAGGGCTGTTGCGGGTGTGTGGCTCTGAAAAGTAATTCGAGCAAAGGTGGACAAGAGATAGAGACACATTATATAACTATCGAATGGTTTTTATATCCGTAGTGCCAGTAAATCAAAATAAAATCCCCTCCCGAACCAAGGATAAGAAGGCCAGCCTTCTTTCTTAATTTTTATTCAAAACAATCACGGGTCAACAAGTGACCCGAAAAGAAACCATATCGTGTAGGGTCTCTTACGCCAAATGGCAGAGTCGGACAATTTGCGGGATTGTATCTATAAGTGGAGATGTACTTCGAGGGAAAGAAGCATCACCGAGTGTTGCTTTTAGCTCCGAGAAAGAATAGCTGCTTCAGCCGAGGTTCTGTCATGGCCATTACGGCGGGAAACAACTTACCTGGCGAAAAAAAATAACGATTTTTGTCAGTATGCCAATATGAAAAAGAGCCACCAAGTCGGGCTGCGGATGGGACTTGGGTGCACGGCGGCCCCTCGGGTCTGGCCTAGTATGCCTGTTACAAGGGAGACCGGCTCCGAACTTCCCCTCCAGCACCCTGAGGTGGCAGTCCTTCTTCCTTTTCTCCCCAAATATGTTTGCGAAGGAGGCCTCGCCGGTGGTGCGGTATAAATGCTCGGCCGACGACTGAGGTGGGCGTTTACGCTTATCAAGAGGTTACCGTTCGCGCCGTTGTCTGTCTTTTTGATTCGCGTATATAAAGATGTTGTCGCACGGCGGAGCGTTGTGTGTGCGAGGCTGCAAGGAAATGAGACTGTCTTGCTTTATTGCACTTGCAGAGTGCAGGCTTCTATAAATACGGCTCTCTTCTCCCTCCGTTTGGGCTTCTGAAACCCTTCCAAGAAACGAGACACCCGTCACTCGCCAAACCTTCCCTGTCCGAGAGATTTACGCCATCAACCATGCCATCTCCCGTTGCAAAATTGTGTTAAAAATATAAAAGGCCCGGCCGTTAAATACGACCGTGGGGAAAGGATAAAGGGAAACGTGCGGATGTAGCATTCGAGAGGAGAAATTCTCGAGGAAAGTCCACCCATGAGTTCCACTACCTCAGCCCTGCCGGGGGAGGCGTCATGAAGAACCCATTCTCGTACAAGTCCGCCAAAAGCAGGCGCGTCAGGGGTTTGTGTTCAGAAGCGGCGTGAAGACTCTCGGCTGTCTTGATTTTCGTCGTCAGGCGGCACAATGGACGGCATGCCCAGTGACTGTCTGAAGGTTTCGGTTCTGCGCCTTGTTTTTGTTGCTGTCCTTCCATCGTTTGCTGCCCATGGTAACTACCTGGAGTGGCATGAAAGGGACTGTCTGTGGGAGAATAACTAAGGTTCGTGCAAAACACATGTGTGCCATAATGGTGCTAGTACTTGCATTCATTTGTGACCTTGCTGCTGATTTGCAATGGTTCGCCACGACCCGCCATTTGCAGAGGTTTTCTCCTGCTTCGTACGGACGCAAGAGCTCCAACGCTGGAGCCAGGTCGCCGATGAAAGTGCTTTCCGCATGCACCCAAATGGACGGGCGCTCCTCGTACGAGAACGCTCAGACGAGGAAAAAGACAGGGATATTGTTCAAATTCAATTTTCCTCTGTTTTGGACGTAAGGTCGTGGTGTCAAATGGCGAAGCCGAATGGCCTCAAAACCGGCCGATCGAACGATGAAATCCCAGCGATACGTCTTCTTTTCACCCTTGATCAGCGCTGCTGGAGGGAAGGTCCAGATCGAGAACAGTCCTCTTGAACCAGGGCCAATACCGTGTGAGTCCGTCGCGGACGAGATACTGCAGCCCGCGGATGATCTTATACAGCCCAATCACACTCTTCGACGAGCCAAACAAAAAATCGGACCACAGGATCGTCTTGTCGCCCTCGCGCGTCGTCGCCACGAAGTACCAGTCGTGGCCCGCGATGATCACGCCCGGCAGGAACGCGCACCCACCAAGACCACCTCGACGCGGCGCCGCCATCTGCTGCAGCATCTTCCACTGCGCCGCGTGCCACACGCCGATCTGCAGCTCGGCGGCGTCGCTCGAACGATGCTGGCGCTTGGTCTCGATCGAGGTGCAGATGGGCGCGTCGTTGAGACCCTGCAAGTCGGTGTGGTTGATGGACAGCAGCGGGCGGCCCGCGCGCACCTTGTCAATGGCATGGCTGACGGCGCGCTCGGGATCGTCGGCGGCGGCAGCGCACGACGCGGGCCGGCAGTGCAGCACAAAGTCGACGCGCTTGGAGGGGATGGGGAGGTAGCGGTACTCGCGGATTACGTCAGCGTGGGTGCTGTGCGTGCGACGGGGATGGTTAGTGTTTTGTTTGATTGTTCGTTTACACGAGCCGGCGGACAACAACGAGATGAGTGGTTTCTTTTGGGAGGGGAGGGGGAAGAAAGGGCGCGCCTACCACATGTCCACGTTCATGAGCTGCGGCCGCAGCTGCGTCCCGTAGACGGACAGGGCCAATAGAGGGAAATGCACGTAGGTATTGCAGGTATCCTCGTGCGCGTTCGACTCGCTGCAGCGCCTCGCCCAAGCGGCAACGTTGAGGACCGCGTCCAGCGGAGGCGTCGGAGGCAGGCCGTGGTCGCGTGTCGGGCCATCGTCAAACATGACGTCTCGCAGTTTGGGAAAGGTGGGATCTGTCGCAGCCCGCGCCTCGAATTGTGGCTATACTTGTTTTACGTGCGCAGGTCAGTGAATCGCAGAACCTCGCTTACAACACAATCTCTGCCTGACGGGCCCTGGGGGTGCATGTGTGTATCACATACCTTATCGGCTGGAGAGATGATACCGTAACCGTCCGCCACGTCTTCGAGGGCGTCCAACAATCGGTTGAGTGCGTCGGGCACGCCGGGGACGCCCTTCTGGAGGGTCTTCTTCTCGATGCCATCGTCCTTGAGCGCGATGCCCTCGAACTGCTTCGTCGGAGATGACGTCCCCGACCCGAAAGCAGAACTGCCGCTCGGGGCTTTGTGCGACGACGACGACACCGCCACACTTGGCGTCTTCCTCACACGCGGCGTGGGTTCTCCATCTACATCGTCATCATCTCCAGCGATGACCGCACTCCTCTCGTTATCTTTATCCTGATGTTCTTCCGCTGACGTGACTTTCTGTCTCTTAGATCGGGGAGTGAGCAGCTCGGGCCCCGCATCATCGGACATGCTCCTTCTCGAAGCCGGCGGCGACCGAAAGGTGTTATCAAGATGGGTAGAATAGATATGGGCATCAGGGTAGGTATACGTGGGCAATCCACCGCTGTTGCTACTAGCGGGTCGCCGCCGGCGTTTGCGTGTCGGCGAGGGTGTCCGTGACGGTCGTGATGTGATGCTACGCGAGGAGGATGGGCGCTCGGCGGTGGAGTGTCCGGGGATGTCGAATAGCCACGTAATGATTTGAAGGTTGCTGTCTATTTCATAATTGCGCCTCGCTGGTACCATGGTTATGAGGTACAACGCTCGTAGTAGAGGTGGGCTACTACTGTTTGTGCTGACGATGCAGATGGTTTGACGGAAAGTGAAGATACTATGAAAGGAGACTGGTGTTGTTTAGAAAGTGTTTGTTTGGTAGAGTAACCGATAAGATAAGAGTACCGTGGGCCAATCAGAGTAAACCTCATTAACGGTCAATTACTCAACCTTCCCCTGAAAAATTCTTACAACATTACTATCACGTGACTTCCTGTTAGTGCCACGCGTATGATTTACGGGTGACACTAACAACAACCCCTAAACCCTTTATTCTCGTCGTCGACGACTATGGTCGTCGTCGATAACACCGTTGGGCCGGTGACCCTCGACCGTCCGTCGTTAACTCGACCGGCGGACGGTGTTTATATAAGTACACTAGTTTTGGACACGGTAACGAGAGTCGTCGTAGGTCGGTAGTCTTTTAAAGTCGTTACGATTATCGTGTTTTCTTTTAAGATTATTTAAAAGGACACTTTAAGTATAACGTTTAACTTTTAATCGGTTATTAAAACCGTATAAAATAAACTATTAAATTAAAAGACCGATACGTAAGTTTTAAAAGAGTTAAGTACGTACTTTAACGACTTTTTTAAATACTTTATTATAATCTCGTCGGTATATATATACGTAGTTACGAAGTAACTTAAAAAAGTAAAGTATTATATAATTATAATTATATACGTTATAAACTTTAAACTTAATAAATAAATCTTATTATTAAACGGTCCGTTAAAAACCGTTTTAATAATAAACTTAGAATCGTTACTCGTCCCGATTATTACGGTATTAACTTTATCGTATACCGTAATAATTAATTAAAGTATTATTAACTTTTTAAAAGTATTCGTTTTACGGAACGGTATAACTTATTATAATCGATTTATAATTAAAGGTTACGAATTAAATAACTAGGTTTATATAATAAAACGTAGTATAGTTAGTCCTTAACCATACGTTAACGTTACGTTAATAAAAAGCCTTTCTCTTTAAATAAAAGGACTCCCTTCTTCTTAAAAAGAAGAAAGGGTAAGAATTAATCTTTGTTATAATATACACCAACCTTCGTCCTCGAAACTAATGTTTTTTATTAACTAATTTATTATAAAGACCTATTTTATAATTACTTATAATAATTCTAATTCTTCTTTTTACGGATACCTTTTTACGATAGTTAAAAAAAAAGAAACGATAAACCCACTCTTCGTTAGGTCGAGCCGAGTTATACGTTCGTGTTTATAAGGTTTTACGAGTTTTTTGTAAGTAAACGTCGACCTTATCTTTAAAAACCTTAACTTATAACTAATAATCGAAGACCTAATTAAATCTTCGAGTATTAAAGTAGTAATAATAGTACCGATTAGTAAAAAAGAGGGAGAAAAAGGTAGTAAGATTAATATTATTACGGAAGAATAAGTCGAAGAAAAAGACGACGAAGAAAAAGTGTTTAAAAAAAGGTTAGTAATATTTAAAAAGAAACGAACTTTTAAAGAAAAGATCGTAGTTTTAAAAAACGTAAAACGTTAACGAGTCTTTTATCGAAGTAAAAAGACTAAGGATAAATCTACCGTTTCTTTCTTTTTAACCCCGTTATTTAAAAAAAATTCTTTTAAGTTAAATAATAACTCGAAAGTCGACGGAGAAACGTAAAAGGGTCGTAAGTCGAAAGATTTAAAAATACGACTATCGTTTAAGGTTTATAAAAATTATTTTACTTTTAAAGACCGGGAATTTTAAATCTTAAAATTAAAAATAATATTTAAAGTTAAACCGTACGAATTCTCGAATTCTCGTAATTAAGTCGTCGTTACTTATAACTATATAAATAAACCGTTTAAAAGGTAGTAGAATTAATATATACGTAACGTTAAAGATTTTAAAGAACGTCGACGACTCGAACGTTTTTAAAATAAATTTAAAGAGTAAATAACGATACTCGTTTTTATTACGGACGACCCGTTAATATAAACTTATAAGTTATATAAAAAGGTACGTTTTTAACTTAATTAACCGTTATTTAAGTTTTTAAATTATTTACGTTTTTTAAAAGAGTAAATAACGTCTTTTTTTAATAAATTTAAAAAAAAGGTTTTTTATTTTAAATTAAATAATTAACTTAAGTATACGTTAAACGGAGTTATCGATTATAAAAAGATTAACCTTCGAGACTTATACGTAAAAACCGAATTATTATTTATATAACGAGTAAGAAATCGTTTTATTAATAACGTCCGTAATTCGTAAAAAAGTCGTAAACGACTTAGTAATAAACCGTAAAAAGACGTATTTTAAAAGAAGAAACGTTAACGTCGTTCGAACGGTTATAAAAATCGTAAAAACGAAAAAGGGAGGAATATAACGGGCTTTTAACCTTTTCGTTTATAAAATAAAAAAAAGTCGTAAAAAAAACCCTCGGTTACTTACTTTAAGTATAATAAAATAAGATATTACGTAAATAACTACTTAAAAAACGTATTTATTTAAAATACTATTATTAAAAAACCCGTTAAGTTAAAAAACCCTTAGTTACTTTTTTTAAGTTTAAAAAAAAAACGATAAAAATAAAATATAAATTATTAAAGAACGTGTTAGTAATATATCGTAAAAGAGTCGAGGAAAAGACGACTATTACTTTAAACACTACTATAAGGTTAAATATCGTAAGTATTTAATTCGTAAAACGACTTTAACTACGAAAAACGAGATATCTTACCCGTCGAGTTAAAAAACTTTACGAATATCTTTAATATATTTAAAACGATAATTATTTTACCGTTTAAGTAAATTAATTATATTATAAATCTTTTATCGAATACGTAGTCTTTATATAAAACGATTTACTCGTTATTTAAACGGGAATTATAAAAGTTACGATTTTATATTAAAAAGAACTTATAAAACGAACGTATTTACCCTTTTAAGTTATTAACCGACGTACTTATATTATTTATATTAAAAAAGGATAATACGTTACGACTTTACGTCGATTATCGTAGGTTAAATAAAGTTACCGTAAAAAACCGGTATACTCTTTTATTAATTTCCGAGATTTTAAATCGGATAAATAAGGCCTAGTTTTTTTTTAAACTCGATATTAAGAATATTTATTATTAAATCCGGATTAAAAAGGGTGATAAGTAAAAGACCGTGTTTCGTACGTAATATAACTACTTCGAGTATATAGTTCTTCCTTTCGGTTTAATTAACGTTTTTATTATCTTTTAATATTATATTTATATAGTTTTATAAGGGTTAATTAATATTATATATATAATATATATAAATAACGTTTTAATATTCTTTTAATTTTAAAAGTAATACGTACGATATTTATACCGAAGTATTAAAAAGACTTAAACGAGTCTAGTTATATATTAATTTATATAAGTGTAAATTTTTCGTAAATAAAGTGGAATTCTTAAAATTTATCCTTATACGTTATAAAGTTAAAATAAACCCGGAACGAATAATTACTATTATAAAGTAGTTAAAACCGAAGTCTTACCGTAATATATAAGTATTTTTAAAATTTTATAACTTTTATAAACGATTTATCCTTATATATTCGTAAATTATAACCTTATTTAATAACCTTTTAAAAAGTATATAAAATAAAAAAAAGTCGGGAATAGTTACGTTTTCGACTTATAAACGAGAAGTTTTCGACGAGTTTAAAGTATATTTTAAAAAAACGTCGTTATTAAAGTACTTTAATTTTAAGTTATAAACCCGACTTAAAACGAACGTATTAAAAAAGGGTAGTTTTAAAGTATTATTTTAATTAAACGAATAAAGTAAATATTACTTAATCACCTTTTAATTAAAGAAATAAAAAGGGTTAAAGTTAAACTATAATACCCCCGATTAAAAAATAATAGTAATTATAAAAAGTTTTAAGTATTAATAATAATACTTAAATAAAAGTCGTTAAAAAGTTAAAGTCTTATTAAACTACGTTAATTTAAAAACGTTTATAAATTAATAAAAGTTAAATAACCGGTAAACTAAATAGTGTATATTTTTAATACTATTTAATTTTAAGATTAAATATTAAGTAAAGAAAAGAAACCCCGTCGACACGTCGTCGTATCGTTCGGACTATAAGTTTAATAACGAAGATTATAATTATAAAGACCTTTTATTTATATTATAATAAAGGTTAACAGTAACGTAATAAGTATTAATTTTATAATAAAAGTATTAATAAGTTTATAATTAAAACTAAAAGGAAAAGGTCGTATCTTTATAATAAGAGTTAAACGAGAAGCCTTTATAAGTTTAATAAATTTAAACTCGTCTTTAAAAAAGTTAAGTTTAAACGAGGAGTTCGAAAACCTCGTCGTTAACTTATAACTTTTAATCGAAACTACTTATAACGTAGTATATTTTAAAGACTTTAATATAGTCCGTAACTATATATAAAAAGGTTACGTTAATAAATCCTTTTACCCCGTTATAAGACTTATTATTAACCTTATAAACTAATAATTCGTTTTATATAATAAAACGAAGTGTTATACGAACGGGAAAGTTATAAGACTCTCGATAAAGACTAAACTAGGACGGATTACTAAAGTACCGTTATTATATTTATATCTCGGTAAAAAGTTCGGTACGTTAAAAAATACTTAACCGATATTATAATAAACCTTTAACGGGTTACTTTAAAAGAGTTAAAATAAAAGAAATAATAAAAAGAAAATTTTATTAATTAAATATAATTAAAAATATATATAAATTTATCGATTCGTGTCCGATTTATTAACGAATCGTTACGAAAAGATATAAATTATATAAAAAGTTATAACCCTTATTAATTTTATAAAGACTTTAATAAAAGATTTTTATAAATTTTATTATAAAATTACTTATCGTTTATTATTAAAAAAAACTAGTAAATAATATCTTAGTAATAATTAACCGATATACGAAGATATATCGTTTCTTTTTAGTTTTAACTATTATTACGTTCGAAAGACTAGTACGAATAGTATATATTAAGATTAAAAACCGGTACGGGACACTTAAAGGAATTGTCTTTAATAAAGAAAGTGTATTTACAAGTTAATTTTAGTTAAAAATATATATAACGTTATTAATTCGTCGGAGACTTTTAATAATATACCACCTTTAAACCGATAAATAAATTAAACGTATAAACTAAACCTTAAAATATTATTTAAAGGTATTCTTTAACGACGAGTAGTCGAATTAACTATTACTTTTATAAAACGTAAAGTTTACGGTTAATAATACTATTAACGTAACTATTAAAGTTATACCTTTTAATATATTATACGGATATAATTTAAATATATATATTAACGTCGAGGCCGACACTTATAAAAAAGGGGTACTAGTTATTACGAATAAGATTAAGAAAATTTATACCTTTAAAAAAAAAGTAAAGAATTATTAAAGAAAAGTTTAAAAAACGTATAAAAAATACTATAATAAAAAATACTAATTAAAAGTTTTTAAAATAAAAGATCTCGTCGTATTATCGACGTAAAATTTTAAACTATAAGTAATTAAAAAGAAAATAACACCGAAATTTATTAAACCTTTTAAAGTTATTAAAAAAATTAATTTATAAATATATAAACTAACGTTACTATAAATATATAACCGTATCTATAATATATTCTCGGTCTCTTTATTAAAACCTTAAAAGTCCCGAAAAAAGGAGTCGGTAAAGAAAATACCGTTACCCGTACTCGAAAAAAACTAAAAGGAATAAAAGGTAAAAGTAATTAAAGATAAAACGAAACGTAATAAAAAGGTTTATTACTTAATAAAATAAATAAGATAGTTTATAAAATATAATTAATAAGTGTTTAAAAAAGATATAAAATATATTAAAAAGGTTATTTAAAATTACGAGAAAAAGTATAAAAAAATTACTTTATAAAAAAGAAAGTAGATTTATAAAATTATTATTTAAATTCGGTTAACGACTTTACGGTAAAACGTAATATTATAAGTAATTATAAAATAAGTCTTTATAATAAATTAGTTAATAAAAAGTATTAGTTTTAAGGACGAAAGTAGGTGTGTATTATAATAAAGACTAATTTTTACCCCTTCTTCCCGGTAGGAAGAAAGGAGTCCTTTTATTTAAAAAGAAAAGGCTTTTCACTAACGTAACGTTAACGTATAGTTAAGGACTAGTTACACTACGCCTTATTATATAAACCTAGTCACTTAATTCGTAGTCTTCGACTACGAATCGATTATAATAATTATCCTCCCCCCTCGATAAACTAAACCCTAGTTCTTCTTACGACTTCCTTTAATCTCTTTACTTTTACCCGAGTAAAGAGTATCGAAAGTTATAGTTAGTTCTTTAATTATACACGATAGTCCGTTAATTCGTATACGAGTTACTTTATAATCTTTTATATTATATAATAGTCCGGTCCGTTAACTACCGACGTAGTACGAGGTTTAAAAGTATTAAACGCGTTTAAACTATTTATTATTAAACGTCGATATTTAAATAAATATTCTCGTTTTCGATTAAATACCGTTTAACGTCGTCGTTTTCGTAAAGTATATTAGTAATTATATAGTAAATAAATAACGACGAGTGTTTACGGGTTATTCTTACTCGAAACGTTTATTCGTAAATATTATTCTTTTTATAAACGTTATTTACTTTTATTACTCTTTTCTCGTATATAAGTATAAAATTAATTGTCCGGTTAAACCTTTATTATAACTTACTTTTACTCTTTTTACTCTTTACCCGTTTTTAACGTAACGAACGTTTTTTAAGTAAATTATTTTTTACTCGTAAAAGAATCGTAACTCGTTTTCTTTCCTTTTTTCTTTTAATACTTCGTAAAATTATCGACTATTTATCGTTTATAAATTATTAGTCGAGTTTTTTTAATAACTCTTTTTTATTCGTTAGTATATTATAATTAATTCGTTCGAGAGTCGTTTTTACTTAATCGTTCTTTATTATACCTTTTAAAACACTTAAACGTTATAAACGTAATAAAGACGAGTCTTTAAACGATATTATAACGAGAATCTCGTAGTCTTCCCCTTTCGTTTCTTCGTTTTTACGTAATAACGTAAATAATTCGGGCTCGAAAACTTAACGTTTAACGACGGTGTTAAATCGTACGCCCGTTTAACGTTCCGTAAACTTATTTCGTTACTCGTTTACCCCTTTTTATACTAATTAATTTACAGTGTCGGAGATTAAAGAATACGTTTACGTTCGTATTATCGTTCGACGTATCGGTGTTAATTCGTTTATAAGTCACTCGATAATCGTTAAACCTTTTTAACCTCGGTTTAATATATCACGGTTTATTTAATAAGTGGTTTTATTACTTATAAAAGAATCTTAACCGTGTCCGTTCTTTTCGAGTTTATTACTTAACTCGTTTATAGTTTCGTTTATTCCGTCTTTTAAGGTTACTTCTTTTACGTCTCGTTTTTAAGTTATAAACCTTTTAAACTCGAGTCGTTTTTAACCGTTTAATAACCTTACGTTTTATAACGTAATCGTAAACCCTTCGAACCCGTATTAGTCTCGTTTTATTATAATTTTTATTAATTTTACGGATCGTTCGTATACCGTTAATAATACTACTACCGTTTCCTTTATAACGTAAGTCTCGTCCGTAGTTTTTTAACGTTTTACTTACGAAACGTTAAACTACGATACTTTTAACGATATATACTTAAACAAAGATAGTAATATAATAAATAAGGACTCCGACGACGAGTCGTTTGGGATTTAAAACGATAACGACCCCGAGTCGGAGTTTACTACCGACCCTTAAGTTTATACGTATATTACTTATCTTTTTAACGTTATTAATAACCTTTAAAACGTTAACCTTCGTTAAACTTTACGTTACGTACGTAAAGTAACGACGAGATATTAACGATACGAGGTTTGTTATTATTCTTACGAAAAGGTTTTTACGTTACTTATAAGAAACGTTCGTATCGTTCTTCGTATTATTATCGGAGTAATTAACCTTTCGTTAAAGTCGAATAAGGAAACGTTTTTAACTTTATTATATATTATAAACGAATTTATACACCGATTAATAATACTCGTACGGGACTATAAAAAAGCCTACCGACTAATTACTAGTTTTAATAAAACGATAAGTCGAACCGTTTATAAAAGAATCGTAATAAAGTCGTAAACTACTTACGACCGTATCCTTCTCGTTATTAATAATAATAAGTCGAACCTTAAACGGTTTTACTTACGACTCGGGTTTAAAAATCCTTTATATTAAAAGTGGTTAAAGGATCGTCGTATCTTTTTTAATTTAATCGGTCGAAATACGATTAAAAAGGGCCTTTTTTTCGTTTACGTAAAGTATCGTAAACGTCGTTTTAACCCCTCTCCTTTTTAAAACGTCTTCGTCGTATATTACTCGTTTATTTTTATTAAGTCGTATTAAGTGTTAATAATAGTTTTTTTTTTTTTTTTCCGAGTTAAATATTACGAGTACGTAACTAGGTCGTTTACGTACCGAGTCGTTTTTTATATTCTTTTAATTAAGTAAACGTCTTTAACGTATAACGTTTATATATCGTTATAAAGTCGTTATTTAAATCTTTTTTTATTAAGTAAACGTTTTTAATATACACCGTACTTACGTTTTACCGTAAAGTCGTTAATCGAATTTAAATAGTAATTTTATAAATCTACTTTCTTTTTTACGGAGTAATTTTTCTATACTTTTTCTCGTAATTTTAAATAACCTCTTTAATATATTTTATATTTTTTTTAAGTACCCACTAGTTATATTTTACGGGTTATCCTACTTATTATACTAAGTAATAAACCTTTTTATTACGTTTCGTTTTATTTTTAACTACTTTTACCTTTTATTCCTTTTAATCTTCTTCGAGTATAAGTAACGGTATCTTTTTTACCGGTTCCCCTTTTCAAAACTTTTAAGGTTTTAATAAAAAGACCGAGAATATATTATAAATACGGTTATATACTTATAGTAACGTTAGTTTATATACTTATAAGTTAATTTCTTTAATAACCTTAAAAGGCTTAATAAATTTCGGTGTTATTTTCTTTTTAACTACTTATAGTTTAAGATTTTACGTCGATAATACGACGAGATCTTTTACTTTAAAAGTTTTTAATTAATACTTTTTATTATAGTATTTTTTATACGTTTTTTAAACTTTTCTTTAATAATTCTTTACCTTTTTTTTAAAAGTATAAATTTTCTCGATCTTATTTACGATAACTAGTACCCCCCTTTCGTAAACGTCGACCTCGACGTTAATATATATATTTAAATTATATCCGTATAATATATTAAAAAGTGTAACCTTAATAGTTACGTTAATAATATTATTAACCGTAAACTTTACGTCTTATAAAAGTAACGACTAATTCGATTACTCGTCGTTAAAAAATACCTTTAAATAATATTTTAAGGTTTAATTTATACACTTAGTTTATTTATTAGTTTAAAGGTAGTATACTATTAAAAGTCTTCGACGAATTAATAACGTTATATATATTTTTAATTAAAATTAACTTATAAATATACTTTTTTTATCGAAGACAATTCTTTTAAGTGTCCCGTACCGGTTTTTAATCTTAATATATACTATTCGTACTAGTCCTTTAAACGTAATAGTAGTTAAAATTAAAAGGAAACGATATATCTTCGTATATCGGTCGACTACTACTAAAATACTATCTACTAATTCTTTTTAATAGTAAACGATAAGTAATTTTATAATAAAATCTATAAAAATCTTTTATTAAAGTCTTTATAAAATTAGTAAAGGTTATAACTTTTTATATAATTTATATCTTTTCGTAACGATTCGTTAATAAATCGGATATAAATCGATAAATTTATATATATCTTTAATTATACTTAATTAATAGAATTTTCTTTTTATTATTTCTTTTATTTTAACCCTTTTAAAGTAATCCGTTAAAGGTTTATTATAGTGTCGGTTAAGTATCTTTTAACGTACCGAACTTTTTACCGAAATATAAATATAGTGACGGTACTTTAGTAATCCGTCTTAGTCTAGTCTTTATCGAGAGTCTCGTAACTTTCCCGTTTACGTAACGTTTCGTTTTATTATATAAAACGAATTATTAATTTATAAGGTTAATAATAAGTCTTATAACGGGGTGGAAGGATTTATTAACGTAACCTTCTCGTATATAGTTACGGACTATATTAAAGTCCTTAAAATATACTACGTTATAAATAGTTTCGGTTAAAAACCGTAAGTTAACGACGAAGTTTTTAAACTCCTCGTTTAAACCTAGTTTTTTTAAAAACGAGTTTAAATCTATTAAACCTATAAAGGCTTCTCGTTTAACTCTCGTTATAAAAACACGACCTTTTCCTTTTAATCTTAATTATAAATCTATTAATACTTTTATTATAAGATTAATACTTATTACGTTACTATTAACCTTTATTATAATATAAGTAAAAGGTCTTTATAGTTATAATCTTCGTTATTAAACTTATAATCCGAACGATACGACGGTACGTCGACGGGGTTTCTTTTCTTTACTTAATATTTAATCTTAAAATTAAATAGTATTAAAAATATACACTATTTAGTTTACCGGTTATTTAACTTTTATTAACTTATAAACGTTTTTAAATTAACGTAGTCCGATAAAACTTCGACTTTTTAACGACTTTTATTTAAGTATTATCGTTAATACTTAAAGTTCTTTATAATTACTATTATTTCTTAGTCGAAGGTGTTATAATTTAACTTTAATCCCTTTTATTTCTTTAACTAAAAAACGATTAAGTAATATTTACCCTTTTCGTTTAATTAAAATAATACTTCGAAACCACCCTTTTTTAACGCGTCCGTTTCGAGTCGGGTTTATAACTCGGGATTAAAGTACTTTAATAACGGCGTTTTTTTAAAATATACTTTAAACTCGTCGGAAACTTTTCGTTTACGAGTCGAAAACGTAACTATTCCCGACTTCTTTTTATTTTATATACCCTTTAAAAGGTTATTAAGTAAGGTTATAATCTACGAATACGTAAGAATAAATCGTTTATAAAAGTTATAAAATCTTAAAAATACTTATATATTACGGTAAAACTTCGGTTTTAACCACTTTATAATAATAATTATTCGTTCCGGGTTTATTTTAACTTTATAACGTATAAGGATAAATCTTAAAAATTCCACTTTATTTATAAAAAATTTACACTTATATAAATTAATATATAATTAAACTCGTTTAAGTCTCTTTAATACTTCGTATAAATATTATACGTACTACTCCTAAGATTAAAAGAATATTAAAACGTTATTTATATATACTATATATATAATATTAATTAACCCTTATAAGGTTATATAAATATAATATTAAAAGGTAGTAAAAACGTTAGTTAAACCGAAAGGAAAAACTATATACTTAAAGTAATTATATCGTATATAAAATACGGTCTTCCACTTATTACCCTTTTTAATCCGGATTCGATAATAAGTATCTTTAATATTAAGTTTTAAAAAAAACTAAGTCTTATTTATCCGATTTAAAATCTCGGAAATTAATAAAAGAGTATACCGGTTTTTTACGGTAACTTTATTTAACTTATAATAATTAACGTAAAGTCGTAACGTATTATTCTTTTTTAATATAAATAATATAAGTACGTCGGTTAACGACTTAAAGGGACGAATACGTCCGTTTTATAAATTCTTCTCGATATAAAGTCGTAACTCTTATAATTCCCGTTTAAATAACGGGTAAATCGTTTTATATAAAGGTTACGTATCCGATAAAAGATTTATAATATAATTAATTTATTTAAACGACGGGATAATTATCGTTTTAAATATATTAAAGATATTTATAAAGTCTTTTAACTCGACGAGTAGTACGACTTTTTTACGAGTCTTTTACTCTTTTATATTAAAAGAATAGTCTTTGTAAAAACGTTTACTCGAGACTACCGGAAACGTTATAATTATATATACTACCGTTTCGTTTCGTATAATTTTTATAAACTTCTTTAAAGTTTTAATATAAATCTTTAAAGTTTTATATGCGAAACGTTATAATACTTTTATTAAAATATTAATATTTAACACTTTTAAACTTATAATACTTAATAAAATAAAATTAATATCCGGACTCTCCGGTTTATCGAGTACGATATAAAGACGGATCACTTTTTTAATTCTTTTACGGAAATCCGTAAAAGTAATAAAGATATTTTAAATTTTAAATATTTAAGTTTTAAAGGTATTTATTAAACGTGTTACTAGATTAAAATATCTCGTTTTTCGTAGTTAAAGTCGTCTCGTAAATTAAATACTTACGATATTTAACTTTATAATAGTGTTTAAAGTAATAATCGTTTCTTTTTTAACTCTTTTACAATATATTATTAACACGTTCTTTAATAGTTTATATTTTATTTTTATTACCTCCTTTTTAAACTCGAAAGAAGTAATTAAAGGTTTTTTAACTTAATAAACTCTTTAATAATAATATTTTAAATAAGTACGTTTTTTAAGTAGTTATTTACGTAATATCCTACTTTATTACACTTAAAGTAAGTAACCGAGGGTTTCTTTTACGACTCTTTTTTATTTTATAAACGAGGAGGTTAAAAGTCCGTTATATTCCTCCTTTTATCGTTTTTACGATTTTTATAATCGTTCGAACGGTATTAACGTTTCCTTTTTTAAAATACGTCTTTTTACGGTTTATCGTTAAGTCGTTTACGACTTTTTTATAAATTATAGACGTTATTAATAAAACGATTTTTTACCCGTTATATAAATAATAATTCGGTTTTTACGTATAAGTTTTAAAGGTTAATCTTTTTATAATCGATAGTTTCGTTTAACGTATACTTAAGTTAATTATTTAACTTAAAATAAAAAGTTTTATTTTTAAATTTATTAAAAAAAAACGTTATTTACTCTTTTAAAAAGTATAAGTAATTTAAAAACTCGAATAACGGTTAATTAAATCGAAAACGTACTCTTTTATATAATTTATAAACTTATATCGACGGGTCGTTTACGGTAAAAACGAGTATCGTTATTTATTCTTTAAATTTATTTTAAAAACGTTTAAGTCGTTAATACTTTTTAAGATCTTTAACGTTACGTACGTATTAATTCTACTACTTTTTAAACGGTTTATTTATATAATTATAAACGACGACGACTTAATTATAAAAATTCGAGAATTCGTACGGTTTAACTTTAAATATTATTTTTAATTTTAAGATTTAAAATTCCCGGTCTTTAAAAGTGGAATAATTCTTATAAACTTTAAACGATAGTCGTATTTTTAAATCTTTCGATTTATAATTTCTTTACGTTTTTTCGTTAACTTTCGAGTTATTATTCGGTTTAAAAGAATTTTTTTTAAATAATAAAGTTAAAAAAAGGAAACGGTAAATTTATTTTTAATCTTTTCGTTTTAATAAAAAACTCGTTAATATTTTACGTCTTTTAAAACTACGATTCTTTTTTTTAAAAGTTCGTTTTCTTTTAAACGTTATTAATCTTTTTTTAAATATTTTTTTTTCGTCGTCTTTTTTTTACTTATTCTTTTATAATAATATTAATCTTACTACCTTTTTCTCCCTTTTTACTACTAGTCGGTACTATTATTACTACTTTAATATTTAAAGATTCGGTCGAGTCTTCGACTATTAATTATAAGTTAAAGTTTTTAAAGATAAAATCGACGTTTATATACGAAAGACTCGTAAAACCTTATAAACACGAACGTATAACTCGACTCGACTCGACGAAGGGTGGGTTTATTACTTCTTTTTTTTAATTATCGTAAAAAAGTATCCGTAAAAAGAAGAATTAAAATTATTATAAATAGTTATAAAATAAGTCTTTATAATAAATTAATTAATAAAAAATATTAGTTTCGAGAATAAAAGTAAGTATATATTATAATAAAGACTAATTCTTACCCTTTCTTTTTAAAAGGAAAAAGGGAGTCCTTTTATTTAAAAAGAAAGGTTTTTTATTAACGTAGTGTTAACGTATAGTTAAGGACTAGTTATACCACGTCTTATTATATAAATTTAGTTACTTAATTCGTAGTCTTCGGTTACGAATCGATTATAACACTTTTATACTTATAAACTTATTTAATACGGACTTTCGATACTTTTTAACGACGTTTAACGTCGAAAAAAACTTGTTTTTTATACCGTTAAATAAACTTTAAAAAACTATTACTTTAAATTAAAAGTCGTTATCGTTTATTAATACGGTAATTTAAAAATAAACCGATACTTTTTAAGTAAAAACGAAGACGATATTTATTAATACGTTAATACCGATTTAATAAACTTTATAAACCTTATTAAATTAAATACTTGATAATATTATAGTTTTATAAAAAATAGTTAAAAACGTTACGAAAGTCCGTAATATAATATAAATCTTATAAAATAAAGTAACTAAAATTTAAAATATTTTAAATAATTATTAAAATATACTATTAACCACTTTAACTCGAATAATAGTATTCGTAAACTTATTAACGTAATACTCGACGAACTAACTTAATAATCGACTTATATAATATATAACCGTCTTTTTAAATCGTTTAATACACTTTTAATCTTAATAAAACCTTCGAAACACTACTCGTTCGTCTTTATTAACACGTTTTTAAGTTTAAACCGTCGTTACGTTTACCCGACCCCGTCCCTTTTTACGTCTCGGTTAAACCGGACCGTTTACAACGACGTTATTACGGTGTCGTATTATTATATTAACGTTAATACTTTAAAACTTAACGTTTATAAAAATAAATATTAACGATATTTAAACCGTATTATCGTTTATTTTCTCCGTTTATTTCCTTTATTTTTTAATATTATTTTTTTTAACGGATTTAATATAAATTATCGTTCTTTTATATATTATTACCGTTTATTTTTTATAAAGTTTTTTATTTATTAAATAACGTATTATAATATTTACTAATAAAAAACGAAAATTATTTTTCACTACCGTTTAATAAATATTATACGTAAACTCCTTTTACGAGAGTTTAATATCACACTAAGTTACGTACCGTTTAATTAAACTATATAACGGTTATATTAAACCTTTTCTCCGACCTTAAGTTTATATAAATAATTTATAAAATTAATAATTATTTATTATATATTATATTATACTATTATTTAAGACTTATACTATTATAAGGTATTTTAAATCGTGATATATATAAGACTTCACTTTTTGTTCCGTTACTTAATATCTCGAAACTAGTGACGTACTACGTATAAGCGTAATATTTAGGACTTATATTATTATAAGGTATTTTAAATCGTAATATATATAAGACTTTAATTCTTATTTCGTTACTTAGTATCTCGAAACTAGTGACGTACTACGTATAAGCGTAACATTTAGGACTTATACTATTATAAGGTATTTTAAATCGTAATATATATAAGACTTTAATTCTTATTTCGTTACTTAGTATCTCGAAACTAGTAACGTACTACGTTTGTACGTAACATATCTCGTTTATTAATATATTCTATAATAACCTACGGACGTTCGATATTATTAATAATAAAAACACGACACTAAACTCACGTTTTAAATATATTAATATATATAACTACTAGTTACATTAAAAGACCGTAAAAGATATTATTAAATTCTTATATATATTAACCGACAAATAAGAAACAAATAAATTAACTAAATCTTTACTTATTTAAAAACACAAGGCCTTCTTATATTAACTACCTATGTTTATTAATAAATAATTTTAACAAATTAAAGGGGTGTACTGTGTAGGACTAGATTAGTAACCCTACTTACTTATGTATACATATATAGATTTTCTTAGCCGATCTAAATGGATCCAAACTTAGTTGAATCAACGTACATTTTCTGCTCGTTTCTCCAGCCAGCAAGTATTCCTCGCACTGCCCAGCGCTGCCTCCTACACATCGTGCGACATGCGGTCTGTGTGTTCGCTTTCGTGAGGCTCGGAGGCTGGCCGGTAGCTGTCTTTCTTGTTTTTAAGCCGACTGAATGGCACATTTCGTACTCCGTAAGCCTGCCAATACGCGAAACAGCGATGGCCGAACAAACAAGACACGCACGGCCAACACTACCAAGACTAATTCTTACTTCCTGGCCCCAATGGGATTCCCGCCTAGGTACGGCCCTAGCCTAAGGCAACCCCGCCCGAGGTTGGTTTAGTCCTGCTTGGGAGTTCGCAGGGTCTGGTCTAACTCCCAAGTGACTAGTCACGGCTAGTCACGAGGTGCGGACTTATCCGACCAAGGGACGCTGCCCAGAGTTCGAATTAAAACACGTCACGATTCTTCTCATCCCAACCTCACAACGCCTGCCACCGCCCCCGAGAATGCCGGAACCTCTGGCCACACCCAGGATCCTTCCCAACGACGAACGCGGTAAACACAATACAACACACAATGGGTGGTTGTTGGGTTGCGCACTGGGCGCGCACGGGGGAGTTTGTGCTCAAGGCTAATGACGATAAATCGAGCGACGCGCCGCCCGAGACGACCGAGGATAAGTTCGACCCTGCGCACTACCACGGCACCGGCGAGGGCGAGGCCGACTCAGACCCTTCTTCGCTACCTTCGGAGTTGATCGGGGACGACGATGACCCCTTGATCCCCACGGCTGCCGCGATTGACCGCGTTTTCTACGATGCGCGTGCGACCTGGCAGCACTTTGTTCGCGAGGCCAAGGCGCTGCCCGCGTGCTCATTTCCCCGCCATCTCAACGACCCATACATTCTGCTACAAGATGTGCCCGCTTTACCTAGCCGGATGCCGTCGGCGCTTCTTTTAGCTGGGCGGCCGATATGGTATGTGCCCGATCCGGGAGCCGATCTTGGAGCCACTTCCGGAGGACACGAGCCCGAGGGTAATAGTGGTTCGTTGGACTTGCAAACCGTTGCTGGCCTACGTGAGAACCTTACCTTGTGGCGTAAGGATGTAATAACCTGCCGCACCACGGCGGTGCCCCCGTTGGATGATGTGCCGGCGCTCCGATCGCGTGGTCATTTAATTTTAACGCTGGGCTGGGCATACATCTTGTCCGTGCGTTTATTGGAAATCCAGCATCGAAAGGTTGTGTACACGCAAGAAGTTCTGCAGCCGCAGAACGCCACGGATGCGGTGCGCCTACGACGGCAGGGCCGGCTGGTCCTGAACTTGACGGGCGACGTCTCGCCACAACTTGTGCGGTGGCTCTGTGCGCTGCTGTCGCCGCAGCTTGGTTGGCGGGCACAGGGTGCCCGGATGGTGCCACCGTGGGCATTGCATTGTACGGGCGATGTTGTCTTCGCTGTGATCGCCAACGACAGCACTTTAAAGACAGAAGAGACTGCACCGCCGACCTCAACCGACGCTTCGATCTTACTTGCCGAATTCTGTGCCCTTTATAACCTGGATGCGGCAGACGAGCCCGGCGACGCGGTGTCCATCTCGCCCATTACGGCGTCATTCATGGCAGCGCTCGCACTCCCTTTACATCGCCTATACGACTTACAACCCCAATTTCCCATACCGCGGTTGCGGAGACTCAATTTCCCCGGCGACAAAGAGAAGGTGTTAAAGTGCATTACCCGCTACGTCGACGACTTACGCTATTTCATGACACTCAGCATGAGCCCGTGGACAGTGGGGTCCGTTATTTGGAGCGTGTTTTGGCAGCCCGACACGGATGCCAACCTGGTCAGCCCCTGGCTGGCCGGCGCTTTGGAGGCCCTGCGCCCGATTCTGGCGTCGGGCAATGTTGTGGAGCTCGTGCAGGTCTTTGCTCAGCGCCGGCCACGCGTTGCTCTGTGGTGGCTCGGTCTTTCTCTGCTTGGCAACCAGCGCATTGTCGAGTTGGTGACACGGTACTTGGAGACGTCGGAGGAGGAATACGGGCATGGGTCGTTGGCTAGGGCCAGTATCACCGCGTTCGCCTGGACCGGCGTCCAGCATGCCTTTTCACACGCTCCACCGCCGCGCCCATACAAGGACGAAAAGGACACGTCGCAGCTGGTTGCACGAGCGGACCTTTTGTGGCACCGGCTGAATTTTAACCTCCAAGATGATTCCGGTCAACTGGCTTGGCGTCCTTTTGGCCATGTCCGCAAAGAATACATCGAGCGGGATATTTGGCCCTGGCTCGAACACGGGTGCCAACGGCGGTACGTTAAGTGGATATGGTGGTTCGAGGCAAATAACAAAACCACTGGGGTTATTAAGACCACGGCAAACGAGGAACGCGGCTTCCAGGCCGACACCGGCCGAGCCGTTCAAAACGTGCCCGATGTTCTCGACGTTCTTGACGGCGCGGCAGAACCCGGCAACGCAGTCGTCAAGCTGCAGCCGTCAATGGAAGCGACGCTGCGCATGGTCCACTTTTGTATGATGGAAATGGGAGGCGAACTAGACATGAGCTTGGCTGTTCTAAATGGAATCACGTCTCACAAATGGCTACGCGGATGGGGGATGTTTCGCTGAACAAACAAGAACTAGTATGCTAGTATAGATTACATCTCATTCGGTTTAAGCTCTTACATCACGCGAGCCTTTTTTTCCAACTGCTTCCTCCATGCTTGCCTTTGCGCTGTTTGTCTTTGCCCTTATTACCCAACGTCACAGCATTGCCTGTGAGATCGTTCGTCCAGACCTGCCATCCGGCCTTGTGGGTATACAGAAAATAAACGCCGTCATCCCCGATGCAGTCCTCCCAGTTTTCTGGCCTCGTCTTGTACTTCTCTCCATTCGCAAGTCGGAACCGGATGTGCTGCCCGTTGTTATCGACCTCCACGAAGAGCGGGCCGTCCGCTGATCCGTCGCCGCCTCCGTTGTCGGGATACAGTTGCGTTGCCGGGCCAGCTCCGCCCGCACTGTCCCCGAGAGTGGCCACAGCCATCAAGTTAGTGAGATCTGACACCGGATCGCTGGCTGCCTCTTGCGAAATTGGGTCGATGGATTCATGGGAGAAGCTACGGCTGTGGTACACAGCAGTCCGCCTCCTTTCGTTTACCTTCCCTTTCCCTTTACTACTGCCAGCCGTCGTAAGCAGAGCAGTGTTATCGTGACTTGTAATCGGATCGTTGGACTCGTCTGACGGATATCTGTGGTGGTATACGTACGGTGTGTTGACCACTTCTTTTGTTGGCGTTTGTTTTATTGTGCCGTGAATTGAACGTCGGCCAGTGGACAATGGGAATCGAGTCGTTGTGCCGATGCGTGTTTGTAATAGTGGTAACGGATGAGAGGTGAGGTGTTGATTGATCTGCGTCACGAATGCCACAAACGCGCCTTCTAGCTGTGATGCTGTTTGGTTCCGTGTTTACATGCGACTATAAATGAAGGTCGCGTGGCAGTTATTACGGTTGTTTATTCTGGCGGCTGGCCTAAATAGGCCCTAGCCCATGCTAAGTTATCATGTCAAATCGCACCGCGCAGACATCTAGAAAAGCCCCTGAAATGAGCCCCGGAAAAGGCCTCTCTTCTGGGGAAAACAACTAAGATCCCTACAACTAGACGCAGCAGTGATTTCGAAAGGCCTTTTGCTTCTATTTATCCGTATTTAGCCCTGGAAGAGCCCATAAGCCGACACACTAATATTGTGAGCCATTCTATTGTAGGGACGTATGTATAAAGTGGTTGATGATGCAGTGTGCACTGCTGCTGCCTGGGTCCGTTCACCCAAGAGCCGCAAAGTTCGCATGATTTTCTTCCTACAAATATACGCATTTACGCAAAGTATTATTCACGCATGCGTTAATTTACATGGCGTTTTGCGGTTGAGCTCCCTTCTTCCTTTCAAGGGGTAAGAATTAGTCTCTATTATAATACACACCTACCTTCGCCCTCGAAACCAGTGTTTTTCATTAACTAATTTGCCGTAAAGTTTTATCCAACAAACACTTATAACAACTCTCGTTATTAATTAAGTGAAAAGTATCGAAAATTATAACTAGTTTATTAATTCGAGTGTCGCGTTTATCGCTCTTTTTAATTGAAATGAATAAACCGCGTGTAAAATAACCGTGCCCGTAAAGAATGTAAATCACTTTGACCACACGATGACTCATGTGGGGATAGTGAGTAGTGAGCGCCGCAGTGTGGATATGTAATTCAAGCAGCCAACAACGTTCTGTACTTTGTACACGATGGTACGAATACAAGCTCTTATGTATCAGTCCGCACAATGCAACGCACAACGTAACGATCCAGGACAATCCCACTCACTTGCCCCTCGATGACGTCGAGATGGATCATCATCTGACCAGCACTGCCTTCTTTAGATTGTCCATACGAGTCGGATTGATTACTTTACATGCCCGCACTGCGGGTCTCATGCCCGTACGACAAGGCGTTCTAGAAGGCTTATAGAAGGCTTGTAGAAGGCGTCATAGAAGGCGTTCGTCACAGGAGGCGTCACAGAAGGCTGTCTGAGCTGTTAAGCTTTTCTTTTGCCCATATTGTGACTTGGCTTTTGTGCTAAGCTTTGGCAAGTATTCTTGGAAGAAGCGACGCCGGAAAGGGTCCGTTCCAGCCGCCTTTACCGCTCCAAGCCCGCCCCACCCTTAGCTTTAGGGCGTCACCAACCCCGCTTTACTCCTCTACGTCGTACTTCCCCAGACACCACTGCTCGTAAAGACAACACAAACAACGCCCTGCCTCTGTGATTGGCTGCATCGAGAGGCTGAGCCAACTGAATCACGCCCGAGCCAGCCTGCCAGAACGCCTGCAGGCGACCGGTCCGATTCCTGATCGAGAACCGAACACAGTGCGCGGAACGACGTTGAGATAACGCCCATCGTCCTTATATTGCGAGCAAGACGGACGGGAGAGAACGACAAACACTGACTTTCCCTTCACTCTGACCTCAAAGGCTGGCAAACGATACCAGGCAGCAACAACAAGGGAGACGAACAGCACAACACATCAACACCCTCATCGCTTGCTCTCCTTGTCGTCACAAGGTACAATGGCACCGTGGTCGAGGAAGAAGAGCGATGCGGCTGCGGCCAAGGTCGACAAGGAAAATGAGGCCCTCGCTGAGAAGCAGCAGAACGGCGCGAATGGCGCCCGGGCAGCTTCGTCGGACGAAGCGCTGCCTGCCTACTCGGCCGAGGCACAGCCGTCCCAGGAACCACCGACGGCGGCCGACCTCGCCGCACTGACGGACGTGCTCGCCAACCTCAAGCTGCCGACGACGCCGCAGCCGATCCCGGCGCCGTCGTCCAACATGGGCGACGAGAGCCAGTATGCGTGGCCGACGGCCGACGAGGCGCTGGCCCACCTGCAGTTTCTGGCAGCGGTGCACGCGCTCAAGGAGGAGGTGGGCTACACGGACGGCATCTTTGGGCTGCACGACGCCCTGGCCGCGGCGCCCGACAGTGTGGTGCAGATCCCGCTGCACCTGCCTGACGGGCAGGCGGCGCCCCAGACCCGCGAGGACCTGTACCGCGCGCGGCTCAGCAAGGTGCGCGAGAAGCGCTGGGCGCTGTACGTCGCGCGCGCCGTCGACCGCTACGAGGCCTGGTGGCTGCAGGTCACGCGGGACAACACGCGCCTCCGGGAGGCGGACATGACCGTGCCCCTGCACCCGGCGTACAGCGGCTTTGTGAACGTGGACCTGCCCAAGGGCACGCTGGCCTGGACGGCGGACAACCTGCTGCCGCTCGACGTGTGGATGGTCCTGCACGCGCACATGCTGAACCCGCGCGCCTTTCTGGAGGACTGCATCCGCGCCGGCGCGCGCAACGTGTGGGCCGCCGGCATGCCGTGGGCGGCCATCAGCGCGGCCATGGACCCCGAGCAGGGCACGTTCAGCCGCGTGACCGAGGCCGCCAAGACGGCGTGGACGGCCACGACGCAGCGCGCCTGGGACAACGTCGACGACGACGCCCACAAGGCGGTGCCGTGCCCGGCCTGTTCCCAGCTCACGCGCGCGCCCTGGACGACGTGCGGCGGCGAAGGCGGCTCAGGCGACCTGGTGGGCGCGGGGTACGGCGACGGCGGCGACGCCTTCGAGGTGCAGTGCGCGTCGTGCCCCTTTTTGATCGACCGCAAGTCGCTGGCCGTGGGCAAGTTTGTGCGCGACGGCATGGCGCTGATCCGCGCCGGCCAGCCGATGCCGGGCACGATCCTGGAGCCCAAGACGGGCCGCGCAGACACCATCCCGGTACGCACGTCGGCCGCCCAGCGCCCGGACGCGCTCACGTTCCCGAACCGACTGATCAAGCGGGGCGGGCTGATCGCGGCGATTGTCGGCAGCGCGGGGCACGGCGACGTGGCGTCCTCCGCACAGGCGGTGCCCATGGTCGATCTGAGCGCGCCCGCGCGGACCACGTCGATGGACACGGTGCGGGCGCGCCTCGAAGAGATTCTGCGCGACAGCGACAAGCTCAAGGCCGTCGACGACTGGCCCGGGCGCACGCGGTACCGGCCGCTGCCGGCGGCGCGCCTGGCGGTGCGCAAGATGATGAGCCGGTACTGGGACAATGCGAGCGTGTTTGCGCTGGACCTGACGGGCGCGGTGCTGCGGCAGGGCATTTTCACGGACAAGATGCAGGCGATTGACTGGCTGCACAGCCCGGCGGCCCGCGCGACCATGGCGCGCGTGCTCGAAAAGTACCGGCGCTTCTTTGGGCTGCTGGCGGACCACCCGCTGCAGGTGTGCGTGCCGACGCTCGACGTCGACCTCGGGTGGCACACGCACCAGCTGTCCCCGCCGGCGTACTACCACACGAGCGTGCGGCGCACGCTGCGCAAGTTTGTCGACCACGACGACAAGATGGACGAGGACAAGCTGCACCTGGCCTTTGAGTACACGAGCAAGGCCTACCAGGACAAGTACGGCGAGGTCTACAGCGCGTGCACCTGCTGGTACTGCGAGGCCGTCCGCGCCGCGCACGTGTCGTCCGTGGGCGCCAGGCTCGGCCTCTCCAAGCAGGGCGGCGTCGCCGACGCCTTCCACGCCAGCGGCGCCGCCGCCCAGTGCCCGCCCGCCGACCGCGCCGCGCACGTCTCTGCCCACAACGCCGTGCTCTTTGCCGAGAACGACGTCCGCGCCAAGGTCACCCGCCAGATCCGCGCCGCCCAGCGCGCCCGCCTCGACAGCAACTACAACAAGGCCGTCAAGCGCGCCGCCAAGAACGGCCGCACCCTGCCCCCGCGCGAGCAGTACTACGACCACTGGGGCTACTCGTACTTTATGTACTCGCCCTTCGTCTACCCCCTCTACTTCAGCCCCGCCTACTACTACGCCGCCCCCGGCTTCGTGCCCGTCGGCGGCGGCGAGTGGGCCAACTGCGCCAACGGCAGCTGCGGCGGCGGCAACGGTGTGGCGGCCGGCGCGTGTGGCGGGCCGGGCGGGTGCGGCAGCTGCGGATCCATTTCGGGCGGCTGTGCCGGCGGCGCCGGTTGCGGTGGCGGTGGTGGAGGATGTGGTGGAGGTGGCGGCGCATGTGGTGGCGGTGGTGGAGGCTGTGGCGGCGGCGGCGGCGGTTGTGGTGGTGGTGGGTCGTAAGTGCGATCACAAACAGGTGCAGCAACAACCGTGGAGTTGTTGAGTTGTGATTTTGTGAATGTATCTTAGTTGATGTCTGTTTATGTTGCTATTTTGCGCCGTCTACCAACCTAGTCTGTTCGTAGTCCCCATATTCCCCTTCTCACAGTTGAGTTAGTACTGAGAATTTGAAATTGTCACTCCTAGTTCTGTTATTTAACCTTTTCTATTTTACCGTCTACTGTCTACTTCATCTCTATCCGCAGGTCTTAACTTTCTCCGTCATATTGTCTCTTTTGTCAGACCGCATTCAGTCCCACGCGCATGTGGCCGTGGCCGCCGCGGTTGGCCCGATAGTAGTAGGGGATGAAGACGAGCGTCCGTTTCGTCTTCGCCGCTGCTTTGGTCCCCGCGCCTTCGGCGTCCCTCTCCACCTCCATGCCCGGAAGACCGCCCGGCACCTTGTCGGCCCACTTGGCCCGCTCATCCGTCAAGACGTAGCCGGTGGTGCGCAGGGCAATGTAGCGTTCGCCCGTGGCCGCGTCGACGCGCTCTTCTTCCTCGACGTTGTTGTCGGCGGAGACGGCCACGTCTTTGAAGTGGTTGGTCTCCCAGGGGTTGTCGGCGTCCTCGACGCAGTAGACGAGGGGCCCGCGTGCGAGCGTCAGGGTGCGCTGGTGCGTGTAGGGATGCGGCGCGAGGAAGCGCGGGCGGAAGCCGTGGACGTCGAGGGCGAAGGCGGTGTTGGTCGCGAGGTAGGCGGGCGGCAGGACCACGTAACCTTTTTCGACCGCTGCGCCAGGGAGGTTGGGGGTGAGCTGGGGATATTAGCGGGTGATTTTGGTCCATCAAAGGGGATAGGGGACACGAACGCACCGTAAACTGTCCCTTGGCCCACGCGGGGATGCGAAGCCGCAGCGTCGTCTTCGCCTTGGCCGGGTTGTCGAGGCGAAAGGTGACCTTGCCGCTCCACGGCCAGTCGGACGTCTGCTCCAGCACAAGGGGCTGGCCGTCGACGTCAAAAGACAGCCGGGCGGTCGTGTAGAGGTGGACGTTGACATGTGCGGCGCCGGCGCCGTCCGCCCCAAAGTCCCACAGATAGCCGCCGAGGCTCCCATACAGCCGACTCACGTTGGGCGGGCAGCAGGCGCACTCGAACCACTCTTCGCGGCGGCTCGGCTTCTCGGCGGAGCTGGCCAGCTGGTTGTCGTACGTAAAGGCGCGGCCCTGCAGGTCCATGGCCGTCATGACGACGTTGTAGAGCGACAGCTCGAGCACGTCGGCGTAGCGGCTGTCGAGGTCCAGGTGCAGCAGCCGCTCGGCCAGCATGATGGCGCCGATCGAGGCGCAGGTCTCGGCATAGCCGCCGCCGTCGTCCGTGCCCTGCGGCAGAACGTAGTCCCGCCCGAAGCCCTCCCACGCGGGGACGGCGCCGATGCCGCCTGTCAGGTACATCTTTTTGTCGGCCATGTTGTTCCAGAGGCGGGCGACGGTCGCAAGCCAGTCGTCGACGTTGGCCAGTGTGGTGGTGGTCGTGGTCGCGGGACGGTCGACCAGCAGGTCGGCCACGGCCGTCAAGAGGTAGACGGCGCGCACGGAGTGGCCCTCGATGGTGGCCTGCTGGAGGAGCGGCGCGTGCGCCTGGTTGTACCAGTAGGCGCGCTGGACCGGGTACGGGTCGGGCCGCATCCAGGGACTCTCGCCGCGCTCGTCGCCCTCGACGTCGTAGTAGTGGCGGCCGTCCTGGCCGGTCGGGTTGCCGCGCTCCTGGACAAAATACGCGGCCAGGTCGTACGCCTGCTGGCTGCCCGTGGCCCGGTGCATCCGCACGAGAGCCAGCTCAATCTCCGGGTGGCCGCAGTAGCCGTGGCGCTTGTGCGCGTCCGGGCCAAAGGTGTCGTGGATGTGCCGCACGTACTTGTGCATGGGCTCCATCAGCAGCTCGTTCTTGTAGTAGGCGCGGTGCGCCAGCGCGGCCTCGATCAGATGGCCGGCGTTGTACAGCTCGTGCATGTCCCGCAGATTGGTCCACCGCCGGCCCGGCGCGACCACGGTGTAGTGGATGTTGAGGTAGCCGTCCGGCTGCTGCGCGCCGCGGATCATCTCGACCAGCGCCTGGACGGCGGCGTCGATCTCGGCGTCGTACGTGTCGGCCAGGCCGTAGCAGGCCGCCTCGATCCACTTGGCGCAGTCGCTGTCCCAGAACAGGTGCTTGGGCACCGGCCACTGCGACGTGTCGTCGTAGATGGGGTGCCACTGCAGCTTGAAGGCGTCGAAGCGGCCGGTGCTCTTGAGCATCGCCAGCTGCGCCTGCAGGGTCACGGTGCGGACGGTGGTGCGGCGCGTCTGGAGCAGCGACGGGCCGTGGAACGCGGTGTTCCGAAAGGACGTTTGGGGGTAGGCCATGGGAAGGGAGATGGTAGCAAAATAGCAACAAAAGGGAGTGGACGCGGTGGCCGTCTGGCAGACAAATTGACCGAATTCGGGAACCCGGATCTTAAATTGTCACGACATTCGAACGCGAACGGAGAGTGTGCCGCGGTTCAAACACATTGACGACCGGTGCCGTGTTGGAGAATCCGGTGGGAGCGAGAGTCAGGTCCTCCATCCAAGGCGAGCTCCAGCTTAGCTCCGGCCTCCTTCGATCTTTGAATTGAATGGTGGGAATGCAACACTGGCACTTTAAGCGGGACAGCAGCTAGTCAGTCGTAGCAGCAAGGAACAAACAAGCAAACACACGTCAGATGATGCTGTTCTCAACCGCGAGCCACTGTCCCGGATGATTGCATCCCCTCGATCCACTTGCGACTCCGGTGGGATGGATGACAGGACTTCATACAACGTCAGATTGCGCGCCAAATGGTGGGAGAAGATGACGTCCCGGCTCCGCATATGCCCCATTTGTCCCATTTGCCCCCATTGCCCCAAAGCTTGCGGGGAAGCGGGGAAGCACTGCCTGCCAGAGAACGACACGACTCCGGTGGGAGATGCGACCCTGGACTATCCACAAGAGGCAGCGCGATCGCGCATCCCACCGGAGTTTTGTAAGCACGACGCACGATGCACGATGCACGACCCATTATTTGTGCCAAGGGGTCGGGGTAAATCAACACGGCTGCATTGCCGACGATCAGCGTCCAGACGCCATGTGCCGGCGCTGTTCACGACGAGTGCGGAGAGAGTGCCATGCGAGGATATATAGAGGCGTTCCGTCATGTTGTTTCCGTGTCGTCACTTTGTCCGTTTGTCCTTTCGTCGGTTGGTCCTTCATCCTTTGTCAACACATTCCCCACACATACATCATGGAAAAAGTCGTCCCCACCGCGGAAGAGCTCAAAGCCTTCAACCTCGACGATCCCCAGACGATCGAACTCATCCAACATGCGCGCGACAGCTACGACGCCGACGCCAAGCTCACGCTGTGGGAGGCCGTCCGCAAGTACAAGAAGGCGTGCTTCTGGGCCATGTTTCTGTCCACCAGCCTGATCATGGAGGGCTACGACTTGGTGATTGTATGTCTCTCCCGACCCCTCCTCCCTCCTAATTCCGTTGCATCGCCTAACCGTGCAGATCACCTCCTTCTACGGCCAGAGCCAGTTCCAGCAGCGGTTCGGCACCGTCGACCCGGCCACGGGCAAGAAGCTCATCACGGCCGAGTGGCAGTCGGGCCTCAGCAACTCGTCCCTGGTGGGCCAGCTGGCGGGGCTGCTGCTCAACGCGTACGCGCAGGACCGCTTCGGCAACCGGCACACGATGATGGCCTTTATGGTGTGGATGGTGGCCGCCGTCTTCATCCCCGTGTTTGCGCCGTCGCTGTCGGTGCTGGCCTTTGGCGAGGCCATGTGCGGCGTCGGCTGGGGCGTGTTCCAGACGCTGTCGACGGCCTACGCCTGCGAGGTCGTGCCGCCCATTGTGCGGCCCTACGTGACGGGCTACGTGTGCATGTGCTGGGGCGCCGGCATCCTGCTGTCGTCGGGCGTCGTGCGCGCCGTCGCGGGCATCGACGGCGACTGGGGCTGGCGGCTGCCGTTTGTCATCCAGTGGGTGTGGCCGGTGCCCATCATCATCGGGACGTACTTTGCGCCCGAGTCGCCGTGGAGCTCCGTGCGCCGGCACAAGGACGACGAGGCGCGGCGCAGCCTGCGGCGCCTGCGGCAGGACACGCCCGACCGCGAGCGCGAGGTCGAGGCGGCGCTCGCGCTGATTGTGCACACGATGCGCCTCGAGGCGGCCGCGACCGAGGGCTCGACGTTTCTGGACTGCTTCCGCGGCACGAACCTGCGGCGCACCGAGATCAACTGCGTCGTCTGGGCCGCCCAGATCCTCTGCGGCAACGCCATCCTCGGCTACTCGGTCGAGTTTCTCGAGGCCGCCGGCTTCAACGAGCTGCAGGCGTTCGACCTCAACATCTCGCTGTCCGCCTGCTACATTGTTGGCGGCGTCATCTGCTGGCTGCTCTTCCCGCACTTTGGCCGCGCCACCATCTACATGGCCGGCATGCTCTTCATGCTCGTCTGCCTGCTGGCCATTGGCGGCCTCGGCTTCTCGAGCAACCCCAACGCCAACATCGCCGTCGGCGTCCTGCTCGTCATCTCGACCCTCTGCAACATGATCACCACCGGCCCCGTCTGCTACCCCATCGTCGCCGAGACGCCCTCCGCCCGCCTGCGCTACAAGACCATTGTCATCGGCCGCTTCGTCTACAACCTGACGGGCATCTTCAACAACTCCGTGACGCCCCGCATGCTGTCGGCGCTGTCCTGGAACTGGGGCGCCAAGAGCGGCCTCTTCTACGCCGGCACCAACCTGCTGTGTCTCATTTGGTGCTGGTTCCGGCTGCCCGAGACCAAGGACCGCACCTTTGGCGAGATTGACGTGCTCTTTGAGAACAAGGTCTCGGCGCGCAAGTTCAAGTATACAAAAGTGGATGGTGCGTCGCCCTCCGTTTTCTATGTCTGCTGTTTGTGCTTGCTGCCTATGTCATACTAACACTCCCAGAATTCGCCCATCAGTCCGCGGTCAGTGAAAAAGCCGGCGTCGAACACATTGACGAGGTGGCGTAGATATGGCAGCGTTTGATTCCGTACTTCGACAGGTTGTTGGACAATACATATCCTTGTACACTAGTCTGTTTCTGTAAAACCTGGCACTATGGATGCTGCATCCGCACCCGCATCATCACTCGGCCGCCTTTGTCAGGGCGGCGCGCATGCCCGTCAACACGTAGAGGAAGCGGTCCGTCCGCCCCCAGGCCATGGACACCTTGGCCAGGACCTTGGCCCCCTCCTGGAGAATGCGCACGGGCGCCGGCGGTGCGCCGATGTCGCCGATGCCGCTAATGTACGCGCGCATCACCGACGGCCGGCCGCTGCGGACAAACAGCATTACCATTTCGTCGTCGTTGGGGCGGTCCAGGTGGATGAAGGAGGGAAACTGGTCGTCGTCGGAGAGGTTGTCGCCGGGGTTGTCGGGGCGGTCGTCCTGGTCGTCGCCGTCGTCGCCGTCGGACGGCCGCACCCCCTGCCGCGCATACGAGCTGTAGGCCCAGAGCGCCAGCGCCGCCATGTACACGGCGACCGGCTCGTACCACGCGTTCGTGCTGTAGCGCCGCACGTGCCAAAAGAGACAGCCGCAGTGCAGCACCGCCAGCCGCGCCTTGTGCTCGTCCTGCTGCGCCCAGGCCAGGACGCGCCGCTCGGCCGCCAGGCCCTGGGCGCGCGACGGCGACGGCGACGGCGACGGCGCGCTGCTGCTGGCGGACTGGCTGGGGCTGGCGCCGACAGACGCCAGGTACCGGGCCAGCGTCTGGATGGCCTCGTAGGGCGTCAGCAGGACCACGCGCGAAAAGTGCAGGTGGAACACGGTCGTGTGCTCGCGCCCCGCCCGCTGGGCAATCGTGCTGTTGGCGGCCCAGTGGAGGGCGTCGATGCAGTCGCACGCGGCGTTGCGCCAGTTGGAGTAGGTGGTGGCGGCGGCGTCGCTGTCCCCGGAGGCTGTGTCCGTCGATGGCGGTGGCGACGGTGCCACAGAGGTAGCCGTCGACGCTGATGCGGATGCCGCCAGAGGGGCATCAGACCGATCGACTGCCCGATCAGCGGCCCGATCGACGACCCGGTCCGGCACCGCCTCCCAGCTGACCAGCGGCCGGTCACAGTAGCGCTTGACCAGCCAGATTTCCTGGTAGACGCCGTGCAGCAGCAGGATGCGGCTGAACTCGCCAATGTCGGGCTTGATGAGTTTGTCGACAAACAGCTGCTGGGTTGCGGATGGGAGTGTAGGGTTGGCTTGCGAGTTAGTGCCATGGAAAGTACATGAAGAATAAAAGACAAATGGCCGAGACACTCACCATGCGTTTGCTTCATCATGGCGGACCACGTCTCTGCTGTCGGTGCGGCCCACAGTCCGTCATGCGGAAGAGGGGCGTGTGCGTCGGACAGGGACAAGAGAGCTTGGTGGCCCATGTGAAAGACCATCATGCAGTCGAGCAGCTATAGTAGCAATATTAGTAACGGAATAAGTTTTAACAATGAACAAAACAAGGCGCATAGAATAGAACGCACCCATATGGCATAGCCAAGCCGCCGTCGCGACTCGTCGTGCACCCACTGGCGCCATTGGGTTTCGACAGAGGCCGAGACGGTCGTCTGCCGCGTTGTAGACGGTTCCAGCAGCTGGTGACAGCGCAGCATGTCCACGAGGATGCTGTGGTTGACTTTTGTACGTCGGAGGAGACGTGACGGCCCGTGGTACAGTAAGCCGACTTGAGACAGGAAGAGGGCTTGGACCGTGGCAAGACTGCATGTGCCGTGGCCCGTGTCGTCGTCGTCCAGCGCCATCTGCAGGGCCCGCTGGAGGATCTCGTGCAATGCGGCGGCACAGGCGGTAAACTCCTCTGTAAACGTGTATTGCGCGCCGACTGTGGCGACCGCCAGGGCCAGCAGCCACGACTCGTTGAGCGCGCCGATGTAATCGTGCAGAATGGGCAGCACCGGGTTGCACTTTTCAAAGTACAGGTGGGCAAAGTAGTTGGTCTGCTCGAGCGTCGGGATGGCATGGTCGTCCAAGGCGCTCTCGCCGGGGTCGGCACGGGACGCATGCCGTATGCCGTGTCGGATGTGTTCGTAGGTCGACGGCCAGATGTGCATGTGTGCGCTGGCACCAGCAGGCAGCACATGCGCAACCGAGATGTGGCTCAGGGAGGGTAGTCTGGGAGCACTGGTGACTCTGCCTCTGTCGCGTGTGGCATCCGAGACGCCGCCTCCCATTCCAGCCGAGATCGCCGGCAGCGGTTTCGTCCCGGGAATCGGCACATAGTCTCGCGTGTCACGGACCGTGCAGGGGGCGCGAACGCCATTGGCACCGTTCGTGTACAGGTGTCGCGCTGTGCGGTTGGTTCCCGGCGGCGTATGGCCCGATGCCGTCACAGGCGATGCCACCGGCGAGGTCGACGCCGAACTGCCGAGTCGGTCTCCGCTATTGTGAAGCAGCGGCGGCATGGCGTTGCTGAGCGTGAGATCGGCATGGAGCGGCGCCTGTTCGACTGGCAGATGCATCTGCTGGAAGGGAAACGACGACGACGGCTGTTCAAGCTGCGACGTCACCAAGTCGGACGACATGAGATGCAGACTCGGGCCCAGAATGGAGACGTAGTCGAGATCCGAGTGAAGGTTCTCCGGCAGCCAGTTGATGGAAAAGTTGAGTGTGGGGCCGTCTGGCGGCAGGCTGAGACCCTGCGCGGCCCAGTTGTTGTAGGCAGGCATCAGTTGGTCGCCCGCAGGCATCCCGGTTTGCATCCCGGTTTGCATCGACGCCTGCATATCCGTTTGCATATCCGTTTGCATGTCGAGCAGCAACGTCACTGCTTCCGCCGTGCTGTCCTGGAAGGGCACGTCGACAAACGGCGCGGGTGCTTGGTCGACTGCCGCCGTCGTCCCAGCAAAGAACGACGCCGCAGCAGCCGTCGTCGCCGGCACGGGCTCGGCCGCAGAGGATGCGCCATGCCCGCCCTGCCCATCCTGCCCATCCTGCCCATCCTGCCCTCCGCCGTCCATCGTGCTCGTGCTCGTGCTCGTGCTGTAGACACACTGCACGGACCGCACCAGACACCGCTGACACGGCGCGCCCTTGGAGCAGCTCTCGTGCGCCTTGGCACACGCCTGGCAGGCCCGTCGGCGCTCCTTTCGCGGACGACCCGGCGCGGCGGATGCGGATGGCAGTGGGCGGCCGCTGCTCGCTGCTGCGCGTGGCTCCGCTGGCCCTGCCGCCGACCGGTGCAGCAGTGTATGGCGCAGCAGAATGTCGCTGCGCGCAAACCGCTTCAGGCACACCGGGCAGGCATACCGCTTGACGGCCTGGTGGCTCTGGCGGTGGCGGCCGAGGTGCTCGAGTCGTTTGAACGAGCGGCCGCATGAAGAGCAGGCAAAGCGGCAGCTGTCGTTGCGGACGTCGTCACGATTGTCGTTGAGCCGATGAGGTGGCTGCTGCCTTTCTTCCCGCGACGCCATGATCGCGACTGCGTTGGTTGGTATCGTCCGACTGCTCGTAATCATAACGTGATGAGGAGATCGCGGATAAAGTACCAGGACCCCGGATTCGTCTCTCCGCACGGGGCTGGTCCACATGGGCATGTTCGCGCTATGTCGTTTTGGTGCGGCGGCCACGTTATCTGGTAAGGGGAATGCGAATACAACGCTAATCCTGTTGCTTTCGGCTTCGTCGCTTTACCAGGGTCAGCACCACGTGACAGTCATCTGCCATGCTGACTGCCACAGTCACCGAGTGCCGACGGGAGCCCAAAAGCTCAGTAGGTGAAGGTTGAGTGTCATTGGATGCCGAGATATATTATACATGTGATTGAAGGACTTGTGTGACGTACTGAAGGAGGTCATGATCGTTTGCAAGGCAATAAAGAAACGGCAATGCAATGACCACCACTTCAAACGCCTTGTTTGCCTGGATCGTTCGTGTCACATCTCCAAGGGTAATCTGTGGAATACTGTATAGCACAGGGGCACAGATGCAACTTCAAAGCCAAGCATTGTCAAGTACATTTTTCGGGTTCTATACGGAGAGGAGTTTTTGTGTTCCCAATTCGTGATGGCTGATGGCCGCTGACATTGTGATCACAAAGCGGATGGATCATGCCTCGTCGCTGATCTTGATAATCACCTTGCCCTGTGCCTTTCCGCTCTCGACCCGGTCAAACGCCGCCGCAAAGTCCTCCATGGCGTAGGCTCGGTCCACCGCGGGCCTGAGCTTGCCGGCATCAATGAGCTCGGCAATCTGGACCAGGTCGCTGCCGCGCGGGCTGACAATGAAGAAGAGGCTCTTGCCCAGTGTTTTGCTGCTCAGCGTCGCGGGCTTGGCCATGTCCGGCGGCGTGTTGACGCTGATGAGCTCGCCGCTGCCGGCCTTGGCGACGCTCCAGCAGCCGGCGAGCGTCGACCCGCCGACCATGTCCACGACGAGATCGCACTCGCGCGCCGCCCGGTCCGCAGCCACCCAGTCGTCGAGCGTCGTCTCGCGGTAGCTGACCACTTCGGTCGCGCCCAGAGCCCGCACGGCGTCTGCCTTGGGGCCCTGCGCCGCGCCCGCGAGAGCCACCACAGCGCCTGCGCCCGCGAGCGCCGCCAGCTGCACGGCCCAGCGGCCGACGCTGCCGGACGCGCCCGTCACGAGCACGCGCTTGGCGCCGTTGCGCTGGCGCGCCGCCGCGTCGCCTCGGAGCCCGGCCGCCTCCAGCGACCCCTGCTCAAACACGGCCTGCCACGCCGTCAGCGCGCTCAGCGGCACCGATGCCGCGTCCACCCAGTTCAGCGTCCTGGGCTTCCGCGCCAGCTCGCTGGCCCGTGCCAGCGTGTATTCGCTCGCGCTGCCCGGGCGCGCCGCGTCGATGCGGCAGAACACCTCGTCGCTGGCCGTGAAGCCCGAGGCAGCGGGCGCCGCAACAACGGTGCCCGCCATGTCCTGGCCGACCACGGCGAGTTTGCCCGCGGGGATCATGGCCGGATAGTTCTTGGCCCACAGCAGCTCCCCGTTGCACGGCGCGGAGGCATGGACACGGACGAGGACGTCGTCTGGGTGTGTGGGCTTGGGCAGCGGGATCGTGGTGAGGACGAGGTCAGTCGTCTGGATGTCGGGCTGCAAGACGGCCTTGACCGTTTCAGGAAGGCCGGCGGGGAGTGAAAAAGTAGCCATGTCAAGGGCTGGTAACGTCTGGCAAATAAATAAAAAGAATGTAGTCTGTTTAGCTTGCCGGCTGGTTGTTGTGATTCGCAAGGAGGCTCTGCAGAAGCATTTTTGAGTAAATTTGGGCCGGTTGATGCCGCATTTATAGAAGTGGTTGATGCAACAATTGAGCAGAAGATGTAGATGTGATTGTTCCTATGTCTGTGAGTTCGTGAGCGTATATTCGTGTGTTCGCGTTTTCGCGCAAATCGAGGAAAGTTTCGGGTTCGGAAAGTCCATGCACACGCCGGCCCAAAGACAGGTTGAGTAAGCGTGGTGGCAACGATGTCCCTTTTGGGCAAGCCGCCAACCGTCGTCGTTCCGGACTGGGGAATGACAAACAATTGTTAATCAGTCCGCTGTGGCTGCCTACCATTTGAGGGGCGCCAAGGCCCATTCCGCACCATCATTTTCGTCGTGGCCATGCGCAGAGCCAGGAGCGGTGTCTGCATTTGGAAGACAGCCCATGTAGAGTTGCATACTAAATCAAAGTGTAAGACGAAAATCGAAAAGGCGATACCAATGGCCCGGCCGCCGCCCGGACGCCCCGAATCATAGGCCGCCGTGAGTGAATTGGTGCTGTCTTACAGCAAACCGTGCACGTCCATTGCGCGCTGCTCCGAGCCATTTTCTTCACTGGCAGTCTCCGCCTCTTCCGTCGTGATCGAATGGCAGTCGTAGCATTTTCGTATTGTGCTGCACGTGAACTCGCTCGATTTTCGCGCCTCCAAGGCCGTCTCCAATGACCGTTCCCATTCCTCTGCAGTGGAACACAGACCATGTTGGGCCAGGCTTTGTCCATTTTCTGCCGCCGCCACAAACGGCGATGCTCAGCAAGGGCTGGAATTTTAGACAAGTAGCAGCAACAAGACCAGCGTATCCACTTCTGTTTGTTCAACGCAGGCAAAACTGAATACAACCGGAAGAGACACTAGACAAAGCTAGAGACGAAACTACAGACAAAAGACAAATCAAAAACACATGATGGTCTTCTTCAGTTCAAATCAAAACAAGCGAAGCCAGCCGTCCCTTTACGCACCACATGTCGGTGAGCGTGACGGCGGCCGAGCTGGACCTCGAAAGATTTGTTTTCCATGAGGATGCCGTCCCAGACGTGATTAAAAGCGAGCTCAGTCAAACGAGACAAAATAAAGGAAACGGGGAGGTCGAAACACACTGCGTTTTCTGTTGAATGGCGGGGCTCAGATTAGACTTGGTCTGCATAGCAGGTTTGGTCAAATCTTCGCTTAAGCAGATTTTTGTCTTCCCTGGCGCTGAAGTCGCCCCTGATGTCGCTACTTGCACGTTGTGATACGAAGGCTTCTAAGCGGCACGAGACAAACCACCTCCTCCATTGATCCAATGATGCAGCAAGAAAACGCTTGTAATTTACTGCAGCTACATACTTGTCATACTCTACTGACAAAACAGGACCTCGTATGGCTTCATGCCCAAAACTGCACTTTCGAGCAGTATGTTACGTTGGCATTTGGAATTGCTACCCAAGGTTGACAGCCTTCCAGAGTCTTGCGCAGCACCGGGAAACGAAAAATGAACACGGAAGAGCACAGTTGCTGTTTTGTTTTATGAACTCGTCAGTGTACTTCACTCTTCGTCCTCCGTCCTTTTTGACCCCTGCCTTTTATTCTTTCTTACCCTGTATCTTTCCTCTGGCTTCTTGTCGACCTCCCCTTCCCTTATCATTAAAATAATCTGCTTATTCAATCCAAGTGTTTCTATTTCTAGCTGTACGACAATCACAAAATGGAAAACAACGTACGCCGGCACATTTTTCTCTTTCAAAGCCCTGTCGGTGTGGCCAATTTTTTGCCATATACGCCTCGCAGTTTCTCTCTACCGGCGTGCCAAATTTGAACCTGACGGACCTGACCGACCTACGCCAAACCACGGCTGTTCCCCGACTCTCACCCAACGACAAGTTCCATTTTTGCAGTCACCTTGGCATTTTTGTCATTGACGACGGCGTGTGTGCCGACTCAACCCTCTCGTTGCATGCGAAGCTACAGCAATGCCGTATTTATGAACACCAAGGCCCGCGAATGGCCACGGATCAACCTGGCCGGCAGCCAAACGCCGACTTTGCGCGCCGCATCGTGTCCATGATATATATTGCTTCCACGGACAAAACCGATGCCGGGCCGAATGTACCGTGTGAGTGTCATGTATGGTTTGTGTCGGTTTAACACGACCACAACGCAAAAATTTTCATAAAGGACTAAGGAGTTGAAAGGCTGACCTCGGGGCATACATCTGTTAGTGCAAGGCATACTCTGAGTGGGAACTGAGCAAACTACAGCCCCGTATCGAGCTTTGTACTGGAACTGCCACGATATTGCGTGCCGTTTTGCCCATCTCGCAGCGCATGACGGCGCGGACTTGACTTTACTCTGCGACCTTTCGGCCGTGTTTGAACGCAGCAAATTTGCCATGCAGCGCACCATTGACGCTACGAAAATGCCCCAGCACATCCTTCAAATCGTTCCATCTTTCCATGGACGGGCCTGGTATCGAAATTAACGAGTCCTATTTTGGGTACTCGTACGACCTGGCTTTTGGCGCACGAGTATTCAGAAAGGCAGTGGCAGACCGCAGAGGCTGGGTGAAGGAACTGAAGCGACAATATCCACTTCTCCACAATTTGAATAATGTCACCGAAGAAGAGTGGAATGGCTTTTGTTCGTCGAGGTAAGAGAGATGGACCTCGTGAAACGTGGATTTGGTCTCCTTCTACAGCCTGGGATTTTCACGATGGGCCTGGTTGCTCTGCGCATTGCCCAAGACTAACCATAGATAATAAACAACGTACTGCAAACTACCCTGCCTATCTCCTTTGCTTAGTATGGTGCAAAAGTGCCACGGCCGGGTTAAACGGGTCGAGCCGTCTTATGTTGTCGTCGCTTATCAGGATCTTGATATGAGACCTTGATGCTAGGGGAGAAAACCAACGACACAATATGGCCTCTGTCACTTGTCGCCTCCACTGCGCTCTGGTTTTGCTGCCATTTTTGCGAGTTGGCGTTCACTAACAGCGCCACTAATCCCAGTGGGTCTCCACTAAATACGGGCCGTGCGTCTCTAGCCGCGTGCGGACGATGCCTAAACCCCTAGTTAGTCTAGGCCTAAGTCCACCGTAGATACCCCGCTAAACCGCCCACCAGCACGACGAGAGGCAACTTGGCGTTTGCGCGCCTTTTTTCCACTGAAGGGCCCTGGCCCAGGGCTTGGACATGAAAAGCACCGTTTTGACAGATTCGGTGGGGGTGCAAAACAAAGCTGCGATTCTCACTGACTCATATTCAATTTTCCACGCTGGATCATCAGGCCACCACGTCAAGCCGAAACCAATAAACGTAGGTAATCTGTCACTGGTCAACATTGCACCGAGACTCAGCATAGCCCCTCTGGCTGACAGGGGTGCCATTCGGCCTTGTGAAATTCAGCCACAGCTTTGGCTGACTGCGCAAAGACTGTCGAAGCCTTTTTTTAAATGGCGTATTTGTATTCTGTATGGAACATTTCCCCGCACCCCGACACAACATAAAATGAACCTACTGTCCGTCGCTTCCTGACTCTGTTACCAATACGACATACAGGCCTGCTTTTCCCCTCCCTTGCACGCCGGCTGAGGCCCAGCCGCTCTGACGAACAATGTTGGACCCACTGACGGCGTTGGGTCTTGCTACCAACATTGTCCAGTTTGTGGACTTTGGGCTCAAACTATTCAGCACGTCGATTGAGATTGCACGGTCGGCAAAAGGCGCGACCTCCTTAAACCTCGAACTCGAACACGCGTACACGACACTCTGCAACTTTGCGTCCGACCTCCAGTTCACGGATGACGGTGCGTCCGATCGGCCACCAGTCAGCGGCAGTGCTGCGGTGGACACACTCGGCAAGGCGCATGCCAAGGCGATCCGACCGCACATTGCCGCCATCGAGGGCATCGCGGCGGACTGCCAGGATGTGTGTCACCAGCTTCTGCATGTTGTGCGCGGCCTGCGCGTGGATCCAGGCTCGTCCAAGCGTCGTCTCAAGAGCGTTGCTGCGGCTGTGAGGATGGTCTGGGGCGAGAAGAAAATCAAAAGCCTCGAGGAACGACTTCGGCGGTTTCAGGAACTCCTTGCTCTGCATTTTCTGCCCCTCCTCAAGTCGGTCTCCCACGTTCTATTCACTCTTACTTCTTTTCTTTTTTTTTCTTTTTTTTTCTTTTTTTCCTTTTTTTTCTTTTTTCTTTTTTCTTTTGTTTTTATCGTCGCCATTGATTACTAACGTCAGACACAGTGAACGGCAAACGTACATGACACGGGTTGTCGCAGCCCTACACACCCAGAATACTTGGCTGGAATCGCAGCAGTCAAGCGGATTCAAAGACATAGCCGGCCGGCTTGACGTTTTGCTGCACAAGATCCAAGCTCTGTCGACACATTCAACAGACAAGACAGCACAGCCCGTCTCCATACAGACGATACACGAATCAAAACCACAACCTGTCCGCCCGGCGGACGTCGAAGGCCTTTCTGACATTGTAAACGACCTGAGTCTTGCAGAAGATGACATTACTTTGGCAGTATGGGTACAAGATCTCCTCAAAAGCCTTCATTTCAAAGCACGCAGGCATCGACACGAAGCCATACCCGACGCCCACAAGGCTACTTTCGAATGGATCTTTTCCGACGAAAGAAACACGGGTAAACTAGATGCCGTCTCAGGCAACGTTTCGACTGGTCCAGTCGTCTTTGAAAATTCTGATAACACGGCTGCATCAGACAGTTTTACGACGTGGCTCAAGTCTGGCCGAGGCATATTCTGGATCAGCGGTAAGCCCGGCTCTGGCAAGTCGACACTGATGAAGTTCATTGCAGACCATCCGAGGACGCGAGAGTTGCTTCAAACCCAGGCCGCGGGAAAACGGCTGATTGTTGCATCGCACTACTTTTGGAATGCCGGGACAGAGATGCAGAAATCATTCAAGGGTCTTTTGCAGCAATTGCTCCTCGATATCTTGAGCCACTGCCCCGAGCTGGCGCGGAACGTGTTCCCACACCGTCTGTCAAAGTCGACTGCGGCGCCTTGGTCGGTCAACACGAACTACACGTTCATGTCTGCGGACGACGAGTGGACCATCCGCGAGCTGCGCCAAGGGCTGCTGCAGATTGCCCAGCATCCTGCGATGCCGATCCGCTGCTGCTTCTTCATTGACGGCTTGGACGAGTATTGTGGCGACGAAAACTCCGGGTACCACCTCGAGCTGTGTGAGGTGATCAAAAGCCTCGCGGCATCCGACAGCATCCAGTGCTGCGTGTCGAGCCGGCCATGGAATGTCTTTGAGGACGCATTTGGTAGGAACAGCGGACCGAATCCAATGTTACTTCAAGTGCACACGCTCACATACAACGACATTCTCCTCTTCACCGAGAGTCGCCTGCAGAGCATCGCCCAGTGGGAAGCCATGGGCATCAATGCTGGCCAGGTCGCGACCCTCGTCAAATACATTGCCGAGAACGCCCAGGGCGTCTTTTTGTGGGCATTTCTCGTCTCAAAGTCGCTCCAAGACGGCGTCATTGACGGCGACACCTTTGACGACATCAAGCGACGTTTGATGGCCATGCCGACCGAATTGGAGCCCTTTTTTAAACACATGCTAGGCCGTGTCGATGCGGTTCACCACACGTACATGGCACATGCACTGCTGGCGGCCGTAGATGCATACGAATCCATCTTGGGGCTCATGGTGTGTCACGTTCTCGGCTACGAGCTTGAAGACCCCAACTACGCGCTGACCTGGCCACCGGATTTTGACATTGCGCGGTTTGAGTCGCGTCCAGAACTCGCCGACGCGTGCCGACGCAGGGTGAATGCCCGCTGTGGTGGCCTCGTGCACTGCTTCAATTCGCACGTCGGGTTTATCCACCGCACCGTCTACGACTTTCTCAAGACACGCGCAATGCGCGACTACCTCGAGAGCAAAGCGATGCCGGGCTTCGTACCCACCGTGGCCATACTCAAAGCCATCTCTTTTCTCTTCCGCTGTGCAGCGCGCACGGTTGCCATGTCCACCAACACCGCGGATGTTGCATACATGGAAGTGCTGTTCCTTCAAAGTCTCGCCTACACCGGTCTTGCATGGAACGAAGACGAAAAAACAACAACGCGCCTGGTGGATGCCATTTCAAACGTTCAGCACGACGAGCCCTTTGGAACGTATCCTACTTTGCAGGTGGCCGTTGACAGGATCGTCAATAGCCGTGTCGTTTTCAAAGCCGATGTAGACGATCCATCATCCAGTTCCGGGCCCAAGTCGAGTATGGCCAAAGAACCCATGCTGCCACCCCCCGGGCTGCGCCACGCGTTTCTGGATCCACATGTCACGCCGTATGTCGTCGCAAAGCTGCGAAGCAACCAATCCTACTTCGATGCCGGCGGCGTGTCTCTCTTGGGCACGGCGGTTCGTCATCTCGGGTGGATCGATGCACGCTTGGTAGCCATTTTCCTCGAGGCGGGTTGCGACCCGAATGAACGCATCCTCTCGGGGGCTACCACGACGTCGCCGTATGACATCGTGTCGTGTACTGCCACGACTACGCCGTGGAGGTTTCTGCTCGCTTCTGTGGATGCGAACTCGGTAATAGGTTTCTCGAGCCGTGGTGTGGCCAGCGTGCTCGCTCTCTTTTTGCGGCACGGCGCAAGTCGAGCACCGATCTTCAGAGCGAGTGGCACAGTCTATAGCTGTGTCGTCTACCGCTTCCTAGATGCCAACCTCGGCGTCCGCAACACCTCGTCGAGGCCCGAGGCACCCCAGAGCCCCAATAGCAGACTGGAGCTCCGCGCCGTCTTTGAGCTTGTCGACGTCTTCCTCGACACGTCTGCCGACAACAACAGAGTCCAGATGATAGACATTCTTCACTATATCCGTACGTGGGACGCATTTCCACCCAGAGCCGTGTCGGAGGCAGACCGGGTGGCAACGGTTGCGTTTGTGGAAAAGATGATTCGCATGGCTGTCGAGCTGCGTCTGCCGGCCGCTGTGATTTCTCCACTAATGACCAGCGTAGTCATTTGGCAGCATCTGTCACCAAGCGTTCTCGCGGATATTGAGACCTACACGCGGTCGCATGTAAAATCGGACCCTGATAACCCGGTTACCCCGTGCGATTCGGAAACGGCAATGTTGAAGCACCCGTCCCATGACGACGACATCGAGGAAGCTAACTATTCTGCAAAGAAGGCTATGTTAGGACAATCCTTTCAGATGTATAATTCCGACTTGTTGTAGACGGCGTTGCAAACTAGGTTTAGGATTAGATAAAATGGCGGTAATGGTCTCGTATTTTATTACAGTGGACGTATAAGGTACTTGGGATAAAAGTTTATTCCTCTTTGTATGAAAAGAAAGTTTTTATACGGTTATTATTAGTTTATTTCGTATTTTTTTTATAAAAGAAAAGTTAAATATATTTGTCGATTAAAACAATATTTAAACCGCAAATACTCACAGATACCTATGAGAAATATTAAATCCAGGCCGGCCCAGACCCCAGTTGCTATTACCCATTCTGGCGTGACGAAGCCGAGGAGGCCGGAACGCAAACATATTATTTCGTGAGAATATTACAAAAGACAGCACAAGAAACAGGACGGAGCGGAAGGAATAAATAAAACAAGACCTAAAAGCTGTCATACAAGTAAGACATTTAAGCAGACACGTTTATCAGCCAGTCGTTAAGATCCAGGCGTGGTTCGGAAGAAAAGAAAATTTCGGCAATTTATCACCCCTCTGTCACGGGAGATGTGGTTGGAGCCTTTTACACACGCTCGATTCCCCGCTCCTAGGAATCAGAGTGACTACCTAGATGAGAGTACTTGACAAGTCTGGACAGAAAGCTGTGACCTCGTACTCTGTTACTCTTAAAACTACAAAGTTAAACGTACACGTCCGTTGGGATGGCTGTGATGGCGACGGCGTCGGTGACGTTGATTTTGTCCCGCAAGCCACTCTTCAACAAAAAGCTTTTTGTCTGTCTTGGGCTTCGTTGAACTGCTACTGGCCTCAATTACATCGTTCCCGCCCATACTCAAATCGAGATGGGCACATACCCATGGGTGTCGGTATATGTAATCTCCGGATACCTCCATCTCTGTTGCCGCCCAGCGAAAAATATCGCTTACGGCCTGTCGAGAGGCAGTCTGGTCCAGCCTTTGAACATGTCGACAGTTGACAGCTTGCCCTTCCGTAACCGGCCTTTGGTCTCGCATATCATCTCGCCCAGAACATCCTTCATCTTCCTCTAACACAAGGCCACGTCCCGCGCGTTGTTCGTTGCCTCCGATAACCCAAGTCCAGGATGTATATTCCCACTCGTGGCGGTTACAGCGAAGGTGTTTACGTACCGGCGGTTCTATCTCGTCGTCCCTCATTGTGCCAAACGGCGGCCAAGGGCAGAGTGGCGTATTCCGGAACGGCATGTCTGAGGGTTCAATGCCGCAGAATTCGTGTCGCAGGCGCCATACATCCGCCCGCTTTGCCCAATGCGTACCCGAATCAAATACCAGGTACGGACCTGTGCCGCATTCATCCATAAACGACTGTGGCGATTGTGTCCAAACGGCCACTTCCGGCACTGGCCAGTAAACCGACGGTGACTGTAGCGTTGCCGAAAAGCAAAGTATGGCGTGAAACGTCTTGGTTTGGCCGCAAGCCAAGACACCATACCAGAGCGGGGACACAGCCGGGCATCGGAGAGCAAAGAGATGCGCCAGGCGCTCCAAGTCACCGGCTAGGACCAAAGGCTCAACTGTCTCGTGGATCGGCTTGAGCCAGGCGCTGACATGGTTGCAATCAACACCAGGCTCCCAGAAGATACCCCACAGGGCAGATGACAGGAAACGAGGATTTGAGCTTAACGTCATGAAATAGCCTAGATTTCTGCACTGGTCATCGATGCACGGTGTGGGGACATCGGCTCGTTTTTGTCGAGACAACGCCGCTGTTAATCCGTACGGTTTTGGCAGTGTGACTGCCGACCGTGTCTCGTTGTGCAAAGGAATAGTAAGGGCTGGTCGTCGAGATCGTAGACAGAGGCAAATCTCACCAGGTACAGCGCAGCTTCTGCACTGGACGGCGGAGACATTGATTCCAGTTCCAGATCGGGGCGACCATTATCGGCGCTCGTATCGTCAGCTTCAATATGCAAACGAATTGTTTCCAGTGTACGCGAGCATCCACGGCGGATTTTGGCCCGAGGGCCGCCAGCCATGCCCCGGAGCCACCAATGCCCTCCACCATTGTCTCTCTGCTGCCGAGGCACGTCCAATACTGATATACATTTCCTCGTGTCGCTGGTCCTTGTTTCCGTTGGGAGGGGCTCGTTGTGGCGGTGTGTATACCGTCGGTATCCCCTGTCTCTCGAGCAGAGACGTCGAGAGGATGTAGGCCCAGGCTAGGAACAGAGGTGCTAGTGCATTGGTGGGATTCTGCACATATGTAAACGACGTTTCGTTGGACAAAGACCAAAACGTAGGTAGACCACCTCGTGGAGATAGCTTCCACTGCCGCTCGGGTCCCGTTCTTGTCGCGGGGCCATCGCAGCCAGACGAGCGCAGGTGCCAGGTCGCTTTTCCGGTAATCGAATGCATGTCCTTCAGGCGACTTGGTAGCTTCGGAATATTATTTAATAGACGCTTCGGAAGGACGGCGCCGGGGTGTAGATGGCTCTCGCTTGCTCTACTCAACAGCCTCGTCTATTCCAAATGGCTGTGGGACAATGTCGTTGACAGCTCGTCTTTTGTGGGGACAACTCCATCACCATTCCAGCCGCTCTCTGGGCTCGTGCCCTCACTCGACGACATGCAGCTGCTGTTTGACGACATTGGTGTTTTGGCTTGTGTTTTGAGAAGAAGGCTGGTGCCAAGACAAGTGACGCTGAAACGGGTCACTTTGGACGACTAGGCGTCACAGCTGGCAGAAAGTCGTTTCTGAGATCACAGCGATTAGTCAAAGTTTAGTCATAATGCTCCTACTTTACGTTCAGCACCTTGGACTTTCCTTCCTTCACAAAGAAAGAGAAAAAGTGAGACGGTGTGGTCGTAATGCAAAGGCCATTTAATCGCCAAGCATGCGTGGGTGACGGGGCTATTGTTCCACGGCGTCGTGCTGTCGCGGCGCGCCCAACACGTTGGGCGCGCCGGCCGCGACTGTAGGTATAGCGGCGGTGGTGATAGCGGGAGAGGAATACAGGGATCAGGCGCGTGTACGGTGGCCACCGGCAGGGCAGTTTTTCACTCTGGTAACGAACATATAGATATGTGTAAAAGTCTTTATATTGTTTACTTAAATCCAGAATGTGTCGTTTAAACAATGATCTCCACGAACCTCTGGACTCCATACTCTACCCTTCTCGATTCGGCGACGTTTGTTTGATTGCCCGTACAGAGCTCCGAGTATATTCCGACCGAGCAGGTGACATTCCAGACGCCTATTACCTCAGCTGCTATTATACCAGTACATGCTACACACTGTACTATGTAAACGGTGAGAGGAGTCTTAGGATTTAGTCATTAACAAAACGTCTATAGAACGCCATGTTACAAAATAATATACAGCTTACGTTGGAGATAAAATCGGCTTGAACGACAGCAAGAACAATAACAACAAGAATAATCGTACACATAGCCACACACACTTCTTTCCTCCTGCGCGTCTACGACCGCTTCGACGTCCGCCCTCTCCAATTCACAATCTCAGAAATGCTCGACTGGATCTGGGACGTCACTTGTGAAGCAACCTGCGATGCCCTTTGAGTTTTGCGGAGGCTACGTCGGCGGCCATCCGTTACGTCTAGATCCCCGAGCTCGTCTACCTCCTCGACCACCACAGTAAAGCCTTGTCCTTTTTCCTCCCACCCCATCGTTGAAGGGGAGCTCTTTGCCGAGTCCCAGGTCATGGCTTTGCGCACGACTCGCTTAACGGTTTTTGCTGCTGCCACCATTGGCGTCGGCTTGGGCTGCGGCGGCGTTTCTTTTGTGAGGCGGCCCCCGCTGCCGCTGCCGCTGGCGCTGCCATTGTCGGGTGGTGCGCCCGGAGCGGTAGCCGAGATGGGTGTCGTCGCCTCAGCGTCTGCCCGTGGTTGTGGTAGCGGTGGCGGTGTGTTGTCAACCATCGCATGGATGCGTTTTGGTGTGATGCACCACAGCTGGTGGGCAAATTCGTCGTACGCCCCAGTCGGGTGTCCTGTCGCGCTGTAGATCTCGGACTTGACGTACGCCGTCCATGCGTGCACCAGGCAAGGATGATATCCTCTTCGACCCGGAACCATTCGCAGTGATAATCATGGCACGAGTCGCACGGACCGCTCATCTGCCGATGTCGTAGAGATGCTTTCACGAGGGTTTCGACCTTTATGGCGCCTGGAAACGCAGCCTCGCTCACAAACACTGGCTCCCGACCGTCAATGACTGCCTCCGTCTTGCAAGGTACCTCCTCCCAGCGCTTCATTAAGTCGTCTCTCTCCGAGAAGCCAATCTTGAAGAGGCCGCACCGCTTCGCGCTGCGGAGCACATAGATTCGGCCGATGCATTTTTTGTAGTGTGCGTACCCAGTCTGCATGTTCCTGATGATGTTGATGTAGTTGGTTCCGATGTAGCAGTCCTCGTCGTTTTCCGGTCGAATGTCCTTGCTTCTGCAGCACATGTGGTCGGGATGCAGCGGCAGAGAATCCGCCTGCTGGAGAGGAGAAGGAGAAACTGTCAAAATGGCCTCGACCTTCTCCGCGAGCATTTCGATTTCGCCCGGTGAAGCCACAACAGGAGATGAATGGTTGGGTGCCGGGACACTAGATTCACCCTGGGGTTCTTGTCTCTCGTTGGCAATAAAAGGTCCATCCAATACCGGTGGCTGCTCATTGAGTTGCTCCTTCTGCGGTCTCTGTGTCTCCTGTTGCTGCTGTTGCTTCTGCCCCTTCTGTGGTGTCTGTCGCTTCGCTCGATCCAAACTCAGCGCTGACCCTGAAGTCGTCGCTGCGTATTTCCGCTGCCTATTGCTAGGAGTTGGTGTTGAAGGAGGGGCGGGATCATCGTCATCTACCCATTCCAGCGCGTGATTTATGCCGCTCTCATGGGCTTCTGCGCCACGCGTGCTCTTGGGTGGAAATGTGACCTTATTGACCCTCCTCGACTGAGGCGTGGTATTCGGCGTGACAGTGGACGAATGGGTCGGTGTTTCCGTCAGGCGGCGCAAATCGTCACCGGCGGCGGACTTCACCGAAGAAGCGTCGTCATCAGTGTCGCCATCAGATTCTTTGCTTTGCGCTCGGTTTTGATAGAACGCGTGCAACCTCTTCTGCAATGCCTCCACCGCTGCTATTGGCTTGCTCTTGTGGAGGTGACAATACTGGAGATCGATGCACGTAACGAGATGTGCACAGAACTTGTCAACTGGGAAAGTTCCGTGTCCTTCATTGTCGTCCCAGCTGTCCTCGTAGGCCTTGGCCAGCTGTTTCAGCTTGGAAAGGCTACTCATGAGCTTCGAGTATCGGTCGCCTGTTTTCTGCAGCAGATTGTAGCATCGTTTGCCGTCCAAGGACTTGGTCTTGCCAAAACACTGACGGTCATTAACGTCGAATAAAAAATCATGTTCTAATTCTGCAAAGGTGAATGGAGAGATGAGCTCTCTGATTCTGTCGAGAATCGGCGTCTGTATCTCGTCCATGGGAAGGAGTTTTTGAATTCGTTTTGATTGGCTTTGTAGGTTCGTTGTTTGCTTATTCGGGCCAGACTGTGAATGGTTTTGATTTGGGAAAATAAAAATCAGAAGACTGAATATGATGACCTCTTCTGCTGTTTATATACACATTTACGGACGGGCTACACAGATCAAAGCATCATATCATGGTGATGAGGGTGGCTGGGACGGCGTACGGCCGGACCTGAGGCTTCGAAATTCCCCTGCATGAGTTCGAAAAGATCACGCATATGCTACCAAGGAGGAGGCAATGCACCTCAAGTTCTGCAAGTCCAAAACTCCTCGACTCCTAGGCAGGCTTGCCGAATAGCCGCGCTCATCGCAAGGCTTCTCATTTTTAATGTTACTGTGCCACAAAGACCCACGTTTTAGGATCACGACAGACACAAGCTTTGATCGCCCTGAGCCTTGTTAGGGGCTCGTAACGTTTGGGACGGGGGTCAAGCGAAGCGCTTCGTTCGGGCGAAGGATTAGGGCAGCCCCTTTTTTGAGCTGGGGAAGTTTCGAGGCTTGGCCAAATAGTCCCATTAAAACCCCGGCCTCCACGAGGTATGTCGTGCTCCGGAGTCGTTTCTCTTTTAGGTACCGAGTTCTTCCAGAAGCATATGTGTCAAACCGTCCCAGGAAAGAAAAATAGCGGTTCACTCGAATAATCTAGAAGCATAGACCGTGCTCCGCAGAGAAGCACGAAACGCCATAAGCCCGCGTTGTCTTGTTTCAAGATCGACGACTTCTGGCCTCGACAGGGGTCCTTCAAAGACCCACCATTCAACGGGAAGTCCCAGTTTTCGTTTACTGCGCCGTCAACCGTCCTCAGGGGACAAGGGCTAGCCGTTTTCGGCATTCGACCGCAACAGTCGTGGACCGCTGTCACATTATCAGATGCAAACAATTTCGATGGCTGGTCAGGTAGGGGGGTAGCTGCCACCCATTTTTGGCAGCAATTCCCGCCCTTAAAATAGAAATCCACCCTTTACGATGTACCGAAAACAATCAGAGAACAGAGTCACCAAAAGGCGCTTATCCTTGATCACCTTTTACTGTGCCAGACAGCACAGCGCCCGTGCTTGGCCCTTTCAGGCATGTCGTACTTTTACACCCGTTGCGTAAGGACTTCGGCCAGGAGTGAGACGTCGAGGACGCCGGGGATACAGGGTATCAGGCGCATCTTGTGTTTCCGTCGACCGGAAATGCTCAAGAAGGTTGCTTTATTTTCTTTTTCTTGCCCCCTTTTCACGCTTTGTTTCTTCTATTTCCATTTGAGTTTGACGACTGTCATCTTGCGGCGCAGCGCCCCTAATCGATGGTGTGCCTTCATATTTTCTGATACATACTCCGTTGTTTCATATGTACGGTCATTTGCAGCAGTTGTCCAAGACTTGCATCTTTTGCGCTTCGTTTACGTCCTGCACACTCATCCCAAAATAATCTCCTTCCACTTCGGCCCATCACCGAGCGCTTCATCCAGGGCATCAAAGCCAATCGACGAAAGAGACACTCGCTCGGCATACGCCGCACTGGCGCTGTCCGAATCGGTGCCCTCCACCTGCCCGTTGATTTGGCCCTGTGCCCACCGCTTGTACGTATACGAGCCCTGCGTTTTGTCCCCTCCCAATGTCACCCACTCGAGCATCATCATCTTGAACCGCCAGCCAGCCGTGTGCCGGTCAGGATTGCCGTTTCCGGGGGCCCGCTCGTCACGCGCCTCGCAGAGGAGAATAAACTCGCGGGTCTGGGGCAGCGTCCCGCCGCCGTTTGTCGCCTCTTGGCTCGCGAGCCAGTCCGGCTCGACGACGACGGTACCCAGCTGGGTGCCGCTCTTCCCAAACACACCAAGGCGCCGGTGCTGTCCGTCGAGCATATCAGGCTCCGTGTCTGACCTCTGTACACCGTCTGGATCATCAATCGTGAGCAGAACCGACACTGTCCAGAACTGCAAAAAGCCCGAGCCCGGATTCTCGCTCAGCGTATCACTGACGTAGGTGGGATACGCCGCCCACAGCTGCATCGGTGTCGGGTTAGTCTGCACGCGGTCCAGCCCCGGGAAGCGCCGATCCGTCTGCGTCGCGCTGCCGTAGAGGTTGCACGCGTGGTAAGGCGCTGCTGGGCCGCTGCCGCTGCCACTCTCTTCCTCGCCATCCGAGCCAGCGCTGCCCTGCATGTGCCTGACCAGCGGAACACACTCGGCCGAGTCGTGGGCCACGCGGTGGTACCACACAATCCACGTCCGCGTGCCGATGGCCTCGTCGACCATGCCAATGTCCCGCGTGTACCAGTCCCAGATGTGCGCAGAGATGCGGCCGCCCGTCCAGCCCGACCACGACCAGCTGGGGCCCCGGGTGTCGCCGCCGCCGCCGCCCAGGCACCGAACGTGGTGCGTGTGGCTGCCGCCGTCCCACAGCAGATGCCAGTCGAAGAAGCGCGTGGGCAGGCCGTGGCACAGGTCGGTGTTGTACTGCACCATGAGCTGCCGCGCCATCCCGGCAAAGGCATGGTACAGGTCCGCGCCAAACGACAGCTGGCGCTCCGAGTACGAGTTCATAAACTCTTCCATCGTCCCAATGTCGTTGAGTTCATCGTCGTCGTCGTTTTCGTCGGCCTCATCCCGGCCGTCCTGTGTGCGAAGCTCGTCCGCGGGCTCAAACACATGCTCCTGCCACGCGTCCGCGGTGCGGCAGCGGAAGACGGCCGTGCCGCCGATGAAGACGAGCGACCGCATGGCAAAGTGGTCCTCCTGCAGCGTCCAGCCGCGCGTGTAGTACAGCGAGTCGCTGATGAAGTCCTGCCAGCGCGCGTTGGCCGCCAGACGGAATCCGGGTGCCATCTGCTCAATGGCCTGGCGCGGCCGGCCGCCACGGCCGCCGACGCCGGCCAGGCCCGCGTACGCGTCGCCCGCTCCCGCCGCAATGATCACGAGCTCGGCCGCGCAGTACAACAGGTCCATCTTGCCAATCGTCGCCATCTTGACCTCCACGTCGTCCTGCACAATGCACAGCGTGTCGATCCACAGGTACGCCAGCCCCAGCTCGCGCGCCGCGTGCAGCGCGTCCCGGATCGTCGGCGGCAGGTGGTCACCCAGCAGCGCCAGCGCGCCCGGCTGCTCGAGCTCGGCCACGGCCGCCCGCTTCGTGCAGTAAAACGCCCGCCGGCCCCATACGTAGCTGAGGGCCGCGTACGCCGCGCCCGCCGGCACGCGCGCCAAGCACATGCGCTCGACGTCGACGCACCGGAACTCGGGCACCGCGTCGGCCGGGTGCGTGTGGTCGCGCCCCAGCGCGTTGAGCGCGAGCAGCGGGTTGGCGCGGCACGTTTTGCCGTGGTGCGCCTGGCAGAGCGCGAGCCACTGCCGCACGCGGTCAAAGTCAATGCGGCCGGGCGTGCGCAGACGCACGAGGTGACTTGCGGCGTCGGGATGCGTCCCCGCGTACGGCGTGGCCGGCATATCGGCGGCCAGCATGGTGATCTCGGGGAAGAACATGCCCATCGCCTGGAGGTACTTCTGGTCCGACGTCTGCGCCGACAGCCGGAGCACCCGTACGGCCGGCGTGCGCACCCACGGCGCGGCCGGGTCCTGTGGACCGGTCGTGCCCCAGTTGCAGCTGACGTGCACGGCCAGGCCCCGCTCTTTGGTCGGCAGGCGATCGCCGCCCACTGTGACGTAGATCAGGCGGCACAGAGGGCAGGACGTGCGCGTGGCCATGTCGGCGAGAGGGCCCAGGTCGCGGGGCTCGCCGTCCGGTTGGTCCTCAGCACCGTGCTCAGGGTCACCCGGCAGGACAAAAAAGCGGCGTTTGGACACGTTGATTTGCGTGCATGTCTCACACAGCGCGTCGCCATAGCAAGAGACATCGAGGGGCACGCTCGGGAGGTTGCTCAGTGTCTTCAGAGGTGCGACGGCTTCGTCCGGTTTGGCGGTGACGGTTCCAGCGGCAGTATCTGGACTGGGTTTGGGGTTTAGACGGGCTCGAATGGCCGAGTACAAAGGGCCGGACAATTTGGCAAAGTTTCCAGGCATATTGGCAAGCTGTCGTGTAGATTCACTTGTGTTATTTTATTTATTTTTGTTTGAAGAAAAAGAACACCACACCGGCTCGACTTTATATCTTGGAAATAGTATACCACCACCTTTCTCTCATTTTCGTTCTTTTTTCAGCTGGCACCGGGTCAGCTGCACGTCCAAACACGACTCCATTGGGAGACGCCTGCAGCCGCCCGCAGCCATTCACGAACGTCCGCCAACAAGATGCAACCCTACCTCTACGGGAACCGGCAGCCAGCGCGACAGGGGTCGAATCCGAGGGCTCTGATTCGATGTGCTTTTCGCCCTTTTCTGTCGCGGCCCGGAACAGCTTTATTGGCTTTCCTTTGGGCACCAATACATCGTGTCCATCGTTGCATGTCTTCCATAACGAGGCTACGCACTTTTCCCATTGCTTTCTTGGCAGACTACTTAACGACGAACAACAACGCTGCGACTCCACAAAGCAGTCCACTTCGCTATGGGCAACACGGTAATACACGGTCGATTGGTCTAGTTGGTTATGACGACGCCTTAACACGGCGTAGGTCCTCGGTTCGATCCCGAGATCGATCACATTTCTGTCGGTGGAGTCGTTGCACTGCTTCGTTTGCTCGGTTTGCCGGTCCTCCTTTGACGATTTATTGATTTTTCCTTCGGTGACTCTGTCTCGCGATTGCCTCTCAGGGCCTCAAGGTTTGTCTTTTTGTTCATGACCTTGCTGTTACCAATTTTGTACTGTTTAATTCTATGAGCGGAGTCTATTCTCTATAACGCCAACGCCATTCTGTTGCCCGTAAAGCCATGCTTCGTGTCGTTTATGCTTCCAACACGTAACGGTACCGCGCATCGCCATTGGCCAAGTCCACCACGGCCGCATTTGCGTCCTTCATCGGCCGCAGCTGCACCCACGGCTCGATCTTCTTGTCGGCCGCCAGCTGCAGCATCTCGCGGATCTCGTCGGGCGCGCCAATGAGGCTGCCGCCGACCTGGATGCCGCTGCCAATGAGCGTAAATGCGTTGATGGCCGGCAGGTTGCCGCCGTCGGGCGCGCCGACCTGGATGAACGTGCCGTGCACCTTGAGCAGCTTGAGGTAGTCCGCCATGGGCATCTTGTCTGACGAAATCGTGGACACAATCAAGTCCACGCAGCGGGCGTGCTTGGCGGGCCAGCCCGCGTCCTCGTCCGTGGCAATGTACTCGTCGGCGCCCAGGGCCAGCGCGTCCGCGCGCTTGTCCGACTTGCGCGACAGGGCGACGACGCGGTCGGCGCCCAGGGCCTTGGCAAAGAGCACGCCAAAGTGGCCGAGACCGCCGACGCCGACAATACCGACCGTCTTGCCCGGCCCCGCGCCGTAGCGCTTGAGGGGCGAGTACACGGTGATGCCGCCGCAGAGCATGGGCGCGGCGTGCTCCGGCTTGATCGCGTCGGGGATCTTAAAGACAAAGTGGCCGTTGGAGCGGTTGTACGTCGCGTAGCCGCCGTACGACTTGCCAATGTCGTTTGGGTGGATGCCACCGTAGGTTCCGACGTTGACGCGCCCGCAGTAGGATTCCAGGCCCGTAGAGCACTCGGGGCAGTCCTTTTCCAGGCACGACCGGCCCTGGGCGCCAACGCCGACGTTGTCGCCCACCTTGATGTGCTTGACGTCCTTGCCGACGCGGACGGCCTTGCCAACGATTTCATGTCCAACGACACAAGCTGGGGGGGAGGGGGGAGAAGCAGTGTTAGTAACAGAACATGGATGGAGGGAATTTGTCTGCTGCGCGTGGATGCATAGATGCATGGACTTACGGAATGGTGTCTCACCCCAGCCGGACCGGAGCGTGTGCAGATCGGAGCCGCAGATGCCGCAGTGCGAGACCTGGATGTCGACGTCGCTCTCCTCCCACTTCTTGGGCTCAAACTCGCCCCATTTCATCTGGCCGTTGACACTGCTGGCGTCAAGACCCAGCCAGCCCTGGAACTTTTGGGGAGAAGACATTATGCGTGTGTGTGCGTCTGTGTTTGAGTAAAGATGAGTTGGTTAGGGATGCGTTTCGAAGGTGTGTGTGTTTAGTGGGTAATAGGTCGAGATATCTGGAGAATTCTCACTACTCTAAAGTACAGGACAGACAGTCGTTTTATATCTACAAAAGCCACGATGTAGAGGACGTCGCCGACGTCAAGCAGCCAGGCTGGAAGCTAAAACCCTAAGTTGTTGCCTATGCTTGCTTGGACAACAGCTTAAGTCCTTATTTCCGGGCAGAGCTTTCGATGTTTCGACGTTTCGACGATTTTCTACTCTTCCACTTTTTTTCATAGAAAATGAAATTATGTAAGTGACTAGTGCGCGATGGAGTTTGCAAGTGTAAATAGTGCGGCCATAAGCCAATTGCATAATTGGTACAAGGTAACACTCATAATCCTCCTAATAACTAATATATCAGGCTCCGGCGGCGTGGGCGTAGCTTGGGGATTTGGCTATGATGCCTCTCTAGGAGATAAGCAAGGCAACGAACAAAAGAACGGTGGACTTCCGCCGGCGATATCTATTAGCGCTACTGTTTCTGGTTTTCTTTCTGGTTTTCTTTTTAAATTCTTTTTTGTTTTCAATTTATTGCCTTGTCTATTCTAACACCCACCATAACACCCACCGTAATATTGATAGTAGAGCCATGACGGGCGGACCGTCGTCAACGGGTTGGATCTTGCGTGATTAGTCTTCAAACGGACGTTGTTACTGGAATGGGACACGTATGACTTTGCGAGTGGAGGCAGAAGTCTGTTGCTGACGCCATCGTTTCCACCCACGAGAAGGCAAAGCTGTACTTGAGAGTGAAACGGCGAGGTTTTCCAGAGAATACACAATGCCGACATGAAAATTTTGAAGAGAGGACTCTTGTTTTCGACTTGGGGGGGGGGCAGACTTTGCTTATCGCCGATTTGATTTCAAAGCGTCAAGGTATCTCCGCCCAAATAGACAAAAGGCCCCACTTGAGATCGGCTCCGGGTGTTGGAAGACCATGGGAAGTTGGTCGAGGTAGTTAATGTTTTTCCGAGTGTTTATAATTATGTTTCGGGATGTAGTTCAAAATGTGCGGAACAGTTTCGGGAATGATCACTAGCCGTCCGCAGCCTTGCCGAACGCCGATGTGTATTTTAGAGCGTACGTCATGCTAGTTCTCACGCCGTCACGTGGCGCTGGAGTGAGAACCTAATGTCAAGTGCAATCACACTTGCGCCTCTGTGCGTTTGTGCGTGCTGTGTGCTGCTTGCTAACATTGAGAGACAGCTCTGAACATGTGTCTCAGTGAGAGTAGTTTCACGTTAATGGCAAATAACACTGAGAGACGGTGTCCGCGCAACAAGCATCGAGGCGACACTTGCAGGGGAAAATAACAACGTAGAGGGCTGTATAAGAAGCAACAATGACCCGGACCATGGAAACTCTATGGTTGGTTCTTTGCCCGGTCTCTGCCAATGGCTGCAAAGATTCGGGTGGATCTCGGCCAGTGTGGCAAACACGAATATCCTGCAGCCGTGTCTGGTCTAAATTCGTTGTGACGCAAATTTGCCCCTGGCAATCAAAGTCTTAGTTCATAATCTAATACCAAGCGTGTGGTGCCACATGCATAATGGAACAGAAGACGCCAAGTGAATAAAATGGAAATAAAATAGAATGCAAGAAATAAAAATTTAAGAAACCCTTCGTCCCAATACTTTTTGTTTTGGCGTGGAATACGACGTTTCATCATCATGAGCATGAAAATGAGAGTGACCAAGTGACAAGAGAAGGAAAAAGGCACCCTTTGTACATGAACGTAAAAGACGTGAGAACATGATCGTGGAGGTAGACGACGAGGGAGAGAGTGTGCGACAAAAAAAAGGAAAGATGAAATGAAACGACTCGTGAGCACGGTACGGCCTACTCCTTTCTGCGCCAGTTGGTCGAGTCCAGCGACCGCAGCGGGCCGTCGTCCTGCCGCTTGCGGTAGCCGTCGCCGCCGTTGTTCCGGTCGCCGTTGTTGTTCCGGTCGCCGCCGCCCCGCGACTGGTACTCATGCCGTAACCGCCCACTGTCGGGCGCACCGCGCGCAATCGACACCCGCAGCGTGTTGCCCTCCTCGCCGTACGGCGTGCCGTTGAGCGCCTCCATGGCCTGGCTCGCCTCCTCGGCCGTCTCAAAGTCCACAAAGCAGTAGTTGCGGCCCGGGTACGTCTGGTTCGACTCGCGGTCGCGCGCCGTGATGCGCTTGCCAATGGCCGTGGGCGCGAAGCCCTGCAGCAGCGCGCTGATCTCCTGCTGGTTCTGCTCCTGGTCCACCATCGGGCCGAGGTTGCCAATGTACAGGCGCTTGCCGTTGGGCGCGTCGCGGTTGTTGTTGTTGTTGTTGTTGTTGTTGTTGTAGCCGCCGTTGTAGCCGCCGTTCCGGTCGCCGCCCTTCTTCCAGTCGCCCCAGCGGCGGTCGTCGCCGCTGCCGTCGGCGTTCGTGTTCGCGCTCGCGCTGGCGTCGCGCGACGTGCCCCAGCGGTCCGCCGGGCGCGCATCGCGGCGCTGGCCCTGCTGCTTGGGCTGGCAGGGGCCCACCTTGAGCGGGCGGCCGCGCACCGTGGCCACGAGCGAGTTGAGCGCGGTCTCGGCCGTCTCGCGGTCGTTAAAGTCCACAAAGCAGTAGCCCGGGTTGCGGCCGCTGACAGGATCAATGGAGACGTGGATCTGAGCGAAGTTGCCGAAGCCGTGGTCCTCGAGCGCCTGCTCGATCTCGTTGGGCTTGGTGGCGTACAGAAGGTTGCCTGGGGGAGAGGAGGGAGCGATGTTAGCAAGGGGTCATTGTCAGTCGCGGCTGGCGCGGTCGGGAAACACGGAGAGAAAGAACGCACCAAGGTAGATGCGGCGGCCCTCGGCAATGGCGCCGGTCTGCTCGTCGCGGTGGTTGGGGGAGTCCATGGTGACTGTGAGGCTGAGGGGAAGTGCCAGAAAAGTCGACAAAGGGGAAGTCGGTAAGAGAGAACAGAAAGGACTCTGGGCGGAGTGGCGGAATGGCGACGGAGAAGTTGGTGAGACCCGTAGGGTGGAGGTGGCGACGGCGACGGCGACGGCGACGGGAGAGGGGGGAGCTGAGGAGGGAGGTCGAGGTGAAGGTTGAGGTCGAAACGGTGAGACGTACGCAAAAGTACGGGACAGAAAAAAATCGAAAAATACAAAGGGGCTAGACGCGCCTCTACTCCGTAGGCGGTTTTGTTCCTGGCGGGATGGTGGGCTGAAAATAAAGTGGGGATATGTGAAAATTGGCCATCCACTTCCACCGATAAACAGAGCTAGTGCCGAACGGTTAGTGGTGATTGTTACAACGATATGTCTTAAAACAGTATGCATTAAATGTAAACGTAGTATTGATTCGTGTGAACGTGCCGAACCTAAAGAGCTCTGAAACGCGAAACCCTTATTTTAAATCTTAGCTCCTGGCCGTTCCTGGAACACAACAAACTCATACCCCCGATTCACGAAAAACAATCGCATTACGAACTGCCTTCGTCCTTTCAGCCCGTCCAATCCAATGTCGTGGCCAAGTCCTAAGAAAAAGGAACTAGGAGCGATTCTAGGCATGGGGGGGTCGTGTCTTGTCTCGTACATCGACGAGTGGACTGTTTACAAGAGCTATGAGGTTTGGGTGAATGGGGTACGGAAATCCCACTTCATAGGGGAACACGTCGACAACAGCGTACGCGAGGACAGTATTACACGCGAGGCGCAGGTGTATAAACAACTAGGCCAACACCCTCAGATCCTCCACTTCTATGGTATAGAGGAAATCGCCCCCAGCGTGCACGCACTGCGTTTAGAACGGGCTCCATTAGGCTCTGTTCGTGGATATATCGAATCAAATCCAAACACACCGCCGTCTCACCTCACGCGGATACAGATGAGTCTCGACGCAGCTCGGGGACTCGCACACGCTCACGACAGATGCGTTCGGCACTACGATTTCAGTTGCCGAAATCTTCTTCTCTTCGACGGTTTACGAGTGAAAATTGGGGATTGGGGTGGGTCTTTGATCGAAGGCCACGAAACATTGTCAAAATGCGCCACGTGGGAGGAAATGCAGTATGAGCTGCCATGCCGGGGGCGGGACTTTGATGATCGGCCTGTTCTTAATCGGGAACTGTTTGCACTGGGATCGGCCATCTATGAAATGGTGGCCTGGAAACGACCATTTCATGGCGTGCCGGACCACGAGGTGGAAAAACGATATGCACGCGACGAGTTTCCTTGTCTTACAGGTATAGTTGTAGCAGAGACTATTTCAAAGTGCTGGCATGAGCAGTACAGTTGTGTTGATGAAGTCATTCGGTCATTGAATGAACAACAGGTCTTGACGGGCCGAACCTTTAACGAAAATGGGGTAATAATAAGTGCCCCGTGGTTAACGTAGTATAACATCCACGAACATAAGTAAGTTGTAGCGGACCACTAAAATAAAAGAAGTTTATTTTCATACGATGACTTAGTTATGATGAAAAGAGAATTAAAGAAATAAAACAAAGCCTAGATTATATCACGCACGTAATAGATATCAAAAAAATTATAAACAATAAATAAAATGGGTTATAATATGATTTGTTACAATGCACCAAGTACACGTAAAATTAAATTCGGTTAAAGAAATAAACACACGATTGCTGCCGCGTGGTACCCATATTGTTTTTTCTGACCTTTCATTTAGTCTACAACTACTGAACCTCTGGTTGGGGGGGATGTCGGGGCAATTACGCCGGCTTCCGATACATGACACCGCCGCCCGCCTGGTGGCTCGGGACAATCATGGCATCGGCAACGACCACGTTCTCACGGCGGCTGGCCGCGAAGACAATGACCTCGGCAATGTCCTCGGGCGTCAGCGGCTCGACATTGGCATAGATGGCGTCGGCCTTGGCCTTGTCGCCGTAGTGGCGCACCACGGAAAAGTTGGTCTCGACCTGGCCCGGGTCAATCTCGATGACGCGGATGCGCGTGCTCACCAGCTCCATGCGCAAACTCTCTGTAAAGGAGCGGATGGCGGCCTTGGTGGCGCAGTAGATGCCGCCGCCGGCGTAGGGCTGGCGGCCGGCGGTGCTTCCAATGTTGATAATGTCGCCGTGGCCGCCGTCGGCGCGGGCCTGGAAGATGGGCAGGACGGCCTGGGTCATGTTGACGAGACCGGTAACGTTGGTGTCCCACATCACGTTCATGTCCTCCTCGGCAATGGCCGGTGCGCGATCGAAACCACGGGCGAGGCCGCTGCGGATGTGCAAAGGTGAGCGGCGAGCTGACTTGAATGGCATAAACTCAATGGGAGAGGGGGACCCACGCATTGTTGACGAGGACGTTGATGTCGCGGTATTCTTCTGGCAGCGACGGGACAAAGTTGCGAACAGCGGCAGGGTCACTGACATCGAGGACGACGGGCAGGACGTGGACGGTCTGGTTTGCAAACTGCTTTTGAAGCTCGGCAGCCACCTCTTGCAAGACGTCGAGGCGGCGCGCAGTCAGAACCAGGCGGATGGTGCTGCCCGGGCCGGCAATGCGGGCAAACTCAAAGGCGGTGCTGCGGCCGATGCCGGAGGACGCGCCGGTGATGACAATTGTCTTGCCGTTGATGCGTGCAGAGGCCATTCTCTGGGATTGTGCTTTGTTTCGGTGATGGGTATTGGTTGGTCAATGTAATCGTCAATTTGGCATTAAGGTGAAAGTTCAACGGTTAACGGAAGTTGAGATATCAAGAAGCTAGAGGATAATGGACCGGCCAATCCCCGCATCGAGACGAATCCACCTTCCGTGACTCACTTGCTGGTCCGTCCATCCCAATGGCCGTCCCAATGGCTGTCCCATTGGTCGGCGTCCAAAAGTGATTCCATTTCAGATACCATTTCGTCTCAATGAAATAGACAAGTATTTTCAGCCAAAAAAGGCACAAAAATTCTTGGTTTTGCTGAACGCGCCTGTTTGTGAGCCTCTAACCATTGCCACCGCCATACTTGCAAATTCCCCACAAGCCTGTGCAACTTGGTTGGCCGAGGTGGGGCTTGGTTCCCCGACGTGCCTTGCGTCAACAACGATGGGTTCTTCAGTTTTCGACGTCGTCGGCTTAACCTGATAGTTTTTATTAACATATATACTGATTTATATTTTCGAGGCCTTACATGGCGTATAGTACGATTAAACGTTTTGGCTGCTTGTTGGAAAACTTACGCCCCATTGATAACTGTGCCACATTTCCGGGGCACGCGCATGCAATTTTGAATATGTTTGTTGCAAAGAGCACGGCAACGTTCGCGATCATTGTGAAAGGCATCTCCGTGGTTTTGCAATGTTGGCCTCAGCTTGTCTATTGTAAGTTTGTCTAAAGGGAATCTATCCTACGATGACAAATAACTTTGTCTTACGAAAACAAATCAGCAATAGAAGGCATCCGAACTTTGTTCCATTTAGACACGGTACATCCCTGTCAGAATTCAATAAAAAGTTCGGTTCAAGCTTTCCTTGCTCGACATCTGCCGAAATGCAATTGCATCTAGAACGGCAATTCGGACGTTTAGATTTAAACATTGCGGCTGGCCATACAGCCGGACAGTTCCGTTCAATTTGACGGTGGATGCAATATGTAGACTTTTATCCGACCTTTCATCTTCCAGCTATCAAAGTCGGGGTAAGTTGACTTTGATAGACTTGGGTGCCAATATACCAAAATAACGCAAAGGCCATGGGGACGATAGACAGCGACATAGATACAAAAGGACAGTAATGCCCATACTTGGCATTGCGCCGTCCGTTGTTTCTTTCCCCAGATCAAGTTCAGACTCTTTGTATCTCGCCAAAAAAAAAAAAAAGCTCGCCATAATGCTCGTCAAATCTCTCGTCGCTGTGGCCGCTCTGGCTGTTGGGTAGGTTTCATCGCTAGGAGTTGACTTGCCGCCAAGGAGCACTGCTAACAAACCAGCATCAACGCCGCCGCGCTCCCCGCTTCGCCTGCTGCCGCCGGCAAGACCTTCAAGTTCCAGATTGTCGACCCCAAGAAGGGCAAGTGGTTCCTGGCCGACGCCACGGGCGCGGGCACGCAGGACCAGACCAAGGCCTTGGATTGCCAGCTCGCCGGTACAGCGAATGACGTCTTGACTTGTGGCGGCAAAGCTTTTGACAAGTACCCCAACTTTGGAGACATGTTCCAGATGGAGGCATCGCAGCCTGTGGCCAGCGGGTCGACGGGCTGGTCGATTGACAGCGACAACAAGGTGCACTGGAACGCCAAGCCGAAGATCAACTTTGACATCGGCATTGGGTCGGAGACAAACCTCTGGGCAGAGACGTGCCCGGATGCCCATGGCCACTGGACGGGCGAGCGTGGATATGCCGTGGCAGTGTGGGTGTAAGTTTAGGTCTGCGTCTGTTTAGCAAATAGAGAGTAGGTAGGATATATTATTTGTTATCGAATTTCGTAACTGACATCATCGACGGAGTGGCGTCGGTGGTATTAAATGATGTTCACACGTCGCATAAGAGAGATGAAGACATGTTTTCAGAGCAGTCGCTCTTGCCTCACCTTTGGTGATTCACGTGTTTATTTGCATTATTCGTCTTGTTTTCTCATCGCCTTGTTAACTGTTGCTATTATCGGTTGTGATTGATTTTGATTGTCGTGAGAACAGAAAAAAGAAAACGCACAAAAAAAGAAAACGCACAAAAAAAATAAAACGGAAGTCGCTTCTCTACTGACTTTGGGACTTTCCGCAGAATCATTTGAAGAAATGGAAGGAGGAACCAATGCTTTCTGTCCAAACATCGCAGTTGCGACTTACAGTCCTGCGCGAGCAGTTGAAAACGGCGAGAGCGACTGGCCGTACTGCATCAAACGGTAAGAGCGACCAGCAGTGGTAGAAGATAGTAAAACGCAGCCAATGGAAAAATATGGTCGAGATCACAAAAATCGGGTTGTAAATCCGAAGAAACAGAAAGAGCTATGCGGCGGCGCCACGTGCCTGCCATCGCATATCATGTTAGCACTCAGCGCGGTCTTGAACGGCCCACTTTTACCACTGCCGCCCGCTAGCGAACTGTCACTGGCCGCCAAAATGCTAACTGTGCTGTTTCAATTAATCGGTCGTTCCTTCCTTCTTTCCCACACGCATCCTCCTTCTTTTTCTCTCGTCACCAAATACTTGGGACGGCAGTCACGACGGCCATGTGACCGAGCACAAAATCCAGTGGTTGCTAATTGCAGAGACAAAAACGCACTCTTATCCAACGCCCATTCGCTCTGCGCACCACCGCCGCAGATGGCAGACACCGGCCGCGGTCCACGATCAGCGCGATCGGCCTCGTCGCGGTCGGCTGCGGCGCGGACGGCAGCCGGGGGATCACCACGATCGTCGCGCATCCCGTCGTGCGAGCCGTGTCGAGTGTCCAAGTTGGCCTGTGATCACGGCCGCCCTGTGTGTGCTCGCTGCTCGCGCAAAGGCGTTCCGGGACAGTGTGTGTACCGCAAAGACCCGTTCAAGAGAGTCAACAATAGCAGCAATGCGCGCAGGAGCAGCGCAGCACAGCCGCGGTCGCAGTCGCATCCCGAGCCACAGATCCGGTCGCATGTGTCGCCGGCGGGTGATTATGACCGTCTGGCACCTCTTCCCGAACTGCCTGCGTTGGCAGACGGGCAACCGCCATTGCAGTTGACGCTGTACCCGAACCCAGGGTTCCAAGGCTCCTCGTCCCTCAACACCATTCTGGACACAGTGGAACACGGCGCGGCGAGCTACGAGGGCGAGAACGAAGACGGCGACGAGAACGAGAACGAAGACCAAAGCGTCAACGCAAATACCAACGGGGAGGACAGCAGTGTCACGCAACTTGGCACAGACACAGCTGCACCAAATCTTGCCGCAGGGCTTGGTAGCGGACACGATCCAATGGACGGCAGCCACGGAACCGACGGACCATCGCCCCTGCAGGGCACGATGCTGGTCATGAGCGGTGCGGCCATGATTGAAGAGGGCGCGCAGGTCTTGGAGCTCCTCGCGCGCCTCTTCACGCAGGGCATCGTGCAGCAGCTGTTTGCGGAGTGGATGGGCAAAGGTCTCGAGGTGCATCTCGGGTCGCTGTTGGTGCGCCCGTTTCTGGACAGTTTTGACCGCGTTCTGGACACCCCGTCGCTCCTCTCGCGCCGCCTCTTTCACGCCACGAAAGTCCCGACCGACGTGGACAGCTCGGCGTCTCTCAACGACTTTGCCGACAAGTACACCGGCCGCAACCTCCGCTGGGAGACGGTGGGCCTGATTCTGGCACTCGCGGGCAACGCCGTGAGCAAGCTACGGGCGCCGCATGCTGTGCTGTACCGCACCGAGCAGGAACGCCACGCCCTCGGCCGGCAGCTGCTGCACGCCAGCAACACGTGCGCGACATTTTGCGAGTCGCTGGACATCTTAAACGATGTGCAGATCATCTTTCTGTACGAGAGCTTCTTGCTCCACTCGGTATACTTTGGACACCAGAGTTTCCGCGTCTGGGGCCGGCTGAACACAGCCATCAACGCGTTGTTCGGCCGCGGCATCCACCAAAGGCTGGAGCGAGATGCACGGGAACGGGACGGCGGGAGCGGCCACGGCCTGCCATTCTTTTTGGTGGAACTGCGCAAGCACGTATTTGCCCTGCTGTACAGCTCCGACATCAACTTTTCCGTCTTTCTAGGGCGGCCACCGCGCATCAGCAAGCGGCACTGCGTCATCCACATGCCCTTGGACGTCAACCCGGAGGCCTACCAACTCGCTGGCGAGGCTCTGGAGGACCACTTGAGGCAGCTCGACGAAGCCGGCTGGAACACGCTCGGCCAGATCCGCACGCACGCCGTCATCCGCTGGTCCATGATTACCTCGCAAATCCGCGAGGAGGCTCTGGAGGCAATTATCGGCGGACACGGCAGCAACGAGCTTCCCGAACGGCTTGCTCTCACCGCATTGCGCACCAAGATTGCCGATGCCTGGCGTGCCCTCCCGTCTTACCTGGCCGTGCCCGCGTGCGAGGTCTGGCGCGCCCGGCGACCCGGCCAGCAAACCGACACGCTGTACCTGATTCGCCTCTACTATCTGCAAACGCTCTTTTTGATCGAGTGGACCGCCTCTGTCCACGGCACCGCCAACCTGGACGCGCTCTTTGTCGTGGCCAGCGACTTGTTGGCCTGGGTCAACGAGGCCATTATCATGCGCGAGCGGCTCAACCGCTTGGGGCTCAACACGCTGGCCTGGCGCGTCTCGGCGTTTGGGCTGCCGGCCGCTGGCGCGCTGGCCAAGTGCCTGCTGGCAAGTGCGTCGACCACCGCCGCGTGGACCGCGTCCAGCGGGGCCACGTTCACCAAGGCCATCCGCGACTTGTCGGTCCTGATTGCGCACATGGACTACCTCTACGACTCCAGCGACGGCAACGACAAGCTGTTCATCCGCGCCAAAGGCATTCTCATTCGCGTCCTCGAGTCCACACTGTCGCCACGCCGACGCGGCCATACGCAAACGCCCACAGCGGCGGCAGCGGGCGCAGAGCCACAGTTGGCACAAAACACGTCCGCGAGCAGTGTCCCCATCTTTACGCCGCCACCGTCCAACGGCAATGCAAATGGGCTCAACAACAACACCGACGCATTTGACCAGGACCAGTGGGAATTCCGACCCGAGCTGTGGATTGGTCTGCCCGGCCCCAATTCGACCGAAGTCAATCACCTGGACTTTATGAGCGACTTTACCCACTTCTTGGACTGATAACACGCTACCCTGTACGATGCGAGCAAATCTCGGGAAGAGACCGGCGTGTGGGCAGAGGAGAGTCATGGGATATCGGCGTTCGGGGTAAGACATCGGAGTCAAGCGCTAAGTGGGATTTCGGAGTAAAGGCACTGTCGGCCACAACACTTTCTCGTTTTGTAGGCTCACGTGAGTGAAACGGTCTCTATTATTGACGAAGACCCTAGAGTGTCAATTAATTGAATATTTCTCTTTAATAGAAATCTATTTCTATGAATTTTGTTCGTCTCGTGTTTATGTTCCAACGACGCGACAGTTGGTTTTAGGACTACTTGTGGGCGTCCTTTCAGTTTCTTCCCCGAACAAATAGCTGCCCAATACGATTGCACATGATTATTTATGCAAGACAAATTTGTAATCATGTAAGAATGTTTTGTTCGTGTATGTACAGACATGGTTTGTATATGTCAAAGCAATAAATATGCAAAGAAGAAAATCCCTTCCATCCTCCTCGACCGGGCCACGGATGGCGTTGCGGAATTTTGTTTCACTCGAGTCTTGTTGGCCATATCTCACTTAACAAGCAGCGCCGCGGTCGACCGACCCCGGGTCCTTGGGAATGACACCGGCGGCGACGGCGTCCTTGTAGCTCCAGCGGTAGTCGCCGAGCTCCGTCTTCCAGCTCCAGAAGAACCAGCCGAGGTTGTGCTGCTCGTAGGAGGTGACCTGGGCGGCGAACCACTTGGTGTAAAAGTCGGTGTTGGTGCTGGGCGTCCAGTCGGCGTTCCACTGGACCTTGTCGGGGGGGCTGAGGGAGAACTCGCCGACGATGCCGGGGCTGTCGGACTGGCTGTTGTCGTTGCACGAGGCCTGGAGGTAGGCGGACTTGTCGATGGCGACCGACGACCACTTGAGGTAGCGGTGGTCGTCGTAGGCGACGTACCAGCCGTTCATGGACTCGGTGGGGTTGCCGCTGCCCCAGTCGTTGTTCATGACGGCGAGGTGGACCTGGGCGTTGCCGTGGACGCCGAGCGCGTCCTCCTTGGTGTGGACGCGGTCCCAGGCGTTCTTGTAGTAGGAGTTGCGCATGCTGCTGGTCTGGCTGTTTTGCGTCTGCACCGGCTCGTTGACAAGCTCAATCATGCCGACGTTGCGGTACTCGTTGACGGTGTGCACCTGCTCGACGAGGTACTCGAGGAACTGGAGGGCGCGCTCGTACTGGTAGTCGACGTAGAAGCCGGGCGTCGGCGCATACTGGCCCGTGTCGGCGTTCTGAGCGACCTGGGCGCCGGGCGCGCCGTGCAGGTCCAGAACAATGTAAAACCCGCGGTCGCTGGCCCAGCCGACAATGTTCCGGAGGTACGACAGCGCGCCCTGGGGAAAGTGCTCCGAGTCCGCGTAGACGAGCGACTCGTCGAGCCAGTAGCCGAGCGGGATGCGGACCGCGTTGAGGCCGTAGCTCTGCATCTCGTTGAAGTCGTCCTCGGTGATCCACGAGCCCCAGTGGCTCTGGAAGGCGGCGTTGGCGGCGGCCTGGCCCAGGTGCGAGACGCAGTCAAACTCCGAGTTCTGGCCGCTGCAGCCCATGCTCGACCAGGTGTTGCTGGCCATCCAGGGCTCGAGGACAAACTGCGAGCCCAGGTTCACACCGCGCAGGGGCGCGCCGTTTGTGGTCAGCCAGCGGCCCTCGACTGACCGGGTCGTCGTCTTGTTGAAGAGGTTGGTCCCATCACGGGCCTCCATGCGGTGGACATTGTCCTGGGGCAGCCAGGCTTTTGCCACGCCCAGGAGGGACGCGACTGCCAGAGTCGAGAGCGTGTTCACCATGATGTCCCTGGTGAGAGGAACAGAAGAAAATACCAACAATGAAGAAAGGAAGGAAACAGGAGTGGTGGCCGATAGCACAATCAGACAAATCGAGGGACGTTTGTCTCTGCCGCTGTTTTATACTGAGATCGTCCGATGTCGAGCATCCCGTATGTCCTATATTCCGCTGGACACTGGGTGCAAATCGACCGAAGCTGCGATCGTCGCATGTTCACGACGTCGACATCGAGCAAAGAAAACGAGTTAAAATGCAGATCATCTCGTCAATCGGTAAAATCGGTAAAATCGGTAAAACGACCAGACGTGGTCGACGGTCCGTGCTTGGACGATTGGTGGGCATGGGTGCCCTTCGCCCTAAACTGGTCGCTCGGCGTTATTGACCTCAAAATGCGAGAAAGTCAGAGGACGGGCCGAAAGTATGAAACACAAAAGACCGCCCATGACAGGGCCACGACAGGGCCACGACATAGACACGGCGTTGAAATGTGCCGAAGCCGATGCCGTGGAGAGTAGATCAATGCAATGGCGGCATACTCGGAAGCGATTTAGACTTTCGACCCAATCCATGAACGATCGTCGGTCAGGGAAACGCTGTGCGCAGGGTGAATGGCCAAGAGTCGCGATGTGGGATCGATTTGGGACGAGGAAAGCTAAAGTCGTAGCGCGTGTCGATCATGGCTGGACTGGAAAGGTTATCGGGCAGACCGGATCACACATACCTCTTTGAGCTAGAAGGCGGGGGGTGGTGCGGAAGGGGATACGGGGGAAGGCTGCATTGGTTGCATGACACAAGAACCGTACGACGATGGCTTGTGGGCTGTGAGCAAAGCCCACATGAATAAATGAGAGACCAACTGAGGATGACTCGGAAGGATGAGAATGTTGAAGACCATTCAATAAGAGAGGACAAAAAGAATAAACAATGGTGGCGGTACGTACGCTGGAGAGCCAAGAACGGTTGAAACTCTCCACGTGGAGCTTTCATGAGGAGCTGCTGGATCGAGGATAGGACACAAAAGGAGCGGACCCTTGCTAGGGGCTGTGCTGCCTGGCAGGGTGGACGTTGGTGTTGGGCAGCCTAGAAGGACGGGATGGCAACGGCTTTGTTCCAGTTGTCGCCACAGACCAACCACACTTCTCATGGGCAACACAAACATCTGTGAGTTTATTTTCACAAAGAACCCCCGCCATATCATTTCAACGGCAATGACGGCCCATCCCGTAAATCCTCCATTTAAGCATCGACTGTCCATTGGCATTGAGTCATGACGACCAAGATACCCCATTCAAAAATATGGATCTAGGATAGATGGGTCACAAGAGCGGTAGAGCACAGAGTTGACCACCTGGCCGTTGTGTATTTGGAGTATTGCAACATTGAGTAAAGTTGGGTTGCAAGTCAGGAAACGAATTTGTTTTTTTTCTACACATGTACTAAACAAACTGCCCCGCAACGATCAACTTCAGGGCATGCCAAGCAGGGTAGCATATTCTTAATTCCAGATGAAGGAGGTACGATGTAAATCATTCATCTCAAGTGCAGTGTGCAGGTCGTGGGGGGTGCAGATGGCTGGAGAAACGCGGATTGGCGGAGATAAACAGTTGTCCACAAAGTTTGTCCGCCGCACAGCCCTTTTGCGCATATTTCGCTCATTGAAGCTTTCTTGGGACACGGAGTACGGGACATTGCACGTTATGCACGTCTCCTGCTTACTGATAGACATCCACTCGAGAAATGCAATAAAAAGGAGGCAGGGTTGTACTCGGGGGCGGTGGGTGTACGTTGTACCAAAGAATGGGCGAAAGCTATGCATACAACAGAAACGACGCTCTGTTGACCGGGTACAACGTATTATCGTGAGATGCAAAAGAGAGAAGCAAACAGGTTCCAAAAAAAAGAAAATTAAAAAAGCAGACATTTAAGAATCTGACCGACAATAAATTACGATTACACAAAAAGGGAATAGCGCAAGGCAGGATCTAGAACGAATGATTGCCGAAATAAACAGTACGACTGTGATGCTGACATCAAACCCATATTCAGCTAGTACGTAGGATCCAAACACGTACGAATAAACACAGGCCAGTCTCAACGTGTCTAATCCTAGAGAGACCTTCCGCTGCTGACCAATGTGACGGCAAAGCAAATCCATGTGGATACATCGCTCATCGTCACGTTGATATAGGCCATATGTCGAACAACAAAGACGCATGGTCTCGCCGGCGATGCCGAGAAGACACAAATTGGTGACCGACGGTGCAAGGACAAACAACGATAGAGTGAGGAAAACTGACGACAGACAAAACGTGGCCGGAGTTTCGGTGTCGACTCAGTGATGCCGGCTTGCCGACTCTAGATGGGGACACATTTTTGACAAGGTAGCCCGACGACGGATCGAGTGACGCGGGATATCTGCGAGATGAGAAATTATAGCATCGTGGAGGATTTCTCTGCCGTCCGTGGGCAACGGGCTCTGTCGTCTGTAATCAGTCTGACTGCCTCTTGTCCGTAAATTACCTGGAATATTGTCGTCAGCTGTGCTCCGTAGCACTTTTGTATAAATCTGTAGGTTCTCCGCTGACATACAGACTCCTTTATTCATATCTCATGGAATACCCCCAGAATCAACAAGATCCCACTCCATATCTCACCTCACAGACCAGCTGGCCCCGACACCACTTTCCACAATGATCAGGGCACTTACTGCCCTCTCCCTGGCCGGTGCGTCGCTGGCTGCCAGTGTCCCTGCCACGGTTCCTGCCGGCGTCCCAGCGGGCTCCCATTCGCGCCCCAAGAGTCTGCCCTTCCCAGACATTGCAGCCATTACGGCCAACACGACGCTGCCCAAGCACAGCCATGTCGGCCTGCAGCGGGACCAGCCCAAAGGCACTACCGCCTCCTCGTCGCGCCTAGGCCGCCGCGACGACTATTGCAAGACGCATGCCTGCGTGGCGTCGCCCACGCTGACCTGGGGCGACGCCGACAACGGCGGCAAGGGTATCCACATTACCAACGCGGGCAGCGACTGGCGCGGCTTCTACATCTTCCAAAACTGCTGCGACCTGGTGCCGTACAAGTACATTTGGATCGCCGCCGGCGAGACGCAGTTTGTGACGCTGCCCGGCGACTTCCAGGGCCGCATCCAGCGCGGCGTCGACAGCACCATGCTCAGCGGCCAGAGCAACCTGCTGGGCACCTGGTTCGAGTTCAGCTGGGACGCCAACGGCGCCGGCTGGGCCGACATCTCGCTGATCCGCGGCTGCGACGGCGCCGCCCTCATCTGGGACACGGACAACGGCAACGAGTGGATGGGCTTCACGCAGTGGATCCTGGACGGCGCGCCCACGGGCGCCTACGACATGAAGAACGACGGCCAGTGGGTCCTGGCCGCGTCCGAGGCGCTGGGCAACCCGGCCGACGTCAACACCCTTGTGCGCGACTGGTACATCCAGCAGGTCGGCACCGACCGCGTCTATGTCGACGACTGGCACGGCAACGGCGCCGTCATGGAGTCGCCCACCGGCCGCATCTCCTCGTACTGGCCCGAGGGCCGTGCCTAAGCTGTTGCCGACCTCCGCACGAAGTTCACCTGTCGTCGATGAGGCTGGGCGTATCGAAGACATTGGCTAGCCGTTTTTGGATTCGTGTTGAAACCCTCCCCGTGTCTGGTGTTTTCACTAGTTTGTAAAGGCGGGTATCAGCGGGAGGGGACGTGCCGAGTCGGGCACACGGTCCAGACCTCGAGTGAATTTTGAAAATGGAAGAGACCAGGTTCCAAAGTAGATACTCAAATGGTCCCTCGTTGGACAACGAGAACGCAAACAAAGCAGCAGCGTAATCGCGTATATTAAACGTTTACTTTTCCATAGTAATGATTCTATTGGGAGAGATTAGCCGTTGCCTGCCAGGCGCGGACTAGTCAGTAATGGATCAGCACACTCTCATCATGGCCGGCCCCTCGTATTGGCGACGTGGCAACCGTTTTTCGAGCCACTTCTGCCAGCGATGCTACGGCCATGCTTGCCGGCCATGCAATATTATGTGACTGTCACGTGGTGTAGCGCTCAAGAGGTAAATCCTTTAGCAAGCGGGTTTTCCAAGAATACGTTAGTGCCCGAGTAAATTCTCTCGTCTTTTTCACGTCAAGGTTTTAGCCACGCTCGCACCCACTCCCAAAACGCGATGAATCACCGGAGTCGTGCTCTCAACGATGCTGTGCGGGAGATCAGCAATACGTCTTGGTTAATTGCTGGTGAGCTTGTGCTCTCGCTGACAGAACAGCCGCCCGTTGACCAACCATCCTGGAGCGACGGTAACAATTCATTTTATACTATTTCTAAACCCGCTTGTCCCTCAAACTCCCGACCAATTCAAAACACAAACAACCTTTACAAAGTCTACGATGCTGGCGGTATTTCAACCGTTTGGTGCGCGGGAGAAGCTTCTATTAAATTGACAAAAATCACTCAACGAGAAGCTACCCGAGAACATATTACTTTACGTTTTCTCCGCGAAAAGGGCCGTTTAGATTTTAACATCCCGGAAGTCTATTACTATGGCGAATTCGGTGACTTGTATTGTATCGTGCTTAACAGAATTCCTGGTCTGACACTTGTAGAAGCCTGGCCCACATTACCGGAAGTGGTAAAACAACGTTATGCCCGTCGAATTACCAACATATGCGACACGTTAACAAGGTGGCAAGGCACGCGTATTAGCGGCGTGGATGGTTGTCAGTTACCTGATGTCTTTTCACGAAACGGAACTCCGACAAAGACTATTCTCCTAAACACTTACGGGACAACTACGAGGATTTAGATATAGATTGTATATATCTTCGTTTTTATCACTGTGATCTCGGCCCGGGAAATATCATCGTTAAGACGATGGGAAAAACAATACAAGAACACGAGGATCTACAAGTTAGAATTCTTAACTGGGAAACTACTGGTTTCGTCCCCAAAGAATGGGTTCGCACAAAGTTTTGTATATCTAGTAAGACGGACCTTCCAGTGGAAGACGAAATTGCATGGTGCGATTGGAGAAGACGGGTATCCCGGGAGCTGCAAGGCTTGGGCTTCAAGAAGGTAGCGGACTAATGGATGGCATGGTGGAGCTCGTCTTGAGTTGACCATTCTGTTAGGTAAATAGTTGATCTATGTATTGAGGAGCCGGCCTCATCGTACACTCGCGGTGGCATCTTCGTGTTGATGTAGTTTATGTTTTGGGAATAAAGCCGTTAGTCGTTGGTTCTGCCTAAAGGCGGTGTAATATAACCCAACCAAAGTAGTTTGTCCCACCACGTCAAGTAAGGCTTACTGCTTCAACTCTTCTCATCACATTCACGACTTGCCACAGAACATGACTGCCCTATACGAGCGCACCTGTTACGGACAAAAGACACGATTAGTACCGTTACTTTACCTTGGTCGCTTATTTTCTTGTTTCTCGCTGCCATGGCTGGATACATCCAGCAATTTTACAGCCTCAAATGCAAGCCTTTCCTCCGAGACGACCCGACGGACGGATCGCCGCCCTGCACAAAAGCGGATTTTAAAGAGCCGCGTCTCGGCAGGTGTCCGTTTGATCTGAAAACAGTGAACTGGGAAACGGCCGAGGTCCTGGGCGCCGGGGTGGACGGACATGTCTGGCGGGTGCAATTCCAAGGCAGCGACACATATTACGCCCTCAAAGTTGTAAGTCGGCTGTTATACTTTATTCCTTTACCCCCACCGTTTACACCCGTTAACCCCCCAAGTTTTGGGTCAATAAACCACAAAACAACCGGGACTATTTTGCGTTGCAACGAGAGTGCCAAAACAATGCGCTCCTCCTGATGATCAAGGCTGCCGTAGAGGACTCAGACAAGACAGCGGAGCCAATTGTCGTTAATAGTCATCCAGAACAACTCTATGACGCAAGACGGAATCTCCTTTCATTCTCTGATGAATATCGCCAGCGAGCGAAGGAAGACACGCTGCGATGGGCTACCGGACTCGAAAAGGAGCAAGAGCATGTCGTGCAAGCTGAGCAAGCTGAGCAACATTGGTATCCCCAAAAGCAGCTTGACTTAACTGCCAACAACACTGTCAAGGCCCACAATGTCCCTCCTCTAGTCAAATGCTTCGGCTGGCTACATTTCAGCGGCCAAGAGCTTCTCAAAATGCCACTTCGGATCCAGCCAAAGCAATATATACGAAAGAACACCATGCGGCAGCTGAGCAAAGATGAAGAGTACACCGCCATCTTGTACGAGTACGTTCCCCCGGGCGAAAGTGCAGAGGAAGAACTGGGGAGAGCATTGTGGTTCTTCTATCGTGTGGGTTTCTGTGTCAGCTCATTCTCGCACCGAGGAAACTGGCACCAGGGGAAGCTAATTGATCTCTCCGACCTCATCTCTCCTTTTGCTCTCGGGTGGTCAAGGCACAAATGGACCGCTCTGTCTATACTCAATGATTGAGCGTCGTGACGATATTCCTTCAACGAAGAAACCACCTACGCCTTTCATTGTTATCGTTGTGCGACGGCTCCCTTATTACTGGATATCCGGTGATACATTGAGGTTTATGTCTAGGGAATAAAAGGACACGCTCTTATTACAAGATTGAGGCTCCCAAAGGGTTTCCTTCTAGCCTCTTGCCTGCATATTATATTTGCAACCCTAGGTCGATACAAGGGACGTTCGTATCATCAGTAACGTTATAAACGTGATTCTCTAAAACGTAGAGGCAATAATAAAAGCATAAGCCATTTCGGAGCCACTCTACTGTATATGGACCGGGTTTCAGTGTTGTTGGGGCCTTGTTGCATTATAGTCAAATTTAATATTAATGTGTTGTTTGCCTACGGAGTACGTCGGTACACATAGTTTTGGTTTACTTTCGCAGTTAGCCAGTAGCTTTTTATGGCCATGTCGTCTCGATTGTGATATCAGCTGCACTTTTATGAGCTTAATCCCCTTGGAAAATATGCCATTGACGAGTGATGGTGTTTACCGGTAGTCTGGGTCAGCTCGTGTTCCCGTATTCTCGAGTGGTGTGGAGAGTCATGAGATGGAATTGTTTGGAATGAATAATGTCGGAGTGGTTATCGGAGTGGCATCGGAGTGATTTATCAGGACCGGAGTGAGTTGGTAAAGTGGACCCACATATGCCAATGTCGGAGTAAACTAAGTTCAACTTTTCTGCTCACTTGCTCGGCAGTCTCCACCGTCGGAGATAAAAGAAAAAAAGGAGACGAAAGGTTTGATCGGCAAGCTTGTGTTTTTGCACTCCGTCCGTTGTTCATAGGTACATTGCATTTGGCCGCCATGATTCTGTCCCGCTGTTATGTAAGACCGCGTGCGGTGTGAAATATCGCGTCTCACTTGCATCATAATTTTCGAGGAATATCCGACTTGTTTATATCGTTATTTTCTTTATCTTGACATTCTCTCCTCCGGTTGTTTCTTTTGGCGTTTTTTTCTCGTTATTGCAAGTTCGACGGCAACGTCTTCCTACAACTCCCTCCGGCGACAACCTCCACAATGACCTCCGATTCGCTGGCGTCGCTGGCGGACCTACAAACAGAGCAGCGGAACGCAAAAACCGCCCAGATCGATACCGTCTCCACGCTCGAGTTATGTCGTGCGTTTGCCTCTTCTGCACGGACTCGGTCTTTGAACGAACAGGTACTAACCCCCGCAGAAATAATCAACGACCAAGACCAGGGCGTGGCGGCCGCCGTCAAGCTGTGCCTCCCTGAGATTGCGCGGGCGATCGATCTCGTCGTGCCGCGCATCGCCACCGGCGGGCGTGTTGTATACATTGGCGCCGGCACGAGCGGCCGTTTGGGCGTCTTGGACGCCTCGGAGATCCCGCCGACGTTTTCCGCGCCACCCTCGCAGTTTGTCGGCCTGATTGCCGGCGGCGACGGCGCGCTGCGGACGGCCGTCGAGGGCGCCGAGGACTCGGAGACGCTGGCGGCCGAGGAGATTGCGGCGCGCCTGGAAAGCCAGCCGCTGGGCCGCAACGACGTCGTCATTGGCATTGCCTCGTCCGGGCGCACGCCGTACGTGCTGGGCGGCCTGCGGTACGCCAAGTCGGTGGGTGCGGCCACCGTGGGGCTGGCGTGTGTGCAGCCGAGCCAGATGCGGGAGACGGGCCTGTGCGACGTGCTCATTGAGTGCGTAACGGGGCCGGAGGTGTTGACGGGCAGCACACGGCTCAAGGCCGGGACGGCAACAAAGATGGTAGGCCAGGGCATGCCCATCGATGCCCCATCGCATTTTGTTTTCGGTGTCCGAAGACGCACGCCGCTAACCAACAGATCCTCAATATGATCTCGACGGGATCCCAAGTCCGGACAGGAAAGACGTTTGGCAACCTGGTACGTCTTCCTTGCCGCCGCTGTCTCGCCGACTGTGTAAACAACCGCTAACCGTGCAGATGATCGACTTACAAATGTCCAACGAAAAGCTGAGGGACCGGGCACGCCGTGTGCTGCGCACGGTCGTGTCACCAGCCGGTATCCTGGCCGCACACAGGGTCGACGAAGACGCCGAAGTTGACAGCCTTTTGGCGGGCTGCGACGGCAGCGTCAAACTGAGCATCCTCGTGGCCATGTCTGGCTTGTCACCGGACCAAGCGCGTTTGGTGCTGCAAAAAAGCGGCGGCATGCTGAGCAAGGCGCTGCGGAGTGTTGACCAGCAAAAGATCTAGCGAGCATTGGAGCGGGATAGACTGAGAATAGAGCCAAGCATTGCATTGTTGTACCATACACAGTATCTTAGTTTCAATATAGAGTGACATGATTCATTTATTCATTATCGTATTGTCTATTCTACACGATGGCGCTGACTTGCCAGAAACCGAGCACCTTCCAGGGCTGGCGACTGGACATGCGTCGTCCATTGAAACTGGACGTTTCGTCTTGCCAGCTCGTCTCGTACCATGTTGCTGTAGGTTTTGTGGCACAAGAGCCCACCCGCCATGATAAGGGCTGTCTCTGTCGTGTTTGTATCCAGGTTTTGCACACGTAGTAATTCCTCCACCAGGTCAGCCAAACAGGCCGCGCCCTGCTCGAGGATCCGTCGTGCCTGGTCATCTGTGTCGGCGAGTGACAAGACGATGCGTGCCGCTTGCGCAATCGTTTTCGTTGGAGAGGACGAGGTGTTTGCTGAAGGTGGCGTGGATGCCAACGGCGTAGGCGTCAAAATACACGACAGAAGGTCTCTCGGGTGAAATCCCGTGCCTATCACTTCCTGTTGTTCTCGAAAGTAATCAAAGACGGCTTGACTTAATGCGGGTATGCTTTTGTCGTCACTCTCGTCATTGGTCCACGCATCACTGGTTCGTAGAGCCACACGCAAAGCATCACGGCCAATGGAGAAACCGGCCCCGTCGTCACCGAGCAGTGGACCCCAGCCGCCGACTCGTCCAGTGCGTGCAAGCACTGTGTCGTCACCGTCGGCATCGCTCTCCTTCCGTCCATAGCTCATGGACACCGAGCCCGTCCCCGCCACGAGGACGATGGCCGACGGCGCGTGCCACTGCGTCGCGTTGACGGCGAGAAGGTCAATGTCGGCCGTGATGCGCAGACGAGGACCCAACGGTAGCTTGAGGAGCTGCACCATGGCTGCATCCAGGACCGGCGCAAGTGATGGCCGGTCATAGCCCGCAATTCCGATCCATGCTGAGGTGATCTGTACACCGGCGAGTGTTTCTGCTCGTGGCGGCACGTGGGACAACGCCTCGTTCATGGCTTCTGTGATCACGACCACTGCAGCGTCCACGCCGATGGTTGACGGATTGCACGGCCCGGCTTCACCCACGACGGTTGTGCCCTCCGAGCTGATCAAGACGGCCGTGCATTTGGACCCGCCGCCGTCGACACAGAGGACGTACTGGGGAGACTCGGATTCCATGGTCGTGGAACAGTGTTGTTTTTGCGTATTGTATAGACGGTGAACAAAATTTGGAAAACAAAGCCGATACCAACTTGGAAGAATCGGCCACGACCGTAGTTAAGTTGCCGTTTATGGATGTACAGCACACAATCCAGCGTCGTGGTACGTGGGAGATAACAGTTGGACCCTAGCTCGCTTCACCGGGCTGCATGTGCATGTCGCATTGTACCATGTACCTAATACTTGTGGGATTACCGGCAGTCCACCGAATTAAGATTATTCGTGCCGCAGGAACCCGCAGCAGCCGGAAGCAGAAAGCTTCGGGGAGAGCTGACAATAGGAGAGCTGGGGAATGGAGCGAGGGACCGAACCATGGAGACGGAGAGAGAGTAGGAGGAGACGACCTGGAGAAGAGAGTAATCTTAGGTAACGAGAATGGAGAGAGTGTGGGGAGGAACCATGGAGAGATACCGAACGTGTGCATGCCACGAGACTTGGACCTGCAACAGGCACCCAGCGTCAAGGAGAAAACCGCCAGAGCCTGCCAAAAACGTGCAAAGCTGCCCAAACGAGTTGGCGTGGATATCCGCACAACCCGTAAAAAACGACTAATCGTCGGAGAGAGTCTCGGAGTGGATTGCCAGGCCCCACTCCGAAGCGCTATCAACGACAAAGTGCGGAGTAGTGTGACACCTTGGCAGGGAGACACTGAGCTTTTGCGATAACCGTGTTTTTTTCCCCATGTTTTGAGGGACGACGTTTCGTTTGTGACCCATGCTTTTCGCGACTCCGCGTCTTTGGACCCTTTATCAGGCGACATGCACTTGATATTTTACTTATATATGATGTGGTAACCGTCGCCGCCGATCTTTGTTTCCTTCTCCCCTTCTTTCATCTCCACAGCAGAGACCCGGAGCCTCGTTTGACCTTTCCTCGTTTCTTTCACACATACACACTACCATGGACAAGAATACACACGTCGACCCTGTGGTCGACCCTGCCGTCGAACCTGCAGCCGAGGTGCAGCCATCAAACGACGACGAATGGAGCCCGCACGCTTCGAAACTGGTGCGCTTCTACGCGCATCCGTGGACGCAGATTATCCTCGTCAGCTTCATCTTCTTTTGCTTGCCAGGAGTACGTCTACTCAAACGCACCCTCTTCTTATTGACCCCCACTAACCAACCAACCAACTAACCAACAGATGTATAATGCGTTGAGCGGCCTTGGTGGCTCCGGCCAGGTCGACTCGACCGTCGCGGCCAACGCCACGGTGGCGCTGCTGGCCGCCACCGCCGGCACCGCGCTCTTTATCGTCGGCCCCATCTTCTCGTACGTCGGCCCGCGGCTGTGCTTCATGATTGGCGGCTGGACGTATGCGCTGTACAGCGGCTCGCTGCTGGCGTACAACCACCACAAGAACGGCGCGTTTGTGATTGCGTCGGGCGCCATCCTGGGCGTCGGCGCGTCCTTTATCTGGATCGTGCAGGGCGCCATCATGACCAGCTACGTGCCCGAGGGCCAAAAGGGGCGATCCATTGCCGTGTTCTGGATCATCTTCAACCTGGGCGGCGGCGTCGGCTCGCTGGCGTCCTTTGGCCTCAACTTCCACTCCAAGAGCGGCACCGTCACCGACTCGACCTACATTGCCCTCATGGTCATCATGCTGTTCGGGTGGCTGCTCGGCGTCTTCATCTGCAGCCCGCGCCGCATCCGCCTGGCCCAGCTGCACGCCGCCCTCGAGACCGAGCGCCGCACCCTGCGCGGCACCGTGGACATTGCCGTGCGCACGATGCTGAGCTGGCGCGTCGCCGCCATGCTGCCCCTTTTCTTCTGCGCCAACGTCTTCTACTCGTACCAGCAGAACAACGTCAACGGCTACACCTTCAACATCCGCACCCGCTCGCTCAACTCCGCCCTATACTGGATGGCCCAGATGATTGGCGGCCTCGTCATGGGCTGGATCCTCGACATGCCCGGCCTGCACATCTCCCGCCCGACGCGCGCCCGCATCGGCTGGGCCGTCCTGTTTGTCACCGGCATGGTCATCTGGGGCGGCGGCCTGGCCTTCCAGCGCTGGGCCGAGGCGCGCCTGGCCGCCGGCCACAAGCAGGACATTGACTACACCGAGGGCGCCCTCGCCACCGGCCCCATCTTCCTGTACATTTTCTACGGCGCCTACGATGCCCTCTGGCAGAGCTTTTGCTACTGGCTCATCGGCACCGAGTCCAACAGCGCCGGCCGCGCCGCGGTGCTCGTCGGCGCCTACAAGACCTTCCAGTCCACCGGCGGCGCCATGGCCTGGCGTATCAACGCCCTCGGCAAGTCCGGCATGACCCAGTTCATCATGGACTGGAGCCTCTGCATGGGCAGCCTGGCCATTGCGCTGCCCACCGTCTGGACCGTGACGGCCCACACGACGCTGGAGCAGGAGGCCGGGTTCCTGCCGAGCGACACGAAGGAGGTGCCCCACGAGGCCCATGACGATAACTAACAAGTGGAGGTGACTGTGGCTGTGATACGAGACCGGGAATGTAAACGTTTTTGGTGTCTGGGGACCCTGTAATAAATACCTTGACTGTTCTCAACACGTTACTTTGCATTCGTACGGACGCAGCAGCATGCCGTTTTTTAGCTTCCTCTTTATACTAATTAGCTTAAGCATCAAGATGTTGTCATCGTACCTCTATTTGCCGTGCAGTTCCAAGTCTTGCCGCTGTCGGGTGTCGACATGATGCCGCCAGTTTATTAGACAGTTTGCAGTTATGGTCGTTGCAGGCACGTCCCTCTAAAGGCGCAACACGACCCACCCATTGAGTGACTGGGCTTGATGTTGTCGTTGACATAGTGATCTTGGTCCCAATTCTACGTGTCGTGGACGTGAGCAAGGCAGGCCAAATTGAGGTTATCGATACTATGGAGAAATGGTCGCAAAAGTAAACCGGACAGTCGAAGGCGCTCCTCGTCTAATGTATCCATCCCCTCACAAACACGGCGACCACTTCATGTAAAAGTGGTGGTAGACGGGCAGCAAGCAATGCCGACCCTGACCCGCACGGCGACAACCAGCTGGTCGGGAACGAAGCAGGCCTCGTCAGGGGTTTGACTGTTGCTGACGGACCCACTAATCAGTGGACTGTATCAACATGGCCCAATTGGGCAATATTTATCGGCATCTCCCGACCCGCCGGAACCTAGAATCCACCCGTCGTCGCTCTTTCCTCTTTCTCTTTTCTTCCTGAGTTCAGACAACTCGTTATCGCATCTATCCTCCACATATTGACTTGCATGACTGGGATTCGCCACTTGTTGATAGAATGCCATTCCTACCGGGGCCGACTAGCACCAACAACAATCGTCGACGATTCCACATGTCCGGCTGCTTCAGCGACACATTACCATTTCGACACACAATCTACTCATGGAGTTCCCATTTTTCGACATCAACAGCACGGGCGGCAGATTTTGTGGTTTCTTCACTCTCCATCACCGCATTTCCGACCCGGATGCCGTCCGCCGCTTTCTTTTCAGAGGCACTGCCGCCGGATGGCACCAAGAAGTGGATGCCACTGAGGTGCAAGCGACGCGGCTCTACAAAGTGCCCACCAATTCACCGACAGGTTTTGAGACAGAGTGTGTGGCGCTTTTGCGAGTGCCCTTCAGTTTCAGCTCATGCACCTGGCCGTGCTGCCGCTCCACTCATAAGTCTTTGATGCGGATGCAGCTCTGCAGGGATGTCTGCGGGGTGTGTACAAGGCAGAGACGCAGGGAACGTCGCACGCTGTCAGTTTTTTTGAACACCGTACAACATGGATTCTGATACGGCGACGCGGACATCATATACCTTCTGCTTGACCGGAAAAAGTACTTTGACTACCGGACCAAGCCGCATATGATGGCCCCACCGACACTTGTGACTGTCGGCGACAGGGAAATTTGGCCGCCAGGTATGTTTCTTTTCCTCCCTTTGTGGTCATTTTATCACATTTTACGACCGCCCGCTGAGTGACACTCTGGAAATCCGCGGCTCGTTGCGTACCGCATCCTGAATGCCGAGCTGGTCGTTGTGGTCGATGCCACCCACATGGTGCACATTGAGAAAATGCACGGGTTCTAGCAAAGGTTCTAGCAAAGATTCATAGCTTTTGCACAAGCTGCCACAGTGCACGTTGCGAAAAAAAAAACGCACAGGGTCTACAAATGATTCGTGTCATCCTGCTGGGGTGGATTGGGACCACTTCTGGCGCCGTGGACGTGGGGGCTGTGCCAAGCGTGCATGGATGTATCTCCTGTGCACATCGTGGCCCAACACCGGGCCAAAAATATGACACGTCTGGCTTTGTGCCACTTCTTTCCGCGGTGCAGGATTAGGCTTTTGGGCGGTGTGGTGCGAAAGCAGCGGCGTTGCATGTCGCGCTGAACATTTTCTTTGTCGTTGACGCACGCCAGGTTCATTGGTGGGGAAAACCAAAGTCTCCCCTGGTCCATCTTCGCAAAACACGGTATTATGCACGGGTATAACCGCCGCAAACGGAAAGCGCCTGTTGCGATGTGGTTCTCATTGGGCACGCACCAACCACCAACGAATTGTGACATATCATGCGATCATGAACGCCGTCGCCGCGCGTGTTAAAAAAACTAAATAGGGAGAAAGGCACTCCTCTGACTTCTTTCTCTCGGTTTCCATCAGTCCAACTGCACTATTATTCTTTTCCTATGCTCATCTTCTCCTCTTCTTCATCTTCTTCATCTTCTTCATCTTCTTCATCTTCTTCATCTTCTTCATCTTCTTCATCTTCTTCATCTTCTTCATCTTCTTCATCTTCTTCATCTTCTTCATCTCCTTCATCTTCTTCATCTTCTTCATCTCCTTCATCTTCTTCATCTTCTTCATCTCCACCTTGTCGGTGGTACTCACCATTCATCGTTTCATTCACGGCATGGAGTCACTCAGCACAACCACACTGCGCGATGCCCTCGTGCGACAGAAGCCGTTTGTGCCTTGCACATCCAGACGCACGGGCAACACGAAATACATACCGTGGCCGAAACCCCAAATCCGGGTGTGGTCCGAGTTCAACATCCAGACGCTCAACGACAGCTATGGTCATGTTCTAGATACGGCCCTCCCACGTTACCTCGTGGACAATCTCACAATGCCTGCCGACTTTTTCAAGAACTTGACTGTTTCCGACGATAAAGCTCCCCTGCATTTCATTGGCTGGAACGATGCGACCGTCATGCCTCTCGTCAAGTGGTCCATGCAACACATGGGCCTGCACACCGGCACGGCATTGTTCCACCGGTATACGGACGCACGGGGCACCACGGTGGCCAAACTGCCACAAGCGCCAAACAAGTTGACAGTGGACCATCTTGTGTACCTCCAAAATCCGCATCGGGATACCCTCGTCGTGGGTCTCGGGCGGACGAGCACGAAATGGCGCAGCGTGGCGGCCATGCGCAATCCTGGCGACGCCAGAGGCGAGAATACTTGGCCAATCCGGCAGCTGGCCAATTTGTGTGCGCAGTCGGGCACGCGGTACGGCTACATTCAGACGGACGAGGAGCTGGCGGTCTGTTGTTTCGGCGCCAAACCTCCGACAAGCGACAAAGCGGACACTGGAGCGCGGTGGCAGGAACCACATAATAAGTGGGACGACTGGTCGGTGTCCTTGATGGTCGTGCCATGGAATACGGAGCTATGTGGGAGTGGCGATGCCAGTGGCGGTGGAGCTCGCCGCATCCTCACGACCGAGCTGGCGCCGTGGTGGCTCTGCATGCTGGCGTTGAGCGACGGGCATCGGCCCCTGGTCGAGACGAAGGAAATCGTGGCAATTGATTCATGGGAGCGAGTGTACCTGCACAAGGAGTGCCGATGGGTGCGGCGACATCGCTACTCCTCCTGGGAAGTGCCCGCGGATCCACCGCCGCCTTCGGCTTATGAGACCCCGGAGCCAGGCAACGCAGCCACGTTGGCGGCAGATGTGGGTGCCAACGGACAGAATTGGTTCGATCTTATTGACCCTGCGACAATTGACCTTACCGGTGCCAACTTTGACGGGATGTGGCCGGTGTAGTGCAACGGCAACAGGACGAATTGGCAGTAAATAAGGTGACCGTCTTCATGGGGGTGTGAATTTGTATAGAGGGTCGTCAAGGTGTTGTTTTTCATTTCTTGCGCAGCTGGTTCTGGGATTATCTTTTCCTTTCAATTTCTGGATTTTCTTCATTTCTCGCGCAGCCGGTTCTGAGTTATCTTTTCGTCTCAAGTTCTGCTTTTGTTCAGTTGTCAGTTGCTATTATGTATGACTTTAGCTCGATCAGAGTAAATCAAAAACCTACAAAATACGCTTATAAACTGTGAAAACAAAGCAGAACAAACCATTCAGATTGGCAGCAACCGAAATTATGTTATACTGACCTCGTGTCACGCGTCACGTGATGATTAGTCATATTCTTCATTCATTCTGCATCTATTCTCAACCCGCTCCAAAGTCAACAAAGAGACATTGCGCATTGGACAATGAAAGCACCAGGGCATAAGACGCAAACGGCGACGCCCAAAATAGGATAAAATGCGCACCCGCCCGCCGTCTCTTGCCGCACATTTGGGGAGAATGCAAACTTTGCCAACTTCCTTTCCGCAGAATCTGTATCATTTCAAGTACATTTTTTTTCCCTTCACATCGCTGTCCAACATGTATCCAGACTGGCCTGAGACGGAGGCCGATCTCGTGCCTCTTCCGCAATGCGATGGCCCCAAACTGGCCGCATTTGATTTCCAAGGAAAGCAGCAAATCGAATTTCTCGAGTATCTCGGCGAAGGACTGCACGCGCACGTGGTCAAGGTCAGAATCAAGGACAGAGAGTATGCCCTGAAGCTTGTACGTCCCAAAGTCCGCCCTCCTGTCACGCCTCTTCATCGACTAACGAAATAGTTCCGCTTCGTGTACGATCACGACTGGTACGGCCCTGGTCAAAATGACGAGAACGAGGACCGCGTCAAATTGACGCTCATGGGCCAATACTCGGAGCCGTTCAACAGCGAGTGCCGCGCCTTTGGACGCCTGCACGAGACCGGCCACACCGAGCTGGCCGTTGCCTGCTATGGCTACGTGTTGCTCGATGAGGTCCATGAGCAGCTGCTCGCCGACCGCCTCAATCTCGAAATGAACGGCAACTGTGAGCTGCCTGGGGCGTACGATATGCGCAGCCGTTACCTCGGCGAACGCAGCGGCAAACCACCGCCGATCCGTGGCATTCTCAAGGAGCTAGGCACCTCCATCGAGTGGGTGGATCCGCCGAATCTCACCGTTCGCGACGCGCACCGTATCCTCCGCGACATCATCCAGCTACAGCAGCTGGGCATCTTTTCGCTCGACGTGCGCCGGGACCAGCTTATCAACAACAAGTTTTGCGACTTCAGTGTGGCCATGACGGTGCCGCACTTTTTGACAAACTTTGAGCTGAACCCCAAGCTCGCAGCTGAGCAAAAACGGGCGATGGTGCACGAGGCCTTTCTCATCGCCAGCAACGACTACTGGGCCTTTGAAGAGATGATATACAGCTCGTGCGAGAAGCCGCGCCAGACGTCCAAGCTGCTGGACAGCGTGACCATCTTTCCAGGGGGGAACCTTTTCCACAGAGGACGCGATCGACACCATCGGCTGCGAAGCACCTCGGGCCAGGATATTCGCGTGTACTCGTTGGTGGATCCGAGAAACTACGCCTGGGAGGATCGAGAGGTAGCGAAAACGGAGAGGGTAGCAAAAGTGGCCACGCAAGCGGCAGAAAAGCAAGCCAAAAGGACAACAAAGAAGGCAACTCGAACAACAAGGGTGACAAAGGCGACAAAGGCGACAAAGGCGAAAAGGTCAAACGCGGCCAAGGTGGTGAAGCGTACGCAGGGCCCAAAGAAATACCAGTACAAAATCCCGAGGTGGCCGGAAAAATGGCATTATGACTGCGACCCAAAGATGGCAGCGAAGTTGAGGGACAGTCGAACCCTTGGCACGACAATATCGTGGTATGTCGAGGACAATCTCATGCACCCTTACGGATGGACCTATTTTCGATGATGTTCTGATGCCACAAGACGGATGGAAAGGGCTGGTTTTATATAGCGTGTATATGCCGTAGTTTGGATTCAATAGAAAGGATACGCTTTAAACTGAAATAAGAATAGAGGAAATAAAGGAACAGTACCACGGCGAGGCCGCCACCAAGCTCGACACTGGTAAGCGGATTCTGGTCAAGACAGCCGAGCGGAAGGGGTTGCAGGGAAGTGTGATAGTAATAAAGACGAAACGGAATACGTAGAAGAATCATGAGCCGTGCACATACGTACTCCTGGAAGCGATTAAACTAAACGAGACAGTAATACAGACCGACGGTGATGGTCAGTTTACCGTGCCATAACACCAGGAGAACATGAGCAAAGTTGTCCGTATGCGATATACCGATGCCATAACCAATCTCTGAAGCCGTACTAAGTGGCGTTCGCCCTACCGTTACGGGCCTGTTTATGTTGTACATTAACCTGGATTAACCAGACGGTTTAGCGTCGCAGTCACAGCATCCTTGTCCGAGACAAGCCAGCCCTACTGCGCCAAATGCCAGCGCATCTTCTTCTGAGCCTTGGCAACAGGAAAGATTACTTATCAACACCAGGTCAGGCCCCGATCCCCGTGCGCCCGTGGCGCTCCTCGTGCGGGGTTGTGTGTTGTTGTCATCGTCTTGTTGCAGGCCGGCACGGGCCAGCACAATAGCTATCTGGGCGTATTACAAATACAAGCCGGATGTGTATGAGACACAGTTCCTCGCTCCACAACCCCCGTTGTTTCCTCACGTCCCGGCAACATCATCTTTAGTCGGTCGCAAATCACAAGGCATGCCTGGCACTCTTAATACGTGTTTCATCCAAAACATTGTTGTTGAGACTGACAATCGTTCGCGTCAAAAACAAAGATTCCAAAACCAATCATAGCATCGAGCACACGACGCAAAATGGTATCTGATACTGACACCGGCTACCTGCGTCGGTGCGTTGAGCTGGCACGCGAAGCCCTCGAGGCTGGCGACGCCCCCTTTGGCTCCGTGCTCGTGAATGCTGCGGGAGCGATCCTGAAAGAGGATCGCAATCGCACCGTATCCGAGTCCGACCTGACCCTGCATCCCGAATTCACACTAGCCGACTGGGCTCAGAAGAACCTCAGCGTGGCCGAGCGCGCGTCCTGTACGGTGTACACGTCGGGCGAGCACTGCCCCATGTGCGCCAGCCTTCACGCCTACGTGGGATTGGGCCGGATTGTATACGCAGTCTCCAGCGAGCAGCTCGTGGCATGGCGGACAAAACATGGCGTACCAGTCGGCCCAGTGAGCCCCGTCGCGATCCAGACGGTCGCCCCGGGTGTGGTTGTGGATGGTCCGGCGCCGGGTGTGGACGTGGACGTCTTTAAGCTGCATCAGCTTCGGCGGGACAGAAACGCGTCCAAGTGATGGTCGAACAGCGGCAACACGTCGTCGCTGTATGTGTCTGCGTCGAGCTGCCAGTGACCAAGAATACGTGTTGAATATGTTACTGCTTACTCTGTCACCGTTTTCTTCATTCACCTACTCGTAATTTTTGTTTAAAACAAAAATCAAATAATAACAATATTCATTCACCCCCCGAACGAAAAATAGCCTTTCAACAAGCCCAAAGCGCAGGTAGCTAGTTTGCAACCGTGCCGCCGGTACGCTCTGCCGTGGCCACTTTGGGTTTCATCGTCAGGCATGGAGGCCGCACAATTAGTACACAGGGAAACCGTTCTTTACAATGGCCAGCGCCATCTCCAGCCGGATAAAACCTGTCGTAAATACGAAAAAGGAAAAAGAAAAACAAGAACAATTCCCAAGAAAATCAATAAGAAATGCAAAAGTACAATGCCGACCAACAAACGATGGGCATGGCTTACTCCAGGCTCGACTTGATCGCAGCCGACGCAACCACCTCGACCTCCTCCAGACGATCAACATAGCTGAGAAGCCGCAGGCGCCGCTGGTACATGTTGTGCAGGTCCGTCCGGCGCTGGGCGTCGGCGATGTTGTGGCCCGTGATGAGAATCATCATAAAGAAGGACTCGACGATGCTAGGGGGCACGTTGCACAGCAGCTGGCCCGTCTCGGTCCACTTCATGGCGCTGGAGCCGATGAGGAGGCCGACGACGAAGAGCGCGCCGAGGATGACGGTGATTTCCGACGCGCAGATGCGGCCCATGCGGTCGGAGAGGCGGTAGTTGCACCGGCTCAGGCGGGCGGCGGTGCCGTCCTCGCCGTCCTCCTCGTCGACGTCGGGGAGGCCGGTCTCCACCAAGATGCTCGTGTCTTGCAGGTGCACGCCATAAAAGGCGTCGGCTTCGTAGCCGTTGAGGCGGGCCTGCACGTTGCGCAGGACAAAGCCGTCGTTGAGGCCGACCAGGCCGGCGTAGGTGCCAATCAGCAGCCACCAGTTGGCGTTGAAGCCCATGGCCGGGCCGATGGCCACCCACACGACCATGACGACGACGAGGATGGCAATGCCGACGAGCGTGCCGATGATGTCGGCGTAGTAAAAGATGCACCGCTGGATGCGGCCGACCTTGGGCGCCGGGACGATGACGGTGGGGTTGGGCACGGCGTAGCCGGTGATGGCGCGCAGCTGGAGCTCGATGCGCGAGTCCACCTCGAAGACGACGTTGAGGCATCGCTCCATGTAGGCCGTGTGGCGCTCGCGGATGTTGGCGAGGAACGAGAAGATGAGCACCATGAGCGCGGACGTGGCCGAGTTGATGTACAGCTGCCACTCGTCGCTCCAGCCCATGGACGGGCCGAAGCCGAGCCAGACGAAGATGCCGACCCAGAAGAGGCCGACGGTGATGATGTGGCCCAGGATGCGCGAGAAGAGCGTGGAGACGCGCCCCACGAGGTTTTCCGCGGGGAGGTCGGCGGTGAAGGCGGCCGGGCGCGCGCTGTCAACGTCATAGCGCGACACGTCGGCCGCCTTGTAGCGGCCGCTCTTGAGGATGGCGCGGAGCATGGCCTCCTGGCTCAGGCTGCGCGACCGCAGCGCGGCACAGGCGTGGATCAGCTCGTCGTAGCTGTTGAGCTGCTGGCGCATCAAGAGCGAGTCGTAGATGTAGCTGACAATGGCCTGGACGTCGGAAATCACAATGGCCCACTCGGGCGCGTCGGCAAACGAGATGCCCAGAAAGGCCCAGGCCAGGAGGCCCGTCAGAGTGAAGACAAAAGCGGCCTGCGAGCCAGAGAGCTGCACGACCCGGTCCAGCCATCGATCGAGGCGCCGTCTCTTGGTCAGCGGGGAGAACCCAGTGACATTCTCGGCGGGGCCCGACTCGGCGTGCGACAGCTTCTTTTCGCCCCCGTCGTGGGAGAGGACGCGCTGCGTCGGTGCGGCTGCCTCAATGGCGCCCTTGGCTCCGGGGGCGCGGAGGGCAGCCAGGAATTGCTTGAACGTGAACATGGTCGCGAAGATTATGCGAGTCGCTGCCCATAGCTTATGCACATGGATAAACAAAGGCCAGTTGACGCCTTGTGGTCCTTATGGTGGCCAGATCTCGACTGCCGGGAGGTTTTGGTGGCCGTGGCAGCTTGGCCGTGCGTGTGGCTTGAAGGATGCCAGCGTTGCGGAGGATACGGCAATGTTTGTGTCGGTGACGTTCTCTGCTCGGACGGCAAAGACGATATAACGTAGGGACAAGGAGGGTGCGGATTTGGGTCGACAGAGTGTCTGCTGGGTAAAATCAGAAAGAAGAAGAAAAGAAGAAAACGAGGGGAAAAAAGAGAAGTAGACGTGGAAATCGTCACGTCGCGAATAACTTTAATATATACAGCGTATTTTTTTCTATAAAATTTCATCGCCCTGTTATCCAGCCTGCGCCCAAAATCTAACTTTTCCGACAAACAAGCCGGGCACCGGATTCCCGCAAGGGCCATTGGGTGCCTATCGTGAAGCACCATTCCGCGTGAAAGCGCATCGTACGAAATCTGAAGAAAGTGGCTAAAAGACGAAACGAAGGGGCTAAAGAAACAAAGCTTTTAAATGACTCATAACAAAGAAACGCGATTGGAAGTACCGCGTAGCGACGGTGCCTGCGTTGGGGACAAGCATCGTCCGCAAAGTGGAATAAATACGGCTCGGACTCACGGGGAATGTATTCGTGTACGAGAAGGAAAATCCCCAGAGATGAAAACGCCGCTGGCAGCCTGAGAATACAGCCAGAAGCGCGCCACCCGTAGTAGTCTGTCTAGAACCTTGATGGTATGAAGCGACCAAACCAACAGGTGTAACGGGCTAGCCGGAGACATGGTGTCTTTGTGTGTTTTGTGTGTCTTTGTGCCAAAAGCAGTTGAACGCAGTTGTGGTGTGTTTTTGGGCACAAAACCAACGTCGATCCGCGGCCAACCACGCATGCACCGATGATTTGCGCGAGTAAAGCTTATCACGATGGGGGGACGTGTTTTTTTTTTTTTTTCAAGCTGGCGGTGCGACGTTGGGAGACACGAGACTGGAGCAATACGACAATGGAAATGGATGCCCTGCCGGCGAGACCCGGTCCGGTATGACCAATTGTGGCCGCGGTACACGAAAGGCGTGAAGTCTCGACGCATGGGCAGTGGACGTACTCCGGGCAAATATGCTGGTCTTCTTCGACTTGTGCATTTTTCTATTTCCATTTTTCCTTTCTAGTTTTTTCTTGCGTTTCCCTCCTTTAATTATATCATCCCCTTTTTTGTCAGGACTTATGTCGACCGCCGTCCCTGGTTTGTCCCGTAACAGGCAGTCGAAATACGGTCCCTACTGAAGCCGTCGAAGCCCAGCGACGAACCGGGCGACCGGTTTGAATGTGAGAACGTGAGAACGTGAGAATGTGTGAATGCGAGATGCACATGCCAAGACATGCGCCAAGACAACTTTGTTTTACAGAATACGGCAGTGGGTAACTCCCGCAACGGTGCCGCTAGTTTTCTCGTAAAGAAAGCACGCCCCGGTTTTGATTAAAAGCTGTGCGAGCCGTTGGAGTTTGGGACGCCACCCAAAGGTCTAGACTCACGTCGACAGGGCTGATGGGCCCCATGCAACGTAGACTCGAGCGGAACAATCCGTACAAACTTCCAATGGCCTTTGCTGTGGGTTCTACAACCGCCAAACCGTCGGCACCGACCCAGACCGCGTTTCCTTGCATTCTGTCCTCAACATCCTTCATCGTCTTAAGAACCCGAGTCATCGTCCTTGACCCTTTTTCCCCAACGCCTCGATCCCACTAAAATGGCGGCGGCGTAACTGGTCGCTTTACAAACTTCTTTCACATCGTCCGTCCACCGTTCTCCGTCCGCTCCGCGAGAGCACCGTTGGAGCCATGGCGACACCAATCGAGACGGTTCCGGCCGAAAAATCAGATCCGCTGCCCATCACACAGGCGTCGACGGATCGAGCAGTCGACCGGCCCTTGTCCGAGACGTCGTCGGGATGTCTTGCGTTTGTCAAACAAACCGGTGGCGACGGTCGTTATCGCCCGGAGCGGCCGACCAAGCTCCGAAACAGCCTGCTGGCCGGCGTGGGGTTTCTGGAGCTGGCCAACGCGGGCGACTTCGCCGCCAACGTCTGGAACGAAATACCCGTGCCCGTGCACGCCATTGTGCTGATGGCGCTGGGCGCGTCGGTGGCGCTCGGCATTCTCTATTTTGCCGCCAAAGACGCCCGCCTGAGCTGGGCGAACGTCTGCGGTCTGCGGGCCGAGCGGCGCCACCTGCGCCAGGCGATGGGGGACGCGCGGCGCCGGCACGGCGACGACAAGGCCGTGGTTCGCACTCTGGCCTGTTTGCTGGACGTCAACTTCCGGGAGACGGGCACGGAGCTCGTCGACCGCCTCGGCATGGACGTGTGTATGGGCTTTGGCGCCCTGACCGTCGGCGTCGGCACCTTTATGGCCATTGACGGCGCCAACAGGGACGTCTTCCTCGCCAGCAACCTCCTGTCCGGCTACGTGGGCAACGCGCCGTGCGCGCTCTACGGCCTGGCCAACCTGTTCTGGTCCCTCTTTGTATGGCGGCGGGCGCACCGGCACCGCCGGGCCGGGGCGACGACGACGACGACGGTGACCGGCCTGGCCGGCGGCCGGATCGAGCAGATGCTCCAGGCCCGCATCGCCCGCGTCCAGCTCCACAGCGCACTCAATGGCGTCACGGGCGTCGTGGCCGGCGCCGCATCCCTGGTCACCGCCACCATGTGGTGGGGGTACGTCGTCCTGATCCCGTGCATCGCGTCGTCCGTCTTGGCCAACTACTTCTGGCGGCACCGAATCGGCTACCAGCGCCCGCTTGTCGCGCAGCAGCACGCCGTCGTTCCCTTTGACGAGGCGAGCATCGTGGCGGAGCTGGCGTTTGTCGATGCGTCCCGCCAGCGGTGGCGCCAGCCCCGGTCGTCCGATCCCTTCGCCGGGCTGGTCGCCAAGCCCGACTCGGTGTCCTGCGTCGTGGAGTTCATCGTCCGAAACCGCCTCTTTGAGGCACTCTGCATGCGTGTGCTCGCAGACGCGCAGGTGTGTGCGCACACAGCGGCGCTCGTCGACACCGCCAGCGACACGGTGACGGTCCGTGCGGAGAGCCTGGCGGCGGTCACCGACGACGCCGCGCGTGGTCGGCTGATTGACCTTGCGTGGGCAGTGATGATCGATGCGGCCCCGAAATGCTTTCGCGACCAAGAGAATGCTCTCCTCGAAGTGCTTGGATGCCTCTTGTGCCGTCCCGTCGACGCCAACGAAAAACACGAGGCCCCGGAAGCTGCGGAAGACCCGGCCACAGCGACCCCGCCCGCGTCAGAGCCCGCGCTGGAACACGTTATCGAGATGGACGCCCTGCAGCAAGAACATGAGCGAGAGGTGTGACAGTAATGTTGCTTGTAGCCGGACCTTATCCTTTGCTGGCCGTTTTCAAGGCCCTGGCTGCGATCTGGAATCGCTCCCTTTGGCATTTTGTACGCTGGTGTGTAATACATCTGTATTACAAGACGATTGCTTTTGCACGCGTGGGCGTGTCCTTTCTATCAGATACGTTGTGGCTAGTCCCTTGCATAGGAAGCGAATTTTTTTTTTTTATCGGTGCAAACACAGGAACTCGTAGATGAGATCGATTATAGACCGGTCACTACAGTGCTATGAGGTATCTTCGTGATTGTGAGGACTAGCCGGGTGCACCCACAGGGTCCGTTACTTTGTCTCGTCGAGTTCTTCGCGGCAGGGGATGCAAGATCCACCTTGTCTGTTGCACAGCTAGACAGCCCGGGTTCAGCATCGTCTTGTCCCATCTCAAGGATTATGTACGAGACACCTTGGATCTTTTTTCACAATGCTCTGTGATTCGATTAAACGCCAATCTATCTCTCCGTCGCTCCCTTCCCACCTCCGCTCCTTGTTCCCCGCAGAAAATACCCTCACACATCACCATGGCTACGACAGGCCGCCGCCAAAGAAACTTGAAACGAAAAAAGACGTAAACTCTATGCAGCGCCCCTTTGCGGCATTCCACCAACCCGGGTTGGCGAGGAATCTGGTGTGTGATCGAATCATTGTCTAACCACTCCCTCAACCACTCAACCAGGCTGCTCCTCAACACTCGGCGCGTCGAATCTGCTCCCCATAGGGTCACATTGTTTCTATTGACCCGCACCCGTCTCTCATTTTCAGCAACGGGCCTGTGGCTTGGAACTCATCATAAAATCACGCGAAAGCTTCATCAGAGGCGCGTTTGTATGTTATCTCACGAACCGCGTCTTGAACAACGACGTACCCACCATGGCCCACTCGATCGATTTGTGTGGGCCGTGCGAGATGCCAGGTGTGTTTTACTGGTAAAGCCGCTGCCAGTATCTGCAGCAATCCGCCGCCCTCGTAGGACTACGCTTTGATGACCAGTAAAACCAGGCCTTTTCGTTTTGTTTATCAGCAATCGCCACCCCCAGACCACACCTACATCAAATCCTATCTCGAGAAACTGCACGCCACAATCTACCTCGCAGTACACAGGACGGCGTGGCCACAGCACGACCTGGGAACTTGCTGCAAGTCGCATGGTGATGCAAAGCACATTTTTTTTTTTTACTTTTTGTGCCCTCCTATGACCCTCTCCCACGTTTCACTATTCACATCGCCCGCTGACAGTTGACTGCTTGCAGGGCGGCGTGAATTGTGCCTTTGGTCATACACTTTTGTGCTCAATAAGCATGGAGAAACGCATTGTATGAGTGAGAGAATAAGGCCGGCGTGCGCTGTTGCTAGGGCCTGGTGCCGTACCATACATAGTGAAGCAGGTGTTGAGCATTTTGTATCGAACTCCAGCCACATATGTGGCGAAATGCATTGCTGCCCGACGTTGGGCAGCGAACTCAGGGTCATCGTCGCCGCAGTCATTTGTACAACCTTATAATAGTGGCCTGTTCCACCTCACATCGTCGCCGGAATCTTTCCATTGTTGGGTAATAACCCTCGAAATTCATTTCTTCCTTCGTCCTCCAAGTGGCCTTTCTTCGATAGCCTTACGATTAGTATACATTTCGAAATCAGCAACAATGGCGGTCCTCCTACCTGCCGAGCTTGTCAATTCGTGGAATTGTTCATGCGGCTACAACAACATGACGTTGGCTGTTACCTGTGCTGGGACCGTTAGTAACGGGAAAGGTGGAACAAAAACCTGCGGAAAGCCGAGTAACGTCGCGTAAATATAGGGCCAATGCGTACGTCCGGGCTCCATTTATAAATACGAACAAAGCTAATTCCTTTAGTGTCTCTAGGGTTCATGTTCCCGAACCTTTCAATCCGTTAGCGCGCCGTGGATGGAGTTGGACCGGGGATAGCGAAAGGCTTGTAGTGAAAATACAAAACTTTATGATCCATGGTAATAACGCTGCACTGTTCATCAATCAAATTTCTTAAACCACAAGTTATTTTACTACGTGTTACTCTTCCTCAGAGCACAGAGCGTTGTAGTCAGCCCAGAATCGCGTACGCCAAGCATCGCCAACCTCCGGAAAGCCTGCGTCTGCCAACCGAAGCTGGACCCGCTGTCTCCATTCCTTGCCTCTCTCCGCGTCCCCGTTGGCGAAGTTGAAGTTCATAGCCCCGCACACGCAAAATTTGGTTCTGATCCAGGTTTTAGGAACAAATCCGACAACTTCCCAATCAACAATACCGATTTGGCAGCCGTCGTTAACGTCTACGAGGACATTCGTGGGCCCCAAGTCACAGTGGTACAGCATACAATCCTTGGACATGTCCATCCCAATCTCTCGGCAATGGGCAGCTAGCGCCTTGGAGGAATAGTCTTTCGTCGGCACGAGAGGTTTTATCCAATTGTCCGCGAGCTGACCACCGTCGACGCCACAAATCGTAGCGCTCGTTTTTTGTGCGAGCGTGATACAGGTATCCACGATTTGGTCGACACATGCCTGCTGGACGGCCTCGTCCATCGCCGGCCACGCCTTTTCCAACGTCTCTCCTGGAACCCGCGTCGTGATAAGATAGTACCGCTCGTCAAATTCGTTGTGATACAAGACGCGCGGTGTCGAGGCGGACAACACAACGCCGTTGGAAGGGTCGTGGAGGTAGTCCAGCGTTGTATGCTCGCGGGTTCTGGCGAGGTAGAAATTCGCCTGCACTTTCAAAAAGGCCTCGCCGATCCGCCAAGCCGCATTGACGTCGCCTGCATCATTCACGAGTGCAATCGGGCTCTCGGGGGACAGTGGGCGACCGTGCAGGGCCTGCTGGCTTGCGGGTTCGGACACGGCAAAGAACTCGCCCGCGCCATCACTCCAGAACGGCCGATCTGACGGGGCCGTCGGTTCTCGCGAGATGGTGAATCGGCCTCCGACGACCCATAAACGATCGTTAATCTCGAGAATAGACTCCCGGACCGGTCTAGAGCGCATATCGGCTGGTAGTGCTATCCGATCGAGTGAAAAGGCGAGGTAGCAAACAGGTTTTTTTTTTGCTTTGTCGAAACTGAATTGTGTGCGAATACGGGAGGTAGTTGCATCTGTTTTAAATGTGTAGGCGGAATATTTATTAACCGGTGCGTCCAGCCATTCACATAAATCACAGTGCTGTTAGGCACCATCAAGTCTTACCAATATTGGCTTGTCGATCACCCTTCTGGCCAGATCCTACAGCTGTCTGCAGCCTTGTCTTCCAGGGATGTGCTGGTGTCTCACCGCCAACTCCCGACGTCGCCAAATATCAAACTGCCCTTTAAAATCCTGCCATGTCGCTATTCAAACTGTATCAGCATCACGTGCAAGCCCCGCACATGTTCGTATTTTAGCTCCTGCCAAGCTTGGCAGCGCGCCTGGCGCTCAGCAGGGTCGTCCTTGCCGTCATGTACGCTTTCCCTGGTTTTTGTTGTGGTCGTTTATTGTTGTCTGAGAATCCCTCCATCTTCTTCAGATTCTCCCTTTTGCATCTCACATGCCGGCCTGTCCATCCACGTTCTTACATTCCTTTTCCCGCTGCCCCTCCATCACGCGTCGCTCCTTGGCTCGGCGATCTTTGTTTTGGTGGGCTCTTGTGTCTCGCCCGGCCATCATCTGACTGCTTCGCCCAGCGCCCAGCCCTGCACAATTTCGTCATCGCTACTATTGCTGCAGCACCTGTGAACCCGCCCCGACCGCTCACCCCAATCGCCCCCAATCGCCCCAAATCACCCCAAACCACCCCCAATCGGCCTTGTTTGACCCTGGTTGACCCTGGTTGACCCTGGCTTCGCAGACCCTGAAAACCGCCAACGTCCATCACGCGTTCTTGACGCTTCCGGCATTTCCTGTTTTCGCGGCGATGCTGCCTCTTTAAAGATCCTTTGTTCTTACGCGTCGGGGCTTTCTTTTGTTCTGTCGGCGTTTCTTCGTTCTGCTCGCTTCATTCGACGTTCGCCCTTCCATCCCACTCTTCCAAAGCAGATCGAGTCATCCAGTCTTGTTTCTTGGTCGCCCCAGTTTCGGGAGCAAGCATGTCCAACGACACAGCCAGCACTGTCAAAACGGACAACGACAACAGCAATGGCGAGATGAATGACGAGAAGGCATCCGGCCGCAGAGGCCGGCTGTGGCCATGGGGAGGGAGAAAGAGTACCACCAGAACACCTCCGGACAACGACACTGAAGATGACGTCGAAGGAGGCAGAGGGCGGCCCACGAAGTGGAGCATGGGCGTGCTGAACGATCCCAGGACGCACGAAGTGCCAGGTTTGTCTGCTCCTCTCTGTACCGAACTGTCTCAAAGTCCAAACTCCCGCTGACGTTGTAGGCTCCGTTCTGCTTCTGACCGGCTACCGAAACGAGCCGCTGGGTCTGCACAACGCCCCTGCACGAACATCCCACTCCTCCCTGCCGGCCCAGTCACCCATCCGGAGCCGACCAAACAGCCGGTCGAGCAGCCGCGCCCGGACCCGTCCGAGCCTGGGCAGCCGCCGCTCGTCCCGCCAGTCCGCCCGCGTGGTCGCCCCCGCCAAGAAGACCAAGGAAACCAAGAACGGCGCCATCATCCTCGACCCGCAGCCCGAAGAGTCCCAAAACGACCCCCTGAACTGGCCCACGTGGCGACGCGACGCCGCTCTGCTGTCTCTGGGCTTCTACTGCATGCTCGGCGGCGGCATGACGCCCATCCTGGCCGCCGGTTTCAACGACATCTCTGCCACGTTTCATGTCTCCACCGAACAGGTCGCCCTCACCACCGGCCTCTACATGATGGGCCTCGGTGTCGGCTCTGTCTTCTTCTCGCCCACGGCCATCTTGTGGGGCAAGCGGCCCGTCTACCTGCTGGCGTCCGTCATGTTCAGCGCCTCGGCCATCTGGTGTGCCTCGGCCACCAGCTTCACCTCCTTGCTGCTGGGCCGCATCTTCCAGGGCATCGCCGTCAGCCCCGTCGAGTGCCTGCCGTCCGCCACCATTGCCGAGATCTTCTTCCTGCACGAGCGCGCGTACCGCCTGGGCATCTACACGCTGCTGCTGCTGGGCGGCAAGAACCTGTCGCCGCTGGCGAGCGCCGCCATCATCCAGAGCAAGGGCTGGCGCTGGGTGTTCTGGGTCCTGGCCATCATTGTCGGCGCCTGCTTCTTTCTGCTCTTCTTCTTTGTCCCCGAGACATTCTGGGACCGCACGCCGCGACCCAAAGATCGCTCGCGGTCGAGGAAGTCGTCCAAACGGAACCTCTTTGATCACCACCATGAAGCACATCACCCTAAACCTCTAAACCCCGCTCAAGACGCGGTTGCTCCCACGCCCCAGCGTCCACAGCTCACCCACAGAAACACGCAGAACCTTCACGTCGGGTTCTCCGTTCCTGATGTAGACGCGCAGCGTGAACCCGATACGATTACCGAAGCAGCCCCAGTGACCCACCTCCAGGTGCCCGCCGAGGCTCTCTCGCCACAAACGCCCGTGGATGTGCGGAGCCCCGCGTATTCAGATGCCGATTCGGGCTATTTTCCGTCTCCTTCTCACCAGCAAGGCGCCGACGTCATCCCCGCAGGACTCGGCCAGTACACGCACGACCTGCGCGGCAAGCCCGCACAGACGTTTGTCCAGCAGCTGCGCCCTTGGAACGGCCGCCTCCACTACGACAACTGGTTCCGCGTGTCCCTGCGGCCCTTTGTTCTGTTCGCCTACCCGGCCGTCCTCTGGTCGGCTGTTGTCTATGCCTGCTCCATTGGCTGGCTCATTGTCCTGTCGGAATCCGTGTCCGTCATCTACCGCTCGCCCGACACGTACAATTTCTCGGCCCTCGGCGCCGGTCTTGTCTACATCTCGCCCTTTGTTGGCGGTGTCCTGGGCACCGCTGTCGCCGGCAAGGTCAGCGACGTCATCGTGCGCATCATGGCCCGCCGCAACGGCGGCTTGTACGAGCCCGAGTTTCGGCTCGTCATGGCCGCCCCCGTCGCCGTCACCACCGTCATCGGCCTCATGGGCTACGGCTGGTCGGTCGAGGTCCGCGACCAGTGGATCGTCCCCACCGTCTTCTTTGGCGTCATTTCGTTTGGCTGCTCGCTCGGGTCGACCACGTCCATCACGTTCTGTGTCGACTCATACCGCCAGTACGCCGGCGAGGCCCTGGTGACGCTCAACTTTTCCAAGAATGTGCTGCACGGCCTCGTCTTTAGCCTCTTCTTCAACAGCTGGCTGCACGCCAAGGGCAGCAAGTCGGTCTTTATCTGGCTCGGCGTGATCCAGCTGGTTCTGCTCCTGGGCACCGTACCCATGTACATTTACGGCAAGCGGGCACGTATGTGGACAGCGCGCCGGAACCTGATGGAGAAGCTGTAGCGTTGTTCATTGTGGCTTTTTGTCCTACGAGATTTACAGGTTTTTTTTTTTTCGATGTATGTACTTTGGAGACATCCACTATGTATTTTCATTGTTTTGCAATATTTTGGGTCGCACCACTGCATTTCTGCATATGTATCGGTATTCGTGTTGGAACAGCAAGGGCTTTGGAAGACCATTCAACGTGGCGGCATCTGCATTTTCTTGGATACATCATAAACGACACTCTGCATTTTGACTTTCTTTTCTGGAATAAAGAACAATTCACATTCCCTTTGCTCATGGCGTGACGGCTCCGACCAAACTTCCGTATTTGAGGGAGTTCAGAGTGGCTGCATACTGCCCGCTCGATGGCGACACCGTGACGATCATGGTCGAGTCACTGTCCTCGGACGCCACGAAATGCTCGCGAAGGACCATGGTCAGTGTCGACGAGCGGAACGGTATTCTGGGCTGGTTGGCCGACCATGCACGCATCACCTCCTTTAGTGCCAGCAGGTCGGTGTTGATTTGCTGCCCTTCCTGCCGCTCCTGGGGTGTCTGGCGGACGATGGGCTGTTTCGGCTCCGACGCGGTCTTGTCATGATGGTATTCGGCGCCAGCAAGGTCGACAAAGACCATCTTGCCTCCCAGACAGGCGGCCGCACGGTCGTCCGTAAGGATGGCGTCAACGTGCTCCTCGGCTGCCGCAACGCGCGCTTCGTACTCGTTCTTTTCGGCCTCGGCCTCATCGATCCGTGCCTGGTTGACCGTGTAGTCGGGATTGCGCTTCCATCCGCCGCCGGGCAGCCTCAGAATCCCCTTGCCCTGCTCCTCGATCATAATGTCCGTCGCGCGCTTGCCGACGGGGACGAGTTCCGACTGCCACTCGATCACCGCCTGGCGCGCCGCGACGAGCGTCGCGCAGACAATCTCGAGCTCGAGGATGGCGTGGGTGCGCGAGCTCTGGTCGTGCACGCTCGACGAGCCGACGGCGCGGCCGGCCAGCGCCTCGGTGAGGCCGTGGTGCAGCTCGTCAAACGACCAGCAGACGCGCTGGACGATCGGGCAGACGCGTACTTTGCCGTCCGCGAGCATCTCTGTCTCGCCGCGAATATGGACCTTGCCGTCGGCGCCTTGGCGGACGTGGCACTCTTTGTGGTGGTTGAGCAGGTCAAAGGCCGACCGTTTGCGCATCTCAAAGAGACGGAAACCAATGCCGAGACGCTCGCCGCTTGTGCCGGTGCCGGTGTCGTTGTTGCGCGCTGCGATCGCCTCAAACAGCTGCTGCGCTGCCATCAGGCACACCCCGGCCTCGGTCTTGCCGTCGTACCCGATAATGGTATGCGTCTTGCCGCTGCCGGAATGGCCATAGGCGAAAAAGCTGCACCGGCCCCCCTCCAGGACACGGGGCAGGGTGGGCGCAACGACGGCGTCGTAGACGCACTGGTTGTCGTCGTGTGGTACGAGGATGTGGCGAAACGCATGCGGGCTCGTCCACGATGGAATTTTTGGGCCTGCGTGCGTCGGGTCAGAGATGGACACAGACGACAGCACGAGCCCATTCTTGTCAACGGATGTTGTCGTTCGCGTAACCTCTCCCCGAGCGCTTTCCATGTCTTCCAGAGGCCGCCACCGCGCAACAACAGACATAGATCTCATTGTGAGTGTAGACAGTAACGAATTGTATTTTGTGAATATGGTAGTGCATGGTGAGCAGGAAGAATACCAGAAAGAAAATCGGGGGACGAATTCGAGACGAGGTTGTTGAAAAGTAAACAAAGTACCGAAATGTTGTTGCCTAGCGCCATCGGCATAACTTTCCACGACGAACCGACAAACTGAATTAACAGTGTATGCTGGCAAAGGCCGTGCACACTATGACGGGCATTACCCAAATAGAAAACAGCGTTGATTACTTATTTAAAGTTACGTCTGATTTGCAACTACTTGTAAACATTTATTTTTTCTTCTTGTGCAATTTTCGTTTCTTTTGCTTTATTTTTTTTGGTTGTTTTATTCTTCTTTACCCCTGAGATGCTCCGCAACACAGAAACATTAATACAAACAATTGTTGCATGTGTCCTTTGTTCTTGCCCATATCCTTTCTCACTGGTAACTTTCCATACATAACTAGTCAAAAACATCCAAAACAATCCCAATTGAGCGAACAAACTTGTCGGTATCCCATCTGCTCTCGCCAGGGATCGAACCCGTGATTTTCCAAAGTCTCCAGAATATGACATAGGAGACGAACACAGTTCTCAACGCCGATTTTCCATAAACGACCACGGCGCCCGTTTGGTGAGTGTCGTAAGAGTGGCCATTCTGCACTTTTCTGTGATCTCGGCTTATGCACCCAAGTTACAACTTGGTGGCTATTACTCCGGTCAGCAGAGGCTCCTTTCTCAATGTACGAGTTGTCATGTTGGTCGAGTTATGGGCTAAAAGTGCACAAGTCGTCTCAGACATGCAGCGTAGGACTTGAATGTTCAAGAGGCTCATTGATGCCCGACTCATGTGAGGGTTTTGATAATACCCAACATATAACTGGCAGCATTGGCCTTCTTACCCGTTTGTATTTTTGTTCCTCTGACTTTGCCCTGTCAACATACTTCACTCCTGGCTGGAGAAGGTCAAACGAGGCTTTTTGCGATGACATGTCAGGGAGGAATAGTATGAGGCCATTGCCAGATACGAAATGTACCTTCACAATCACATTTTTCTTGGAGCTCGGTAATGCAACCTGGCAATGCCTCTGCAATAGCAAGGAGCATCGAGAGGCCTTTGTCCAGGCCGCAAACGAGGCAGCAACTAGATTGCACTCCGCTCGAACACAGAATTTTCCGACGTGGGAAGCATTTCCGCAACAAGACAAACGAAGCGCCGAGACCGATTATCATCATCCGTTCCTCTAGAGACTTCGATGGTACGTCTCTCTGGGGCGTAAAGAGAGGCAGTAAGAACCAAAGGAGAAGACGCTTGAATTGTATGATACAGCCTAATTTCATATGTGATGATGGTGAAGGCGACCTACTCTACTTGAATCGTGAAGCCACAGCGTCTCGTAGTTTTGTTTACTATGGTCCAGGTGCAGTGAGGCCTCAGACAATACAAGACCACTTGGGTAATTTTGAACGCCAGGCAAGCAGCAATACATTCTCCATCCGTTTGTGGTGGGTGGGCCGCCCTCACTGCGTGTAACGCTGGCTGTTTGCAGTTGATTATTGCAAACAAGCCGCCGAACAAGTTGCCAGACAGGCGACGTATGATATATATTCTGGTTCCATGGCGCAACGAGAGATGTAGCTCTCAACGCCGATTTCCCATTTTTTCAGCCTCCCACTTTTGACCAGCTCACTTCATTCCTGTCCTGGATTGGAAATCCAAACGAACTAGCAAACATTAAGATTATATTCTCGTCGTACTCCTATTTGAGGTCCAAGAGTCTGTAAGTTGAAATACCGTTGAGCTCTTGCCTCTGGGGATGCGGTATTCTAACAAGATGTATAGGCCGTCACCTCGCCATGCCTCCCCCGATTTGCCTCATTTGCCATGAGCCAAGCGAACGCCTCGTGACAAGACAATCAAATCGAAAGAGAAATGCTGGACGCCCTTACTACAAGTGCAGACCGTGTAACAAATTTCTCTGCTTCGACGACGACCGGGGAACTGACCCCAACCACCCACGGTGTCATTGTCTTCGTCCGAGCAGACTACAAGTGTCGGGTCCGGAGAAGACAGTTCCCCGCTCGCTGCATTTTGTATGCAGAACCGGAACCTGCGACTATTTCAGCCGGCAGCTCGAGACCGGCGAGCCCGTCACCGTGACTGACGATTTTGTGGGCATGATGGCAAACCTAGGGATCGTTTAAGCTGCTATATGGTCGAGGGATTCGCATTTTGGAGTCTGCGGGTAGCCATACGTATGCTAGGGTCCTACTTGTGACCGTCTTTGCGTTAGGTTTGGCCGTGGGCAGCCGCGGTATGAGGTTACTGACCCTACTTGGGTATCTGTCTTATGCGTCAGGCGTCCAACAGTATTCTGTCAAATAAGAAAATAACATAATGGAGTACAAAGTTACCACTCTCTTCCGTTGTCTTTTCCATTCAAACAGACTGTCCGGCAACTGGCAGTCGACAGCCATCACTTTTTTTTGCCATATTCAGCACTATCTGTTTACAGTTGGGTTCTAAAAATTCCAAGGTGGTATTTCTCATTCACTCTCCCGTCTTCTTTTCTCACAACTTCGAGGTGCCCGCCAATGTGACGTCGCGCTGCACCTGCGCATCGTCCACGACAATCGCCGCCTTGCCCTTGATCGTGCCGCTGCGCACCAGCTCCACCAAGTCGTGGATCTTTTCCAGGCCCTGGAACGGTACCGTATGCAGCTCGATGCCGTGCTTCTGAATGGAAGCCACCATGTCCCGGCTCTCTTGCGGCGAGCAGAAACAACTGCCCACAAGCTTGATGTCGCGCATGATCAGCTCGGCAAACGGAATTGTAAAGGTATCGGGCTGCGCCAGCTCGACCACGGTGCCGTGCTTGCGTGTCACGGCACACGCAAGGGCAGCTGCGCTCGTCACGTCGGCCACCAGAAGCGTAGCGTCGACGCCGCCCGCCAATGCACCCGTCACCTCTTGTACTGCGGCGACATTGGCGTCTTTTCCGTCGCGCGCGTCCAGCACCAGTTCGGCACCGGCCTCACGCGTCGCTGCCAGGCCCTCAGGGCGGGCGTCAATGCCAATCACACGCATCCCTGATTGCACGGCAAACTGTACGGCCATATGACCGAGGCCACCGCCGGCGCCGACCACACAGACCCACGACCGGGGCTTCAAGGAAGCGTGCTGGATGGCCTGCTGCAGGCCCCGCCAGGCCGTCCGCCCTGCGCACGCCAGCGGTGCGGCCGCCAATAAAGACACATTGCCCGGCAGGAGCGTCGTCCAGCGCGCATCGACACGCGCGTATTCTGCAAAAAATCCGTCGACGGACAGCACGCCGCAGTGGCCTTCCAGTGCCGAGCAGTACTGCCGGTTGGACTCGGGCCCCGTGCACTCGCCGCAGGCGCCGCAGGTGTTGCGCGGCGTGCCGCACATGACGCGGTCGCCCACTTTGAATTCGCGCGAGGCAGCCACGGCCGATCCGATGGCCACGACGGTTCCGGATCCTTCGTGGGAGCCTGTGATCGGCTTCTTGGTGCCGCCAAACTTGCCCTCCAACACCATGAGGTCGGTGTGGCAGAAGGAGGCGACGGCGACCTTGACGAGCAGGTCGTGCGGTTCGAGGTCCTTGGGCACGGCCACGGTGCTGAGCACGTACGGCTGGTTGTACTCGACGACCTGCACGGCCTTCATTGAGTCGGGGATGGCCATTGTGGAGATGTGATGTTGAGGGCGCGAAATCAATATGACAGCGTGGGCTTACTGACAATTGACTGGCAATGCATGCCGCCAGGCAAGTTTGGTGATTGCTGACACGGACAATCGATGGCAAAGACATGATTTCGTCGTCGGCATATCGTTCTTTTATACTCGATCCGGGTATCAAGATCCGCTAGCCTCATCGCGGCTCCAAAACAGTTACAACGACTCAAGCGAACATGTCAGCAGACACGGCTTCTTGCGAACAAATTGAGATGCACTACGTAAATTATGTTAAAGAAACGATGGTATTGTAGGTAAGGATAGGGCTTCAAGGCAACTACTCTTGTTGGTGTCAACCTGTTAATTTTGGTTTGATAACCCAGTTCCTACTCACCAAAGGTACTCAATACACACTGGCGAGGGAGGTAGCAAACATTCCTGCCTTGAAGTCTTGTATGCATTGGTTTCATTGCAGCTTGCTACTTTGGTATAATATTGTCTAGTATATTATCTGTTTCAATATTAGAATGTTTGAACATCGGTATTCATGACATTTATTCCTATCGTTATTTTATTTATTGGAGAAATAATAACGAAAAAGTTCTGAAATTAAAACTCGTACATAAATCACAATAAATTAAAAAAACATCTGAAATACAATGTCGAGAGAGCAAATGGTTACACAATCCTCTTTTGAAATGGCTCTTATATAGGTACAAACTGTTGGCGCAACTGTTGCGGCGTCTGGCGCAGGTGGCTAGATCGGCTCGCTATAGCGTGCCGTAAATTTCTCAGTCTGCTTCCGCTATTTTTCGGTAAAGACCGCCACCTATCGGCCACTGTGTCAATCTTCACCTCAGTTCTCTGCGCCGCACCCGTCACTGTCTGGAATCGAAGACGACTCGTCGAAAATCTGCGCGTCGTTTGCAGGGACAAAAGCATACGGGTCATTCTTGCCTCGTATTGTCGTCAGTCGCCCCGCAAGCTGCACGGCAAGCCGCACCGCCAGTCGCACCTTCGTTGTTACCTTTTTTCTTCCGCTCCTTCCCAGCCCAATATGTCTGCGGGCCGACAGCAGCTGGCAAGCGCTGGCTGTCGACTGGCAGCCGTCAGTTCCAGATTGGCTAATCGGCGCGCAGTCGCACACAAGGCCTTGGCCTCCTTGGCCTCGAGACTGGTCCAGGGACAAGGCAAAGAGAGGACGCAGCCGCAGGGCCACCAGCAGCCAGCTTCCCGTGCGCCGACCGCCAGAGCCCTGCCAGCCCGTGGCAATTCCAACACCTACGCCATCGCCCCTTCCGCCCGCTTGCACCAATTGCACCACTCACACGCCAGCAAACGAGCAGCCCCGCCAGCAAGCACCAGCACCACCGCCAACCTGGCCGCAACCCCACCTTTTTTTTCTCGCGCATTTTCGCAGCTGCCCGCCCAATTCCAATTCCAAGCCGCTCTACTGTCGTCTCGGGCGATCTCGTCTTCGACTCCTTTTCCCTGGAATCCTTTTTTCTCCTCTCCTTCTCCTTCCCGCTCCTTTTCGTCCACTCCCGCCGCATCACCACCGCACCCATCACCCACCATGGCCTACACCACCCGCAAGATTGCTGCCCAGCACACGCTGGAGCACCGCGTCTACATTGAGCAGGATGGCCAGCCCATCTCGCCCTTCCACGACATCCCCCTGTACGCCAACGCCGAGAAGACGGTCCTGAACATGATTGTCGAGATCCCGCGCTGGACCAACGCGAAGATGGAGGTACGTGGCGCCTGCACACCATTCGGCCGGCAGCGCCTGTTGCAGCAGCATTGACAACCTGCTAACCCCTCCTCTCGCTCTAGATCTCCAAGGAGGAGACGCTCAACCCCATCAAGCAGGACACCAAGAAGGGCAAGCTCCGCTACGTCCGCAACTGCTTCCCCCACAAGGGCTACCTGTGGAACTACGGCGCCTTCCCCCAGACGTGGGAGGACCCCAACGTCGTGCACCCCGAGACCAAGGCCAAGGGCGACAACGACCCGCTCGACGTCTGCGAGATTGGCGAGCTTGTCGGCTACACGGGCCAGGTCAAGCAGGTCAAGGTCCTCGGCGTCATGGCCCTGCTCGACGAGGAGGAGACCGACTGGAAGGTCATTGTCATTGACGTCAACGACCCGCTGGCCAAGAGCCTCAACGACATTGAGGACGTCGAGCGCCACCTGCCCGGTCTGCTGCGCGCCACGAACGAGTGGTTCCGCATCTACAAGATCCCCGACGGCAAGCCCGAGAACCAGTTCGCCTTCACCGGCGAGTGCAAGAACAAGGCCTACGCCCACGAGGTCGTCGCCGAGTGCGCCGATGCCTGGGAGCGCCTCGTCACCGGCAAGACCCCGGCCAACGGCGTCCAGATCGCCAACCTGACGGTTGCGCAGTCGCCGGCCCGCGTCACCCCCGACCAGCTGCCGGCCATCCCCGCGCACCAGGAGCTGCCCGCCGAGAAGATTGACAGCTCGATAGACAAGTGGTTCTTCATCAGCGGCGCGTCGGCGTGACTACGCCCCGGGTCTCGTTTGTAGAGGGCGATCACGGTGCTTTGTCCATTTGATGCGAAACTATCAAAGACCAAACACCGAATCCGCATTCGCAAAGGTGATGGGTGCAAAGGAAAAAGCCAAGCTGAAAGAAACATTGATACTTTTAAAAGGAAATCATTTGCAGCACAAACCAGTGCTATGGAAGAAAAAAAAATGACCAAATACCAAAGAGCCCCTCGAGTGCCAAGACCGCGGGAATGGGACAACAAAAGTTCAACACAATAGATCGACATAGGAATTCAATGACCACAAAGACGTGTCGAGTTACGCTATGAAGTTTGCTTCTACACGGTGTGTCTAGTATGTTACTCGTGCAAGCCCTCGGACCTTGAAGTCGCTTCTGCCGCCCGAACAAAAGTGTATCTCAGTAAAATGCAAGAAAGATAACGCCGGCCAATGCATGTTCTCTTTTCCACCCTTCGTCGTTCTGTATTCGCCCTCACGCTTTCGTTTAGCCGTCTGCAAGGTCGGCCGCCTTCTGCAGCGCTCGCGAGTGCCGGTCCACCTCCTCCACCACGCGCTTGATGCCCATCTCCTCGCAGTCCAGCTTCATGACCTTGCCGTCCTCTGCGACCGTTTGTTAGCCGTGTATGCAAATGGTATGGTACACAAAACGCGACGCCGCTGCAACGTACTGAACTTGACCGTCAGCGTGCTGGGTTCGGTGGACGACCGCGGCAGCAGCTGTGTCGTCACGAGCATGCCTTGGTCGCGCGCCGTCGGCGGCAGCTGCGTCAGAAACAGCCGCGCCGCCTTGGACCGCACCGAGAACGGATTGAACCGCGACGTCACCTCTGTGATGAACCGGGTGAGCATTGTGGGTGGGGGGGCGGTGTAGAGTCGTAAATTCGCAAACGTCTTGTGTTGGCCTTTGGTTGCTGTCTCGGCCGTCGTCCGCTGAAATTTTTACGTAGCTTCGTGTCTGCCGAAACGGCCGTTGCCAATTGACCAAAAATGAGACCAAATGGCACGTGACCATCCCCTGATTTTTGCGGGTCCATAGCTCCTGCCAGCTGTTGCGCTCGAAGCACTGACGTCGTCTACTTCGAATAATCGCCTCGTTAAGGACGTTGCATCCTACATCTTCTCACTCAACAACATTTACGACACCTCCACATAACCAGCCATGGCATCTCTGGAGGAGCTTCACGATCGCCTGACGAAAGGACAAGATGTTCTGGTCGACTTACGGCAGATGATTGACCGCCTCGCCGGCAGAAGCAGCGATGCGCAGAGACGCAGGAGCAGTAGCAGCAGCTTCCACAATGACGACTACGACACAACAAACCCCACTCCAACAGGCGACCTCTTCCTCTACCTCGACAAGGAGGCTTCTGATGAGCTTGTCAATGACATCGCCGACACGCTGCGCGATGCCCAAGACGAGTTCGACCTGCTCCGCGAAGACGCCGTCGACCTGGGCGTGCTTGCAGCGGAACCAGCATCGCACGCGACGACCGACAACGACGAGTCGTCCGAGACGCCCTCCCCCGCCGCCTCCGGCGTCAACCGCACACTGCGCCCCTTCCGTGCCTCCCTGCGAGGGACCAGCGCCACCAGCGCCGGCAGTGGCGGCATGAGCGCGTCGTTTACCGGGGACGACGCGACGGCTGTGGATGAGCAGCACCTGAAGCGGGGCGTGATGCGTCTCGGCGAGGGTCTGGCCACCGCACGCAAGGCATTCCGTGCGGCCCAGCTCGCCGCCCACCGCAACCGCGAAGCTGCCCAGCGCCAGCAGCACCGCCTGATCCTGGCGTCCTACATTGAGGAGGAGGACGACGACGAGGACGGGGACAGCGAGGTGGAGGGGTACGACGACGAGGTTGAGGATGCGGATGCGCATACCCATGCCAACCAGAAGGGCGACCGCGATCGCTCGCATTCGCGCGCCCGGCGCCCCCTGCTGTCGAAACACACCTCCCCCACCACCTCGGCCGCGGCCGACGTCACGGCCGCCCTCCGCCAGACCCATGCCCGTATCGCCGGCGAGGTCGCCCGCTCCGACTTTGCCGCCCAGACACTGGCCGAGAGCTCGCGCGCGCTCGCCGAGCTCGGCGACAAGTACGGCAGCGGCGGCAGCACGGGCCCCGGCGGGGTCGGGGGCGGCGACATCGGCGCGTCGCTCAAGTCGGCGCGCACGCTCGTCAAGGGCCTCGTGGCCGCGCACAAGAGCGACACGTGGTACCTGCAGACGGCGCTCTACATGGTGGTGGCCACGATGGGGTGGCTGCTGTTCCGGCGGCTGCTGTACGGCCCGCTGTGGCTGCTGGTCTGGTGGCCGGTGCGGACGGTGTTTGGCACGGCGGCGCTGGTGGGCCGAGCAGGGTCGTCCGTGGCAGGCGTCGGCAGCAACAAGCACGGTGCCGGTTCTTCCGCAATGAGTAGGAGCGAAAACAGGGTCAGCGCGAGCATCGTGACGACGACAAGTGTGGCGGCCGAGGTGCACGCAACCGACCCGGCGCGGGCCGCCTCATCGGACTCGCTCGTGGACGAGGTGGGCCGTATGGTCGACGAGGCCGCAGAGGCGGGCGCTGCGCCGACGGGCGAGGCCGGCTCTGCCGCGGATGAGGCCGTGCAGCCCAACCCCAAGAAGCGCATGTGGGAAGAGCCCGTCGAGGCGGCCAAGCACGAGGCTGAACTACAAAAGGAGCGGGACGAAAAGGACGCCAAGGAAAAGGACACGGGCAAGGGCAAGGGCAAGGAGCCTGCCGACGGCGAGCGCAAGAAGGACGAGCTGTAAACAGTCCCCATCCACAACGCACACGAAAGAGGTCGCCGGGTTAGGCCGTTGGCAAGCATGCATGACAAAGAAGACAGTAAAAATGCGGGATAGATGTAATGTACATAACACAGGTTAAGCAAGCCTTTGCCAAACGTATTAGTTCAAAGTATGTGGTGCAACTCCTGTCCTCGTTTCTGCCTCCGCTTTCAATACAAACTGTACTGGAGCTCCATTGTATCGATCCTGTCACTACTGATTAGCCTCCCTGGTCTTTGCAAAGAAAGGCAAGGCGTTGTGAGACGTACCATTTATTGAATTTGAAGCCCACGCCAACAAGGTGACTCCTCTGTATCCCGTCAGCATGCTATGAAGAGCGTCTCGTCCGGCTCGCCACACACTCACCAGCACAAAACCGAAACTTTCGTAAAACGCCTTGAGCGCATGCCGTTCCGCTTGCCCTCGTCGTTGACCGCCATAACCGCAATCAAGTGCCGGATTCTGCGTGGCTGCACGCCGTCGGGGTAGCGACCGCCGTATTGGGTCAGGAACGTCTCGGGCGCCGCGAGGACGTCGAGAAGCGCCCGGAGCAAGCGCGACCCGATGCCGCGCCCCGTGTAGCTGTGGTCGCAGAACAGGGTCAGCTCGGACGTGAAGCGGTAGGCGGAGCGCGCCGCGCGAAAGCCCATGGCCGACGTGTAGCCGACGACGGCATCGTGGTCGTCGGCACGGACAGCGACCAGGTACGGCAGACCGGCGGCCTGGACGGCGCGGTAGGAGGCGACGTAGCTCTCCCGGGGTTGTGGTTCCTCGTGGAACGTGAGGACCTGGGGGTGTCAATCTTCTTTTTTATTTTGTTTCATTTTGTTTTGTATTTTTGTTTTCTGCGCTGGCACCCTCACCGTAGTCAGGATGTAGTGTCGGATGATACGCTCGATCTGGGGCATGTCAGCCTCGCGGGCTGCGCGAATGACAATGCCGTCCATGGTATATGGGGGTAGACGCTGTGCGATGGATTGGGGCTGAGGCGAGGAATGCTGTCGTCGATTGTGGTGTATTGATCTGCAAGCCCGAAGACCGAGTTCCCGCTCCAAGAGTTTGTTTCTGGCCCATTCATAACATGTCAAAACAGTCATGTACCCTGTCGACTGTCGATATTGAGATGTATATCGCAAACGAAACACAAGGTTATCCTTTGGTATCATCACTACTTACTTTTTCGTGATGAGAGATTCGGTCATTGAGTCACAGCCTTACGGGAGTCATCCCATATCTATGAGCGCTATGATAGGCCCGCGGCACTGGCCGTTCCTAATCGGGCAGGTCTCGTCTATTTTACCTAGAGCTCTTGGGTCACTTTCAATCCGTGCGAGCTTCAGCCCTTGGTACATCTCTGGGGGTTTGAGGAATATATGACTGCATTGTCAGTAAAGGATATGAGAACAAGGGCGCCGATACACAGGAGTGGTGTTTGTATTATCCGACAATCGATTTTTTAAAGAAACAGCCTTCGATCGTGATGCACACAGTCGATGACCGGCAAAACACGATGCGTCCTGTTCAACCTGGTAGAATCTCAGTCTGCAACATCCATTTTCTTGTCCGCACTACGACGCCGAGTACAACAAGACTAGTTCAACCGCAGGAAACGAGCATCCTACTCAAACTGACGGTCTGGCCTCGCTCACCGGAGACCTCCATTCGGAAGCGGATCCGTCTGCACCTCGTCAATGCACCGTTCCATGCACGCCCTACTCAATGCAAGCCACTTTGCTGTTTGCGCTGTCCGCTATTGGCAGGGTTTCTGCAGCAAAACGAATGCAGTAAGTCTGCAGTGAGCATCCAACGAGTCAGTCCCGAGGTTCTCTCTTTTCCTGCATTTCGCGGTTTGTCGCTGTCCATGCTTTCTCAGTTTCCAACGTCGAGAACATGGGACCGCATCAACAATGTCTCGAACCGCTTCATGGACAAACATGTGTACGAACATGTACATTGTTTCAATCACAATCCTCTGTCCACTGCCCACAACCCACATGATCTCTGTGATCTGCTTGCAAGGAAGAGACAACGCCTCAATGATTAAAAGCAGACACGGGGCTGGCAGGCATGCTCAGCCCTTGATCCTCGGTCCCAAATATATCCTTGGGTGTGCCTTATTCCGTGTCCCAAATCTCATATCTTGGGTAGCAAATGGCTTCGCTGGCAGTCCGTTGGTTCAATGGGCCGTACTCTGAAACAGAGAAACCCAAAGTAAGCAACAAGCTGTTGTGGATTGGCACTCGGGTATCTCGGTGTTGTCCAACCAGAAGCGGTGGCCGGGGCCTCGCCAGGTCCAGGCGCCTCGATGCAGCCACTCATGTTTTGCTTCTGATTTCAACGCACGGCTGTTGCTCGTTCTTAGGCTCGACACAGGCCGTCAGGGAGCCCAAGTACTGTGGCAGGAAGGATAGAATATTCCCTCTCGTGATTGCTGTCCATTCCCAAGTCTGTACTCTTGTCGTCTTCAGGCCACGGACTGCAGAAAACAAGGCCAGGTCGAGTCACCAAAAACATGATACTTGTGGGCGGTTTGTGGTGTACGTCGTGGCGCCATTTGGCGCGAGACAGTCGCGCAAGCCTACTGGAAAGTAACACCACTGCACCCTGAGATGGCGCTGTCTGTCGTTCGTGAGTCCCTTTCGTAGCTTCGGTCTCCCTCAAGTGTCTTCCTTACTTTGCCTCTTACTCTTCTTCTCCCTTCCCACCTCACTTCTGCTACTCCTCTCTTCCCTGCAGCTTTTTAAGTGCTTGCAGAAAACAGCGGAGCCTATGGGGCATTTTTCGACCTGGAGCCCCCCGATGCATCGGCTTGGACAGCGATGCAAATGGCGCTATCAAAAGCGCAAAGGCGAAGGTAAGTGACGAAATATACCTCACCTACGGATGTACTGATCAGGTGCCCTATCACGTGCAGGAAATAGGGGTAATTGTGGGACCTAATTTGGGAGATGAAAACCATGAAATTCGGGGGCACATTTGGTGAAAATATGACGATATTCTACAACACAAGTAATAACACACATAATTAAGGAACTCCGAAATACATTTACCTAATCTAATGGTTATATATTGAATTCGTTAGTTATAAGTCCGGGATTTCCGTTTATATTATAATTTTTACTATCTTATAACGTTAAAATTTATTAAAATACTTTAAATAATAGTTAAGTAGGTCGTTTTAACCTTAAGGAGTGACTAAAACCTTTAGTTTCGTTAGATACGGGTTAAAGTAGGTAGATATTAAAGTATTTGGGACTTTACGAAGAATTTAAAGGTTCCTTATATTACTCCTCGACCTCCCGAACCTTTACTTTTTATATTAGACCTTTTTAAACCGTAACCCTTTTAAAATATAGTAAGGACTCGTTCTTTAAACGTTAAAAGAGTAACGTACTTATAAAAAAACGAGGCTTTTATTAGTAACGTACGGGTTACGAAAGACTTTTATATATTTAAAAAAGAGTAATACGAAACTTAAAAGAAGGATTAAAAGACTTATATAAAAACCTTCGACAAAATCTTAGACTTAATTAAAGTTACTATTTACTTTACCGTTTTAAGTTATATTATAAATAAAAATATAAAGGATATAAACGAGTGGTTGTAAATCTTATACCGGTATTACGGTAAAAAGACCCTCGACTCGTAAATATACACGAAACTCGTTTATTATAACGTATTTAATAATTTTAACTTTATAAGTTATACGAAGTTTATATTATAGTTATAAAAGTAAAAGATAGTTATATACGAGTACGTCCGTTTAAAATTACTAGAAGTAATAAACGGAGATTAGTTAAAGGACTTAAAAGACGTGTTATAAGTTATCGATACTTTTAAGGAGTTAAGTACGTATATTTTTAACGATAAAGTGTAGTATATAACTTTAAAAGTTAACCTCGAGTTAGTTAAAAGTTAAGTCTTTAAGATTACTAGATTTAATAGTGTTATATAATTAAAAGTTTCGAAAGGTTGTATTATTCGTAGTAATATTACGTTTAATATAACTTTTACTCCTTTAAACGACGATAACGTTTACGATACCTTTCGAAGTTGAAAACGAGCGTTAAGTAACGTTTACGGAAGTGATTATAACTAAGAGTAATTATAAAAACGTTAAGTAAAGGACTCGTAGTATCTTAAAAAAGGATAAAAAGTATATTAAAAACGTTGTTCCGTGTGTTAAGTTATAAGATATAGTATAAACGACTATTTTTAAGTGTACTTATAATTAGTCCCGATAAAAATCGTTAAAGGTACGAAGGACCGTTAAAAGTATTTAGTCTAATACTTTATAAACCTTTTTACGGAGATAAAATAAAAGATCGAAGACTTACGAATATATAAGACGAGGATAAAGTAATAATTCGAGGGAAAGGGAGAAGTCGTAATATATATTACCGTAAATATTGTTTTAACCTTTATAACGTACAACGAGTAATAAAAACCGGTAGTTATAGTATTAGATTTAAAAGTAAACACTTATACCTTTTATAAACGTTCGTGTTTTAAGGATTATAAACTTACTCTTAACGTATTTATAAAAATTATAAACTTATAAGTAGTAATAAAAGGTAAAGACATTATTACTATAAAGTTAAAGCTCTCGAAAAGTAGTTATAATTTTTTAAAGTTTCGTAATATTACCTTTTACCTTGTTTTTTATTTAAACCTTATCTCCTTTTTTATATTAAAAAAGTAGTATATTTACTAAGATATACGATTAAACACTTTATTTTAACACTTTAAAGGTAACGTTATTAACCTCCTCTTTACCGTTAATAAGTTTAAAGTTATTTAAGAGTATTATTAAGTTACCCACTTATAATTACACGGGTAAGATTACGTACTTACCGTTTACAAACTAAAAACCTTACATACTAACGCTTTTTTATAGTACGAACGTATAAGACACCTCGGGTAAAAGGCTTTAAAGTATTTAAAAGATTAAACTATTAGTATAAAATTACGAGAGCCTTTAACCGTTAAATATAAGGCCTATGGGTAAGTAAAAACGGTGGTAGGAGTGTTATAACGTGGTGATTTAAAAAGAGAGGTGAGACTAAAGCCTTTCGAAGAGTTATACGTTAATTAGACCGACTACGAGGTTAACGTTTAAGGTTACTCACATATCGTATACCTTACCGACGTCGTCACCGTTTACGTTTTTAGTTATTATACGTAAGGTAAAGGAAGTGTAGTATCGACTATAGGTATACTCGAAAGCCTTTAATAGTGGGTAAATACTCGAAATTATCGTATAATAACCGTGTATTTAAACGACGAAATAATAACGAATATAACGTCGAATTAGGCCTTATAAAGAGGTGTATACTTATAACCGTCGGCACTATATATAACGGTGTAAAATAAACGGGTAAAACGTTTTAACGGAGTTATTACACGTACCGTTCGCACTTTACGTATTTTAACCTTACTTTTAACAACCTTATAACGAAAACTCTCCGAAGTAACCATTTACTTATTAAATCGTTCGTTAAAACGACGTTTAGGTTAGAAAACACTATATAAAATATTTTACGAGAGCCCTTTACGACTTTATTACCTCCGAACTTATAATTATAAGGCCTATACCCTTACACCGAATATACAACGAAAATAAAAAAGGTTAAAAAAGCTCGACGCTCGTATATACGTAGGTTATTTAATCGGTTACATAAACACAAACATTTACCGTATTTAACTCTTAAGTTAAAGTAAAGTCGTATTTATAAAAGACGTCACGTTTAACGAAGTAAACGTGTTTAATAATAAGTTACCCCTTTAACAAGTTATAAACGTTATAAAGGTGACTTTTAAAGAGTTAATAAAAGTTACTAGTTTTAATAGTAAAAAGGTAGTTATACGAAATAACCTTTTTATTTAAAAGTTTTTTAACGATAAGGGTAAAACTATAAATAAAGACGAAAACCGTGATAATACACGATAGTACGTAAAAATACTTATATACGACGCTCTCCTCTCTTTTATATACGAACCTTTTACTTATCCTTCGAACGAGTACGTATACGAAGTCGAAAAGACTTATTAGTTACTTTTTCCGTCGGAGTTTATAATAAGTCTAGTTATAATTAAAATACCACTCTTAAAGGGTAAAATAAATACTTAAAGAAGATAAAGTAGGTATTAAAAAAAAGTTAAACTTTACGTATACGGGGTGATAATTAAAAAACCCACTTTTATTACTACTTTAAGTAAAAGACTTATAATATTATTAAAACGTATATTAAATAAAAACGCCTTCTTACCGTTTAAGTTAAATATAATACCTTACGTAATATTACCGGTACTCGTAAAAGATATAGTTATATCACCGGAGTATTAACGAGACTTACGAGATTATTTTATATAATTAAAGTTCGAAAAGACGTAAACTAATTACTTATAATCTTACAAGTAAAAAAGTAGTTAAAAGTTGGTTAACGTAGTAACGGTAAACCGTACGAAGATATTAAATTACCGTTAAGTGTATATATATAAAAGTAATAATATAAGAAGGTTTAAAAGTTATAAAGTACGTATTATAGTAAAAAGAGACGAGTAAAAGGTTACTTACCTCGTTATAAGAGTTAACACTCTTTCGGGGGTAGTATTTCGTATTATAATAGTTATTATAACTCGTTTCGACTTAAAGATTATTTAATTCGACGTCGTAAACGTATTTATAAATACTAACCTCGATAAAAAAGTTTATATACGTATACCGTTAAAGTATCGAGTGTTTAATAAGGTCTTTAAGTTTAAAAAAGTACTTTATAGTCTTAAAAGGTTACTTAAATTATAATAAAAGTTTTTAACGGGTTATTTTACTAGTTTTAGGTTAAAAATAGTATTAAACGAACCGTATATCGTCGTAAATAAAAGGATCGTAACCTTCTTTTTCGTTAACGATATCGTTATAACCTTCCCGAAGTTAAAGGAGTTAACCGTTCGAGATATCGTTAATAAACTTTAAAAACGTATAAAAATAAAGGATTTAAGTAAAGTAAAATAGTTTTTAAATATTTATATTATTCGTAATAAAATAAGTCGAAAAACTTACCTTTTATAACGAGTATATATTACGAAATTTAATAAAACTCTTTTAACGGTAAACGAACTCTTTAAAAAGTCACTAAAAGTGTTATTAAGTGTATAGTTCCCGTAAAATATAAAGAAAGTGATATCGTCGAAAGTATAATAAACTTATTTACGAGTTATAAACTCGTACCTTTTTATTAGTATTACTATTAAGTTAAACGTTATATTTATTATAAATAAATTAACCTTATATAACTCGAACTTAAAGGAAATATATATAAAGACGGTTAAAAGCTTAACTCTTTACTTATATAATATAAAAACTTTTAAGTTAGTTTTTAATATTAAAGACTTAACGGTCCCGGTACTATCGATTTCGTTTAACTCTTTTTTTAAGGATAATAAAGAAGATAAACACAACTTTAATAGATTTATTATACGGTTTTTCGGAGGACCGGTAGTATAAAAGGTTAAAAAGTAGTTAATAATAACTATATCGTTTATTAAAACAAAGTTTTTAATTCTTTTTAAAGTAGTAAAAAAGGTTATTTTTTTAAGTAAGGTTATAAAAGGTATTAAGTTAAATTTTAACGAACCTTTTACGTTAAAATATAATAATAAAATAACCTTTAAGTTTATAAAAGACGATAGTTTAAAGTTATAAATAACGTTACGGTATATCGACATTTATAACCACTAGTTACGGTAAAAGAGGAGGGTATAACGGTTATAGTTTAAGTAGGTTAAAACGAAAGTTTAAAAGGTAAACGGAATAACGAAGTACCTTTCGAAGGTAAATCACTAGTATTTTTAATAACTTATTAACGTCGTTAACCTTTAAAATATACTTCCGTTAAAAAATAATAATAAGAATACTTTAAAGTTTAATAAAAGAGATCTTATATAAAAAAACGACCTTATAACGCTTTTAATACTATTTTACGACTTAAAAAGTATATCGAGACGGTAATACATATTTACAGGGTTTTTAAACGTTAAATTACTTCATCGTCTACGGAAGTGTAACGAAATATACCTCACCTACGGATATACTAATCAGGTACCCTATCACGTGTAGGAAATAGGGGTAATTGTGGGACTTAATTTGGGAGATGAAAACCATGAAATTCGGGGGCACATTTGGTGAAAATATGGCGATGTTCTACAACACAAGTAATAACACACACAATCAAGGAACTCCGAAATACATTTACCCAATCTAATGGCCATATACTGAATTCGTTAGTAAGAGGAGAGAATTTTGTAGACTGTGGAGATACGGCCAGTTGAGGTGGTTGGTTCAGATTAGAGGGGCAGCACTATCCATACTCCGAAAAAAAAAAAGTCAACAAATCGGGACCAGCAACAACAAAACAGGCAAGCGCCAGTCCACAACAAAACCCACAACGCCCAATTAGCCCAGAAATGCCCTGCAAAACCCATCAACCCACGCTTCCATCCACAGTTTTCTTCCAAGTTGCAGAGCCACACGGTTTATCGGGAAATCAGGTGTCAACCACGCGGCTTTTCAGCTTCTCTCTGTGCGTTTGCAGCAGTCTTTCTTCACTTTGTGCAGACGTAAATTGCCAGTCGTGACTGCCATTTTCGGACGTAGTTATCCCATTGTTTACAACATACGTTGACAGGAAAGAACCCCGAAAGCCCCGCTTGTCTACGATCCCACACGCCAGCCAGCCAGGTCGCTCCTGCCACCGCCGTTCGGCAGAAACGTGTACGACTTTTTGCATTGGGCAGGCACGGAAAGTCGAGAGCAGGGAAGGTACCTTTTTCAGTGGTGTGCCTGGACCGTCCTCGTGGCGTTGCATGTTGCCGAAACAGCTCAGCCCTGTTTATTTATTTATTTTGATGTTTTATTTTATCTGGAACGACCGGTGCCCATCCCACCTGCCGGCTCTTTCCTTACCTGGACCGCGATATATCTCATCGTTCCTTCCCTTCACTTTGCTACAGCATCCCGGCGTCTATCCCGTTCTCTTTTCTTCTCCTCTTTCCCCTTTCCTTTCTTTCTTCCTTTTCTCCTTTGCTCTTCATCACTTCACACATCCATGGAGCCATTCTCTTGCCGACCCCCTCTCCTGCTTCACTTCACCCTTTTGCCCATGATCCCTTGCAAAGCGTGATGGCTCAGAGCCATCCGCCTTATCATTCCTTTCTCCTCTCCCTCCGACAAATGTCAACATCAATCAATCTCAACAAAACCCGAATCAAGACTCATCCTTGGCCAGAGCAAAACAACACAGCATATTTAACCATCCGTCACCCTCCCACACAACACACATCACCAGCGAAATGAACGTAGAACGTCATACCCTACGGGGCCACCACCCGGGGTCGCCACTCTACGGCGGACGCGTTGTGTCGTCGTCCGGCAGCGGATCTCTTCTCCGGAAACTTACTTCCCTCACGAAGCGGTCGAAATCGCAGCCCATTCTCAACAGTTCACGACATAGCACCAATCCAGCTCCATCATCATCACCACACAACCAATCACAAACACCACCACCGGCCCTGTCCACTACACCTCGTCTGTCCCCGGATCGAATGGCCCTTGTTGCCGCGCAGGCAGCAGCTCTCAATGCCAGTGCCACCGCCAGCATCACCACAAATGCAAAGAGTGCCCGCCCCCCCTCGGGAGCACGGCGTCGTGTCACTACAACCGCACCCGTTCTCTCGCCAATGCCAGCATCTATCCCTCCACATTCTGTGGCAGCAGGTATAGCAGTGTCAGCAGTGTCAGCACCACTCGTTGTTCGGGTTAAGATTCGCTTCCCAAGTCTCAGTGGCTGCCCTGTTTACACCCACGAGTACGCCAGTTCGTCTGACCTCGCAGTCACCAACCGGCTCTTCAAAGGACTCCTACGGCGGCTGCACCACTGCAGCACGGAGCTGATCACTCGCAAAGACTCGCGCGCTCTCAAGCCTCTGCGGCGCCTAGCCGACAGCCAGGCAACCAACAAACCGCTCCGATATGAGATTCACTTCCACTTCCTCCGTCAAGACACCGGCCTCTGGACCGAGCGGACATATTCCTCGTACCAGCGGCAGGATATCACCAGTTCCGATGCACACGAGATTATCCTTGCCACCCACTATATGGTCGGCCTTTTCCTCCGCCGCCATGATCCTTCATTTCACTGGACGGACGGGCCCTTGGCAGACACGGCCACTTTTGCTCCTCGTCCCGAAGAGCCAGAACTGGTCCGCCATACTGTCGGTCATCCACTCCCGCTCTCGTGCGTCCCTCGGTCTCGCTTTCTGGAAGACTCTCAGTCTTTCGAATTCACACCCGGCTACGCTATCAATCTCACCTTCCGCAGCCGGTGCCACGGTCGCAAGCAATACGAATGGAAGCGCGTCATCAACCTACAAAGCAAGCAAAATGCTCCGCTCAGCCTATCTCTTGCCGAGAACCTGTTGTGGGACACATTCGGGTCGATTAATGAGACTCTGACTGCCCGCCGCGAAACCTTCTTGGACGAACACAAGGCCTGCGACTTTTTGGAGGGTGTTGTCGGCTGCCAGCATTTTGGCGAAGATGCCCTCGACATTGAGCTCGGTGTCGAAAACAAACTGGGCCCTGTCTTTGACCACCTCACGCGGTCCATCCAAAGTAAACTCGGCCTCTTCCGCGATCCAGACGCCCGCGATTGCCAGGATTTTTTCCGGGCCATCCACGCCCAGTTGCTCAATATGCGCGACAATGTCGATGCCCGGATCAGTGCATTCCCAGACTTTGACCTACGTATTCTTACCCTCTGTTCTCCAACATGGTCCGTCGAGAATCCGGCACGCTTTGTCCTCGACACAGCCACGTCCTACTCGCGCCGCACCGTCAAGGCCATGTTGGATCGCGTCCAAACGGGCGTCTCCGACGTTCTCCGCAACCGCGACTGCACCATCCACCTCGTTGCCTACAAGCGCGGTCACCTCATTCTTGACAAAGCATTGATTGCCCGCCCCCTGCCGCCCAAGCCGACCCTCTTCCCCATGCCAGCCGTCTTTGAGCAGCCTGACACCATTGTGGCCCGTCTCAAGGACCGCATCCACAGCGACCTCGATGCCGTCTGCAAGGACACTTGCTCACTAGACGGCATATCAGACAGCGCGGGTGATGAAGTTTTTCTTGCCAATAACAATGTCAATGCTGCCGCCAATGAAAATGACGCTCTGCCCGACAGCCCGTCATTCCCACTTCTTGTCCCGGGGGCCTTTGAGCAGGCCATCATTCTCGAGGACCCGACTGATGCCCACGAGGAAGAACCTACCATTCCTGCCCCGCGTGTGGTCGAGTTACCGGACGACGTCTTTGTTGACGCTCTTGAGCAGCCTCAGGCCTTGCCACAAACAGCGGCTCTCACTCCTCCGACAAGTGCTAGCAGCCGTCGCCGCGCCTTCCCACTCATACCGGAAAAGTTTACACTACCGCACTGTCGCAGCTCTTCGGGTGTGACCTTTGTATCGGCAAAACAGCCGACCGAGTCTGTGGAAGGGGTTGTAGAAGAGGCTCCGGAGTCTATGGTGCTTTGGACTTTACCGGTTGAGACTGTCGATTCTGCCGAGGCTGCCGTGGTTGCTGAACCAGTGTCGGTAGGATCGACTGCTGAGACTGCCGATGTTACCGAGCAAGTTGAGGCTATTAAAGCAATCGAGGAGGTGGGTGCCGACAAGGTTGGTGGGGCAGTTGAGGCAGTTGATTCTATTACGACTGCACGTGTAGTTGACGCTGTTACTACTACCGATGCTATCGATACCACTGCAGAGGAGCTGGTTGAAGGTGGCGATGGTCACGTCGATGTTCCCGTCGTTAACGTCGAAGAAAACCTCTGCCCATCTTCTCAACAATGTGATGCCGAATCTGTCGCTGAAAACAACGCTGAGGTTGAGGACCTTCTCATCATAGAGTCCGAACAGCCTGTTTTGGAGGACGATAGCCGTGTCAAATCAGGGCAGGACATCGAGGGACATTCTCCACGCGCGCCTATGCCAGTCGTCAAGGATAACGGGGACAAGGACACTGAATCTTTTGTCGAGGATGATGAGAAGACTTCCATCAACGCATATGCCATTCCCGGCGATGGTGCTCGGGTGGAATATGGGACCACTGTGCCGGAGATCGTGGAGGAGCTGGCCCAGCCGCTAGTTCTCGACTCACCCCCAATGTTCTACACATTCGATGATTCAGACTCTGCCGAGTTGGACAATCAGCCTTCAGTCGAGCTACGCTTTGACAACGTCCCGACTGTTGGCACCCAGTTTGACACAATAATCGAATCTGACATCGAAGACGCCGACCTCGCTTTTGATTTACCAGTGTATGGTGACTTCCTGCCGCCGCAGAATGAAGCCCTGTCCCTGTTTGGAACCACACCGCAAGCCGCTTCAACCATTTTCAGCGACGAGCCCGGAACACTAGCTGCCTCTGAGACTTCGTTTGAATCTGCCTATGAATCCGCTCCGGAGTCAGACGTGAATGAGGAGTCGTTTGTTTCGTCGTTCGCATTCTCCCAGAATGACCATGACGAATCATTCATTACCAACACTACAGCTCCCACAGCTGTCTCGCCCGAATGCACGCGCCCATCAACTCCTTCACTTAGCCTCAGCTCCGGTGACCTCAACTCGCCACAGACGAGCCTACTTGACACACCCAGCCTGAGCCGCGAAGTGCGTTCCGGCATCCTTTCTGGCTTTGACTCAGGCGGCACCACACGGCTGGACTTCAGCCGCGCGTATAGGTATGATGCCAACAGCGAGCCTGACCCCAGTGAATACTCCAACGGCGTCTGTCACTTTTCCCAGTTCCAGGGCGACATAAAGCAACGATCCGACTGTTCACTGGCCATCAAGAGCCTTTTTGGTCAGTCCGTGGCTGTGTCTACTTCATGCCATGTCGAACCTGTTTCTGAATCAGAGTCTGTCCCGGCAGAAATTTGGCCTAGCACCACTGATACCACACCGTCACCCGACATCGACTTTGATGTCAAAACCATGGACCAGCTGCTCAAGTTTGACGACGATGAGTTTGAGCCGAACTCGGTCCCCGCATCGCCCACGGTCAGCTGTGGCCTCAACTTCAAGGACTCTTTTGAAGAGTTTGCCATGACCAAGCCGACCCTCGACCTGGACGAGTATGCTGACCTTGTAGCTGACGACGACGCCATGTCAACTACTTCTCGAGTTAACGACATCATGGACAGCCTTCTAGAGGACGTCGTCGTCGACGAGCACAGTCAATCGCACACCGAAATTGAGAGCGTCATCAGCGCGGAACCCTGCGAATACGACAGGCCATTGCAGCCGGACGAGGAAGCCGATGACCTCCATGAGCTTCACGACCAGAAAAGCACTGAGCAGGCCCGCGCCGTAGAGCCTCAGCCTGAGCTTGCTGCCGAAACTAAGCTTGTCCGGCCCATCTCCATTTTCATCGTGCAGCCTGTTAATCAGCCGGCCGATGGGATGGCTATTACTTCCGACGGTAAACCAGACGTCGAAGAAACTGAAAGTTCCTTTGAGCAGAATGTCGTGGTTGAGAAGGTCACAGGAGAATGTCACAGCACTCCTAGTGTTTGCTTCCGAGACATCGCCTCTTCCGTTCCGCTGCCAGAGTCCGATGACCTGGAGCTAAACATTGAGCGTTTCGTCGTTAGCCACGAACAGGAGCCTCTAGTCACAGATGAGGAGCCCGACTCTGAAGCAACTTTCGACCCGGTTTCTGAGCTGCCTTCCAAGGTCGATGCGGATCAGGGAGTTGACGCACCGTGTGGGGCTGTCGCGATTGAAGATCCATTTGTTGAGGCGCCCATGGAGGAAACTAAAGTGACCCTGCCTGCTTTGATATCTGAGGTACCTCTCATTACACCAGCAACCGAGGAACACGAGATCACTGCTGTTGTGGTCAACGAAGATCGGAGTCTAGATGCAGCGCCAAGGCAGATCATTGCTGAAGCCACTCATGATGATACCCTGCACAATGCTGAGGAGGAGCTCCAGCCACCCACGGAAACTAATGACGATACGAATGAAGTTTCCGAGCTTGTGAATCCCACCAACCCCTACGTCATTGGCATTTCTGAGATGAATCAAGATCAAACACCTGTGCTCCAATGGTCCGCCCCGGATGATATTGTCGAGCTAGGCGTTGTGTCTTCACTTGTCCCTATTGCACAAACTCTTGTCGACGAAGTTCCGGTGCCTATCATTCCTGCCGAGATGAAATCTCTATCTATTGTTTCCGCCTTACGGTCGGCTCCTCTTGAGCAGATCGTGGAGATCCCGGGAAGGCCCACCAACTCTTCTACTTTTACGGACACGTGTGAGGAGACGACGTGTGACTCGACCGATTGCATCACAGACTTCAAAGAGACTCCAGCACCTCCCGCGCCAAAGCACACAATTTCCTGGTCTCTTCCTCGCGCCGGCCATCTCGGTCTGGATGAAACCCGCCTTATCCGGGTCGGACTTCGCAGTGCTTTGACTGGTTCACGCGCATTTGACAATGTACCCTTCACGATCAAAAAGTGGCAGCCGCCAACTCCGCCAGTTCCAGAACCTACAGTGGCTGAAGAAGACGGCGTACCGACCCAGTCTTCACCGGAAAGCTCGCCTGTACAAGCGTCCAAGTCTGAATTGCCGTCTACAGAGTCTAAAACCACGCACACAGCGTTGGTCACCAACGAGGCCCTAGGAGATGGTATGCCGACCACAAGACAAGACAACATGCTGCCCCGTGTGGTGATTGCATTCGCTAGCATGGCGATCATGTCGCAGATGATTAACAGGACGTCGTGATCTGCTATCTTTTCATCATGCTGTATTTTTGTTTATAATTTAATTTTGTTTTTGACATGGCGTTTGAGGGATATGGAATCGGATAAAACGAAGAACGTGAACGACATGTTTTATGGTAGTGTTTTGGAGCATTGGGTACGGATTTGGTTTTTGCATTTATTTTTGAGCATTTTCTGGCATCTTGGGACATGGATCATTATGGATTTGTATTTTAGAAAATATACAAACCGATATCACGAATTCCATACCGGTTTTATTATTACTACACTTTCGTGTCGTTTAACTCCTCACAGACATACTTTACTTTTCTTCATGGAAATTTTAAAAAAGTAAGAAACATTACAAGGCAGTTAAAGTAATACTCAAAGGCAGCAAATAAACAAACAACAAAAGGAGATGATTAGTTGCTTTCTCCACGTGGCAGTCCAGTCGGTTGAACAATTGACCTAGCGCATACGTCGCCGTTTTGTCCATAGCTTCTCAACAACGAATTTTCACTCAAAACAGTTACTACCATGTCCTTTGTTTGGGCCTGTGCTCGCATTCGTTAATTTAGCACCGTTGCACCTGTATTTTCTGTTTTGTTAAATCAGCGACGGAGTTGCTAAACCAGCAGACTGTCCCTAGTTAAAGCGTGATTAGTGAACATTGTGTATTCGACTTACACGATTACATACGTGGCAAACAGTGACACAAGACTAATGACATTGTTATATAAACAGCTTGGGAGGATAATAGTTAGCGTTTGTTACGTTTACTCATGTACTCCAGGCTCAGAAACATTCAGCTTCTCACTCGTGTTCTCAACATCGCCTTACATGATACTTCACCAAATCTCACCACCGCGCACCAATTTCAATCTTTTCACTTTTCTACACCTCTAGTACCATGCCTCTCTGGCAGTTCTTCCATCCCCCGACGGCCTTTTCCACGGCTGCCGAGAAACAGGCCGTCGTCGACGACGTCACGCGGATGTACACGGGCATTGGCCTGCCGGCGTTTTACGTTGTCGTGCAGTTTTTCCCGCTCGACGTGTCGGGGAGCGGCGGCAACTTCTTTGTCGGTGGGCAGCCGGCCACCAACTTTGTCCGCATCGTCATCCACCACCTGGCCTTCCAGTCGCAGGGCAGCGTCGCCGCGCACACGCGGATTGCCAGCAATGTGGACGGCGTCGTGCAGCCGCACCTAGAGGCGCGCGGGTTCGACTGGGAGTACCACGTCAGCGAGAGCCCGCCGACGATGTGGAAGATCAACGGGTACGTGCCGCCGGTGATGGGCAATCCGGCGGTGACGACATGGGCCAAGGAGAACAAGCCGAGCGCGTACGAGGGCGACGGCCGGTCCAAGACGGAGGAGGGCGGCGAGGCAAAGGCGTCGAAAGACGAAACGAGGTTGTAAAGAGGTGTGGTAGATTGTCTTCCGCAATCTCTTGTGTGTTTTCTTCTATTTTTATTTTTAAAAAACCGCTTTACCGCTTTACTTATATATGAAATACAGAGTGTAAACCGTTTTCTGGTTTTTGAGCATAGACTGACTTATTCTCATCGGATGCGCATTGCAACTTTTAGTGGGGCTACTTTGAGATTAGTTAGTGGTTCATTTGGGATTCACAAGCGGTCATAAATTTAGTGAGCTTCAGTGAGCTTCAGTGAAGTTCAGTGAATTTCAGTGACGCACCCGTGAATTGTGTGCCCCACATATTAGGCTGTGAGCCGCCTTAGCAGCCAACCATATCAGAGCATGGCCTGACCTTAAACCTCCAAAGCCGTGACAGCCTCTTTCATCGCGACCATATCACCTTCAACTCCATACATCTCCATCTCGTCTTCTGTGCAGCATACCATGGATGACGACGACTTTGGCGCGGATGCCGACTTCCTTGCAGCCCTGGCGGCCACGGATGTCGGCAACAACAGCAGCAGCAACAAGGCGCCTGCGCAGCAACAAGCACGAACACAACCACCAGCGCAACAACGGCCACCGCCGACAGCGCCGCGGATACAGCAGCCCACGCCACAGAGAATCCAGAAGCCTGGCGCAGCACCGAGGGGCCAGCCGACACCGCGCATTGTGCAGCCGACACCCCAGGCGCTGGGAGGGCCGGGCGTCGCAGGTGCGTCGGCCAGCGGCTCGTCGTCGACGCCGCATCTGACGCGCGGAGGACCGGCGTCCGGCTCGACCATTCTCGTGTCGCCGCGCCAAAAGGGCAACCCCATTCTGGCCCAGCTGCGGTCGGTGCCCTGGGAGTACAGCGACATTACCGCCGACTACGGTCTGGGGCCGTCGACCGTGGCCCTGTTTCTGAGTCTGAAATACCATCGGCTGCACCCCGAGTACGTCTTTGCGCGCTTTCGCGGTCTGACCGCCGGTGGCGCGCCGCGCCACCGGCTGCGCATCCTGCTAGCGCTCGTCGACATTGAGAACCACGAAGAGACGCTGCGCGAGCTCGCCAAGACGTCGCTCGTCAACCAGGTGACGCTGATTCTGTGCTGGTCGGCGGCCGAGGCCGCGCGCTACCTGGAGCTGTACAAGACCTTTGAGCACGCCTCCAACTTCTCGGCCATCCGCGGGCAGCAGGCCGCCGGCTACGCGGAGCGGCTGGTGCAGTTTGCAACGGTGCCGCGGGCGGTGAACAAGTCCGACGCGGTGGCGCTGGTGGGGTCCTTTGGCAGCCTGCGGCGGGCGGTGCAGGCGGAGCCGGAGCAGCTGGGACTCGTGGCCGGCTGGGGCGAGAAGAAAGTGCAGGCGTGGCGGCGGGCGGTGGAGGCGCCGTTCCGGGTGCAAAAGGGGCGGAAGAAGGGCGCCAAAGCGGCGGCGGGGACAGGGGCGGGGACTTTTGGCAACACGACTGCCGAGGCAGAGGCAGAGGCAGAAGCAGAAGCAGGGGAGATCGGCACCGACTTTGACTCGGTTTTCAACAATCGTTTGCATCAAGCGCAGACGGCGGATGGGGTGACAGCAGCAGCAGCAGCAGCAGTAGCAGCTCCTCCTCCTCTTCCTCCTCCACAATCGCCCAAGAAGCGCGGTACGTCGGCAGCCAGCACGTTTAGTCCGCCACGACCGCAGCGGCCGCCGGAGGAACTCAGCGACGGCATTGCAGCCGCCCTGGCCAAGCTGCGGGACAAGTGAAGCGACTCGACTTGTGGCCGAATGATGGACCTTCTTCCACATACCACCGTACGACTAAGACGCATTGTCACGTTGCACGAAATTAAGCATCCTCATTTTTGATGAACAATTTCATGTTGCTCAGCGAAAGCGGGGATCCATGTGGCCCGGTCTAGGTCGCAGCTCCTGGTCGAGACTGCGTCTACGGCTGCATGTGCGTCTGCATCAGCATCTGCATCGTCATTGTCATCTGCCTTGTCCGGCCCCGCCGCCACCGTCGCAGCAGCAGCGGAGGCCCCTTTGCCGAGAAGCGTGGACAAGCTTTCGGACAAACTCGCGAGAGATGCTTCCTCTTTTGCTGCACAAGTCGGCCTGTCGATCGTTGTGGAGGACAGAGACGGTTGAAGGGGTTTACATGGGTGCTCCCTCGGCACACGGCACACACAGCACACGGCTGACCACAATGGGGTACAGAGGCACGAGTGCAAACCGTGCTCACTGGTAGTGTAGTTGGTTGTGACTGTGGGCAGCCGAGGTCGACGGCATGTACAGTCTTGTATTTCGAAGTCGATGATATCAGCCGGAATACAAACTTACCCGCGGTCTTGGGTAGAGTTTGGAGGGATACCTTGCCAATCTATTTTGATCGTCTCTGTGCAAATCGAAGGGCCGCTCCAGCTGCTTGGCAGATAATGAACAAATCATATTACAACAAAAACAGACGAAGAAAAAGGAGAATAGCATCCCCCGCCCTGCTCTCACATTAAAGGGCCGAACTGACTGCACCTACGGCGTAGGGCAATGTCGCTTGCCTGTCGTTCCCCTCAGATCGACACGCACATTCCCATTCCTGCAACGCGCATTTTCCCACGTTCACGTCGTCCCATCGTCCTCTCTGATCTACTACCTCCTTTGGCTCCGTGAACGCCTTGTGCTTCATCTCTCGGAGAAAGAAAGGCTTGGCAGTCGGAATTTAAGATCAAAAGTATTGCCGACGTGACTGATGAGACAGGTGATTTGCAGTGATGGGTACGGGACCAACCAACCTCCCGCGTGGTCCATCCACATGCTCAATTTGAGAGACAGGCACACCTCTGTTCCATGGACGTTGGTGTGTCGTAATTACTCTGCAAAGTAAATTGGACTTGTGGCGTTGGCCGGTTCCGTTGGTCGATGCCCCCGAGCCGTGTCCAGCGCTCTTTCCCTTGGCGCCTTACAGTGTGCAAGTTCAGCCGCCAGCTGCAAAGGAAAGAGCCGCTCGCTATTTTGGGGAAAGAGCAATTTGGGGATATCTGCGCGGGCATCCAATTTGTCGATGGCGCTCCGTCGTCCCATTTCTCCCTCCAACGCCCGCACGTTTCGTCGCCAAATCATCTTATTTCGGAGCCCGTCGGCCAGTCCATCATACGTCTTCTTTTGGCATCATACCACCGCGCAAAATGGTACCCCCATGGGGCGCGCACTCTCGGAGATCGACATCGGATCCACATGCCGATCGACAAGAGAAACCGCCCAACCTGCCACCGTGCCGGCTACAAACAGACCAGCATGCGCAGGCCAAATAGTCACTTGCAGGGACATCGCGGGGCGGAGAAAGAAAAGTCATAAAGAACCTCGTCGCCTCGTCGCCTCATAACTTCTTCGCCTTCATTCCATGGTGTCTTGACTAGGGCAAGGCACCGACAGAGCAAAGAACATGAACTACCCAATTAGGAAAGTGCCAGTGATCGCCCGCACGATGCAGCCAATCAATGCAACGCCGCGCTGCCAGGGCAGGAGCCACGCGAAGGCGTCTCGCGCTCTTTCCGGTCCTTCCATCGCCGTTCGTGATAATTCGTCCCGTAGATCGCAAGGGTTCATCTTCTGTTCTTTGTCTCCTATCTCTCTCCTCTTCGCATCGCATGTTCCCTCTTGCTCTGCCAGTCTTCTCACACCGACGTGCGTGTCCGTCCTGGCCATCCATGCTCGACCGACGTTTCCGCCGCTGGCGTGCATGGCGCTGCGCCGGATGAGCTCATCCTAGAGTGCAGAGTGTCCGTTCGTGAGGGCAGGCCGGGACCCCAACAGGAGGTCCCTGCTTCCCCTCCTCGTCCCACGACCGACAGTCCGCGATGCTTGCTTCCTCTCTGCCCATGCCTGGCTCTGCAGCCTCGTGCGGTGGCCAGATGGCGGCGAACCGACATGCATGCCGCGATGCAAGACACGCTCCCGGACCGCCATTCGCTCCTGCCTGCATCACGCGCCTGCCTGCCCCCGGGCACAACATGCCACCGAGAGGAGGAGAGGAGGTGAGGAAGGTACTTGACTCCAGAGCGCCTGCCATGTGAGGACATCGAGTATGTCTTGCCTCTCTCCTTCCCTTCTTGCCCTTGCCCGTCTCACCGATCATCGCTCCTTCCCCCGTTCCCAGGATTGCAGAGACAGTCAATTTATTATGGCGTCTATATATCCCCGTTCCCCGTTCCTTTTTCCTTCTGCCGTGTCCATCCCTTTCCACTTTGTACCTCCTCCACCCGCCTCCCGGATGATCCATTCTTTAGTGGTCTCCAAGCGCATCTTCATTTAAGTCAATATCCCCCCTTGCTATTGCTCTCCCGAGCTGATATCCTCGACGGTGTCCCTCAATCTGTTCTCTTCTCCTGTTTGTTTGTCGTCCCAAGCTCCCACGTCACGTCCCCCAAAGACGTCACAGCTTTCAGCTTACATTCCCTATCGTGTTTTTTTTGTTGTCTCTCTTTCACTTTTAATTTTGTTTTACTCGTCCCTCGTTTGACGCGCTCTTGGCGTTGCAGCTCTTTTGATTTCATTTCTGGGTACTGTTGAAAGCGCTTTTGTTTCTTTATTTCTATTTTGTCCTCCCCTTCGTCATCGTTTTTCTTATTCTCTCACCACCCTCCCCCAACTCACACCTCCACTATGCACGTCCCCGGTGCCTTGCTGGGTGCCGGCACCCTCGCCGTGCTGGCGACGTCTGCCTCGGCGAGCCCGACCTCCCGTCGCAACCCGAAGCCGCACTACGTCTCCTGGCCCGACCGCGCCGAGGCCGTCAAGACGGCCTTCCAGATCAGCTGGGACGGCTACTACAAGTACGCGTTTCCGCACGACTCGCTCAAGCCCGTGTCCAAAACCTTCCAGGACGACCGCAACGGCTGGGGCGCCAGCGCGGTCGACGCGCTGTCGACGGCCCTCGTGATGGAGAACGAGAAGGCCATCGGCCAGATCCTGGCACACGTCCAGAACATCGACTTCAACTCGGCCGTCGGCGACATCTCGCTGTTCGAGACGACCATCCGCTACCTGGGCGGCCTGCTGTCCGGCTACGACTTGCTGACGACGCCGGGCGCGCTGGCGGGCAAGCACGACAGCGCCAACAAGACGCAGCTGGCGGCCGTGCTGAGCCAGGCGCAGCACCTGGCCGACAACCTCAAGGTCGCCTTTGACACGCCCTCGGGCATCCCCGACAACGACGTGCTGTTCGGTCCGCCGCGGCGTGGCGGGTCCGCGACCAACGGCATCGCCACGATCGGCACGCTCGTGCTCGAGTGGACGCGCCTGTCCGACCTGACGGGCGACCCGCAGTACGGGAAGCTGGCGCAGAAGGGCGAGGCGTATCTGCTGAACCCGCAGCCGCAGGCGCTGGCCGAGCCGTTCCCCGGTCTGGTGGGCAGCAACGTCAACATCACGACGGGCGAGTTTGTCGACGGCAACGGCGGCTGGGTCGGCGGCGACGACAGCTTCTACGAGTACCTCATCAAGATGTACATTTACGACCCCGTGCGGTTTGCGCACTACAAGGACCGCTGGGTGCTGGCCGTCGAGTCGTCGATGAAGCACCTGGCGTCGCACCCGGCATCGCGGCCCGACCTGACCTTTCTGGCCATGTTCGCCGGCACGTCGCCCCGCTTCGTCTCGCAGCACCTGGCCTGCTTCGACGGCGGCAACATCATTCTCGGCGGCCTCGTGCTCAACGAGCCCCGCTACGTGGCGTTTGGTCTGGAGCTCGCGGCCTCGTGCCACGACACATACACCGCGACGGCCACGCGCATCGGCCCGGAGACGTTTGCCTGGCAGGACGACGGCCGCCTCGCGGCCAAGAACGCGAGCAACAACGCCCCGCCGCCGGCGGACCAGGCCGATTTCTCTGCCAAGTCGGGCTTCTGGATCCAGGACGGCCAGTATGTCCTGCGGCCCGAGGTCATTGAGAGCTACTACTACGCCTACCGCGCGACCGGCGACCCCAAGTACCAGGACTGGGCGTGGGATGCGTTTTTGGCCATCAACAAGACGTGCGCGGCCGGCAGCGGCTACTCGTCGGTCAACAATGTGAACGCGGCCGGCGGCGGCTCGTTCCAAGACTTCCAAGAGAGCTTCTGGTTTGCCGAGGTGCTCAAGTACTCGTATTTGATCCAGTCCGACGACGCGCCGTACCAGGTGCAGGTGGACGGCTCGGGCGAGTTTGTGTACAACACGGAGTGCCACCCGGTGCGGATTGCCAACAGCAAGTCGTAGCGGGGAGAAAGGGGAAGAAGGGGAGGTTGCTGGTGCAGTTGGGTTCTTTTCTTTTGTTGTGACGGAAAAGGCGACGGAGGACCGTGTACATAGGTTTGTTTTTGTTTTTGTTTTCTTGCATCGAGTTTGCTTTTGACGTTGCATCATCTTCCAACGAGGTTCCGAGACACATGATCCATAAAGACAAAAGAGTATTACGAATACGGGTTATAGGCCATGATTATGTGATTGCCAATTGAACAAACACAAACTCGCTTGCGAGTCATGCAAGTGAGCCGTGAGACGTTTATGTTAGTCCAGGGACCACGGGAAGCTCCGTCGTCGCGTTGGTTGTCTTGGTGTGTGTCGTCAGCACGCCGCCGTATCTCACATGTTTTGAGGATTGGCCAACGATGACGTAGCCAAGAAAGGCAAAGCATCTCCAAAACAAAAGAAAAGAAAGAAGACGTTGCCGGGGTGGATGCTGGAGGGTGTGATGGAAAGATAATTTTGACTTTTCTGTAGGAGATGAGGTTCTTAAAAGGAACAAAAAAAAGCGACAATTAGACTGCAGCCATGCCAAGGGGAAACGCACAGGGATCGATCGAGGAAATGGAGCAGGGCCCGGGTCCGAACTAGTCCGGCGCAGCATCGATCTGGCAACACGAAAGCAGCTTTCGATGGCTGCGATGGAACAGGCTTATAAATCATGCGCACTCTCAACAGGGAATTGTGGGCCTTCACCACACCTGGACCATCCGCATCGTGATATATCTTTCGGTCCAAAACTTGCCCGAAAAGGATCGAGAAACAGTCGATTGCGTTCACGCTGTGACAGAGTACAGCGGCACGACTTATGTCTCTCGGGCCAATGGATTGGAAATGCAAATGACTCTTGACATGGTCCCGAGCCTGACCGTCGAATTGCTGTCGGGTTCCGGCCATGTATTGACCGTACCGACATTGAAAACACACGTCGCGATGTAGACAAGCTTCTAGCAGTCTGTGCTGGGACGCGGGCTCTCCAGAGTGTGTATGATACGAGTTACGGAGACGTATCTTTGGCGATGTACATACAGGAAGAAGTACTCTGAGCTTTCGTCCCAAACCAATGGAGAGTTGCCAGAACGCCATTCACTCGAGCACGACCTTGTTGCACGGTACGTTGCAATATACACGCGGCGAACAACCTGCAGCTGTCGTATGCTAAAACCAATGACGTCTTTTTCTTGCATGGACCAGTCGACGCCCAGCGGTGACACTAGAAGCGACTCTAACGCCGGCCTAGAGTTCGCGTCTCTGCACGCTCGCACCTGATTACAGATGCACAGCGGTTACAAATGCATCTCCTCTTGATTCTGCCCGCGTCCTTTCCATTCCCCGGCGGGTGGAGATGCGTTGGAAGCTGTCGCTGCAGCCCAGCCCTTCTCAATTCGGGCATGCGATGTACGAGTGACTCTGCCGCCCTGGCCCATGCCCTCGTCGCAAAGCACGCCATCGACGTCGGCCCTCTTTGTAATTCGTATTCTACGGCGTGCCAGGAACCAGCCAACATTGCTTTCTAAGGCATTAGCTAACATACAACAACGCCCATATGGTCCTCCATGAACCGGTCAAGGCGATGCCCGTGACAGGATAGAAAGTCCCCTGGTATGTTTTCGTTTTCTGTCTTTTTTTTCTTTTTGTTCTGTACGACTTGCATCCCCCCCCTTCTTTCTCTTTCCTCCCACCCTTGGGCCTATGGCGTCTTCGGTTGCTGTCCGCTTCAGCATAGTACGCCTACCGGTGCATCGTCTCGTTGGCGCCGGCGCAGGTAGCTCCCCTCTGCGTCGCAGCAGACCTGACCCGTCCTCTTCCTCGTCTGCCTTTTCGTCCTGCTCCTCCTCGTCCCTCTCTTCTGTGTATTTAACTCGCCCATCCCCTCTCCCCTCCTCCATCCCTTTTCCCCATTCCTCCCCATTTCCTCCATCCTCATCGTTGCTTCGTCCCATCTCTCCCACCAAAGCATCCCACTCTCGTCACTACTCGTCCTCGTCATCATCTTCACATCTTCATCCTCCGTCCAACGCCTCCTCCCCACCACCACCCACCAATTCATCGTCCTCCACCATGGCCGACGTGCCCCGTCCCACCGGCACCATTGCCACCAAGGGCATTGAGCTCTTCACCCTCAACACCCCCAACGGCTACAAGGAGTCGGTGCTCCTCGAAGAGCTCAAGGACGCCTACGGCATCGACTACACGTGGCAGCTCATTGACATCTCCAAGAACATCCAGAAGGAGCCCTGGTTCACCGCCCTCAACCCCAACGGCCGCATCCCCGTCATTGTCGACCACGACCGCAACGACCTCGCCGTCTTTGAAGGCGCCGCCATCCTCAACTACCTCGTCGCCCGCTTCGACAAGGACCACAAGTTCAGCTTCGACCCGGCCACCGAGCCCGACCAGGTCGCCATTGCCGAGTCGTGGATCGCCTGGCAGCACGGCGGCCTGGGCCCCATGCAGGGCCAGGCCAACCATTTCCTGCGCTACGCCCTCGACAAGCAGTCGCACTACGCCGTGCAGCGGTACGTCGGCGAGACCGAGCGGCTGTACGGCGTGCTGAACACGCGCCTGGCGGACCGTGACTTCATTGCCGGCGCCGGCCGCGGCAAGTACAGCATTGCAGACATCGCGGCGATCGGCTGGGCCTCGGGCATGCAGTTTGCGGGCGTGGATGTGGCCAAGTTCCCCAACGTCGTGGCGTGGGTGCAGCGGGTCCACGCGCGCCCCGCAACGGCCCGCGGCTTCACGATCCCCAAAGTAGGCGCCTACACCGATGCATACCGGGAGACGCGCCTGCAGGATCCCGAGGCCGCCAAGAAGGAGGAGGCGTCGCTGGCGTTCCTGGCCGATGCCCAGAAGCAGTTCAACTACAAGTACACGAGCCCGTAAGGAGGTGCGCGTGGGCCGTGTTGTCCAGAGGCAAAAGCAGTATGACAAGTTATATATCCAATATAAGCCGATATGATGGCCGAGTACATTTTGTTTTGTGTTGCAAGTCGATAAGTGAGAAAGTCATTCATTCAAGATTCAGGGAACTGATGCCCTCAAGCTGACAATATGAAGAAGGGCGAAAGAAAGAATGAAAAAAGGAAGCGAAGCAGAACCTAACAAACGGTTGTGTCGTTATATTCTCTGTCGTTGAACACGGCTGTCAGCCTTCCGCTGGCGCGTGTAAGTCGTAATGCGACGTTTGGCGTCAGCAGGAGTGAGATTTTTAAAAAAGGAAACAAAAAAAAAAATTCAACGTAGCCGCGTGGAGCTCAGTTAAATGCAGGTCACCCGGCCCCCACAAACGACCTGAGATGACAAGGGAAAGCACACATGTCGAAACGAAGAAATGAAAACAAACATAAAGCAATAATAAAAGACATAAATAAAACCTGATTTGATATCTTTTCATTATATTTCCAATAAAATCTTTTCCCAAAACCCAAAGTCAACATAAATAACAGCGTCAACGGGATCTATCGGCATGTGGCCGCTTTTGCCCGGTCGCCGTTTCGGGAAAGTCGAGGTCTTCGATGGTTCTCCGCCATTTGTGTAGACGACGGAAAGACGTCAAACGAAAGGGTCGAACCAGGGTCAAACCCACAGCACGTGGATGTTTCTATTACCATCATGAGGTCAAAATTCTGGCTCATTTAGGTATAGACGCTCAGACTGACACACTTGCGTGCGCTCGTACAATCGTACACACTCGTACACTAAAACACAAGCACACGAACGCATACGTCACCAGGCATCGTGCACGCCATACTCAATCCGCTCGTAAAGGAGACACCATCAGAACATGTAGGAAATCTCGCGCATGTTTACCAGTAACGGCGGTCATAATCGCGTGGAGGGTACCCATTATCACGCGGATAACCGGCATCGCGGGGCGGAAAGTCCCGGGGCGGCGGCGGGCGATCGTAAGGGCCACGGTTGGCATACGGGTCCGGCGGCGGGTAGTCGCGGCGGTAGGGGTCGTCGTAGCGGCGCTGTGGGGGCGGGTAGTCCTCCATTGGAGGGCGGCGGGACGGTGACGCGTAGCGCATGCGGTCGTCATAGTAGTCGCGACGGGGACTACGGTCGCGGTAGTTGTCGCGGTAGCCCGGGCCATCTCGGCGCGGGCTGTATCCGCCGCGAGGCGGCGGCGGACCACGTCGATCATAGTCATCACGAGGCGGTGGGTACGGCCGCCGTGGTGAGCGAGACCGACCACGGTCGCGATACTGGAAATCAGTGTGCGACTGTTTGCTGTGAGCGATACGACTTGGCAATTGCGAATCCTGGGTACTCCGCAAACAACTTACAATTGCTGTGCAGGTGACAACTTTGTCCCTAAACTCCGTGTTGTTTAGTTTCTCAATAGCCGTAGCGAGATCCTGGGCCGTTTCGAATTCGACGGAGCTGTCCTGTCAGTATGGAACACTGCGTGATATGTGATCTGAGAAAAATAAATGCGGGATTCTTACCCGTCACCAGACCGGCTGGTCTCCGAGTAAACCACGTCCAGTCCCGATCGGCGAGCAAAGTCTTTGAGATCCTGTAGGCCAGAGAGTCCGTAAGTTCGTGGTCCAGGAAACGTTGCGTGCTATGATGGTGTTGGGTCATTGGTGCTGGGTGTTTGTGCTTTGTGCCTCCTTCTGCCGTTGGGCCTAAGGTATGAGTCTTCCAGGTTCTTCACCTTCCTAGGACAAGCAAGGAGAAGAGCTTGACCATCCAGTTATAACCAAACCAATAAGAGAGCGTGCGTGTGGGAAGATGATGCAAAAAACGCGAGAGGGTGAACGCTAGAAATAGATACAGAGAGAGCCGAAAAACCATCCAAGGGGCTCCGTAGCCAGAAGCACCAGATCGTGAGTCTGCCAGTATGTCGTACCAGTCCGCTCCTGGAAGGTGCCGGGTGAGGGACTTGGGACGGAGAGAGGAAAGAAGAGGAGAACGTGATATGGCGGCCACCAAGGATGAGAAATAGGTGAAAAACAAGCCATCGAAAAAGAGAGAAGAGAAAGCCGGCAAGGCCAGGAGGAAGGACGACACACGAGAGTTGCGGCGAGACGAGCTGTTGGCGAGAGGCCCGCGGTGTTTCTGGCTGGCCCACAAGACGTTTCCAAGAATTGCTGTCCAAAGGAGGAGAACGGAGGGGCGTCTCCAGACGCAAAAGAACAACAACCATCCAGAGAAAGGGCTATATTAAATAAGGAGGGGGGCATGCAAGACGTGACGACACACGAGGGAAAGCAGAGGAAGAGGGTGCGGGAGATATACGGACCTGCCAGCTGGTGTCGTTGGGAAGGCCGGTGACACCCATCCGGTGAGCGGTGCGCCGTGGCCGGGGTGGTGGGCGTTCTTGAGATGTGTTTCCATTGCCGCCACCGCTGCCGCCGTCGCGGGTATTGCGAGCGCCACGCGCAAACTGGACTGTGAGGCGTTCACCCATGAATGTCGATCCGTCTTCGGGAAAAGGCGCAAGCGTGAATGTTAGTAAAGGGGAAACCAACAAGCGCATGGTGTCAACAAAGAACCAACTGGCTGGGCCGAGAACTACATACGAAAAGCTGGCACGACGTCGCGGGCATCCATGGCGTCCTTGTATTCGATGAAACCAAAGCCGTTCATCAGCTTGATCTCCAGGATATCACCGGTGCCATGTTTGTTGAAGTGGTTCTCGATGTCGGTTTTGGTGACTGTGGCCGTGAGGTTAGCGGTCGTGAAGGCGTGGCGGTCAAGCCTGGCAGGGCTGAATTGTGAGCTAGCATAGCTTGTTCGCAGCATACCAGTTCGTGGAAGGTTGCCCAGGTAGAGGCGGGTATTGGACACTTCGGTTGATCCAGAAGGCGTCGGGGCCGTGGATATGGGGCCCGTTGCCGTTGACATAGCGGACCAAGCTTCGGAGGAAGGTCTTTATTGAAGATTTCCAGATGGTGTAACTTTCGACGCAAAGGTCGGCGTACCCTAGATGAAGGAGACTTCGTCGGACAATCGGTCGGGAGGGTCTGGTCGAGGTAACTCGCAATGGTACTTTGGTGTAAACGGGACGAAGGAGACAAAGGATCGCTATAGAGAAGCAGTTCGGATGAAGGTCGAGAAATGCAAGTTGTTGAAAGCTCGGTCACAGTTGGCGAAATGAGAAACCGGAAAATGATCCGCTCGCTTGGGCAGACACTGGGAAAGGAGCTCGAAACAAGACGCAAGGTGAAGGCTCGCTCGGTGAGGAAAAGCTCGCAAAGCCCACTGAAGAAAAAGCACGGACGGGAAAGCGTGACGTCTTGAAGGGCGCAACAAGGATGAAAAATGAAGAAGGGGAGCAAAATGGGGGAGAGACGCAGAGACGGCAGCGGTGTGTTTATTATGGAAGAGCTCCTTGTAGAGCCGAACGGCTAGCTTGCAGGGGTTGGGTCAGATGGGGCGACCGCGTGTGTGGAGAGGTGATTGAAACGGGCAGAAAGTGGACCCTGTGTGAGTAAAAGGCTGTGATTGACAATGATGGAGGACGAGATGGACGCGCGCGCGAAAGAAAAAAGGTCGACGAAGTGGGATAAAGATGCAAAAAGATACAAAAACATGAGGTATTTTGAGATGAAAAGAAGAGAGATGCGCGGATAAGGAACAGAGGAGAAGGAGGGGAGGCAGTGGCCAAACAATATCAGGCATCGGACGGGCGTGGAGGGCAGGAGCAAACGGCCAACGAGGAGAGCCTGTAAGCCGGACGGAAGGTGCCCAGTGTGGAAAGGACGATCCGCAAATGAGTGAGGTGATTGGGGAAATCGCAACTGCGCAGAGTGAGGAAGGAGCATGGGGGTCTCTGGTCAGGCGGGCAGGCGCGCTCCACGGCTCTTTCCTGGTGTCGCATGTTCCAAGGAGACGCCGTTTATTTCCCTAAAACAACGTCGCAATGCTCCTTCGTTTGGATGCTGCCGTATCGAAGTTGGTTTTGATCATCGTGCTGTGATTGATTTATCATATGTTTTTGTTTATTTTTTGCAACGAGTCTCCATACGTGTCCGGCTACAAGGGTAGGATCATAGCCTGCAGTAGCATTGCATGTGGGAAAGACTTCAGTGCAGCGCAGTGCAGCAACACGAGGCAAGAGCGCACGATCTCGGGGAACAGGCAGCGTCGGTGGATGAGAAAGGCAAGAGCGGGCGTGGGCGTGGGCGCTCACAGCGGGTGTTCGCGAGCGTGACAAGTCAAAAGAGAAAGAACGAGGGGCTGGTTGGGTTTGGGCGAGAAGAAAAAAAGCGGGGCACGTGTGGCCTGCAGCCTGACTGCCGCCCAAGGCACCGGCGATGGAGACAAGAGGTGCGACAAGCCGTAAATGAATGGCCTGACCGAAGTCTTGGCTGGTCGGGCTAGCCTGATACAGAGCTCAACATGAGAGAGATCAGATGGGTGCTGTACTCCATAATTGGACAAGCGACTGTGAGTGTGCAATTTCCAGCGGCTCTTGGGACAAGATGAGAGATGAGATGTGATGACCTTCGTATCTGTCACTCATATCTGCTCTTCTTCGCTGACTATGGCTGCAGACGAGACGTAAATAGGATTAAGTGAATTGATTGAACATGCCAGGGACAACGGCTGTCCAGGTAGTAATGCGTGACGGGTACGGTGGTATACAACAGACAATAAGATAAACGGACAAAAAGGCCAGCAAAGTCAAAAAGTAAAACAAGAGCGCCGTGGCTATGCAACACCGTCGATCCCCTGTCCCCAAGCAGCACGTGCCTCCTCGCCTCCTCGCCTCACGCCTCGCCAAACAACACATCCACGGCCTCGTCGAGAATCGTAAACGCAAGATGGGCACTATCATCGGTTAGCAGGGGGGAAAGGAGGGGGTAAAATACCATAGATAGGGCAGTCATCGCCCAGGCACGAAGGGGAGAACCTACTTTAGTCGGCTGTTGTTGAACGTGGCAAAGATGCGCCGGCTCGCGGCCTGCGCGTTGAGCCGGCCGACAACGCTGCCCGCGAGGTCCGGCACGAGCGTGGCCAGCATCAGGCCGGTCTCGTTGCGCGTGCGCGCCTTCTGGGCGGGCGTGCGCGGCGGCTTCTTGATGCCGTCGGCCGGGAAGAGCGCGTCCTGGACCAGCCCCAGGTACTTGAGCAGGGCCTCCTCTTCCTGCAGGTGGGTGCGCACGTTCTCGCGCAGCTTGCGCTCAATGGTGCCGCCGAGCAGCTGGTGCAAGACGACGACGACAGCGCGGCCGCGGAGCCAGTTGTTGCCGCGGTTGAGCTCGAAAATCTCCAAGAAGATGTCGCAGATGGGCTTGACAAAGGGCGCCGCGGTCTCGTCGGGCAGCGTGGACGTGGCGGCGGCCAGCTCGGCAGCAGCCTCGGCCGAGGCCGCGACGGCGGCACCGGACGCCGACGCATTCTGGGCAGCCGCCGCATTGTGGGCTGCGGCGCCACCGCCCAGCTGGCTCGCGGCGGCCGCAATCAAGTTCTGGCCGGCCGTCGACAGCTGGTCCAGCACGGGGATGCTGCCGAGAATGTCCTCCATGCCGTCGGCGACGGAATCGTAGAGCCGCGAGATAACGTCGCGGCGGTCGGCGTCGAGGTTGCCCACGGACGCGGGCATATTGGTGCCACCACTAGCACTGGCACCCCCGTTGACATGCGTCGAGATCACGCGCTGCGACAAGAACGCGCGCAGCTCGCGGCTGCGACAGACGTCCGGCATCAGCAAGAGGGCGCGCAGGTAGCGCTCGAGGGCGGCGCGCCGTTTCTGCAAAAAGTCGCCCTGCAGCTTGTTGAGCACAACGCGCCGGCGCGGGAAGTCGAGGGCGCGCACCGAGGGATAGCGGCCGCGCAGCCGCTGGTGCAGCTCCCAGAACGCGCTGTAGCGGCGGACGACGGTCCAGGACACGGTGGCCGTGCCCGACGTTGCCATGTCAGCGTCGCGCCGCACCTCGATGACGTACTGTGCGTACTCTTTGCCCGTGTCCTCTTCGCGGCCCGACTGCACGCTCGTCAGGCGCACGTTGGCGCGGCCGTACAGACTGTTGTCCGTCTCTTGGAGGGCGTACTGCTGGCGCTGCAGCTCCTTGCGCCGGATCTCCCGCTGCAGGCTGGCCTTGGACTTGCGTAGAATGCGCAGCTCGGCGGTGTTGTTGGTGAGCTCGGCTTTTTTGAGGAGGGAGTTGACGACGGCGTCCTGGGCGCCCAAGCGGTCAATGTCGTCCGAGAGCGCGGCAATGGCCTCGACCAAGCCCAGATCGCCCGGTGCCGCCTCGTGCACGCCGCCTTCGTCGCTGTCGCCGGCGCCGGCATCTTTGGAAAAGTCTCTATCCTTGGCGGACGGGCCTTCCAGCAAGCCACTCCCCGCCAAGTCGGACCCGCCATCACCCTCGTCGTCCGACATGTACTTGGCCTGGTCGTCCCCAAACAGGTCGTCGTCCTCAAACACGCCAATGCGCGAGGCGGCACTGACCAGGCCCAGGGACGCAAGACTGGGCTTGCCGCTGTTGTCGCCGTGGAGCAGCAAGGCGTGCGCGTGAGGGTTCGGGTGCACGTGGCCAGCGCCGGGACCGGAACCGGGACCTTGGGACAGCTGCGGCGTACTACCGCGCCTCGGCTCACCTCCCACCTTTTTGGTGCTTGATGTGCTGCCGCCGTCGACATCAATCCCCGAAAAGATGCTTCCCTTGTCGGGAGTGCTGCTCCTTTCGGCCTCGCCGTCATCGTCACCAAAGAGCGACGCCCGCAGGTCTTCGGCGGTCGTCGGGCGCTTGTCCTCCATGATGGTCGTCAGCGCCTGCTCCACGGCCTGCACGACCTCGGTGTCGGGCACGTTGGGGTCGCCGCCGCCGAGGCTCTGCACAGAGTCGGCCATGGGATCCGGCGCGGGCGGGGGGGCTGCCAAGTTGCCGGTGCTGTTTGCTAAGCCACTGTTGCTGTTGCGGCCCGCACTGCCGCGTGGTGTCGTGAAGAAATCGTCGTCGTCGCCAAAGAGCGGGGTCGACGAGTTGTTGCTGTTGATTGCGCTGTTGCTGACGCCGTCGAGGGAATGTCGAGGGAAGAGCGGGTCGTCCTGGGCCATCAGACTGCTGTTGGCAGCGGGAGTGGTCAATGTCGTGCCCGTTGTGCGTAGATCCGTTGCCGAGCCTGCCCGCCGCGTCGGTGCCATCCCGTTGCCGCTACCTGCGCCAACTCCAGTACCTGCTGTCCCGTTGCCCGTCGTCGCTTGTGCACCCCGCAAGAGTCGGCTGGCCGGGTTTGGTGGTAGGGGCTTGTTTGGCGTGGCTGTACCTGACGAGTGTGCTTGTGGAATTGGGACGGCAGTCAATGGTGAAACGGACCGTTGCATCTGCTGCTGCTGCTGCTGCTGTTGACGCTGTTGCGCCGCGTCTTCCGTGGCGAGACATTTGTAGAACAGATCCGACTTCTTGAAGCCCTGAAAATGTTTGTCCTTCATCTCATTGAGCACAGCCATCTGGGCGCGTAGAATTGCACGGCGTGCCCGGTAGTACTGCTCGGGCGTAGCGGCGGGGCCGGCCTCCAGAAACACGCGCACCGTGCGGCGCGACGCATCCGAAATATGCAGTGCAGGCTGGGCGAGGTAGGCCTGGTCGATTTGGGCGATGTCCAAACGGTCCGCTTCGGTCCAGGGCGCGAGGCTGGCCGGTGTGTCGTCGACCGAGGTATCGAGCTCGTCGTCGTCATCCTCCTCCTCGTCTACTTCTTCAAGGGGATTGCGCAGGCCGTCGACGACGAGCCAGAACTGGACGAGGGGCATGAGCCGCTGCCGGTCCATATACTCCATGAAGTACGACAGAGCCGAGGCGTCGCGCAGCAGATCGGCCAGGCTGGCGGTCTCGAGACGGGAAACGGTGGGTGCCATGGGCCCTGCAAAAGAAAGTGGATGGCTGCCAGGACCGCCAGCGCCGGCACCGGCACCGGCACCGCCAACACCGCCGCCACTACCTAGTCCTGCCGGTGTGCCCGGGCCACCTGACGAGTCGTTGCCGACCAGAGCATGGCTATTGGCGCCGCCCGTAGCATGGATCGTGCCGTGCTTGCTGTCACCTCCAGCGGCCAGGTACTGCACTTTTTGGTCGAGCAGCCGCTTGCTCATCTCGAGCCGTCTCAAATACACCGTCATCTCGGGGTTGCTGTTGTGGCTGCCCGTGCCAGCGTGCAGGTCCTGGATCTGCTGCTGGGAGTCGCGCTTGAGCTGGCTGGCCACCTCGCTGCGGAATCGCCGTGCGTCGGACAGGATGTTGGTTTTGCGGATCGCCCGCACAAAGCGTTCGAACCGACGCTCGCTGTCGCCCGGTACCAGGCGAGGGAATGCGGCAGGCGGTGCTGCACGGCCACCCGATGCGCCTGCTCCACCGGCCAGGGCTGCCGCCGCCGCCGACAGCGGTGACGACGAGCGGCCGCCGCTGCCTCCGCTTTTCAACACAGCTCCGGACGAGGATGCGTGTTGGTCCAGCGCCGCCCGCAGCCGCCGCACCGTCGATCGGTCTTGCAGCATCGTCCGGCCGTAGTTCTCCATCAGCTGGTTGTACGTGTCTGGGTCCGCGAGCAATTGCAGCAGAGGGTACAGCACGGCGCACGCCACAATCTCGCGCACGAGCGCCGCGACGGGGCGGCTGGCCAGGAAGGGCGCGGGCAGCAGTTTGGGCAGCAAGCGGTCGCCGACCAGTTTTCGCAAGTAGTCCTGCTGCACGAGGCGCGTGCTGGCCTCGGAATAGGACAGCTGGGCGGCCGGGTGCAGTCCGTCCTTTGTTTCGTTCCTCCCTTCAGTCGCGCCCGCGGCAGCCCTGGTCTCCCGGTACTTGGCCGCAATCGCCAGGTCCAGCTCGTCCGACTCGGTCACGGACCGGTTCAGCTTCCGGCCGCGCACTGCCCGCTCGGCCTCGTTGAAATCGTGGAAGTGCGCCGTTAGCAGCGGCACGAGCCGGCTCGTCAGGACCTCAACGACGTCGTCGACTCCTAGAAGACGGTCCCGGAGGTGGCCCAGAGCGACGCGTACCGTGGCATCGACGTTGTTGGGAAACGTGGGGTTCTGGAGGGGCCCCGGTGCGCTGATGTGGGCGTACCATGAGCGGACGTTGTCGCGCAAGATGCCGGCCAGGATGGAGTCGAGGGCGGCCGAGACGCGTGGCATGGCCGGGTACAGAGGAACGGGGTGGTAGACGAGGCTGGCACGCAGGGCGGCGCGTTCCTGGGTCCAGTGGGCAGGCGAAACGAAGGCGGCGGTCGGGGTTCGTCGCGGAGAGGTCAATGTCGTGATGGTGGCCCTCGCCGTGGTTGTGGCCTCGGGGGCATAGATGGGGATGCGCACGGCGACAACAAATGCCAGAAGGCCGGCACAGCTCAGGAGAGCACCGGCCACGACGCCATGGCCGGCGAAGCGGATCGCCGGGAACCAGTGCGTGGCATAGCCCCAGGCAACGAAGCCGGCCACGCCGGCCAGCACGACGTCGCGCGCCCGCAGGGCCATCGTGGCCGCGGGCAATAAAGGGAGAGTGTGTGTCGGAGTCTGCTCGCAAAGGTGCTTCGTAGGTTGTCGTTCGCTGTGTCGTCGTTCATCTTTGGCCGACGGTGACGTCGATGTCGTTAATTGGGGGACTTTGAGTTGACGTCGACAGTGCCCCTGGCTTGGGACCGAGCTCAGGGTCGCGCTTTACTACAAAAGCGTTAATTAGTGGAGTCAGCCCCCAAATGCAGGTTCGCTGGCTGTAATTGGCAGCCACCAGCAAGGTCACCTGAACACCACAGAGCAGGCAGGCGAGGCCCGACTAGCCCCCACCTAGCGACATTTCGTAGTTGTGGCAGTCAAGTGTCAAGCTGAGTAGGTTTGGCGATATACGCAGTTCGTCGTACGGAATAATGACACTTCCCTCGCAGTCACTCACCACAACGGTTCTCGCGAATTCACATGTATTGAAAGCTTTTGCGACCGTTTTGTTTTGTTTCTTTATATTAAACCCTCCGAGACGTGCTCATAAATTGGGTATGTACATTCCAAGGCAACTTCGGCCTGTTAAACATTAAAAAAGAGCTTCTATGTGCCCCATGGCATGAAAAACAAATAGCAATGACGAAAACAGTTGCGTGCAAGTGTTCTCTTTCGGATGAGAAAACGGCTGGAGGCGACGCAAAATGGACAAACAAGAACATGAACAAGTAACCACTGCAAAACGCCGTGTCCATTGTATGTTGATGCTCCGATGTGCGTGAAGTGGCCACGTCGTCAATTAAACGAGGGCAAAAGTCATGACAGGAAAGTCTTCTAGAAACGAGAAGCGCCACGCATTTCTCGATTTATGCCTTGATCGAGTAGGTGCGCTGGAACATGTCGTTGATGTTCTCCAGATAGTAGACGCCGCTGGCAATGTCAGCGACCTGGCCTTCGGGTGTATAGTTCTTCTGGAGGTGGGCCTTCTTGCGCAGATCGCAGAGCTGGTGGTGTTAGCGGAACGTCCGATGAGAGGTAGAGAGAGAGAGATATAGAAAGAGAAGGGCAAACTTACAGCATCGTAGGTGGCAGGGGGGACGGCCTTGCGGGCGGCGAGGCGGGCCGGGATGTCGAGCGTCTTGAAGATCTCCTCGGTGCTGCCGTTGATGCGGAACGAGCAGAAGCTGGCAGCCAAACCGGAGCCGTAGCTGAAAAGGCCAATGCGCTTGCCCTGCAGAGCAGACGACTCGTTGTGGCTCAGGATGCCAGCCAGACCACCCCAGACACTGGCGCAGTACATGTTGCCGACATTGGTGGCGACCTGGAGGCCGCTGTTGACGCGCTCCTGGAAGCGCTTCTTGGTGAGGCCCATGAAGGTCTTCTCGACGACCTTGTCGGTCAGCGACTTCTCGTACGGCATGTCGCGCAGGTCAGCGGGCACCTCGGCAAACTGTGCATTGTCGGGGTTGGCCAGGTAGTCGTTGTACAGCAGACGGGCGTACGACTTGGCGACCAGCTTGCAGGTGGGCGCGTGGAAAGCAACGTAGTCGAAGCGGTCGAGGGGCGCCTTGGACGCATCGGTGGCCTCGCCGTTGCTGTGGCCGTTGGTACCGTTGGCGCGGGCCAGGACGGTCTGCTCGCGGGCGTTGTAGGCACGGTACGAGGCGTCCAGGGCGCGAGTGTAGCAGGTGAGGGAGTAGTGGCCATCAACGTAGGGGTACTCGCTGGTCAGGTCGGGCTTGTAGAAGTCGTAGACGTGCGACATGTAGGTGCCGCGCAGACCGGGCTCGATCACGACGGGCGCGTTGGGGCCAATGAGCATGGCGACGGCACCCGCACCACCCGAGGGGCGGGCGTTGCCCTTGGCGTAGAGGGCAATGTCACCAGCAACGACAATAGCGTCACGGCCGTCCCAGCCGCTGGACTCGACCCAGTTGATGGCGTTGAAAACGGCGTTGGTGCCGCCGTAGCAGGCGTTGACGGTGTCGACACCCTCAATGTTGGTGTTGTCGCCGAACAGCTGCATGAGCACGGACTTGACAGACTTGGACTTGTCGAGCATGGTCTCCGTGCCGACCTCGAGGCGGCCAATGTTGTTGGTGTCGATCTTGTACTTCTCGATCAGGTTCTTGGTAACCGTCAGAGCGAAGGAGTAGATGTCTAAAGGGGTACGATGTCAGCAGAGGGCATTTTGAGCTTGAGCACCTAGGACATATCGCCCTCGCGCCCTTCAAACCCTCTCGGAATGGATAATTTACCCTCGCGGTCGTCGCAGAAGCTCATGTTGGTCTGGCCGAGGCCAATGGTGTACTTGCCGGTGCTGACACCGTCAAACTTCTCGAGCTCGGCCTGCTCGACATACTGGAGAGTTGAGACTGGTCAGTAACATGAGGATACGAGAGCGCGCGTACTTGCGACAGAAACGAAAGCAATTGTGCGAAGCTAGACCATGTGGTACGGCGAATATGCAGGGTTTCGTTGGTGGCCAGTGGGTGGGGTAGATTGGGAAAAGAGCTGCGAAAAAGGGGGAAGAGGAGACTGGATTGGGCGGATGCGTCGCGCCAAAAAAAAAAAAAATCACAGCACGAGACACATGAGACGAGGAGCAACACCCAAGACAAGTCGGTAAACAAGAGACAAATAAGAATGGCAACATGGTGCACAAACACAGAGACGCAGGAGCAGCACGCAGGACAAAGTGGACGAGTAATTGGGGCACGGGGACACCAACCTGGCTAGGGAAGTAAATCTCAATGGCCTTGATGCCGATGTTCTCCGGGCGGGACGACATGATTGCGAGTGGCAGGGAGTTTGTGTATGCGTGGCAGGTAAATTGAGGCGGAAACCAGGGTCGAGGGGATTGAGAGATTCGAAGTGGTCAAAGATCGAGAGGTAAGAGAGGAAGAAGAGGTCGAAGTCGAGGTGCAGCGTGGGCGAGAAATTAGGATTGAAACGAGAGAAAAAGAACGACAACGGAATCCGCAAAGGGGGAACTAGGCAGTTAGCACGAGTGTCTTCAGATGCTAGGAATCGGTGGCCCAGCTCCTATTGTCGGTGGCGGCCAGCGGGCAATCAATTGAAAGGTTACATCCAAAGAGGGAAAATCGACCAGTCCTAAATGAGAGCGAGCAGCCAAAAAGCGTGCAAGGCCAGGCCCCCAACACATGTTCACCGCCGTTTTCTCTCGCCCCAGGGCACAACCCCACGCATCTTGAGGGCAGCTAAGAGCAACGAGGAGCAGCAAGGCCAGAAGAGGGCCGAAGCCTCGAGGGCAAGAGACAAAAAGGGGTACGAGGGTCCAGGCCCACTGTGTGATGGAGACATGGTGCGCAACCGGCCAATGCATTGCTCGCAGCGATGTGTAGTGCGCCGGTAGTGCTGGGTAGTGCTACCATGGATTGGATTACTCCAGACGGGGAAGTACATCATGTCTTGTACTTGGGCGGCCGAAAAGATAGTGGGTAAACGAGACGCGGACGCACCTTTGTTTTAGTTTAGTGGACGGCAACGACAGCTGTACGAAATGGACAGTGAGGAAGGCTGAGGGGAGAAGAGGTGTTGAAGGACGAGAAGATTTTGAAAGTTGGTGATCATCCAAAGAAGGGGACGTCGATGGTAGTGAAGAGGTAGAGGGAGTATTTATAAGAAGAAGAAAAAAAGAAAGAAAAACGAAAAAAGGGTGAGAGTGCAAATGATGGCCTCCGTACGAATGTATATTAGTGTAAAGTAAGAGGGTATGGACAAAGAGGCGCGAGAAACAATGGCAAGCAAAATGGTTGCCAGGGGCCAGTTTTGATAAAGTAGAAAGAAAAGAGAGGTTGGAGATGAAGTCCGTGGGGATGTGGTCTGTGATTGCAGTCTTAGGTTAGGACTTGAATGCAAAAAGGGAAGGCAATACGAATTAGAGAGCAGCTTGAGCGACAGACAGGGAAAGAAGGCGGGCGGCAGCTGTCTGGTTTTTGTTGGGCGGTTGACTGATCCTGCCGTTTATGCGATTTCGGCAGAGACAGAACTACAGAATACGGTAGACGAAAGAAGAAAGTACACACACCAACAGCATCCATCACGAACACGGAAGGTGCAGGTTGTTGCCCAGACGAGAGTCGCGCTTTCCCGCAACGTCGGGTGGCCGATCACGAAAGAGCGTACCACGATGGAGCGACCCCAGTCCAGCCGAAGAATTTCAGGCAGAAACATTTTAAAAGTCAATTTTGACTCTTTTCTGGCCCCTTGGCCCGGTCTCGTCAAGAAACGTCGTCATCTTGGAAAGGATGTTTGTTCTAACCCCGTCCAGCGGATCACGGAAGACTAAGAGCTGTGGGTTTTGCTGGCTGGGGATCATGGGTCAGTGCTGTTTTTTGGTGGTCACTCTTGGTCATATCCCTGCCCTGCATCGCTCCTTCCCCTGGTGGCACATCTCACAGCTTCTTTTAGGAAAGAGGCGGCCGGGAATTGTGCAGATGAGACCATTCTCGGGGGCTCTAAACAATTAGTACCGAGCCACTTCATTTTTGCTTTAATTAAAGAAGAAAAAATCGATGACGAAAAATCAGTAGGACAAGGAAGGCAAGAACGATGATGTCTGTGCCCCTTTTTGGGCCCGCAAAAAAGTTCGAGGCAAGAAGGACGGAAGGCTACCAAAATTTGTTAGGCATTTGGCGGAAAGAGCGTCCCATTTTGTTGAGCCGGACGTCAAAGTGCCAACAAAAAAAAAAGTCAATTCCACACTCACTGTCTGCGTCGATCAACGACGTCCTACCGACGGTTTTCCACATATTACGGCAGCCTGCTCCCGGGTTTGTTCCATTCTGGAAGAAGAGGCCGAGGAAAGAAAACGACAAATTTAAAATTACAGTTTTCTGATCGACCGTTCGACTCTCCCCACAGGGCCACAGGCAGCCTTGTTTCTCTATGCGGCTATTGGCCAATGGCTCTTTTTTTCTTGTTAATTCCGTGCCTCATTGAATCCTTGTTCCTGACTGGCGCTGCAAGGCACGGCATCGGACATAGAGAAGAGGCTGTGTTGATCTTGGTCTTTCATCTTGTTTCGCCATATTCTGTCCTGCCCCCAACCCCCCAAACGACAACGGGGTAATCTCTCGCCCGAGATGCGTCGTCATCCGAGATTTTAACAAAATCAGAAACTCAGCTGGCCATGGCTGGCATGGCGCCGGGCACTGGGCATCGCTGCAAGCGGCAGCATTAGCGAATCGCAGAGCGCATCGGCATTCGGGCAATGGCGGTTTGGGGTGCCTGCATTGCTATTGTACCACCGCTCCCTTGCTCTTTAACTTGCGACGGAGTGGCAACCATCACGATTCAGAGTAAGATGGAAACGCCAAGACGGCCTTTGTCCTTTGATTACGGAGTGGAGAGTAACGTGATGTCACCTTCTCTTTCATGTTTGTATTGTTTTGTTTTGAATCGCGGCTTTGCAAATTCGATTTGAAATCAGGTAAGTAAAATATGTCTGCCTGGAGGGTGGTCGTATTGGTTCTGATGAAGTCAAGGGAGGACATCTACCAAGGTAAGATGCTATACAAATAGAGACGATAAAAGTGGCTGACGGCCAATAATTCATTATTTGTTGTTGTCCGGCGGAACCTTCCGTGGCCGGGCGTAGCCTTCTTGGTCGGCAAAACGGCATCTAACAAGTCGGGCGGAGGTCGATGGCGTGGCCAACCAGGCATCAACACAGCCCGTTTTACAGAATACTAGTGTGAGACCATAGAAGAGATATGTCAACATTACTTCGTAAATCAGCTAACAAAAATGAAGGGAGATAATAGGCTGCAAGACGTGAGGTCGTGGGCTGACAAAAAAAGAAAGAAAAGACGAGAAATAAGCAAGAGAAATGCACCCTTTCCATTCCAATCTCCCACGTCCTCAACTTGGCAACTGCATGAACCGGTCGTAGTACGAGTCGAGCCACCGCGCTGCCTCCACGCCTGACTCGTCGATACTCGAGTCCCACCGGCCAATGGACCCGACATAGCCATCTGGCCGCACGTTGACAATCGACACTTCGCCGGGGCCGAGGCTGCCGAGCCACTTGTTGGTGCAGAGCGCGCCGCGTGTGTCGAGCTCGGGCACGTCGTCCAGGTAAAAGGTCCAGCGGCTGTCCTGCAGCAGCGGCGGCAGGTCGGCAATCTCGATCTCGCTCTTGGGCATGGTGGCTGCAGACACTGTGTTAGTCGATCCAAACGGAGACAACATGCAAAAAGAAGGAAAGAATGGTTGGGGCGGGGTCCCTGCGACGCACTGATTAAAGCAAAGGTAAACAGGTGGCTAATGGCCGTGTAGCGCTCCGGCCGCAGGTAAATGTCCTCGGGCGCCGAGAAGCGTGGCTGCAGGCCGTACGAGATCTTGGCGGCCGCGGACAGCCGGTTGACCAGCGAATCGGCCGACGCAATCGCCTCACAGAAGGTGTCGAGGAAGACGCGCGACTGGTGCACGTCCCACATCAGCAGGTAGATGCGGAACTGGCCGAGCATGGGGATGTCGAGCTGGATGTCGACGGGGTTCGAGTCCAGGTACCGCCGGACCTTGGCGGGCGGCAGCAGGCACCCCGGCTTGGCGTCGCCCATCATCCACGTCGCCGCATGCTCCAGGTCGACCATGTTGAGCGCGTTCTCCGAGTACTCGGCGCCGATGCCCGAGATGAAGCGCACGTTCGTCTTGAAGTTCTCGGCCAGCGCCACGGCGTCGCCCCCGGCGATCTGGTTCGCGTGCTCGTAGTCAAAGTTGACGAGGTCCAGCGCAATCTTGCGGCGCTCTTGCTCGTACGTCTCGAGCAGGACCGGCTTGGCCAAGCCGCGCACGGCAAAGTTGAGCTTCCACGCGAGGTTCCAGCCGTCGTGCATGGACGTGTTCATGCCCTGCGCCGATTTCGGCGAGTGCGTGTGACTGGCGTCGCCGGCCAAGAAGGCGCGGTTGTGGTTGTCGCAGAACCGGCTGGCCACGCGCTGGCCAATCTGGTAGCGGCCGAACCACTCAATGTACTTCCACCGCACGGTAAAGGGCGCCATGATCTCGCGCGCCCGCTGCATGACAAACTCCTGCCCCATCTCGCGCCGGTCGCCCTTGCCCGTGGCGGCGGCGCCCAGGCCGCCTCCTGTGCTGCCGCCGCCGCCGCTCTTGAGCTCAATGTACAGCCGCGTCATGTTGCGCTCGCGCGGGATGATCAGAATCGAGCCCAGGTCTTGCTGGTACACCAGCGTCTTGGACCAGATGTCGGGGAAGTCCGTGTCCAGCTCGCCGTCCAGCACACCCCATACCGCCGGCTGGGACATGCCCACGGGCTTCGCCTCGGGTATGCTCTGGCGCACCTTGGAGTGTGCGCCGTCGCAGCCCACCAGGTACTGTGTGAGGAGCGTGCGCCGGTCGAGCGTCACGTTGGCGCGGCAGTTGATCTGCAAGGGTCCCGTCCCCGTCTTGGAGTCGCACACGCTGTACGACTCAAACGCCGTATTGCGCTGCACGTCGAGCCCGCGCTTCTTCATGTCCTCCAAAAACAGGCTCTCGACCATGCCCTGGTGCACCAAGAGAATGTACGGGTCCAGCACGTCAATGACGGGCGGGTAGTGCACCTCGCGGCCGAGGCGGTGCAGCGGCTCGTCGGGCGTGCCGCGCCAAAACGAAATGTCGTAGACGCGGACACCGCGCTGCAGCAGCGGACCGGCCAGGCGCATTTGGCGGAAGGTCTCGATGGTCTTGGGCTGCAGGCCGTCGGCGCGGCCTACGGGTGTTGGGTCGGCCCGGTCGTCAATGACCTGCACCTTGACGCCAAATCGGGCCAGATTGGCCGCCGTCATCATGCCGGCGGGGCCAGCACCGACCACGCACACTTGACACACGAGCGGCGCCTCAGGCATGCTGCGCAGCATGGTCAGCGGGTCCACGCAGCTCTCCACCGTCATGGACGCCGCCACACTTGTGGCGCCTCCATCCATGGCAACATCGCCTGCGCTGCGGTTGTCGTCGTCGCCACTCGTTGTTTCGAGGACTGCTGGCGCCATGGCTGGCGTGGAAGCTTGACTGCCAGCCAGCTTTATATCTGGATGGGGTCGACAGGGAGGTGGAGATCCGGTCGAAGTGATACCGTCAATCAGCAACTGTAACCTTCCGATAGGACAGTAGAATGGCTAAAATTCTTAAGAGAGCGGCTCTTTTCTGAGACGTTTATATTGACTTTGATGGCAGCCAAACAAGGGACGTCGAAGTGATGGAATCGAGGCCAGTGGAGGTGTGTAAGACTGTTGGCGGAAGTGGCGCTAAGCCGAGGAACAGCTCCCAAAGGCGGAATAGTCTGCAAATCGAGGAATAACTATTGAAAAAAATGTTGGGGGAAGTGTAAGCCGGGCGCAGAAGCCTTGGCCGACAATCTACGCATCGGGGTTGAGGACAACAGGACGAAGCGGGCGAGGAAAATTGCGGGTATCGATGCAAGAACCGAGGATGCAAATTAAGAAAAGCCGGCCGAAAGAAGGGGCAAGGCAAAGGCAAACGGGAAGGTGTAAGGATGTGAGAATAGGAAGGAGCGATGGGCCTCCGGCGTCTAAGCCCACGATCGGGAGGAGGGAAGACAAAAGAAAAAGAAGAGGGAGAAAAGCAAGAGCCGCCGCGACAAGTTTCTGTAAAATAATAACACAAGAGAAGGCAGGGGGCCGGACCGAGCACGGCGCAAGATGGCACCCTCCTTGACTCTGATTCGTCTTTTGACGTTGTGAAGGGACAGATTTGGAGAGAAGCCCAGCCTCGACGGTGTTATGGGCTCATACACATGCGACGCACGTCCAATGGGGGGGGGTCAGCTCGGCCTTTCGTCTCTGCTTGTCGTGTGTTTCCGTGGTATCTCGGGAAGGCTGTAAGAATTGTAGGCGTAGAAATGGAGTGTTCTTGGTAATGCACGTCTTTTAGTCGCAAGTGTCGCGCGTGAGCGGGTGACGGAATGGAGTGGAGAGTTCTTTCCGTGTGGATGTACAAAAACAAAAAGTACATAGAGCGACTGAAAAGGGACAGAGCGATTGAGAAAGGTGAGAAGACGTGCCGAAGATTACAAAAAGGAAAGAGCAAGCGAAGAAAAAGGACGCTGCCCGGAAGGATCGGGGCGTCGATGAGGACAGGATGAAAAGGATGCAAAGTGCAAGTAAAGGACGAACGTGTCAGAGCAAGAACGGTGTCGTCAGACACTGAGCGAGATCGCACGACGACGGCGTGTGGTGACTAAGGCCAGGGCTGGCAAGCGCGATGCAAGACGCAGAGAGCCTCTGGCAAGGAGCCTTTGCTAAGGGAGCCGGCAAGAATAAAGCCGATAATCTCGACGGATACACGCAAGCACAAAAGGTACTCTTGCTTTTGCGGACGAGACGCGCTTGGAGCATATGGTCGAGGAAAAGTACCCAAGCAAATTCGACAAGAAAATTCAGGGGACTCTCAATGCCCATGTTTCTGTTCCTTTATCACTTCACCATTATCTGACTATTGGTTTCTTGCTCTCTCCTCCCAGAGGGGCCTTTGTTGGCGCAAGGGTGGCGTGCGTGACGAGGCGTACGATGCGTCCGAGGCGTACGTTTATCATGTCGCCGAGTTCATTCGATTTCGACGAGATGTGGTCTGATTCTTTGAAGCTCTGGGCCGCGCTGTGCCTTTTGAGGCGTGTCATTGGTCGTGATGAAAGGTACCATGAACGCCTTTTTGTATGGTCTGGGTACTTGTGTCAAAGAAAGTGGAGGTGCCTGCAGGACGCTAAAACGTTCCTGCCTAGCGATGTGTGACCAAATATACCCCGATGTTTTCGCTGCAGCAAAGGCAGGTGCGACCTGCTCGCGCCTTCCATAGCGGGGTCGAACCGCGAGACATCAGACCATTTATTCCTGCCGTCGTGGCTGTCCCTGCCGTTTCTGTCTCGCGCCACCATTGCATCTTGGCCGATTTCTCACCTCTTATCGTGACGCATTCCGTCTTGGATGGGTGACTTCCTCAGTGGGCGATATCCACGGAGGAAGGAGCTGCGGGGACTCTGTTGTAGGTTTCCTTGCACTGCCCATGGCAAAGGGAGCAGGGAGCAGAGAGCACGTGAGTACCATAAATACCAAATGAAGAGCAGCCTCCTGCGACACATACAGAGGCGGATTGGGATTTTAAGCCTCAAAGGTCAACAACCATGGCCGGATCTAGAGTTCGATATGTTTAGTCTCGTTAATCCGGTTGAAGCCAAGCCGGTTTGGCTGCTGTGCATGGGCGATGCCAAAACGAGCAGCTTTCCCAAGCGCCACTGGAGTGGTAAAGAGCAGCAAAAGGCGGCATTGATCGAACGTCCGTACGCGGACAGTTATGTCCTATACGAGCACGGGGAACGACGAAGAATGAACTGCAGATAATACGAACGGCAAAGCCAACAGCCGACCGGCGTGCTGACAGTTTGTCCAACCATGTCTGTTGCCTTGTTAAGAGACTCGACGGTGAACTATGCGGTGAGCTCAACGGCGTGCTCTGTGCAGGCAGTGAGCGGGAAAGTTGTCGACCGTGATGGTGAAGCGCCTTATGATTTATTCTCCTTGTCACTGATAGAAGCGGCAGGCGGCGTAGGTGGACATGCTGTTCTGTGCGATTTGAATTCTGCATATTACATTTCATAGTGGAGTCATCGATCATCTCGTGCCGTTATATCGTCCAGTCGGGTAAAGCCGTCGAAGAAGGTGAACAAAATCAAGTTGGTTCGGTGATGAGGACTCTGTGATGTCAGAGCACTTTGCAGGCTGGTACGCCTCCCCTTTGTAAAAAAAGTGACTACCGTTTTGAAAGTGAAGAATAATAATACTTCATTAGTAATAGTTGCTGAATATTCGTATCTTTATGTTGACTTCACCTACACAATAAACGGGATTCCTTGTGCACATTTTTATTTCACTTTTCTTTTAAGAAACAGAGAAAATATATTAATTGTTTAAAAATATTCAATGAAAAAAAACGTGTTTACGTGTAATAAAACATGGTGAATAAAAGAAAATAGGTCAGGGCCAAGCCGCAGTCAGTAAGAGACATAACAAGTACAAAAGTCTGAAGACAAAAATCATATACAAAGGGAAGAGGCTGTGAAGATTACGCAAGGGTATCATGCGATCAAAATATCAACGCTCAACTTGATTACCACGAACACATTGCGTCCATCGCCTACCAACTCAGCAAAGCCATGCCGATGCAGAGGCACAGAGCGGCTGTCGATGGCGGTATGCGGCCCCGTACACCGTCGCTGCCCAGTCCGTCGGACGGGCTTGCCGTGGGCTTGGACGGGCCCAGACCGTCGCCGGTCGCGTCGGCACCGCCGCTCTGGACCTGGACCTGGGTGGCGTCGCCGGGGGCAAAGAGCACGCCGACCGTATCGGCACCGGCGGCGTCAATCTCGTCCGGGGACAGGAGCGGGTTGTCGAGCGATGCGCACGACGGGCGGACGCCGTTGAGCTCCGACACAGCGGACGACGGCGACGAGAAGTTGGCACCGATTTCGTTGGTGACGGAAATGGGCAGGTCAAAGATGGTGTAGTGCTCGACGCCATTGAGGCGGAAGTTTTGGCGGATGGAGATGTTGTAGACGCCGCGGGCGCTGTCGAGGGCAATGGGCTGGCCGTTGCCGACGAGGCAGTCGGGCCAGACCCAGTTGACGTGCTTGACGGTGCTGGTGGGTTCTTGGAGCATAATAGGGCCGAGGGAGGCACCGCCGCCCGTCTTGGTGCCGTTGCTGATGGTGAAGTTGTGCTTGGTGTCGTAGCTGTACAAGAAGATGGTGATGTTGTGGATACTGCTGGGGCTGGACGAGGCAAGATCGGCAGGTAGCGGGAGGCGGCCGTTTGCCGTGACATCGAGCGCGACCTGCAGAAAATTACCGCCGAGGGGTGTACCAGGCTGGGGCGCGTCGACAATGGCGAAGCCTGGCGTGAAGATCTGGCCGTCTGCGATGGTAAAGTTGACGGCATCGGCCGTGGTCAAGAGGAGCGAGACGACGAGCCCGGCGGCCAACCGGCCGAGGCTGGACAATCGGTGGTCAAGCATTGTGCCGTGTGTTGGTGTTGATTTGGTGATGGCGAGATGGTGACGTGGTGGAACGAGATCGACAATCAAAGCATGGTGAATTTATTTGTCGTGGGACGTGCAGATAGAAGACAGAAAGAAGTAAAGGAAACGGCTACTCTAATTGGGACACCCATCTTTAAAGCAGTCTACGACAAAGGGGGCATCAAGTACGACATACACAGAGCCTCCGGGTATGACGGTGACGGCTCGCCACTTCCCTGTCCTAGTAACCAAAGAAAAGAAAAAATAGGGAACAAGCATGACGACAGGGGGTTGCAAGACCAAACTGCAAGCAGAGTTGGAGGTGGGCCGACAGCAACCAGTCGCGATGACCACGGAAAACTTTAATTCTGTGATGCGGCTCGCTTGGGTCGTGGTGGGTCTACGGAAGGATGCAATTACCTGGACTGGGAAAGTGTACAACGGTTTTGGGAATCCACCGTCGTGTCGCTTCCAAGTTTTGTTGTTTATGCGCACGAGCGCGGAAGACGTTGGTCCGGGTTGCGTGCATGTGTGTTTGGGCCACAGAATGACGATTTGGGTTCGATGCAGGGACAGTTGCTACGATGCGAGAGAAACCGGGATCGTGGAATGGCGGTGATCACTTCGAGAGGACTAAGATGTTCCGTACGATCAGACCGACATGCTCGCACAACTCAAGGAGGCGGACGGATCACGGCGGGACATGACGTCGTGGCTTTCTCCAAGTCAAAGCCAACAAAAGGCACTGGACCAACGGGCCGCGACGCCGAGCCTTTGTCTAGAATAAAATTGCAGCCCACTGGGTGGAGAGAGAAACGTGGAGAGAACGTGGCATCGCGCAGAGCGAGATACTCCATTTTGCGTACTGCAATTTGCCAACGAAAGCAAAGAATTCTTTGACACTCCGAGTGAATGCGGCAATGGATTTCACGTTGATGATCTAATCGCAAAACAAAAGTTCCCCGGAAATGAATACATTCGTACCCAGCTTTATTTTTACGTCTTTTTTATTCTTCTTCTTTTGTTCTCGAACAGTGGATGATACGCGTTGTGACGCCAACTGAAGCAGGTCTTGTTTCATGTTTTTGGAGGAAGCAAAGAGGAGACTCCAGGCAGCCAAGGACCACCTTGAATGAGCCAGGCCGTCTCGTCCCTAGTATGGTACTATTACATCGTAGTCTGATTAACACGACATACATAATCTTGGACATCGTCTTGGAAAGTCGTGTGTCGTATTTCGTATATGGTTGACAAAGATCGCTGTGCTATTATGCTGTGCTATAAAATGAAATGTGACACTATTTGCATATATGATGCGTGCTCCCCTACACCGCCGTCTTGGCCGCTGCCGTCAACGAGCCGGCCAGCGAACCAAGTCCGCCACCCACGCTCTGGCGGCTCCGCAGCGTCAGCACCGCCGCCTGTTGGGCCACATCCACCAGCTGCTCGGCGCGCCCGCCCTGCGCAAGACCGGCCACCAGGGCACCCAGGAACGTGTCGCCGACGCCGTTGACAGAGACCACGTCGTGGACGGGGACGTCCTCCACGGCCGGGAACAGACGCATGTAGATGCCACCGACGGCCGGCTCGGTGTCGTTGTGGTCTTGGCCCGGCACGAAGGGAGGCGCGCGCACCAGCAGGTACGGCTCGGCGGCGCGGTCGTGCAGCAGCGGGTCGTCGCGGTGCAGAAGCTTGGCAAACAAGACACCGCGGCTGCCGAGCTTGGTGAGGAGCGTCGGGATGTAGGGCAGCAGCTGGACCGCCTGCTGGGGCACGCCTTCGTCGGTGAGGGCAAACGACGTCAGGCGGACAAACCGCTCGCGGGCACCGGCACCCAGGCCCAAGGCATCAATCACGCGGAACCAGTGCGGGTCGTCAAGGACGAAGCCATGGCGCTGGGCGGCGGCGTGCATGGCGGCCAGTTCGTACTGGTTGGGGGTCGCCAGGTCGACAAGGGGGCGGGGGAACACGCGGCTGGCACGATCGTTCGACTTGTCGGCGTCCGTCACCTCAAACAAGCGGCTCGACTTGGCCACCGACACCGGCTCAAAGGCCACCTGCACGCCGCCCTGCTGCCGCGCCGCCCGGATCCAGCCGTGCAGACCAGACGCGCTCCAGTTGGCATCTGCTACTAGCCAGCTGGGCTGCGCGGCGGCGACGGCCGACGTCCAGTAGGTGGAAAAGTTGTGCTGCTCGTTGGAAAAGATGGCCATGTCGGCCATGGCCACCATCAGATTCTTGTCAGCACCGTTGATCGCGACGTAGTGTGCCGTGCGCGCGGCGCTGTACGTGGCCACATCGAGCTGTCGGACGCCGTCCGTGTCGAGGCCGTTGGCCGCCATGGCTGCAAGCACAGTGGCGCCGGCAATGTCCTCGCCGACGAGACTGCAAAGCCGCACACGCACGCCCTGGGGGCTTCCAATGGCATGTGCAGCCAGCGCCACGTTGTGGCCGACGCCGCCGACCGTGGGTACAATGGATGCCGGGTTCGATGTGTGCAGCCGTGGAGCCGGGTCGGATTTCTCGCCGCCAAGGCCGTCGCCAACGTAATCACAGCTGAGGTCGAGCGCCACAGAACCGGCAACAAGCACGTCGACGCGGCCCGATGGAGTGGTCTCTGGAGCAGGGCTTTGTGTCTGGGCTGCCCTTGGTGAACTCGTGACTGGATAGGATGTGTAGGACAGACTATCGTAGATGTGTGAGCTAGGTACACTGAAGACGACCATAAAAGAAAGAAAACAAAGAAAATAGAAACGCCAAACATCACGACGACGGAACGCTCACCTGTCCTCGCCGCCCGCCACCAGCGCACTCAGGTGCACTGCCACCTTGGCCGCCCGCGCTACATTGGCCTGCACCAGCGCCACGTTCGCGCTCACCGTGCGCTGGTCCGTCAGCTCGCGGATCCGCCGCAGCACAAACGGCGTGTTGCGGTTGCCCGTGTACCCGCCCGCGGCCGCCTCGTTGACCACGCGGTCGATGACGGCCTCCATCTCGAGGCGCGGCACCTCGCTGACGTGCGGGATCGCATTGGCAAACAGCAGGCCCGTCTCGACGCCGAGCTGTTCCTGTGCCCACACAATGGCCGCGGCCTCGGCCTCGTCGCCGACCACGGACGGGCTGGGGATGCCGCTCTCGCGCGCCCAGAACGCAGGGAACGCCACCTCTTTGGCGGGGCGGCCGTCGTCAAACGTGCCCACGTACACGCCCTGCGTCTCCAGGTACTCGAGCGTCGCGGCAATGTCCAGAAACCCCTTGCAGCCGCTGCTGACCACGGCCACGCGCGTGCGGCCCAGCTCGCTGAGGTCGGCCGAGATGTCCATGTGGTCGTGCCAGCCGCGGTGCACACCGCCGAGGCCGCCCGTGCCAAACACCCGGATGCCCGCGAGCCGCGCCAGCACCATCGTGCCTGAAATCGTCGTGCCGCCGTGCCGTCCGCGCTGGTGGCCCCGTGCCGACATGACCGCCAGGTCCCGTCGTGACACCTTTTGTGCGCCTTCCTCCACCATCCGGTTGATCTCGTCCGGCGACAGTCCCACGCGCGGCACGCCGTCCAGGACACCAACCACGGCCGGCACGCCGCCGTTCTCACGCACAATCGCCTCGAGCCGCAGGTCCATGCCGAGCGCGCCGTGTGTGTAGATGGTCGACTCGAGCGCGACGACGGGCTGGTTCGTCGCGAGCGCGGCCTCGACCTCCTCTGAGACGCGCAGGATGCCTCGTAAGGGCGACGTTGCCGCTGCGGCCGACGACACAAACCGCGGCCGGCTCACATGGCGTGACGCTGTCGATGCTGCCCACGATGCCAGCTGTGTTGGCGGTGTCCGGTGGCACCGTAAACAGCTGCTGGTCTGCCTCCACACGGCCGCCATGGTGATAACCGGCTCTAGCAGATGTAGACGTGATGTGAAAGAGAGTATGTCTGTCCACGTTGTGTGATTTAAAACCCTGGCGAGTCGTCGTGAAATTGTGCTCGTCGTGTGAGTTGTCTTATCAAGTGTTGAAGTGGTACGAGGTGCAAGTGGCCTACGAGGTAAGAAGACGTAGATCGGAAGACAGGGGTTTGGGGCGGGGCAGTAGCGGCCTGGAATGCTGTGGAGTGCTGATAGCGCTCACTGTAGTTCACCACGACGGCCGTGTCCGACGAGGAAGGAGCAAGCGAAGCACGAAGCACAGACATCTCACCGTCGCTTGGAAAGAGCGCCTGTCGTAGTTTCCCCGAGACAACTTTCGTATAGAATGCAATTTTATCATGGAAGGAAAGAACAAGAACAACACCATCGCTCCTGCCATGCCTGGTCTGTCAAAGTGGGCCGGCCAACTCTCAGTTCCATTCAATCCCTTCAGAAACAAGCCTTCCTCTTAACACAAAATTATACAAAATTTCGTGTGGCTGATTTGACACTTTCTGACAGAAGTGCCAGTCAATATGTCTGTGCTAGATCAGTTTGCTCGTTGTATTTGTTCTTGCCTCGGTGTTAGTATTGTGTAGTAACTAAGTGACCTGCTGCGGGGCCCGCCGATCTCTTTCATTGGCAGGCGCGAACGTCTTATCGATAAGCGATTATCTTTTTTTTTTTTTAATCAACCAATTTCTGCCCTCCAAAAAGTCTCGAGCATCACTCGTCTCCCATGCACAAGACACATTGAATCTGAACCACGACTCCTCCCTCCCTCAACCACCACCTCTTCTCCTCACACATACACACACCGTCATGGCGCCACGATCAAAAGCCGAGCGCCAGGTGGCGGCAACTGTTACCAATGACGCCGAAATGTCCGATGCAGGGAGCTCCGACTGGGAGATTGACAACAACAACAACGACAAAGGCGGCAAACGGCGAGCCGCTCTCGTGCTGGACAAAGACGCGGAGGAAGAAGACCTGGAGCGGCTGGTGCTGGGCGACCGGGCAGGCTTCCGTGCCCAGCTGTTTGGCGGTAGTGGCGACATTGTCGGTGACGCCGGCCGGTCGCTGGACGAGCTGGCTCTGGCTGTGATGGACGATCGCGGCGAAGACCGCGAAGACAACCCGTTTGAAGATGCCGAGGACGCACACATGTTTTTGTACGACGAGTCGATGCAGCCACACACATCGTTTGCCTCGACCACGACGAAGCAAATCAAGGCCTCCGGCACCGAAAACGGCCCCGATCCGAATGCGCCGGCATGGGAGGACAGCGACGACGAGCGGCTGGTGGTGTCGTTGGCCGGGCGGACGCAGCTGCGCAAGCTACGGCGGACAGAGGGCGAGGACATGGTGAACGGCACGGTGTACGCGGCGCGGCTGCGGCAGCAGTACTTGCGGCTGAACCCGCAGCCGGGATGGGCGGTCGAGGCAGACAATGCCCGGCTGGAGCGGCTGCAGCTGCGGAGTGGCGGCAAGAAGAAGGAGAAAAGGGAGAAGAAGGAAAAGAAGAGCAAGAAGAAAGCGCGTAGACGGTCATCTGCGGCTGCTGCTGCTGGCGACAATGATCTGTCCGACGAGGTGCGGAATAGCGACTCCGACTCAAACCTGGATGCCGCCTCCGACACGTCTTCGGATTCTGACTCGTCCGACGACGAGGCCAGCTATGAGCTGCTTGGGTCGGCCCTGCCCCTCGACGCCCTGCTGCGCAGCACCAGTGCCATGGCCAGCGCCAGCCAGATGCTCTTTGCCAAGGGCGGCAAGGGTGGCGTCGACCGTGCCCGCCGGCTGCGGCCCGAGGTCATAGACATCCAGAAGACACGCGACATCCCGACACCGCACGCCGGCCCTGTCGGTTCCCTCAGCTTCCATCCCGCCTACAACGTCTTGCTGTCGTCCAGCACCTCCTGCATGCTGCATCTGCACCAGATCGCGCCCGGCGCCCACCCGACGCCCAACCCCCTGCTGACGTCGGTGCGCGTGCGCCGCACACCCGTGCGCCGCTCCGACTTTTTGCTTGACCCGTCGTCCGCGTCGACCGACGCCCACCAGATTGTGTTTGCCGGCCGCCGTCGCTTCTTCCACACCTGGGACCTGGCCACCGGCAAAGTCCAAACGATCCACCGCGTCCAGGGCCACGCGCTCGAGCACCGCAGCATGGAGCGCTTCCGTTTGAGTCCCGCCGGCACGCACATGGCGCTGGTCGCGACCGACCGCAAGCGTGGCGGCATTGTCAACGTGCTGGACGTGCAGACGATGCAGTGGGTGGCACAAGCGCGGCACGAGAGCGTGGGCGGCGTGGCGGACCTGCAGTGGTGGCGCGACGGCAGCGGCATGACGATTCTGGGCCGCGACGGGAGCGTGGGCGAGTGGAGCCTGGAGGCGCGGCGGTTTGTGGGCGTCTGGCGCGACGACGGCTCGACGGGCGGCACGGTGCTGGCCCTGGGCGGCGGACAGGTGGCCGGCCAGACCGGTGGTCCTGCGATGCTGGGCGGCGACCGGTGGGTGGCCATTGGCAGCAAGACGGGCATTACCAACCTGTACGACCGTGCGCAGCTGGTCGAGACGAACGGCGCGGCCACCACCGTCGTGGCCACTCCCACGCCGCTGCGTGTCCTGGAGCAGCTCGTGACGCCCATTACGAGCATCTCGTTCACGCCCGACGGCCAGCTGATGGCGTTTGCCAGCAAGCACAAGCAAGACGCGCTGCGGCTGGTGCACCTGCCGAGCGCCACGGTGTACCGCAACTGGCCCACGAGCAAGACGCCGCTTGGCCGCATCACGGCCGTGGCCTTTAGCCGGGACAACGATTTCTTGGCTGTGGGCAACGATGCTGGCAAAACACGTCTTTGGGAGATTCGGGCTTGACCGGTGAAAAGTGAGGAAGGAAGACGAGGGACAAAAGGACGGCGTAAGGGCATTTGGATCATGGTTTCGTTCACTTTGTCATATTCCGTCCCTTGCGGGCTTTTGTTGCATATCTAGACATCTATCATACAAGCATATGCTTTGTCGTTACTGCATTAGGTCTCCGAGGTACAGCCCCGGCCTTGTTAATCGATTGTGGCCATCAACGCTGCCAATGGGCTTCCAGACACAATTCTGCTCCGCGCGAAGTACCGACCGGTTGTCTCCGTGTAGTATGCGAGGGCGCGGCGGTTTCGGTGTCGAGGAACCGTTTTATCGGCCGCGGCGGCCTGCAAAAAGTCGCGTATGTTCACCCAGACGCCGCGAAGGGCCTGTTGTAAGTCAGCGGGAAGCTGATTTGTCGGGACAAAGAGGAGGAAACATTACCTTCTTGCACTGCGTCTTGCTGGAAAAGTGCCCATCAATGCCCAGAACAGACAAGAGTCTCTGCCAATGTCCAAGTTCGTCCTCGTTGTAGTATTCTTCCCAAAGCTTGGACGCAATACCCTTGTTCTTGTTTTTCTTTGCCATTATGGTGGAAGCATACGTGATTCTGAGTTCTTCCGATATCGACTTGTAAAGATGCGTATGATTGGTATATCGTTGATTTGCTCAGGCAGCGAGATGATGATAAATGTTCATCCAAAGACAGGAACACGGAAGAAACAGAGAGCAGAAAATTATCAATTCAAGGACAGTGAATACCAAAACCCTACAGGGAAGCCAAGGCTTTGTTTACTCGCTTTTCGTTTGCCATGGTGCACGCTGGCTTTCGCCATATTTCGTTACCATTTTGTTCTTTGTCTCAAATATGACCGCCACGTTACTCGTCAACTCGACAAATTATAACAGTTAGTAATTCAATACGTACGACCAGCAATCGTAATTCTGTCGACGCAGACATCACCCAGATACACAGTTGCCAGCTTAGACGAAAACGTTGGAATGCGCACAAAACGGCTCCCGACTCTTGTAGATAATGAATGCAAAAATGTCGTCATCAAAAGGAAACAGGGGCAATGGCTCAGTTGGGAGAGCGTCAGACTGAAGTAATACTCCATTCAAAGCTTATCTGAAGGTCCTCGGTTCGATCCCGAGTTGCCCCAATTTTTTGGACTTTCAAGCTAATTGCTATCGACTTCGAGACAGTATACAAACCCGTCGTGTTTGTTATATATCTTAGTTCCGTTTCGGTGATATTTTTTTTTCCATTTGTTCTTTTGTAATTATAAATTCCTATTGTAGTACATGCTTCTTAAAATAAAAACGAAATCCGTTCTCTTTACCTTTCCCAGTTACGCTTGTCTACCCAGCCTCCTAAAGCAAATCAATTCATTATTCAAAGCAAAGCGTCCAAATGCTTAAATAATAACCATAAAAAATACATTACATAAACTCATATCGTAAAACATTAAGGTGATAAATCTTAGAGACGTCGTATGTCAAAGTAGGGGAAAAGCATACAAGGGTAGTGGTAAAGACAAAAAAGAAACGGAGGGAAGTATAGAAAGTGCTGTCAAAGCAGTTGCTAAATGAAGAACGAGACTCTAAGTGCCAGCCGCAGCGGAGGCGTAGTCGCTGTCACTCGTGTTGTTGAGTTCGTCATTGTCGTCTTCCTCATAGTCTTCTCCCGTCTTCTCGTCGCTCGTCAGCGAGTCGTGAATGCGGTACAAAGCCTTGATCCACAGGCTGAACATGGCCTCCAACTCGTTAGTGCTGGTCTCACCACCACTGGTCGCACCCCGCTTGCTGTCCTTGTTGTCTTTGCTGACTTTGGCCGTTTTCTGGGCTTCGGCGCGAAGCTGGTCGCGCAGTCGCTCGTACGCTTCGATCATGACAAGGATCTGCAGGGCAGAGCTGGTACTGTCGACAGGCATCGGTGTCAGGGCAAGGGGCGAATAGGGCGAGGTCACGGTTGAGGACTGGAGGCCGATGACATCTTGGCTATTGTTCTGCTGAAGATGGCGACGAGTGGCAGCGCGCTGCGACGCGGATGTGGCCGCAGCTGGTGACGACCGGCGCATGACAGCTGACGACAGTTCACGAGTGAGCAGGTCGACGCAAAGCTGCAGACCAAGGTTGTCGGTGCGGTCGGGTTGCGTCGGAGGTGTCGGCGTCTTCTTTTTGTTGTAGATGTTGCTGTTGCTGATGTTGTCGCTGCAGACATATTTGGCGTTGCTAACGTTGTCGTTGTGCATGTGATTAAGCCCCGTCATACGGCTGCGTGTGCGAAGGGGAGGTAGGGGCTGCGGTGGTGTCGGGGAGTTGATGGCGGCGCGTGACGGCAACTCTTGGAAGTTGGCTGTCGGTATCAGCGCGGAGCTGTCACGGGCCTCGGCCTTGTAAGTGCTCGTGATAGCCGGAGGCGCCAGCATGAACTTTCGCTGAGTGCCCATGGAGGCGGTATGCATTGGAATGTTGCGGCCAACGCTACTTCGGAAATTGCTAGTGCTGTTGCGGTTATTGCTGTTGCGATTATGATTGCGTCGGCCACCAGAGACTGGCCGCTGCATGGCGTCGACGTTGAGCTCTGACTTGTCATCTGCCGTGGACTGGGAGTTGCGTGATGCCAGCAGCGCACGGTATTCCTCGGCAATACACTCGATGCTCGACTTGGACTGCAGCAGGCTAAGCTCGACCTGCCGCGTAACGTCTTCAGTGGCGATGGCTGTGGCCACGCCGGTAGCTTCATCAGCGCATGCACCGCTCTCCAGCTGGCCAACGGCATAGACGGGTGTTTTGATCTTGCGGCGCTGCTTGGAACCGGGAACAGACGACTCATCGGCCGACGAGATCAAAGAGGGCGAGTCGGGTGTGGACTTTGAGCCCCGGCTACTGCTACCGGACAAGTACGACAGCTCGGGCACAGCACGTCGACTGTCGCTGCCGCTGCCACTGTCACTGCACTCGTGATCAAAGTCAAACTTGCTGCGGTTCCGTCTATGGCCAAGGGGATACGGGGCCGAGCTGCTCACAGAGTCGCTGGGAGACGATAGGGCACAGGATGAAGCGGAACCGTTGCCGGAGGTGGGAAGGTTGCTGTGGGTTTGGTCGAAAGAAGTGGCGGCAGTGACGGCGAGAGAGGCAGAGGACTGGTCGAATCCGACTGAGGTGGGCGACAACATGGACGCCGACGAGGAGTCTGACATGGCTGAAGAAGGGATCGGGGATCGGGGAGAAGTGCGGTTTGTCTTTCTCGGAATGGCAATGGGCGCTGGTACGGCCGAATGCATCGACTTGCGAGATGTGTATGGTGGCCGGTTGGCAGTCGCAGAGGAAATCCGCCACGCATCGGACTCCTTGGATGAAATAATATTTTGCGGCTGGGATTTGCTGTAAGGGCGGTGGAACATAGGATATGACCGTGCCGTCGGCTTCTCTGCGGTTCCGTCCCGTTGGGCGGCCAAGGCCGGAGGCAACATTGATATGTGCTTGGTGCGTGATGCAGACGGCGGTGTGCTCTTAATACGGTTCTGCAGGGCCCGCTCTTGCGCGCTGAGGCGCTCGTGCTCCTCCATCATCTGGATAGCACGAGCATGAACCGCGGCCTGTGCTGCCTTCACCTGCGCTCGGGCAGCGTCTTGGACATCGCCGAGTGCCTGAGACTCGACGGCAGACCCGGACTGAGAGTCAATGGCGGCCGTGGCCACTGTAGGATTTGTGCCTTCACCCCATGTTGCGCTTGGTCTAATAGCAGAGGAAGTGCTGCTGGTAGTGGTGAAAGTAGCGGTGCGAGTGCAGCTTGTGGACCGAGAGGAGCTGGGAACGCGGCTGGTACTGGATGACCTGAAGAAGGATCGTGTCCTGCTCTCGCGACGAGCCTGCTCCTCCTCCTTGGAGGGACGTGGCGCGAGTTTACTGCAGCCATCACGGCTGGAAGGTGGTCGTGAAGCGTTGTATTTTGTGGCAAGAAAATATTCGTCGCCGGGCAGCTTGACAGTCTGGACGCCGCCAACGTCCGGTGCCGGAACCGCTGTGCTAGTTGTGTTTGTGGACGAGGTGCTCATATCCGTGCTGTCAGCCTGCTTTGTGACCTTTTGCAGCTTCCGACGGACCTTCGGGAGGCTGTCAGTCATAGGATCAGTCTTGGGCTCTTCCTTGCTGAAGCCGAAGAAGAGCGAGAAGCTCTTGCGGCGCTCTGCAGTCGCCATTGTGGCTAGACCTGGTAATTTGGACGGTGATATGGTCGGACCACGATTTTTTTTTTATTCCTGGTACAGGACGGGCCTTTCCAAGACAGCAGCCTCTAAGAAACGGCTTTGTGTTTGACTGCAGCCTTGGCTCAGGCCGTGTGTGCCTGCACTGGGGAGAAAAGACAAATGTAGGGCCGTAGGAAATGGGAAATGGAAAGTAAACGAGTGAATAGAAAAAAAGGCGAAAGGTGCAGGGCCTCGGAAGCTCAATAAAAAATAAAGGTTATACGACATCGAGGGCGAGGGTAGGATGTGGGATGAATTATATCGGCCAGGCGGCAATGGGAGAAGTCTGGACCTTTCGTCAGATACGGGCTGCAGGGTGCTGTTGTCTTCCTACTGGGGGCAGGCCCACGGACCAAGTCCTCGAGGTACTATTGTATCGAGATCCGATGCGTGAGAGAGCTGGCCGGCCTAGGCCATGTCCCACCTGGTTCTTTTCTTTGTTGCTTGGCGGCCTTGTGCGTCTTGGTCGATAGCGTAATATTTCCAGGTGACGTTATGGTACTTCTTTTCTTTCTTTCTTTGTAGTGCTTATTGTGATTTATCGGATTTTGGTGTCTTCCTTTCTTCTGCTCCAGCGTCTCCAACATGGCCTCTACCTTCCTTTCCCCTTCGCTTTCAATTCGTCTCTTGTCCGTCGATCAGCTAGGACGTCTCAGGTCGCCGAGCTTCATTCATCCTCTCGTCCGTGTCTTTGGGGGACCATTCCAGCTGGACTTGGTCTCGATGCACGATTACCTCATAGTTGTGAAAGAGACATTGGGAGGAAACGAAGGAGGGAAAGCAACCAAACCACGCTAAGACGCTAAGGTCGCATGAACGAGAAAGTCAAGCACGGTCAAGCGTAGACTGTCTACAAGCCGGGTCCCAGTCAAGCTAGACTCGCCAGGCCTCGTATTCGAAGCAGCCTGCAGGTCGCTTGTAGCCAATCCGCATTGTAAGCTGCCGGGGATCTGTTGACTGCAGGCCTGCAGAGCTGTAAAGTTGCAGCGCTGCAGATGCAGAACGAAAAAAATAGAGGTGGCAAGCAGACTGCATACGAGGTGTGTGGGTTCTGGAAGGTTGGGCTGTTGTGTGGTATTGTGTGGGACGTCGAGTGTGTCTTGCAAGAAAGTGGTGGATGCAAAGGTTGTCTTCAACGTTGTGATGATGGGATGAGAGAATGACAGGGGTTAACAAAGTACGACAAGACTGACGACGCGGAAAGAGCGAACGATGAAATGAAGAGTTCTTCCTGTAAAATCCCGGGCCTTGTGGTATAAAACAGAGGGGAAGGAACGAGGCCACAAGGAGAGAAGGCGCAATGGATACAACACGGAATCTATGATACTCAGGAAAAGTCAGGAAGGTGCGAAGCAGGTTCGGTCGCCAAAGACGATGCGGCAATGTTCCGTCCACACAAAAAGGAAGGAACCGCTCAGGAGTCCATGATGCAATTGGAACAAGCAGAGGGTACTTTTGTGTGTGTAAGACGGGGGTGATTTGCTGTTCTGCTGGGGTCCAATTCTTCGTTCGACATACAATGCTCTGGTGGGGTACATGGGTCTGCCACACATTGCACAGCGTCCTGCAAGTACCCATTAAAGCGCAGGATGTGGGGGTATTGTTGCTATGCTCGATTTTGTTTTTGCTTCGATCTTACCGACCCCAAATAATATTCAAATGTGCGAGACAGTGTTGATCGAGTTTGATAACTTCAAGTAGCCCTAGATGTACCGCACTCATGTGACACCAATATCTGGCAGGCGGACGAAATAGAGAAGGAAAAAATACGGGAAGTAACTGAATTGTATCAGTGAGCGACAGGATGAGAAAACAAGAACGAGGGGCAACCAAAAATGGTAAGACTTACCTTCATGCGGAACCCAGGTCATTGGGTATACGAAGTAGAGGGGCAGCTGAACAGTGCACGTCCCAACCCTTTTTCAGTAGTGTATGGTGTCTGTACATTGCTTGCGATTGGAAGAACGTAACACGACACTTCACGATAGTCAAGACAACAAAGGGAGAAACACACGATCAAATACAGAGTGAAGGGATAGAGGCCATAATTTCAGTGGGGAAATGAGACGATAGAGACAAAATAAAAACATGTGCTCTTCTCTGATGACAGAATTCAAGAGGGCGGGCAGCCCAAGAGAACCTGGAGATACAAGAGCAAGATATGGCAGCATGCCAAAGATCTTAGCTGACGAGTACGAACATCTTCGCTCCCGCCGACTATCGACAACGGTCGGTTCTTTGAGCAGTCGTCTGTCTCACGCAAGTCGATGGGCTTTGATACGACTAGGGTAGATCCACCTAGCGGCCAAGCAAGGTCCATAACCGTCATAAAATTGGAGGATTTTGATAGTATGAGGGATGAGCTTCGTAAGACACAGCACCAAAGACGAGGCGTTCAGAAGCACTATAGAACGCCACTCTTCAGTATGTGCTATTCAAACAACATCACACAATGCCCGTATGCCAAAAATATACGAACCCACGCACTCATCTGCATGACGTGTTGCCGAAAACGACGACTAGAGCCGAAGGAGTGGAGCCTTCTTGAGGCCCGTCCCTCAGGGAGTTCCGCGCTCTTCTGGGGACTCGAGTGGCATATTCCCCAGCAATACCCAGCTGTAACAGTACGATGGAGCAGATGGGACACAGACCAACCTCTCCGTCACCAATGATGGCGAGTGACAGCAGGATACAGTTGCTGAAAACGAAGCATGAGAGGGGCAGCGATCCACTTTGAAGCACTAATACGAAGTTTTACTTCCTTTTTCTCGGGTTTTACCCTCCACTACGACGTACTGCAGGTATCCTCACGGCCGAGTCCTTTTCTGTACAATACTGTATTCAACATGTAGGTGGCTGGTAGTTGGTTTATTGTGCGTCTGCTGAATCGAAGATCAGAAAAGAACCGGCCGACTTATGTTGGGCTGATCTGAAGTTCACTAGACTATGATGATCCTGGGTATTGACGGGTGACGGACAATCGGCTCGTTTCCGTGGCGCGCCGTCTCCCGCAACCCGTTTGAGAATACGAGACGAGATATGGAGCTGCCAATGCCTCTCTTTTGCCACCTTCGTGAGTTAACCACATATCTAGAACAACTGACCATGCAGAGCGATGGCCGTTATAGACGTGACCGCTTAAGACCCCCTCGGAGTGCCGTCGAGGTTGCTTCGACTGTCTCATGCTGTCTTGGGTCACGGGATGTTCTGGATGCTTCTTTCGTCGAGAAATTGTTTCCCTGAATTTCCTAACGAGCCTTGTCTCAAATACTCCCGCATCCTTCTCTCGGGAGCACAAAGCCTTATGGCCCACAACCCAAGTCAGGCCAGTTGTTGCGCACTGTCCGACTCTGTGTGACAAGTGAAGCTGATCTTGGGATCGACAGTGCAGTGTAAAGCACCGCACTGCTGGCAATGACGGCTGGCCAGCCAGAGAAGTCCACAATCAATGTGCGCAAAGTACTTGCGCTGGAGAACCAATGACCTTTTTGTTCGTTCTCAGCCCAGCCCTCGTATTATGAACTGTTCCGTGCCCTCTTTTGGTTAAGGGGATGGCCTTCTCCTCGTCCTTATCTTGCTCCATTGCGTTGATATCTTATTCCGTCTTGGATCTGTCTCACTCGCTGCTTGGCGTAGGTCGGACGGCCACCGGTCGAACAGTTATGTCGTGCATGGAATGTCCTGTACACAGCTGCCGTATATGAAGAGGCGGCGTTGTTAAGCTCCGACCTCTGCAAAAGCACTCTACTTTGTCCCCTTGCATGAAGAAAACATGAGAGTGAAAATCGAGACATCCCTTAGACAGAAACATCGCAGAGGTAAGACACCCGTATCACGTAGATGCACTGCATTTCGCTCGGCATGTTACTGTGGTCCCACGTTGCACAAGTACAGCTGCAAGAGTCCGTATTTCCGATTCGAATTGTTGTACCACATGATTCACTGAAATTGACAAAGTTGTCTAAATACTGGTCTGCATCTCGACCGCATCGAACGAACTAGACCGACAGTTTGAGAGATGGTTGCCGCAACAACGTCCCTCTGCAATGTTTCGATGAACAAAGAAACACCACATATGACGATGCGTGCACTCGACGCACAAGACGATGTAAGTAGTGCCAAGGGAAAAAATCTCGAGACACAATATGTAAATATATTTTCAAAAAGAACAAGGAATCTGGGGTAGTAAAGTTGGCACCGCATGTGGCCTGCTTCGAACCATGTCCCGCGCTTCGCATGCAAGCAATATTTACGTTGTCCTACGACTGCAAGTAGATGCTGGCAGCACAATGCCACAAAACACCGAGTAGCTTCCTCCTGCTGTTTCTGCTCAGGAACTTCGCGTTGCTCGCTGCATGTGAAGCCATCGGCGAACAATAGAAAGTGCAGCTCAAGCAGAGCGGCTCATGAAGAGTGGCTCATGCAGAGTAGCTTATGAAGATCCGCTCCAGCCCAGACCGCCAAATCCTAAAATTACACCAGCCGGCTACCAGTAGCCCAAATATTCCGCATCCGATCAAGGAGCGAGCCCGGGGGGAATATTCCCACGAGGACGGCGAGACGTCAAGGATATGGAAATTCTGGGACTGGCCTGGGGAGAAAGTTATAGCGAGCGCACCAAAACGCCCCATAAAAATAGTTTCTCCATCAATCACAGGCCGGTTTTCGGTGAAATTTTGGCCATCGGAGACGTTCCAGGCGCCTTCCCCCGCCAAAGCTTCATAGGCTGGTGCACCGAAGCTGTCGCTGCCCCTCACTAAATTGGCCCAAAGAAGAAGTCGCAGGTGTTAGTCGCGTCGCGCCAGGAAGGTGCGACTCGGGAGAGGGAAAGAAATGCCGGCAAACCGTCAAGAGTCGCCAACGACAAGAAAAAGGAAAGATAGAAGAGAGCATTGAAGACGGGGCTCGACGACGGAGAAAATAATAAAGGTTCTGCGAAGCATCCGGCCATTGTGCGGAGTACATATACTCGGACGCGCAAATTTACGAAGCTGCTGCCAGTCGTTCTGTTGAATCCAGTTTGCTGGCGCCTGTTCAAACTGCCTCACTCCTTCCCTTCTCGACCATTGTCGGCTCCTTCCCATCCATTGGACATCACTTGGCATTCGTCTTTGCCCCACGAACACTCTAAAACCGTCTTCTCACAATAACAACAACAACCCTACAACTCCCTCACATTCTCGCCATGCCTGAGATCACAATCACCGGCTGGTCGACGCGCGATGTGCGCTTTCCCACGTCGCTCGACAAGACGGGCTCCGACGCCATGAACGCCGCCGGCGACTACTCGTCCGCCTACTGCATCCTCGAGACCGACGACCCGGCCTTCCAGGGCCACGGCATGACGTTCACCATTGGCCGTGGCAACGACATAGTGTGCGCCGCCATCAACCACGTGGCCGACCGTGTCCGCGGGCGCACGCTGTCGTCGCTGGTCGCCGACTGGGGCGCCACCTGGCGCCATCTGGTCAACGACAGCCAGCTGCGCTGGATCGGCCCCGAAAAAGGGGTCATCCACCTGGCGCTGGGCGCCGTGGTCAACGCCATCTGGGACCTGTGGGCCAAGGTGCTGGGCAAGCCGGTGTGGCGCATCGTGGCGGAGATGTCGCCCGCGGAGTTTGTGCGGTGCATTGACTTCCGGTACATTACGGACGCGCTGACGCCGGCCGAGGCGCTGGCGATGCTGCAGGCGGGCGAGGTCGGCAAGGCCGAGCGCATGCGCGACGCTGAGCGGAACCGCGCGGTCCCCGCGTACACGACGTCGGCGGGCTGGCTCGGGTACGGCGAGGACAAGATGGAGGCGCTGCTGCGTGACACGCTGAGCAAGGGGTACAAGCACTTCAAGCTCAAGGTCGGCGGCGACCTGGCGCGCGACCGGCTGCGGCTGTCGATTGCCCGCAAGGTCATCGGCTACGACAAGGGCAACGTGCTCATGGTCGACGCGAACCAGGTGTGGTCGGTGCCCGAGGCCGTCGAGTACATGACGGCGCTCCAGGAGTTCCGGCCGTGGTTCATCGAGGAGCCCACGTCGCCCGACGACGTGCTGGGCCACAAGGCGGTGCGCGACGCCCTCCGCCCCTTTGGCATTGGCGTCGCCACGGGCGAGATGTGCCAGAACCGCGTCGTGTTCAAGCAGCTGCTGGCCGCGGGCGCCATTGACGTGTGCCAGATTGATGCGTGCCGGATGGGCGGCGTCAACGAGGTGTTGGCCGTGCTGCTGATGGCCAAGAAGTTCAACGTGCCGATCGTGCCGCACTCGGGCGGTGTCGGCCTGCCCGAGTACACGCAGCACCTGAGCACCATCGACTACGTCGCTGTGAGCGGCAAGCTGTCGGTGCTCGAGTACGTGGACCACCTGCACGAGCACTTCAAGCACCCTGCGGTGATCAAGGACGGCTACTACACGACGCCCACCGAGCCCGGGTACAGCGTGGAGATGAAGGCAGCCAGCATGGACGCGTACGAGTTCCCCGGCAAGCCAGGTGTGAGCTGGTGGCAGTCGGAGGAGGCGAAGCCGATTCTTGATGGCATCAAGATCTAATATCTGAATTGTCTTTTGATGGGAAAGACGAAACAGTGTGTTCCGGAGAGAAACACACGAGGGGTCAAGCAGCATGGTTTGCTTGTCCGCAGGGCAACGATGGCATCCTGTATAGTACAGTAGGTGTGCCTTTGGAGCAAAACAAAAACGAAACGACTGACGACATGGCATGGAACGGTTTATTTGGGAACATGGGCAACATCTACGGCAAAACTATCCTCATGAAGCGGCATAGAAAGCGGACTGATTTATATTTCGCGTTGATTTACTTTCGATCTCATTTTCTTTCATTTTAATTTTCATTGAAGTTCATTGTATCATACATTCTTACACTACACATAGAGAATACCAAAGTCTTGTCCAATTCTTTACCCCACGCGTTAGCCCTGCGTCGCTACACAGGACGTGGTCTACTCCTCCGCGAGGAACAACAGGGCAATCCCCATGATGGGCTTCGCCAGGCCGTTGGTCGTCTCTAAACCGGGATGGGCTGTAAAGTTGTAGTGCGCCGTGATGGACCACGCGTCACTGCTGCTTGTCGGGCCCACGTCATAGCACTTGTGGATGGCCGAGATGTGTGTCAACGGCACCGGACCCATGCTCATGCCCGGCATCCCCGGCATGTCCGGGCCCGGCACCTGACTAACGTATTCGGGTGTCCCGCCGTAGGTGGCCACACCCTCGCAGACTGTGGCCCCGTTCTTGGCAATGTCGAGCTGCAGAGCGCCGTCGTGCAGGTGGCTCGCAGACACGAGGACACTGTAGTTCTTGGCGGCACCGCCCGTACCTGACTGCGGATGCCACGGCTGGGGCGACGAGTAGGAGAACACGGCGTCGCCCGGCGGCACGGCCACCTCGGAGCCGTTCAGATAGGTCCCGCAGTCGCCGTCAATGTCGAGCCACACAGGGACAGCCGGAGCCCAGCGTTCAGCAGCAGCAGCAGCAGCAGCAGCAGCAGCAGCAGGAGCGTCCGTCTTTGTCATATTCGACGACGAGGGCGCCTGCACATAGTCCCAGGTCGTCGTCACGTAGACGTCCCGCGCTGCGCCAGCTTGCATGCTCATAATTTCGGCGATTAACAACACGGTCTCGTCGGGCGCGACGTAGTAGCCAGCGCGGCGCGTGCCGTTGGACGTCAGGTCGATGTAGCCGCGCTCGTTGCCAGCGCCAAACATGCGCTGGATACTGCCCCCGCCGAGCTTGTCGCAGGTGGTGTCGGAGCGGTTGAGATTGACGAGAACGCCGTGGTGCAGGTAAATGCCCGTGTCAACGTTGGCAATGGCACCGGCGGACCCGTTGGGCCCGTCGCCGTAGCGCACGTCAAAGGAGAAGCCGGTGATGTAGCAGTCGACGCAGGGCATGAGCGCAGGTCTCTGGAAGGTCGCCATGCCGTTGTCGTCGCTGGTGTCGTTGGCGACCATGCCGGGGACAGAAAAGGGTCCGCTGGCGGTACGGGCGCGCTGGATGCCGAGATTTGCGAGCGGTTCGGGGACGGTGAGATGCTGCAATGGCTCTTTGTCCAACGTGCTGGTGAGGCCAGCCGGGCCGGTCGCGGCCAGAGCCGCCAAAATGGCAGAAACGTGCATGCTGAGGGGCGTTGTGAGTGTTTAGGACGGCAATAAAGTGCAAGGGAAGAGAGCGTAGGTCGAATATGACCAGGTTGTCCAGAGATGCGGCGAACAGTCGCCTTTTTAATCCAGCGGCTTGACAGACAAGAAGCGAGTCAGTCCAATATAAAAAACGTAAGACGGAGTCTTTCTGAGAACCCGGTTCCCGCGTCCGGTCACTATTGTTTTGTCCTTCATCTCCAATTGTAGGATGGAGCCATCAAGTTTGACCCTGCCCGGCGCCTCTTTCGGAAAGGCAAAGACCGTGGCACAACACGAACCGGGACAGACTCCCGTGGTTCGCAGCCATGGCCGCCCAAAGCAGGTATACACTGGTCCCAGCACAGCCTCCGTTGAGTACACAACGGGTGACTTTGTGCGAGGATACATGAATGTCTACTTAAAAAGAGTAGACAGTGGGAGAGTATGTGGAAAGCGGGAAAAGGAAACAATTAAATAGAAGCTCTGCACAAGCGGGATAGCCAAGCAGAGGACGAATTAGCCGGATAGTGGCCTGCCAGCCGCTGTGCTTCGATACTATAAGGCCACTCGAGTGCCCGGATGCCCATATTAAGCCGAAGACGAGCCACCAACGTCTTGCTTTTATTTCATCTCCTCGCTTTTTCCCGATTTTGTCTCATGGCCAGCTGTTGCCACGGTGAGAATCTCGTCCTCGAGGCCGGCCACGTGCACGAAACGGATGCCGGCGCCCTCGAGGGTCTGGCGGCCCGTGTTTTTGGAGACAAACGTATCAGGCTCCGTGACACCCGAGTAGACAGTGATCTGACGAGGAGTCGTAGTCTCTGGCGTCGCGGAAGCCAGCCGCAGCACCCTCTGGACACACGGCAGATTGCCGCTCATGCGGAACGAGCAGGGCTCCATTGTTGTATACAGGCCGAGCTGGCGAGGCAGTGCCGCCTCGCTTAGGCGAGGCAAGCCTTCTTCCTCAACGCCATGCTTCTCGGCCAACTTCATCAGGCAGCACTGCTCGGCGTGGGTGTTGCCCGGCAGCTCGAGGGTGTAGCCTTCCGATAGAACGGTGTTGGTGGCCTCGTCGACGAGGACGGCGCCGACGCGAAAGTTGGAGGGCCTTGGGGGCGAGTTGCGGGCCAGGTCGAGGGCCTGTCGCATGTAGGCGAGATCACGGTGATCCAATGAGTCGGACATGGCGGATGAAAACGGCGTCCTCGAGGTAGTTGTCGACTGACGTGAGGTCGAACAGCGTGAAGTTTATCATTCAGTTTCATTCAGTTCACCAGCTATTCATTAGCGGGTCTCCAGCAGCGGGGTAGCTGTGCGAACTGTCGTTAGCGCTCTCGCGCTGTTCTGCCATTTAGCTGTTGACGCGACGCGTTACACCGCTGCAACACGTCACGTCCGCTAAAATCAGGAACAAAGGTCGTGCTTCCCTCTTTTTTCCCACTACAAGAGAAGCACAACGACAAGAAGAACACGTACGACAAATATCTTACTCAACATCGCGACGACACAATGGACTCCGATTCCGACCATGAAGACGACCTCGGCGCCGGCGAGCCGCCCGCCATCGATCCCTATGCTGTCCTTGGGCTCGACCGCGCCGCGGCGCCCACGACCGACCAGGTCAAGTCCGCCTATCGCAAAGCGGCACTCCGATGCCACCCCGACAAGGTCCCTCCCGAACAAAGGGACACGGCCCATACCCAGTTCCAAGAGGTTGCTCTCGCGTACGCCGTCCTGTCGGACCCGGCCCGCCGCAAGCGCTACGACGAGACCGGCTCGACGGCCGAGTCCGTCGTCGACTCGGACGGCTTCAGCTGGTCCGACTTTTACCGTGCCGCGTTTGCCGACGCCGTCAACCCTAGCGCCATCGAGACGTTTGCCGCGAAGTACAAGCACTCGGACGAGGAGCGGGACGACGTGCTGGCGGCGTACACGCGGCACCGCGGCGACATGGACGGCGTGTACGAGTCGGTGATGCTCAGCGACGTGCTGGCCGACGACGCGCGGTTTCGGGCCATCATTGACGAGGCGATTGCGGCGGGCGACGTCAAATCCTTTACCAAGTACGCCAACGAGACGGCGGCCTCGAAGAAGGCACGCAAGGCAGCGGCGTCGCGTGAGAGCCGGGAGGCAGAGGAGTACGCCAAGGAGCTGGGCGTGCACGACAAGCTGTTTGGCAACGGCAAGGGCCGGCGGAGCCACGACGGCGAGGAGGTCGGAGAGAGCACTTCGCCGCGGCCCGCAAAGACCAAGGGCGGAAAGGGGGCCACTGGAGGCAAGGGAAAAGGAGGCAAGAAGAAGGACGACGACCAGGCTGGACTGGCAGCGCTGATTCAGCAGCGTCAACAGGAGCGGTCGGCAACGTTCCTCGACAACCTGGCGGCCAAGTACGGGGTGACCGAGCAGAAGAAAAAGAAAGGCAAGGGCGGCAAAAAGCGGCAGGCCGTGGACGAGGACGACGGGGACGACGAACCGTCGGAGGAGGCCTTCCAGGCCGCCGCAGCTCGGCTCAAGAATGGGAAGAAAACGAAGCGGTAGACGGAGGTTCTACAAAGGACTGCTTTACATGGCATGGCGGCTGCACGGCGTTCTGTGGCGTTAGAAGGCTTCGGCACGTAAGACTAGCGATCTGAGTTACAGCTCTCCATTTACAACTGCATCGAATCAATTGGGTTTCTTTTGAGAGTTTTGTTTACTTTGAAAAGAGTGATTGCGTGCGTGACCTTGTGAACGTGAGTTTTGTGATGCCGTTGTTAGCGCAGTTAGTGGGGTTTCGGCGGGCGGCGAGGCTGCAGGGTGGCTACAACAGGCGCGTTGCCGGCGGCGTAAATCATCCTTGCGTCGAACATAACGGCACGACTGTCGACTTGCGTTGCACAACGTCTTCTGCCTCGACCACATCACTCGTCGCTCCACTATGCCATGACCGAGGCAGCGTCGGCAGACGCGGCCAATGTAGCAGAACGGCCAGAACAAAAGCCGGCAGAGACTGCAGTGGGAGCGACGTCTTCGTCAACCAAGATCTCCTACTACGCGCAGTATTGCTTCCACCTCTCGCCCACACTCAATCAGTGGTGTCCCATGCGCGTGGCCGATGTTGCGAGCCTCGACGAATATGCCGAATTCCACGGCAAGTCAGAATACCTGTCCAGTTTGCCGAACGGCCACCTCTGCTGACCTGCCAGGCCAAGATGTCTACTTCCACATGAACCACCCCATCAAGTGGGTGCGCGTCGCTGGCGTTGTCGTCGCCATGAGCAACAACGACTACCTGACGATCTACACCATTGACGACGGCAGCGGGGCCACCATTGAGTGCGTGTACAAAAAGCAAAGGTGGCCCCCTTCTGCTGCCACGCCTCCTCCCCTGCCCTCTACCATTACCCCCGGCACTGTCGTCAGTATCAAGGGCGCGCTCCAAATGTACCGCGGTGTCCTGCAGGCCCTTATTGTCAAGCTGGCTGTCCTGCGCTCCACCGAGCAGGAGATGCAGTTCTGGGCCAAGGTCCACAGCTTCGCGCAGACAACGCTCTACCGGCCGTGGGTGCTGGATCGGGAGACGGTGCGGGCGTGCCGGAAGGCGGCCAAGGCGGCGCAGCGGGCCAGGGACGAAGAAGAGGTGCGCAAAGAGATGGAGCAGGAGAAGAAGGCGCGCGCAAAGGAGCAGAAGCGGAGGGGTGACGACATGGATGGGGAGACGGAGGACGCGGCCGACAGGGACATGCCGGACAATGAAGGCTCGGACGGTATCCATGCGGGCTCGACGTAGAGGGCTCTTCCTTTCGCGGAAAAGTACTACAGGCTCAGTTCGCGAGTGTGCGTTCGGGCATTGTTCGATATACATATTTCAAGACGCGCCTGGCTTGAGAATCCAGACACAATGTTGGGAGGTTGGACTTGGTAGAAACCCTGTTCTTAACGTTCGCAAGAAATATATCTAAATTCATGACACTTACGACGCCGAAGACTCTGCATGAGAAATGTGGTTGAATCCAGTTGCTTTCTTTCGTTGTCGGACTTGTATCTGCGGCGATAGCACATTCTAGGGCGGTTCTTGGCGACCCCGCCTATCCGCACTATGTGGCACGAGCGCCACCAGCCCGAAATGACATCACTTCATGTTGGACATTGACCTCGCCGTCACATCTCAACAGCTACCAATCAACCACGCAAACTCCCAAAGCATAAAGCATTCTCCCTTGTCTCCTCTATCATGGACCTGTTCCCGCCGGTGCCGGCCGCGTCGTCGGCATCGGGTCTGCCGGCTGCCATCTCGTCCCGCCCGGACCACCCGCTGAAGCCAGTAGGCATCTCCGATGCCGTCCGCCGATCCACGGGCCCTCTGCAGAGCAACAAATTTTATACCAACTTCATGCTGCACAATCAGGACCTTCCCACGTACCTGCTGCCCTACTCCGTGTCCTGGACCAATGGCCGCGGCCCCACGAACTGCTGGGGACTGACTGTGTCGTATGCCACGCCCGACCAGCGCGTCTTCGGCCCGACCACGGGTCCCTGCGGCCACCAGGGCCCGCCCGCCTCGTACTTTTACAGCCCGCCCATACAGCCCAGCTTGGTATTGGATGCGGCCGAGCTGAACCACCAGACAGCGCTGACGCTCGACGACGCGACAGACATGTTTGTGCTCGTGAGTCTACGGCCGGGCGGTCCGGCAGCGCCACCGGCGGTCCAGTTTCCCCTGGTGCAGGGCCAAGGCTTTATAACGGCTCTGTACCACGGCGCTCGGCCCATTCTGCGGACGGGCATGGCCATTCTGTCCGTATGGGACCCGTACAACGGCCAGGGCCGCGACGGCGGGCCTCTCAAGCCGGGGATGCAGCGTTGGGTCCTGAAAATGAACGACGGCTCGACGTGGCTGGTGTATGCGCGGGCGCGGCCGGGGGCGCCACCGCTGGCGTTCCGGCAGACGGCGGATGGTGCGTTGGAGGGCAAGGGCGGATTCTACGGGTCGGTGCACGTGGCACGCGTCCTCCACCCGGAACAAGGCTGGGCAGCCTACGACCAAGCTGCGGGTGTGTTTGCTGTGGGCGTGCATCTGTCGGGCCATACCGAGAATGGCGGTGCCGTTGGCCAGTACAGCTTTGCGTTTCGCAAGGTCGACGTGACGGGCGACGGGGCATTTTTGGCCCACTCGCCGCTGCTCATGTTCGCGCTGCCGCACCACCTGGCGTCCTTTGACGAGCGCACACGAGCCGCCGTCCAGCCGCACATCGCCATGGAGACGCCGGTGAAGGGAACGGCACGGGCGGTGCTGGCAGATGCGTGGACCATGGTCGAGCCCTCTCTCCCGGCGAACATGGGATTTCTGCCGTGGGACGGGCACACTAAACAAGCCGGCCGCAGCACGTTGTCCGACGCAGCGCGCCGTACGATTGCGCAGGTGGCTCGCCAGGAGCTCGGCCAGGACATGGACGCCCAGAGCAACCTCGAGTCGGCCTACTTTGCGGGCAAAGCGCTGGCCAAGTTTGCATTGATTGTGCTGTGCGCCCACAGGCTGCTAGGCGACGAGGTCAAAGATGCAGCCGCCGACGGCTTGGCCCGCCTCAAGGCCGCCTTTGCCCGGTTTGCCGACAACCGCCAGAAGCACCCGCTCGTCTACGAGGCCACGTGGGGCGGCGTCGTGTCCACCGCCGCCTACACGACGGGCGACGCCATGGCCGACTTTGGCAACTCGTACTACAACGACCACCACTTCCACTATGGCTACTTTGTCTTTGCGGGGGCGGTGCTGGCCCATCTCGACCCGTCGTGGCTGCAGAACCGGGCCAACGCCGAGTACGTCGACCTGCTCGTGCGCGACTACGCCAACCCGAGCCGCCAGGACGCGCAGTTCCCCGTCTTCCGCAGCTTCGACTGGTACCACGGCCACAGCTGGGCCAGCGGCGTCTTCCCGTCCATGGACGGCAAGAACCAAGAGTCCAGCTCCGAGGACGCCATGGCCGTGTATGCCATCAAGATGTGGGGCCACGTCAAGGGCGACGCGGCCATGGAGCAGCGCGGCAACCTGATGCTGTCGGTGCTGGCCCGGTCGCTCCAGACATATTACTACTACGCCGCCGCCTCCTCGTCCGAGATGCCTGCCCCCTTCGTCGGCAACCAGGTCGGCGGCATCGTGTTTGAAAACAAAATCGACCACACCACGTTCTTTGGCGGCGACCCAGAGCTCATCCATGGTATCCATATGCTGCCCCTGCTGCCGTGCTCGCCGTTTTGTCGGCCACCCGCCTACGTCCTGCAGGAGTGGAACGACACCTTCTCCAACGGCCGCGCCGACAAGGCCCAGGGTGGCTGGCGCGGCGTCCTGTACGCCAACCTGGGCACGGCTGACCCGCACGCCGCTTTTGACTACTTCAGCAAGCCAGGCTTCGCCGACGACATGCTGGACCAGGGCGCGAGCCGAACGTGGTATCTGTGCTATGCAGCAGGTGAGTACACGTGGACGACGGACCCGTTTTATCCCATTCTTTCGATGTCGTGCGACAGCTAACAGTATCAGTCTTGGCCGGTCGTTGAGTGGGCAGCCATGTATCGACGATGAAGTAGTACAAACATACGAAAGGGGACATCAACACAGAACGGCACAAAATGAAATGGTCAGCATGGCCACTGTTGGAAACTTCGTTGGATGGTGCCGACGATCCGCGCTGTATACAAACCACGCAGGTACGGCCGGGCGGGTGCGGAATGGACGGACGTGTCGAGGTGTCGAGGTGTCGTGTTTCTTTTCTCTCACTGGGATTTAATGTCATAGAATTTTTGTTAAGATTTTTTCAGCTCACTGACCTCTTTCACCAGCCTCTTTTCGTGGTGTACAGAGTACAATGCCCAGACATCTAAACCATGCCCAAACGCGGGCAAATGCAAAGCGTCCACTGCTCGTGCTGATCAGCTACGATAATGTGTCGTTGCGTTCGTCGACAGTTGTACACCTTCTCCCTCTATGTTTATCTTCTTTTGCTTCACAGCCACGCTTGGCAACACGACTCCGCACACGAGTCGCTCTTTCCCATTTTCTGAACTCACCATTGTGATCGTTCTTTCCTCGTGCCCATCAGCGGTTGGCAGGAACCTACCCACCTCTTACGTACATCGTAGCTCTTTCCCAAATTTCTTCCGCACGACGTAATAGCGCGCTTTCCCACTGAGAAGAGCAGGCGCGTTGTCAATCTCTTCGGCACCTTCTGACTGCAACCCCACTCTGCGCTCTGGCGCTCTTGCACTTTTTGACGTTTGGGTGTCGTTGGGACTAAAGCTTGGCAGATCCGCTTGCATAGGCTGCCTCTTTTTCGCCCCGTTATTTCCCTGTTTGAGCGTGTTTCCGCATGCTCGCACCTTCCAAGCTAGTGCTCCCTTGGAGCTTGGCTCTTTGTGCTACCTTTCTGCTTTCTACCCCCAAGCTTCGCAGCTTTGCAAGCTTCCTCCCCCCCTCTTTCAACTTCCCACATTCTCTTTTCTCGATGCTACCAGAGCAATAACACAGCACCAAACAACAACAATTAAATCTTACGTCTGCAGCACCAGACCCGTCCGGCCTGTCTCGGCAAAAGCTTCTTTTCCATTTGGTCACCGTCCGTCCTGCCTGTCGTCCGAATTTATCACTCAATTGGGTCCACACGCTCGTACGAACGTGAGATACCACGACAACCATATCAAACTGTCGACAGTTCCGTTGTTTTGATTACTCTTGAGCTTCCACGACTGTCTCCATTCGGCTCTATGCAGCTCTGTTGAGGTCCATCTCTCGCAGGTCGTCAATCAATATTGCATTGGGCCTCGTTTAAACAAACCCCACGTCCCACAACATACGCCTCACGACTCGCATCTGCATCTCGTGCATCCGGGCACAACACACCAGTTCAACAGCACCTTGCTTCTGGTAGGTCCATCTCTGTTGTCAAGTTGTTCCTCTACGGTTGCCCATCATTCCCCGTTCCATGATGATTGCGCGTCGGGCGTCGGGCGTCGCAAGTCGTACAAATGCCGATGTGCGGTCGCTTCCCTGTGATCGCAATCTGCACGTCGTCGCTACATGGGCAAGTGTCATGTTCATGTCCATTATTATACTCCTTTCGACAGAACACTCCGTCGCCTTTTGCACTATTTACTTTGCCCTGGTCTGCCAAGACATGCTGCCCAATATTCTCGAGAGCAGTGCCTCGCTCAGCGATGCCGTGTTGCCCCAGCCTTGCCTCACCTTTTTGTTTCTGATCCCGACGTGCTCTTGGTTCCACTGATTTCACACACGTCGTTCCAACGACGAAACACCGTGGGACACCCCGCCGTCCATCCCCCGGCCGTCTCCTCTCTCACGTTCCTGTCTATGCTCGATGCAACCCTTGATCACAATGGCTCGCCTTCTGCTCGTTTAGAACATCTTCGTCCCTTATCTGGCAATCGTGATGGCTGCACGGTCTGATATTGCCCCATCTTTTTGTTCTTCCCGTCTTTCTTTCTACTTTGCATAGTAGGAGCTCGACACCGCTTGTTTCCCTCTCTACGCCCTGCCCACTTGAACCCCTGTATCTAAACCGTTACCTCGAGCTCGACCCCGTGCCTAGGTCTTTTGTTGTGTAATCAGTCTCCCGTCATTCCCGCGGAAATCGTGATGATGTACCTTCATCCGCGGTAGCTTGATGGAGTGTTTTCGTTACTGACAGCTGTTTTGAGTCTCTTGTCCAGTCCAGTATTTGCGGCTCAGTAAACCGAGTGTTGCCCAAATGCAGCACGTGTGAAAACGCAAAGGACAATTTTGTGCTCGCCCGATTTCACTTTCTGTCGACTCCGATATTTTCCAATAGTCCAAAATCCCTTTTGGATTAAACAGTGCAGAACGGGAGAAGACAACCAACGACAGAACTGCTACCGAAACGGACGAGAAGAATCCAACTCGCCTCCCATCGCCATCCATTCCGTAAACTGCGCCTTTCCGAACTGGCCGTTCCGACCCGTCTTATTTTGCCATTTGACATTTTTCTGCCACTTGGGCAATTTTTCCCCTTCTTCCCCAGTTTTTGCGTGGGTTTTCTGTCGTCCTTTTGTCATTCCCAATTCACAATGTGTAAGTTTCGGTTACGACAACCGCCAACCCAACTCCAAGCCTCCTTAGCACCACCCTAGAAACGCCACTATGTCTTGTCCCAACTGTCTTTGGCGCTCACACTTTCACACTCCAGTCACTTCGTATCACACTATATACCCCCGGCTTGCTCTCCCTCCCCGTCTTTGATAAAGAAACATCATACCTCACCTCCCTTTCCTCGTCTCCTCGCAGTGGCCGTCAGCTTATTTCTTTCCATTTTGTCCGGAATGACTCTTTGTCTATAATCGCTCCTTAATCTCTTCTACCTCGATATCACCTAGACATGGGTTGAGACGTCGCTCGTGCTTTTATTGTTGCAAAACTACAAGACGAGTTGTGCATCAACCACGTCTCGCAACAACGTCACTGTTGTGTCTATATTTTCACCCTTACTGCCCACTCCACCCGCACATCTCACCTACTATGCCGCAACCACATGATAATCCCAACGGCAACGGGGCCGATGCTAACAAGAATGTCGACAATGAAGCGTCTGTAGCTTTCCGCCGCGGCATCCAGAGGGCCGTTAGTGGCCTTTACGGATCCACCGACAATGATGACACCGGCAACCGCGTGGACGGCATCCTTCGTGGGGGCGCCGGCAACGAAGCTGCGCCCCTGCTGGTAGGCGCCGGCGCCAACTCGCGCCGCAGCACGTCTGGTTCATACGTCCCACACGTCCACTCTTCCGATGAAGAACACGGCTTTGCCCGCCGCCTGTTCTTCGACAAGTACCACACCCCGGGCTACGACAGCTCCAACGTCTTTGTCCGCTACCTTGCCCACGTCCTCAACATCACCAAGGCCACACTCTACTCCAGCCCCGTCAACGTCCTGCTCGTCTTCGTCCCCATCGGTATTGTCGCCGGCGCCCTCGGCTGGAGCGCCGTCACTGTCTTTACCCTGAACTTCTTCGCCATCATCCCGCTCGCTGCCGTCCTCTCCTTTGCTACTGAAGAAATCTCTGTGCGTCTCGGCGAATCCTTGGGCGGCCTGCTCAACGCTACCTTTGGCAATGCCGTCGAGCTGATTGTCAGCATTGTCGCCCTGCGTCAGGGCCAGATTGAGGTCGTTCAGTCGTCCATGCTGGGCTCCATTCTTTCCAACTTGCTGCTCGTCTTGGGCATGTGCTTCCTGCTTGGCGGTATCTGGAACATGCGCGACCGTGACAACCGGCCTATGGAGCAGAGCTTCGCCACGGTCACCGCTCAGACCAGTTGCTCGCTGATGGCACTGTCCATGGCGTCTCTGATAATTCCGGCGACAGTAAGCCAGCTGCTTTTCCCCCAACTTTCCGATTGATCAAGGTCGGCTTGACAACCCAACTTACTAACTGCTAATTCTCCTCCAGCTTTACAGCGCCATTGACGACTCCGCCGACAAGGCGGCCAAGGACGCCTCCATCCTGGTCCTGTCGCGTGGCACCGCCATCATCCTCCTGTGCCTCTATGTGCTCTTCCTCTTTTTCCAGCTGCGCACCCACTCCACCCTCTTCGACCCCGAAACCACCCCTTCCGCTAGTGTCAACGGTCTCCGCCGCGACGATGTTAGTGACGACGAAGATGATTCCCCGGCTGGTGAAGAGGAGGAGGAGCCTCACATGAACCCCTGGTCCGCTGCCGGCGTGCTCGTCGTTGTCACCTTGCTTGTGTCCGTCTGTGCTGAGTACCTGGTCGACAGTATCGACGAGATTGTCGCGTCTGGCAAGATCTCCAAGAGCTTCATCGGCTTGATTCTGCTGCCCATTGTTGGAAACGCCGCTGAGCACGTTACCGCCTGTGTTGTCGCTACCCGCAACAAGATGGATCTGGCTCTGGGAGTTGCACTCGGGTCCAGCATCCAGATCGCCCTCCTTGTCACGCCCTTCCTCGTCATTGTTGGCTGGTTGGTTCTCGACCAGCCCATGTCGCTGCGTTTCGAGACATTCGAAACGGTCGTTTTCGCCCTCAGCGTGCTCGTTGTTGCCTACACGGTCCAGGACGGCAAGTCCAACTACCTCGAGGGTGCTATGCTTATGGGCATGTACATTATCATTGCACTGGCGTTCTACGTCAGCCCTGGCGATGCCCTCGACAAGGCCATGTCTGGCGTTTACAGCGTCTTCTCCAGCGTGGCGCCCGGTGCGTGAAGCATCACCTAAGAGGAAGTCCACAAAATACGCGATTGAATACACAACTATAAAAGAATTTGTATACATGAACTCGACAACACACACATCACAGGATTGGGGGAAGAAACGATCTGAGAATAATTTCTTCTATTTTTCTTCTTCTTTTATTTGCCTCCTCAGGATACACGTTTTTCATATGTACGCATAGGTTTTGGTCATTTCGGTTGTTTTCTATTTTCTTTGGTACTTCATATTGGACTTTGGTTGTTTGTTTTTGAGCTCTTATACGCTGGTCTTTTTTGACTTTTGACATTGGTTTCAACCTGTAACAAGACTTTTTGATATCCATTGTGTTCTTTTGACTATCCCAAATGCTAAATGCTATGCGTTTTGAATACGAAGCTGCACCACATACGCCACTCTTCTCCAGCATATGTGCGCACCAGAAATGGGTTCCCCTACAGCTGCGGCTTAGCCATCGGCAGCACCACACCTTGCTTCTGAAGCACCCGCGGCTTCGTCGCGTCCTGGAACGCAAACGTTGTCGACCACTCCGGGCCCACCGGCAGACGCAGCGACCGCTCGTACTGGCTGCGCGTCTCAAATTCGTGCGGCAGCTGCGATGCCAGGTACTTTTCGTTCTTGTGCACCCGCCGTTCGCTGATAATCACCTTGTCCATCTTGGCGTCCCGGCGCACGACCATCTCGGCCTTGTTCTTGCCATTCCTGCCGTCCTTGCCGTCCTTGTTCGCGACCGCCCGCTGGTCTCGCTTGACGGCCCGCTTGCTCACGCCGTCACCGACCCACGAGCCCCATCCGGGCATGAGCGCGCTGTTCTTGTTCTTTTTGCCGCCCACCCGCGCTTGCTCCTCCTCCCACACTGCCGCCTCCTCGGCCGCCTGCCGCACCTTTTCGGCGGCAAACTCAGCCGCCGCGCCGTCTTCGCCCAGCGCCTTGCGCAGCAGCAGCTCGTTCTCGGCCCGGAATTTGAAGTACTTGCTGCGGTTGGCTGCACCGCGAGTGTCATCCGCGTCGTCGCTGTCGGAACCCGACGAGGACGTCTCAGACTCATCGACGCCGCCGTTGGCTTGGCTCGCACGGGCGGCGGCAGCAGCAGCAGCTTTTTGGGCGGCCTTCTTCGCCGCAGCAGTCTCCTTGGCGGTGGAACGGTTCTCGGCGACCGTATTCTGCGCCAGTACGTCATCCACAACAGCGGACATGACGAGACGGCCGTCCGCCGTCAGACCGGGCGTGGCATCCGCGTCAGCTCCCGTCTTCTTCGACTTCTTGTCTTTGTTACTACTACTCTTGGCCACCACTGTCCACGAGCCTGCATCACCCGGCGCCGAAGTCGTACGGGCAGGGAATGTGTTGGAGACGTCAGCGGCGGCGGTGGCGGCGGCGGCGGCGGCGGCAGCCTCACGCTCAGCAGCGGCTTGTTTCCGGCGCTCCTGGCGGTTGGGGCCAGTGTCGGCGTTGGCAGCGCGGCCCGTTTGGCCCGCAACAGGGCCGTAGCTGCGACGACCGACAGCCTTGTCGGCCGCATCGTTGTCACCATCGTCACCGTCAACGTCAACGTCAATCATGTTCTCGTCGCTGTCGTCGCCGCGATCAAGATCACGCATAATCTCCGCCACGGCCTCGTCGTTGGCCTTTTTGCGTGCAAGCTCTGCCTTCTTCATAAAGGCAATGCCCATCAGACCCTTGGGCTCCGCCTCGTCGTCCATGCCGCCTGCCGCTGCTAGCTTCTGCTTTGTCCGCAGTTTGAATGCCTCCTCATCGCTTTCCTCGCCAAAGCTGTCGCTATCGCTCTCTTCGTCTGCTTCGCCAGCCTTGCCAACGCGGCCACCACCGACACCGGCACCGTCCACGCGCCGCCGCAGTTCCTCATCCTGCCGCGCCATATCCACCAGACCCGTGCGGAACTCATCGTCCCACGCGGCACGGTTTGTGTTCTTGGCCCGCTTCGCCCAGCGGCTGTCCCGGTGCCGAGCGCCCATGCGCTCCAGCGCCCGCCGGCGGTGGGCCGCATCACGCTCTGCCTCCGAATCGTGGTCTTCGTCGACCTCGTCGTGCTCTGCATCCGAAGCGTCCAGCGCCTCCTCAGCACGTTGCCGCTCGCGACGGTGCACGCGGCGGTAGGCTTTACTCTTGATCTTCTTGATGCGCTTGGCGCGCGCCTGCTCGCGCGACTGCAGCTCGCGCGCGCGGCGCTTTTGGCCTATAATGGCCTTGAGGGCGTCCGGCGACAGCATGCTGGCCTCCTCCTCGGCCTTCTGGCGCTCTATCTGTTTTTGCTTGGCGCGCTCCTCGGCCTGTGCTTGCGGGCCGAGGCCGCTCTCCTCCATGATGGACAGGATCGTCTTTTCGAGGTCTGTTTGGGCGGATTTTTGGTTGATGGGCAGCAGATTGGCGGTATCGAGGCCCGAGGTAGCGAGCGCGCCGGCCACTTCAAAGGTCAGGTGCTCGGCACGGCGGTTCTGCTTGACGGTCTCGGTCCAGCGGTCGAGCGTCTCGTGCGCCTTGTCGGCGGCGGCGATGCGCAGCTGGCGGTCCTGCTGCATGGGCAGCAGAGGCACCTCGAGCTTCTTGTCTGAAGATGCACCGACGGCAGCCTTGATGGACTTTTTCAGGCTGCGGTCTTTGCTGCCGAGCTGGGCGTTGAACTGGTAGGGGTTCGCGGCGCGGGCTGCGTCGTCGGCGTCGCTGTCGTCTTCGTCACTGTCGCCGTTTTGGCCCGCGGCATAGGCAGAGGCGATGCTCTGAAGGGCGTTCGACTTTCCGAGACTGGCATCCTCATCCTCACCGTCCTCCTCGTCCTCCTCGTCGCTGTCGTACTCGGACGACTCTGTTGACGACAGCTCGTCACTATCACTACCATCATCATCGTCCGAGCCAGAACCAGACAGGCCCGATACGTCCGACGTGTCGTCAGATGCTGATAGATCGCTGTCATCAGCCTGCTGTCTCTTTTTTTTTCGTGTCTTGTCCTTCTTGGAGGAGGGCGCGGCTGCCTCGTCGTCCTCGTCCGACGACACAATGTCCAGCGCCGCAGCCAGATCAATGGCCTCGTCGCCCAGGTCGGCACCATCGTCACCAACGTCCTGATCTTCTCCTTCATCATCCTCGTCGAAACCGTCAAATTCGTCCGCAGCCTGTTTTGACTTTGACTTTTTGTTCTTGTTCTGTTTCGACGAACTACCACGGAAGGCAAACGCATCAAAGATCTCGTCGTCGTCGCTGTCGCCAAACGCCTCGTCGCTGTCAATCTCCGAATCGTCGTCGTCACTGCCGACGCCCTCGCGCCACTCATTGCCAGAGCTGTCACTGTGAATGTCGTTGGACGAGCCGTCCGAGTCGGCGCCGCCGTCTTCGTCGTTGCGGCCGTTGTTGGGCCGGCGTCGCTTGGCTGCACTGCCACCGCCCTCTTCGTCGTCGTCGTCGTCGCCGTCATCTCCGTCGTCATCGCGTCGGCGCTTGGTCTGGTCGCGCTCAATCTCTAGATCGCGCACGCGCACACCTTTTGTACGGGACTCGCCGATCTGTTGCTTGGCCAGCGCCATGACGTCCACTCGGCCACCCTGCCGTGTCCGGGGAGCACCGCCGCTGCTGCGTGTGCTAGACGGGCCTCCACCTGAACGGCCACCAGCACCGCCATTACCGCCAGTCTTCTTGCCGCTCTTCCGCTTCTTGTTCGGGTCCGCCAACAAGGGCCTCCCGTGGGCCTGGCGACCAGGCATCGCTTGTCTTTTGTGTTTCTTGGGAAACGGTCGATTTCGTTAAATGATTACGTGAATTGTCGATAAATTGTTCGCCGAGTACATTCGCAAGAGAACCACGCAACAATAGGGCGGTTTGCGTCTGGTTTTTCAAGTCGGGGTAAGTTAACTTGTGGATGGCAGCTGCTACTTTGCCCATAACAAAATTTCCAGCCAGCATTTTGGCATGCAATGCGAAACTTTTTTTTAGTGGGGTTTTCTGCCGCTTTTTTATCCCAACGGAAGCCTTGGTACAAAAGGCGGTGAAAGGCCGTCCTGTGGGTCCCTGGCTTCGCCGAGTCCGGTGAGAGCTTTCGGGCTATCCAATTGAAATTTGAAGCATCAAAATCGCTTTCTGAGGCTCTGGAACCACCTCAATCGACTACCAGCAACCCGACCGACGGCAAGCCAACAGCGACACCCTTCCAGGCGCACCTCCCGAACGAGTATTTTCTAGAGATCCCCCCTTAGTCTCTCTTCACTGAGCCAGAACAGTGACAGCAATTGGCCCGTGACCCATCGTCGACGCCGAACTCACTGTCGACATTGAACCAAGACTCGAGCTCTTCGTCCCATCAACCTTTCCCTTACCGTCGCCCTCTCACGCTCACACACAATGCGCGCCACCGACATTCTTCTGCGGCCATACCGCAAGCTGCGGCTCACTGTCAAGGACGTCAACAAGGGCTTCTACAAGGGCACGCGCACCGGCTCCATGGGTCGGCATACCAAGAAGGGTGGCTACGTGATTGAGTATGAGAAGGTGCGCACTTACGTCGTGCCGAGTCTGGTGGACTTTAACGTATGTTGTCATTCGTCCCCTGGCCCCTTGTCGCAGTTTACAAGATATTGAAAAAAAAAAAAAAAAAAAAAAAAAAAAAAAAAAAAAAGTAGAGCATCGCTAACCTCTGTAGCTCACCCCCTTTGTCACAAAACGCGTGCGTCCGACGTTTGGCGTGTATTCCCAGAGCGAAGGCCCGCTCAAGGGCCCGCGGAGTCCATCGCTGTATCTGGCCCGGTGGAAGGCTGAGAACGGTCTGGACTAAGCCTATGTGCAGACAAATTAAAAGGGAATGAAGGAAATGAAAGTTGAAGAAGAGCGTTTGATTTACTTACTATCTGTACATTTTTCATATTGCATAGCTCGGATGGCGGAATACCTCTAGATACAGGAGACAAGGAATTGTGTACAAAAGACAAAAGGAGAAACATGAAAGCTGTACGAATAAAACATATCGGTTGGCCATAGCCGGGCTTTGGAGGATATATAACCCACGGGTAACGATACGATTAAATTCACCAAATTTCACCTCGGACAATACCATCCTAGCAGTGTTTACTTGTGCTGTCATACACGGCTGTTGCAGAAAAGAAAGTATAAATATACAAAGCGGAAAGATGGACAACTTGATACAAGTTGGCGTACACTTCGCAACGAGAGCACTCTATATACTAACTACATGGCCGTGATGTGCTCGTCTGCGTTTAGGATCAGTATTTACTGATGCAAATCGTGTTTCTGCGCGCTCTCTTGTCAATGCGCGGGCGTCATGGGGGCCGCAGGTGACGGTTTTGCCGAAGTCTCCTGCAAGCCCGGCACGCCAGCAGTCGACTGCAGCGTCACCATGCTTGCCGTCTCGGCATCTTTGTTTAGCGAGAACGGTAGCGCGATGCCGCCGAGGAACGGCCGCTTGCCCGTCGAGCCCACATGGTTGGCGTCGCCAGCAGCCCTGGCCGCATCGTAGGGTGTCAACAGTTTACCCCGGGCAGGCTTTTCCATAGTGGTGGCATCACTGGACATGCCATTGGGCATGCCATTGGGCATACTGTCGGTCATGCTGTCGCCATTCGCCAGCGTCGATTCCTCTGGCAGGAGAACTGGAATTGGAGTCGGTGCTGGCATCGGCTCATCCTGCCCGTCGGCTTGGTTCTCGTTCCGCACATATCGCCGGCGCGATCTACTGCGGTCATCTGCACGTGTTGCAGCTTCCTTTTCCCCTGGTACAGCCGACGAGTCACGGCCACGGAGTAACGGATCGGCCGCGGCCGGGTCCGCTGCCACCTCCTTCGGCGCTCCCTGGGCATCATGCTCGCGGGCGTCCTGCTCACGCTCAACCGTCGACTCGTCGTGCTTCGAACCCCACAGAGACCACAGGGCCAAACCGTGACTCTGCTTGCGAGGGCCGTGCTCGGTCAGGTCCTCTCCAATCTTGACACAGCCGGCCAAGGCGCTCGGCGGCGGGTGCTCACCAGGACCAAACGACTCGAAGCCGACGGCAGCGTCGCGGAGGCGCTTCTTAAGCACTTTGCTCCGGTCGCGAGAGTAACGGCTGTCCCACTGCTGCTTCGTGGCCGTCCACCTTCGAACGGGGCCTTCTTTGGGCACGCCAACATATGCGGGGTTCTCGAGTGCCATTTTCGTGCCGGGCAGCTCATCAGGGGGCGCGAGCGGATAGACGTCGCCGTGGCGGGTGACCCGCTGGCGAATCATGTGGTGTTTGAAAGGCGGGAGCGAGTCACCTGCCTTTCCAATATGCTGGCAAGGACCGGCACAATCGTCCACCTCTTTCTTAGTACTTGCTTGTGCATGGTCGTACGTGGCGGGAGCATGAGCAGCACCCCCTGAGGCAGTCGTGTCGGTGTGAGCAGGCCTAGATGAAGCACCATCGGGGGGCGCGTCCAAATCCGAGCTCGAGGCCGAGATAACAGAAATTGCATCGTCATCTAAGATGTCTATTTCCGTCTTTTGTGCGCGTGCCAGGACCCAGGCGCCAAACTGCGCAATCGACCGGAACATGAACTTGGCCGGGCGTGTGAAGCTCAACGTCGTTGCCACATGGCACAAGTCGTCCCAGACCTGGAGCTGGACATCCGTGGGAGGGTAGCGCGCGATCTGCGCCTTGGCTTCTTCATCGAGGCTGGCCTCGGGGCCCGCGTACTTTGCCGGGTCGGCGCACTTGTGGGCAACATACATCTGCTCGTCTCGCAAAATCTCACCGCCGCCGGAGATTATCAACAGCGGAGGGAGTCCACCAAGCGTGGGCTGCAGGGCCGGGCTGACAAGCGGATGGCTAAGCATGTTGTTGGTCGTGTACATGTGGATCTGCTCGTTGACCAGAATTTCTTCGGTCCCGTCGTTCGCCACCAGTTTCAAGTTGTTGGCCGCAAACATGTTTAGCTTTGCCTCGTTCTCAGCCGCTTCTTCAGCTTCCGTAAGAGGCGGCGATGGGCACGCAGAAACGCCGCTGCCAGTACTATCTTTGCCCTTTGTCGCATGAAACTCCGCCCGGGCCCTTTGGTTCATCTTGTCCACTTCCTCGAGAACAGTGGCGCTCGGAGGAGGCCAGGATTTGGACGGTCGCTGGTGGAAGCCGTAAGGTGGGATGTAGTCGAACGGCGCGTCGACGGTCAAGCTGGGGAATGAATGCGTCAGGTCAACCCAGGGGCTGATGAGGATTGCGCCGGCAGGAAGCGCAATCCCACGATCACGCAAAACGACGAGAAGCGACAAAACCATACCGCCACCAGCGGAATCGCCAGCCAGTACGATGGTATTCGCATCGTTACCCTGCAGGCTGAGCAGGTGCAGGTAAGCGCCCAGGCAGTCGTGCAAGCCGCAAGGGAAAGGAAACTGTGGAGCGAGACGGTACCGTGGCGCAAACACGCGGGCCTTGAGCTTCCGCGCATGTCGTTGCAATTGATAGCGGTGCTCGTGAACGCTGCCCAGATAGTAGGCGCCGCCATGAATGTAGAACATGACACGTCGGGCAGGTTTGCCTCCGTCGTTCTTCTTGCGCTCGGTGTAATTGGACTTCATCTCGATCCATTCGGCCTGCAACGGACTCTTTGGTTTGCGCCACTGCCACCATTTTTTGCCGCCAACAAGGCGAAGGCCATCGGGGCCAAGTTGTGTCTGCAGTGCCGTGGCAGCTTCGGCAAGGTGCTCGTCGGAGATTGTGACAATCTCAAGGCGGATCCAGGTCGGGGCCGGCACCCACTGAGCCATAAAAGCCTGCACCTCTTCGACAGTGTGGTGCGAGGCATAGATGAGAAAAGTGCGCACAAGATTCAGGCCTTGGTCGTAAGGAAGGTGAGCCGTTGGTCGCTGACGCCGGGGAGTGCGGTTGAGGAACTATGAGTGGTGTCAGTGGCCACAAAGAAGGGGTAGACCTGCAGCTAGAAGGATCCCGCAAAGGGTTCAGCTTACATGTGAGAAGAAAGTTGCAACAACCGCGGGCGAAACCGCCATAGAGACGGACAGCGTATTGACAACCATCGTCGAGGTAACGAGAAGACGAAATAAGAGGCCAAGATACCTACACGTCGTGCCAACGAGCTGCCAATGTCAAACAAATGTTTTGGGAAATGGGGTGTGATAGCAGACGATGCGGAGGAGACATCATGATCCTCGGAGTCAGGTGCCTCGGTTATTGCCAGTCGCGTCCGAGTGTCTTAGATTTCGATGGCTACGCAGCTAGATTAGGTTTCTCGAGTGTTGTTTTCTCCGTCTTGTCTTTCGTTTCGTTCTTTATCCAATGTTGTCTTCGTTTCGCCTCATTTTTGTCCTTGGTTTGCTGGCCTGGGTCCTGTCTCGAGTTTCCCCTTTGCTGGAAGTTGTAGCTGTGCAGTGTAGGACCTTTGGCTTGTTCCTGGCATTTCCACGGCGCATTGTTAGATCCGGTCCTCGTTAGTGATGTCATGGCAGAGCCGCGGGCCATGAAATTGAGTGGATCCAACGGATCCAGCGACATGTAGCGCCACGGGCGCACTGTTTTCAAGTCGGACTACGCCAGGCACGTCGGGGACTGATCTTCAGGTATATCGCCCAAAACAACACCTGGAGCTGGACTCCCGGGTTTGCAAAATACGAAAGTATCCAGCAACGATCAGCATTTTCAGGCAAGATTTTAACATTATTTGCAAGAAATGGCCACGCTAAACGTCGTTCTAGTAGTCTGGCAGTGTTGCAACGGCGGTTTCTGGAGCGGATGGATTATCGATGTCGTGAGGTCGTCCAAAAATTTCGAAAAGATGGACAGGACAGAGTAGAGTTGTCCACTACCAAAACCAGTTGAGATGGTAAACAAGTCCGCGTGTTATTGAATTCGTTAATCTGTCGGGTGGCGGCATGTCAGCAACAGTGGCAGAAACAACTCAGCCGCATGGATCATAGCGGATGGGTAAGGTTTCTTCTCTAGAGTCCTGAAGTGTTCGACTGCATCATATGTCTATAAAGTTGCCTGGGCGAAGACACATGTTAGCTTGGAGGTCAATTGAGGCAAGACAATGAAATCTTGAAGGTTGTCCTAGACACACGCTGTGGAGATACTCTAAAATGAGTGGTCTTACACGAATGGAGACTTGACTCAGTATGCTGTTGTCGTCTATCCGGGCCAGCACTGCCGCCGCACGAGATGTATTTCCGTGTAATTACAGATAACCCCGTAGAGAGTCATATCCCAGCGCCAGGTGCGGCAAATGCCAATGGGCACTTGGACATGACGGATGCCATAACGCATTCCTTCAAAGCAAGTTGGCCTATGGGAATTTGCTGTATACCAGTGTGCCCTGGACTCGGATTCTGGGTTACAATGGCCGCGGCGAGACACATTGGATAGCCTTGAATCACGGCCGGAGATGCTCACGCCCTACCATCGCAACGGCAACGTCAGTGTGGATTTTCGAATCAGAAGAGTCAGGACACTTACCGCCTGTCCGTGAAAGCTCCAGATGGGTCATGTCCAGTTGATAGAATGCGTGGCCATTAAATAGGGGGAAGCTTGCAAAGCCCAAAACTGTTGAGGGGTTATCAACACAACTCTGTACGACATACGCCGTCGCGCCTTCTGTTTTGGGGCCGTCCGTCCCTTCCGTTTGGTTGCGCATAGTGCAGGTCACGACACATGTGATCAAATGAAGATGAGACTAATACGTCTACTCACAAAGTGAAGATATTGCGAATTTACGTTCATCAAATCCTTTTGGCCCTACGGTTCTCGATTGATAGCAGAGCAAATTTGAAAATGCATAAGCATGTCCACGTCTCCAAATGTGCTTATATCCTCCAGATTTGTCCATCAACAACGACGAAATTACACTTACAACTTTGGCCCTACCACGAAATTACTTTGTATTATTTTCACAAAGCCACAAAATAACACAAAAAAGGAATGCAATAATAGATACGATAAAATTTTCCACGCGACAATTACTGCCACCTTGTCACAGTTGCACCACTCCCGAGGTGCCGGACACGAGGGAGGACCTCGGTGCATCGGTATGTTGAGCCCGAGTCTCGCAAAGTCGCTCCGTCTAAGGGGAGCCGAAGGCCAACTGTGGGCCGTTTCCAGATCTTCCTCCAATCATTCTGCCATCCAGCAGCATGGAGTGGACTCTTGGTACGGCCAAAGCCTGTGGGGATTTCATGGATCTTGCCACAGCGCCAGGTTCAAGCACCACCAAAAAAGGGAGTCTCCAAAACTTTCTCCAAAAAGTGGAAGAAAAGGAAAGCGCAGGCAAGAACGACCCAGTGTTCGGGGCATCGCTATTCGGCATTTCCAGTTACGGCGTAAGATACATCCACAAAAGCGTGTAAGTTGATCACACGGAAAGAGCAAATAGCGAGAAAAACTAGAAGTGACGAGCCACGAGGCGCCATGGTGGTTTCTTGGGACGATTGCGTCCTTTTTGTCCTTTGTTCCTTCCCCAGAACAGCTGTCAAATCCATCCCCTCATCTCCCGGTCCTCTTTTACGACGTCCTGCCCGATTTGTTCTCCAAATTTATCGTCTCCCGTCTTCGTTCTTTTCCAATTTTTGAGACAAGCTAAATCGATCTCGCCATACGTCTCGGCTTTGCCTAGCTGATCCGTTCCTCAAGCGCCAGTTTTGCAACCAGCCTTTGTCCCCTTGCACGAGCATTTGCTATTTTGTACTTACCCCTGCCGGACTTTTGCGTTTGCGCGACCCCAAGAGCTAGGAACGAGCTGGCTGGGAGTGACGTATTCAATTCTAGAATTCGAGCAGTGCAAATCACAAAAACAGCGAATCTTTGTTCTTTCACCTACAAAACGACGACGTCACGTACAACCGACGACGCCGCTCCTCCTCACTCACCTTGCCGCCACTAAACGGAAGTAACGGTCGCTGCAATTGAAGGCCGCTGTGCCATTCCGTCCGATATACCTCCGCGGCCCCCGGGTCTTTTCTTCGCCGTTTTTTTTCTTCTTCTTCACCATCTTTAAGGCCGTCGCTGTCTACTTCTCCTCTACTTCTCCTTCATTGCCCGTCAAACACCCAGAGTCTTCCGGTACCAGTTGCCACGATGGCGGAAAACAACAGCAACGTCGTCGAATTCCCCACCAACCCCGCCGTGTATCAGCGGAAGCCGAGACGACTTCGCATCGACGAGCTGGACGAGGCTGCGTCTGAGCTGGCCACAGCAACTGCTTCTGAGCGTACAACTCCTCAGGCGGAGAGATTGCCTGCCGATCTTTTCGTGACTGACGAAGAGAAGGAACGGAAATGGTTCGTTGGCAGCATCGACCAGGGCACTACGTCATCACGGTTTATCATCTTCGATGGTGATGGTTCTCCCGTTGCCAGCCACCAGCTCGAGTTTGAGAACCTGTATCCCAACTCAGGGTGAGTGCTGTTGCCATTGCTTCCAAAGGGAGCTCGGTTCCGACGCTCCACTGCCAAATAACTGCTAATGGGTCTCTTCCTTCAGATGGCACGAGCATGACCCAATGGAGCTCCTTGCCTCCGTCACGACGTGCATGGAGAAGGCGGTCGAGCAATTCGTCGAGAAGGGCCATTCCAAGCAGCTCATCCGCTCAGTTGGCATCACGAACCAGCGCGAGACGACTCTTGTATGGGATTCAGAGACCGGTGAGCCACTGTACAACGCCGTTGTGTGGCCCGATACACGCACAACCGGCCTCGTGCGTCAATTGAAGAACGCCCCCAAGGCCGACACACTCCAGGACATCTGCGGTCTGCCGCTCTCGACATACCCAAGCAGTGTCAAGTTAAGGTGGCTGCTAGACAATGTCGAAGCTGTGCGCAAGGCCTCGGAGGAGGGCCGGCTGGCCTTTGGTACGGTCGACTCCTGGCTCATTTACAAGCTCAACGGCGGCCCCACCGGCGGCCACGACGGCAAAGGTGTGCACGTCACCGACAGCACAAACGCCAGCCGTACCATGTTCATGAACCTCAAGACTCTCAAGTACGACGACCGCCTGCTCGCGTTCTTCGGCATCGACCCCGCAAAAATCCAGCTGCCACGAATTGTACCCTCGTCCGATGCGGAGGCATTTGGCTCCATCGCCGACGGCCCTCTCGAGGGCATTCGCATCGCTGGCTGCTTGGGCGACCAGTCCAGTGCACTTGTCGGGCAGTGCGGCTTCCATCCGGGCCAGGCTAAGAACACCTATGGCACGGGATGCTTTTTGCTCTACAACGTCGGTACTGAACCCGTCATTTCGAAGCAGGGTCTGTTGGCCACTGTTGCCTACGACTTTGGTCACGGCACCAAGCCCATCTACGCTCTCGAAGGCAGTATTGCGGTCGCCGGCGCCGGTGTCAAGTTTTTGACAAACAACATGGGATTCGCCAAAGAGTCGCACGAAATCACAGAACTGGCCGAGTCAGTCCCCAACAACGGCGGTGTCGTGTTTGTTACGGCCTTTAGTGGTCTTTTCGCACCTTACTGGATCGATGATGCCAAAGGCACTCTCTGTACGTAGCTGCCTGCTCTTCATCATTTCCGCATCTTACTTTACTGACCTTGTTTGCACCCACAGTCGGCCTTACCCAGTTCACGAAGAAGGCACATATCGCCCGGGCCACCCTTGAGGCTACCTGCTACCAGACCAAGGCCATCCTTGACGCCATGGAGCGCGACAGCGGCAAGCGCCTCGAGAGCTTAGCCGTTGACGGCGGCCTCTCCAACAGCGACCTGACCATGCAGTTCCAGGCCGACGTTACCGGCATCCCTGTTGATCGTCCCGCTATGCGCGAGACGACGGCTCTGGGTGCCGCTATTGCTGCCGGCCTTGCTACTGGTGTGTGGAACAAGCTGACGGATCTTCGGGACGTCAACCGCTCCGGCCGCAAGATCTTCCAGCCGTGCGAGGACCGCGCCCCCATTGGCCGCATGGTGCGCAAGTGGGAGCAAGCCGTGGAGATGAGCCGCGGCTGGGTGCTGACCGAGGCCGACGCCCAGGAGGAGGCGGAACGGGAAGAGGCCGACAAGGCCTTGGCCAAGGAGACGGCTGATGCGGAGGCCGCGGCCGCCGAAGAGTCCAAGGCAGAAGTCGTGCACGTCGAGTCTGCAACCAAAGCTGCATAACGAAGACGCCAAGGGGCGAAACAGGAAAACATAAAGCGATGCGTATCTCCTGCCTTCTGTATAGTCGGAATAAGACAAAGATATAATGGACATGTATATATGAGTACCTATTTCTTGTGTTGACACCATTGAAAGGTTAAATCTGAAGCAATATTTCGTGCACTGTCAAAACCCACTCAAGCGAGCGATGCTCGACTGCAGATGGAATTTTCTTTCCCTTCTTCTCCTGACTACAACATACGTGTACGCAAATCCGCCTATTACCACAGAGTGAAACATGCCAGCACAGGCCGAAACAGAGATGGCCCTTGCCGTTTTCAGCGTGTATTACGCTCGTTTGCCCGCTCGCGTGTCTGTCTCAGTTATTAGTCTACATTCCAGTCGAACCTACGGACCGTGCACGATACTAGATTACCGTTTTCCAAAGAAGCTGCTGTAGTTTTTCCCGCACGATATTTTCAATTATTCCTTCTATCAAGCACCATCTTATTTTTGAGTTCTTTGTGAGCGAAATACAGGGTACATGTAATAAAAGAGTCACCTAAAACAGTCGAAAACTAGGAGACAACGCATGGACTTGGAAGAAACGTGTTGGGAGAGGAGAGTGGTCGGATCAAAAAGAAACGAGAAACAAGACAACAAATGAGTATCAAACAAGAAAAGTAGACACCAAATACATCAGGGTCAAAGTATAAAGGATGCAACCGGGCCATCGAGACAGTGCAGTGGTTCCAAAAGATCGTTGCAATCGACATGCGGCAAGACACAAAACAAAACAACCGCGTCCCATCAGTGCAAAAATACCCAATTCAAGACGAGGAATCGGTGCTGCCAAAATAAAAACAAAGTAAAAAATTGAGGTTTTAAAAATAAAGTATAGGATATATTTTGACGAGTTATAATCGAGGTTGCAAGGCTGGTCAAGTCACAGCCGGAGAACGAGGAGAAAAAGCGCAGAGCAGACGGGAGAAAAAGAAAATAAGGAGAAAAATTGTCTGGTCGCGAAACGGGAGATCTGGCTCACTCCCGCAAAAGGAGCCGGCCCGCGGTTGGATTTCCAGTTTGATCTATTTTTATTTTGTTTTGTTTTGTCGATCAAACAAACAGGAACATAAGAGAAGACAAGAAACGACAAACATTACACCCATATTACATAATGACTTGGGGTCTGTCGACATTCGCCTTGATGCTCTTGTGGGGAAGCACGCTGCCGCCGTTGACGTAGACCTCGTCGCCGATAGTGACGTCGTCACCCAGGACGGTAACGTTCTCCAGGCGGGCCCAGCGGCCGACGGTGCTGTGCCAGCCGACAATGGTGCTCTTGATCCAGGCGTGGTCCTTCACCTTAGATTCGGCCAACAGGACGCAGCGCTGCAGGCGGACGCCGTCGCCGACAACGACACCGGGGCCAATGGTCACATTGGGACCTATCCGGCAGTTGTTGCCAATCTTGGCAGTAGGGTCGATCAGGACGTTGCCACCGTGCACGTAGGACTCGGTCGAGGGCGCGAGCAGCTTCGAGCCCTGCTTCGTCAGGGAGGACAGGTATAGGCATGTACCGGTCAGGAAGTCCTTGGGCTGGCCAACGTCCATCCAGTAGCCCTCCAGGTCAAACGAGTGCAATTGGCCATCGGTGACCATGGCAGGGAAAGTCTCCTGTTCAATCGACGTGGGGCGCAGTTCGATGCGGTCCAGCACGGAGGTGTTGAAGATGTACAGGCCGGCGTTAATGCGGTTGCCAACAAACTCGACGGGCTTCTCAACGAAGCGGTCGATGCGCGACGGGTGGTCGGGCTTGTGGACAATGACACCGTACTTGGACGGCTCCTCGACCTTGGTGACAGCAATCGTACCCTCGTCACCGTGCGCCTTATGGAACCCTGCCAGCTCTTTAAAGGGGAATTCGCAAATGACGTCGGAGTTGAGGACGAAGAAAGGAGACTCATCCTTGCGCAAGACATCCTCAGCCAGCTTCAGGGGGCCGGCAGTGCCCAGGGGCTCGGTCTCGATAGAGAATGTGATGTTAATGCCAAACTTGGTGGCAATCTGTTTGTAGGGGGTAACAATATTAGCACAATATTAGCAACTATGGTGGCTTCATTCGGGGTCACAAATGTGCGCAACGTACCTCAGATAGACGGTCCTCCATCAGTTCAGGACGGTAGTTGACGGCGAGAACGACATCGGTAACTCCTGCATCGGCCAGTGCCTCGATCTGGTGCAGGATCATGGGCTTGTTGCCAAACTCGACGAGGGGCTTGGGAATAGAGAGGGTCTAGAAGGGACGCGCGAGAAGCTTAACGTTAGCGACTATACGTCGAAAGAGTAGAGTATGCTGAGGGACGAGGTGGTCTGCAACCGATGCTGCCCGTAGTCGCGAAAAAAAACAGTGCTCAGAGACAGGAAGTTCAGATGTGCAGAACAAGGCGGTGGGTGGTGCATACAAGAGGCCGAAGACGCGTGCCGAAGCCGCCGACAAGAATGAGAGCTGCAGAAAGGAGAAGAAAAACATGTTAGCGAACTGGGCTTGTCAAGAAAAGTAGCTGGAGTAGAAAGTGGGCGCGACAGAGAGTGGTGAACGCGAGCCGAGAAGCTCCCAAGAGAGGGGGGGGCAGCAAGCTGCGGAGGGGCAAGGCGAGGCACACTTCGCAAAACCAAAAGCTGGATAGCGAGCAGGAGGAAGAGTATTGCACAGACGCTGCCATAAACGTACCCTTCATACTGATGTTGGAAAAGTAATTAGGTGACGAGAAGTCGAATGGAGGCGAGGAAATCTAAAAATCAAACAGGACGAGATGCGTGGTAGATGCGAAAATCGTCGGTAGATTAAACGGGTTTGCAAAAACGAGCGTATCGAAGTGAAACGAAGGAGACTGCAAAGCTTTGAAAAGAAGAAGAGGGACCCCGGGCCAAGGAGGTTTAAGGGTTGGAGATTGTCGACAAAAGACGCTTTGTTGGAATTTGTTTATAGCGATTGAGAGGTTCAAAGTGGAAAGGAGACGAGAGGAGAGGAAAGAAAACAGGAGACACGAGAAACGAGGCGGAAGGTGGAAGGTGTCCTGAAGTCGTCCGAAAATGGACAAGTGGGAAAAGGCTTGGTAGACGTTCGAAGCAGGACGGGGGAAGGAGCCACCATGGAGAAGGAAAAGGGGTGCCAATTCGGAGGGGAGATCACAGTGGGGTGCCAGTACTTGCCTACGTGGTCGTTGTGCTTCTGACTAGGGAGCACAGTGTGATGAAGGAGGTATTCATTAGCACCTAATACATTGCAACTGAGCAAAGCTACAGAGAGCATTGGGCGGCGCACTTTAGCACGAGCTGGGGAAGGAACGAGGGGTGCCAGCAACGGCCGAGAAGCAGAAACTACGGTGCTAAAAATTGAATAAGGGGGGAAGGAGCGAACGACGAAGAATGTAAATCGTATGTCTCGCCGCTTTGGGGAGTTTAGTTTGTGAGACTACCCGGACCTGGTGGTTGAGGCAGAAATTGCTACAGAGTAGGCGAAGTACCTGCTACCGTCGTTCTTCTGTCTCATAACGGTGCTCTATTGGTTCTACGGCTCTCTTTCTTTTGCGATTATTGGCCTCACTGTGTGACGAGGTATTTCGAGGTCGTGTGGTAACACATGACGAGAAGGAGCGAGGATGGCCCTTTTAGCGGGCAGTTGGGATTACTTTCTGTTTTGGGAAGTGTTGTTGGAAGTAGATGCATTGTCAAAGGTGGCTTAGTGAACCGAAAACGACCAAAGAGCTTTTACGCTGCGAGGCTGCTTTCACTCCGTATCTACGAGGTAGAGTCTATTATTGACAGTTCCTTTCATGCGAAGACTGCAATAGGAGGTGTCCCACTATGCCAGTCTCGAATCCGTTATTGTGACTTTTTGCATGTCCTTTGGAGCCAAAGACGGCTCTAGGTTAAGTTACTAAGAATAGGGGCAGTTGAGGGACCCGCAAAACAGCTGAAGAATAGCATGGGCACGGCAAGATTGAAAGACAGGACGAAACGAAAGGGGCCCCCAAGGCGGCGAACAGACGCCATAACGAAAGGGCAGGGAGTGCGACAGGCTGGCGGTGCCCAGGTTCATTTATGAGTTAATTTTGTTAGGGCACCACGTTAAGGACTGGACTGGACCAGACTGATCGTCCCCGCTGGACTTCCTAGCGAGCAATTCGCTTGCCATGTCATGTGGTGCGATAGTTCTTGTCAATCAGGCTTCTTGAGAAAGAAGGAAGGGAAGAAGTACGAGTAAAGAACGTGTTGGGGTCGGGGAGGAGTGATTTTCCCCTTCCCCCCAAATCCAGGCTGTGGCAAACCCAGAACAACAGGAAAGACTAATGCTCCATAAAGCAGTCGTTATTCTTTTCATGCGTTTAAATTGGAAGGCGTCATGCCTTTTGATTTTTGGGATCACCAGATTTGGCGGTGGTAATGATGTCGTACCTCTACGCCATATATGTTAATCCTGGAAATTTCAGTTCAGCCCTTCTTCAATTTTCCACATACGGTTTGATGATGTCGGCCAGGCCGTAGTTGCTCGTATTGACGCATTTGCCCCTTCGCATTTCAGATACGACATCAATACAGCGAGATTGCTAGACTTAACCTTCCGTGGCCTCATTAGCGGGAAGGGAAAGGAGATTTGCGGGACGAGGGAACGAGATGTCACATCCGTCGCCAACAGTCCCTGTCAAACAATGGCATACTCCGAAAATAGGGCATGTTCTTATGTTAATTAGGGAAGGTGATCAGCATGTCTGTACCAGAAACATTGTTTTGATTTGTTCTGGAACACTGGCAAAAAAGGGAATAAGAATGGCAAATGCAAGGTGGAAGAGTTAACTCGTGTTGATGGCCGCGTTCAGTGATTGGCTCAGGCAACTCACATGCTAATTTCACCGGAAAAAAATTATTTCACAGTAGAACATCGATTTTAAAATACACAGAAATAATTCCGCCAGGGCGGCGCGTGAAATTAACACAAACCCGGGACTTCCCCAAAGGGATAAATGTTTATGGCGCCCTGTCTGCGGAGCATTGGATGTTTTTCATTTCATGTAATACCACGGTGACCTCCTTTGCACAACAACAGTGATCAACGGTTATCGAGCTGAAAGAGAACGAACCCGTGGCTTTAATGATGATGGTCAAACCACACGGAGCCTGCTCAATCAAGGGTAATGTGCGCCGGCACTTGGTAATTGTCCATCCAATGCTGGGCCCGGCAGCCTTGTCCTCCTGTACTTTGTGTATCAGCAGCCGCACCAAATAGTTTTTAGTAAAGGACCGCTCGCTACCTCTCAATCAATTGCCAATATAGCGAAATATAAAAATACCGAATACGCTCAGTTTGTTGACAACTATGCCACTATAAATGGCATTGTATATTGAAATATTATCGAAGCTGTACCAAGCAGGTGCAGATCAGCCAGATGGAATGGATTGGGGAGAAAAAAAGTGAACGATAGTCATGCCGTGAAGGTTATAAAATGGGTTTGTGAATCCTTGCAAAAGTGGAAAGCACAGAGACACGAAAAGAACGTATGCAAACCACCGAGTGAACAGAAAGATTGAAAATTGTAAAACGCTGGAGCACCCAGACGGCTCACTGACTCACATTCTGGAAATCTGTCTTGGCCGACACCACCTGTTACCAGGAGAGACAGCTCCGGTTGTTTGTTCAACTAAAGAGAGACAGAAAGAAAATAAAATGCAAAATCTTGAAGCGCGCTATGTTTTGAAAAATGAAAGGCCATTCTGGCCGCCGCCGTTTCGTCTCATCAGTCTGGCAAACCATGCATCAAAATGGTCATTAAAAGGCTCAAATCTAACCTCCAGTCGGTCAAGAAACAATATGCCACAAATGAATGACAGGAATAAAATGGGCAAGAAAGAAAAAAAGAAAACAAAGTCCAGGGATTATGTTTCCATAAGGCTATGGCAAGTAAACTAACAGCATCGGACATACCATTAGCTACGTTATTGTGCAGCAAAGTCGATCCGGTCCGAGGATTTGCCCAACTGAAAGCCGTGAAGGACTCACAATTATCTCGGGTCGAGCTCGGTTGGGCGGATCGTTTCCCAAGAGTCCCCGGATGGAGGACTGCAGGCCACAATTGCAAAACCTGGGGCAATCCACATATTGACATCGGGTCCAGTGGTCATGAAGGTCATGAAGGTCAGAATGAAACATAAAAGAAAAGGAGTGGCGCAGAAAGCAAAAGTAAAAAAATGGCCAAAATCAAAATATTGTCGTGAAAGTTCGTTTCTATGTCATAAGCGTCGTTAAAATATAAAGTTGTGTCGTCAAAAGAAGAACAGTGCATCTTTTCATCATGTCATGCAGTGTCGACAATGTGTGATTTTTTTTTGTTTTGTTTTTCTTTTTTCTTGTCGTAGTCCGTTTTTTTTTTTCGTGCAGTTGTAGGTCTCGTAGAAATCGTTGATATCGTAAGGCTGTATGTTGTTTCGTCATTGTGCCCAGATCTTTCTTTTCATCGGTTCGACTTTTGGGGGTTAGGCAGCTGCCCATCAAGGCCAGCGTCCGGGTATTCTCTCAGTGAATCGTAGTTGTAGAAGCTGCGAAGCTTCATGTCGAAGTGCATTGTATCGGTTGGGCAGAAGCATTTATGAGGAAGCAAAATAAAGAGAAAAAAATCACATACAAAAAGCATCAGGGAAAAGGAATGGGAGCGGAAGGAGGAGGAAGAAGAAAATATCAAAGGGGGTGAAAAGGAATTTTTAAAAAATAGGCTTGTGAAGGTGGAGAGATGAAGTCAAAGAGCACGTGGATTTGGCAAGGCTCAGTCTACAGCCTTTGGTTGGCAGTCGGTCCAGAACAATTTGCGACCCACGATCGATGCGATAGGTCAATATGAAAGGACGCCCAGTGGCACCGGTTTGGTGTGGCAAGTGAGTCGCTGGTTTATATCGTCGACAAGGCAGCAACCAAAATGAAGCGCGCGAGGCTTTCAAATCGTAGGATCCAAGTGGTCGTTCACAAATTAAGCGATTTCTGTTTGCTCAGTCGAAAGTTTGATCCCGGTACTCTGACGTTGTATTTCGTCTTATTCAAACGAGGCTGTCGAGGAGCTGCTCGAATGAGTACCGGATCGCCGGCTGCTGCGGCTGCTCTTGCTGTGGCTGCTTGACGCCTGGCGGCCCCGTCGGTGCTTCCGGTTGGACTCGTCTGCAGGAAGACCTTGGACAATACCGTTCCTGGCCAGCATGCCACCGTTAACGGAAAAATTCCGGCAGACCATAAATGCACGCATAGCGGCGTTTTCTTGGGCCAGCATGTCCGATTCGTATGCAAGATCCGTCTGATACTCGCGGCCGTTCACAAGAACCAGACAAGTGTAACCGTTGCTATCACGGTAACACTCGTACATAGGGTCCTGCCACCCACGACGCCGGCACAGGCCTGTTGGGACGAGAAACTGTCAGCCATACGTTTCAACCTCAGCCTCATTTTTGCGCATACAACCATCAGATGAAGGGAAAATGAGATTCAAGGTGTGTGCCATCGTGCTATCAGGCTTTGGCCTCATCTCCCATTGCAGATTTCACGATGCGGCCTGAAACACCCAACACGATCTTGTCTGCATTTCAGCCCAACCGGGGGGGGGGGGGGTACAATGCTCGCGTGTAGATTGCTACCCCAGATTTGTCGGGCCTCCCACACATGTCAGAGATCTGAGATGCCGCAAGGTACCACGCGGGGGAAAATGTCAAAACGAGGCGTTGGATCTTTTCTCGCTAGATAGTATAACAAAAGAACACATAAAAACAGGTGTTACCTGTTCGTAAATGAGCGCCACGACTATGACGGCTGCCAACCTGTGTTCCGAGATGGGACAACAAGGCTGCGCATACATGCAACATCTCGACGAGTGAAAGAACGCGTTGCAAATAACAATGACATGCAGCTGGTGACTTACTCTCTAAGTATTGCATGTAAAAACCGAACGAACTCATTTTGCCTCAGAAAATATTGCCCAATTCGATGCAGCCAGGTGTAAAGAAGGGATGACTGCAGTGGGCGTGTTCGAGCAGCTTGGCGCAGGGGTCAATATGGCGAGCCTGGTAGGCAGCAAACGGCTATCGAGACAATTGACGCTGTAGATCGTATCCGGCGTGAGAAGGGGCGTCAAGGCTCGAAGCGAGATACACAGACAGGGAGACCAGTCCAGTACTTGGGTGTCTAATGCAAATATGCCCAACCGAAACTGGAGCGGCTAGGCAATGGACGTATTTGCAGCCCGACGCAGACGTGAATTAAAACTGAGAGACGGGTAATGGCATATGAAGGTGTTTGCTTTTACATAAAGGAAAGGTGAATAATTTGAATAGATTTGGTATCGTAACCGGAAAAAGTAGAAGGGGGATCGTAAAAGAGATAGAAATACACAGACACCGGTTGAAAGTCGAACATAAGCTGGCGTGCTTTTGCGTGTAAGTGAAAACAGGAGGCGTGATGTTGTGTGTGTGTGAGAGAGATGTTGGGCGGGTGTGGGTGTTATAAAAGCGCAAACGCGTTTGAGTGTGTAATGTCTGCTGCTATGTGCGGAGAATATGTGCGCGTGCCAGGGCTGTTTTAAGACAGACATGCAACTTCGTAGTCGTTTTTCTGCAGTTCTGGTGGTGGTTCTGAGTGGTCGAGGGTGTTGACGGGAGATGTCTTCACCAGCAGTTCCAACAACGGCGAGACACTCGTGCTTTATTGCAGAAAACACCGGCCGCCTGGTGCGGGGCACGAATTTTCTAGATAGCGCTCGGAAATTGAGGACGCAACCGAAAGCAAGCGGGATAGAGACGAAGATGCAAGTCGAAAGATGCGGCTCTCAGGGTGTGACCCATCTTGATGTGTTGGCGCTGCCGTTGCCAGTTGATAAAAACAGTCCAGACTAGGGGGGTCCACAAAGCGTATTTGGAGGGTGGGGAGGGAAATAACAGGAACGGCGCATCATCAAACCTGGCGCGAAGATCTCCTTGATAAGTTCGCTCGGCGGACAGTATCGCTATTTAGCACGAGTTACTGCTGCAGTTGCCGCCGGTTGGAAAAAAAGGAAAACAACAGGCGAGGAAAAAAATATATATATACTAATACAAATCAAGACCGCAAGGTCAACAGAGTACGGTGACATTAGGAGGTGTGAGAATAGAACTAAAGCAGATTGGGATTTCTTCTCATACGGGATGGGGTGAGAAAAGAAAGAGGCAATGAGAGTCAACCAAAACATTTGGATGAGCGAGACGCAGAAGATCCAGCCAGGGTGAGAGGGACGGGCCAACAAGGACAACACAAGAAGCACCTATGCATCAGAATTAGAGCTCGTCAAAATTCTTGCAGATTCTTGGGCATTTTGAGACCGAACCCAACAGGGAAGTGTTTGTGGCGGGTACCGAGAAACGGGGAAAACTGGACGGGAATCATGTTGTAAATGAAAAGCATAAAAATAAATTTAAAAAATGTGCTTCGGTGTATGCAAAGAAACGGGGAATGGGGGGTAAGGAAAAGTAGGGCAGAAAAAAAACAACATGGTGAAGAAATTGCAGACCAAAGGCCACTCATCATGCAGGTCTAGGCATAGTGAGGTGGCAAAATGAAACCAGCTTCACAGAGCCAATCGAGTGCATTGCGGGACGCGAATGGCAACAGAAACGACGCGGCCCCAGTAAAACAAGAGCCGGAAGCGTGACAACAAGAAACTTGTCCGAAGAGGCCGCGGGCTGTGGAAAAGAAAAACAAGACCAGGCGGCCACCTTCAGTACAACCGCCGGCCAGTCAGGTTGCGTGTTTTGAGTAAGTAGCTCCGCGCCGGGTCGGGGCTGCTCGCAGTGGGTTTTACAACCGGCGGGCGCGTATTGCAGCTTTCCAACGGACCATCTTCGGATTCGCGACTTTGTCGTGCGGTACTTCATTGCCCCAGTCTAGCATTCGGTGGGATATTTTAAACAGAGCGTGACGCCGGGGTATAGTTGCAGAGCCAAAAGTTGACACCCGGCGCCTATTCTGGGCAACCTGGTGAGCAAATTGAAAATCCGCGCATATGCCACCAACATCAACAACAAACAACTGCCCTCGTGGCCCGTTACGGGAGGAAAAAAAAGCAAGGCCATCGATGTTCAGCAAGATCTCCACTGTGGTCAGCAGTGAAAACGTTGCGATATTATCAGGAAAATGCTTTTGCCTGGTCCAAAGAACTGCGTCCCCACCCGTCATACGACCGGAGCTTGACCTTGCAGAGAGGGGGCACGGCGTAATGGCATGGTCTGCTAAACGTACCCTTGCGTGGTACGATGTAAATGCGATAGGATGCACGAGCATATGCATTGGGATGTGTGCATGCAGTTGTGGCTCTTTCCTTTCTCAGAGTACTTCATATTCCGCTCGCACCCTAGACACACACATGTTCAACTTGGTGGATGATGCAACGAGGGAGGACCACTCAAAGTGCCACTGTGAGAGAAGGGAGCGGGAAAAAACGGCGTACTGTTGTAAATAATACTTTTTTGGTAATAATAAAGACTGGTGGCAACCGCGTTAGCAAGGAAGTGCAACTTTTTGGGAGCAAAAAAAAGAGAATTGCACAGGTGACTGCAAATCCAGTAAAATAAATAATTGAGAAGAAAGAGTCAGAAAACCCGGTGTTAAACGATTGAACTGGCCTGTATAAAAACCCTTAGCTCATTGCGCCAGATCACTCCAACGCTAACTTCCGACATACCGGAGTGGAACGAGTAATAGCGAAGGCAAGGTGGTGGATCAGCGAGATGTATTAAACGCCCACGCCCTCCACATAATATGGAATCTGAGTGGTAAGGGCGATACGCAGAGATCCCTTTGGCCCATTGGTTGTCTGTGCCAGCGGTTGTCGATGCCTGGCGTTAAAGATGAGCCACTCACACCAAGGAGTAGATTCTTCCGCAGAAGACAAGGTAAAGACTTGTGGAAGAACCGTCGAACAGACATGGAAGCGGAGCTTGAGTGTGAAGGATGCTCCTAAGAAATGTAGCGTTATCCATAAGCCTGTAAGAAAAGAAAATCTGTATCGAGCAAATCAGAAGATCTAGCAGGGGAGTGGGCTGGGACACAACGAAAATAGCGGGAACGGAGATTTGTAGAGTTGTGAAATGAAATGGTGGACGAAAAAGTGTCAACGTATAGGTGCATGGCTAGCGACGTTGTTAAGGACTAGGCTATTTGTGCTCGTTTCATAAACCTGCAGTCGTCGAGTTAGTATGCCCTTGTGCAAGATTCGAAAATCAAAAAAGAAAGAAAAAAAAAAGAAAGAAAAAAGAAAAAAGAAAGAAACAAGGCAGTTCGTGGCGGACAATTGGAGGCCAGAGGATTCGTGACAAGGTTGCTGACAATCTTGTTAAAACGAGCAATTGATATGTCGTCTTCGACTGCTTAGGGGGATATCTTTTGAGGTTGATATCCAAACTAAAAAGCATGAAGACACCCAAAAGATGTACGGAACAAACAGAGTCGGAGCGGTTGTGGAGAGAATATGTAGCAAGGGGTTGGTGGGAAGGTTGCGGACCACGAAGTCGGTGAGCAGGAAGCATTAAAAAACTGCAGAAATCGAGCTAACAAAACCCCAAATAACAGACATGGACAGGAACAATGCGTGTGTGTGTGTGTGTAAGATATGTGTAGAATGAGAGAGAGGACCGGGCTGATCAAGGAAGCGAGATGGAACCCAGCAACGCCAACAAGCGACAAAATGAGATGCATGAACAGCGACCAAGGAGCAAAAGAACCGTTGCATAGGGTGACAGATGAGGGACCAGGGGCTTATTGATCGTCAAGCCAGTCTCTTTGAACAAGAGGCCCTAGCAATGACTTAACAAGGAACCGCAAAGAAGAAAAGACAATGAGGGGGCGTGAGGATTGGAAGGGGTGGTCAATAGGTTTGGACAAATTCAATTGGGAAACCCACGGATGGCGTGGTAAAGCAGGCAACCCTATGCACAGTTCTCATGCAATGATGTGTTGGCAATGCTTCTCTGATATTAAACAACGAAACAACGGCCGGCATGGCGGCGACGGCATTGGTAGCGTCGAGAATGCACGAGAACCATGTGGGCGAAGAACGGGGATGGTGGAAGACGACGAGACGACAATTGCGGGGAGACAAAATAAAAACGGCGGTCGTTTTGATGTTTTGTTCAATAGACCAATATATTGCACCTTCCTCCCCGATTTTCGAAAACATGAGGAAGGCGCTGTGCGTCTCCAATTGTAGGAAAGAACGAATCAGCACTTTTTGCTCTGTTTGCGGAAGTTCGACCCCTTACAAAACAATGCACGTGCAATGGACTTTACTTGTTCAACTCCCTCATATATCTTCAATGGATTTGCCAAAGCTTCAGCGTTGCTTTCTTATAGTTTGTGCTTTCTCAGTGTGAAAAAATAGTGCAAGAAAAGCCAGAATGCGACTGAGAGGACATTCGCATACATCACGAGAAAGCTATTTAAAGGGGGGTTGCCCACGCCAGCCCCTCGCTCTTGCCTTAACGAGAAACGATACCCTTCACGCAAACGTCAAGAACGAAGGTGCAAGCCCCAAAAGCGACCGTCTCCTCGGAGGATTTATCTGTGTCGTCTCGTATTACCCAGCACCAGCATACAACAAAAGAGAATAAAAAGGAAACGAATAACAGCAAACAACGGTCGGCGCGGCCGGTCCAGGGTACGTCGGGGTCCTGCAGGCAGACCAGACCCTAGCAGAGCGACCTCTCGAGACGTCAATGTCATCTTTGAAGTGAAGAACTGAGGAAAAAAAGGCAATGGCAAGCAAGCGACAAAGGTCGAGCCAGAAAACTATTGACAGAAGTGAAGCATATGGAAGGGCCCCTTTTGCAGCTTTTGCTGCACCTTCTCAGGATTTCTTGTCTCTCGTTTTGCCAGTTTCGACGCAGGGCATCAGCGCCAGTGCAAGCAAAATTCCACGACTGGTGCTCGGCGACATGCAAGGAAACGGGGGAAGTCTGTCTTGGACGAGGCAGTATTACGCAAGGGAGCCACCAGATGCCGCTGGCCTAACCCTCGATCCCCGCATGGAACACAAAAGCGTCGTTTGCATGGCCGAAATTCGACGGTTTGGAGCTTGCTTCGCTGGCAAGCGAGGCTAGAAGAACCTTTGAGCAGGGGTGCAAAGTTCCCCAATTAGCCTTGTTGATTCAGAATTGCAACAATTACTCTCCGTAATGCTGGCACAGATCTGTTTCTCTTGCTAACACTGCTGATTAGACGCCCCAGTGCCGTCTTCGGCAATTCTCTCCGCATCTCTCAGAATGAAGGCATTGAGATCTCATTGGGTTCGTCTCATCTTGTCACAAAATCACGTGCATTTCTAAAAATCAGAGCCGGTTTACAAAAGAAAGAAAGGTGAGAAACAAGGTAGAACGGAAGGGTTAAAGGCAGAACAACGTCGAATACACCCACAGCGGTCGAGTGGGACATGGGATGGAGAGGACCTTCCGCTTTTCGCACAGCATGTGTGGATCTCTGACATGGAAGAGCGCTGGAAGAGAGAGAAAAATGACCAATAGCCCTTTTATGTGGCCTCGCGAACACCTCGAACGCAGCTTCGTACTCACAAAGTGCACAATGCAAGCAAGCAAAACGAAGACAAAGCTAGTGGCTGATCCACTGTTGCCGATAACTTCTGCATTACAGGCCTGCCATAGCTTATCATGCGACCACGCAAACCCCTCGGCCCAGTTTCTCTGTAGCTGCCCTTACGTTGTCTCTTCCCCTCGGTACAATACTGTTCTGGCTGTGGGAAGCGTTTTGCCAAAGTGCTCTGCCAGAAAGCTGAGTAACGAACAAAACACCAAATGGGAAGAGTATGGCCATCATTTTCTGTGGGAAGCGTGCCTCGGAAGCAAGGGGCAGTCTTGGACTCAACACCACATCTCGTTTGGTTCTACTTGCCTGCCAGTCGTCAGCGATTTGGTAATAGCACGGGCACCTGCCTTGACGTGTGCGATTCTTTTTCACCGAGAACGCTATACGGGAACACAAATAAGGCATCTACGAGCCTTGGAGAAGCTAGCATATTGCCGGTTGAGCACACTACATTTCCGTTGTCTCATTGTCTCATTGCCTCATTACATCTTTTTCGTCTATACCCCTACTTGACATAAAGCACTGTTGGGGAGTCTCATGTACTCTCTGGGCACAACGGCAGCCATATCCATGGTAGATGCATATGTGACGACGCAGTGTTCCTCAACAAACCCCAAAAATGTATCCCACTGCACACCATGGCCGGCAGCGGTACTGCAACCATTGCATGTTTCCTCTAATTTTCTACAAAAGCTAACGACACCAGACCCAGTGGGGCAAGGAACACCAGAAGGGCGTGAAGTATACTGCCCAGAAGGCCTCTTTGTGATTCTTTTCCTTTTGACCCCTATTCGTTTTCTTCGTTCATGCTTGTAAACTTTTTCCCCGCCCATTCTATTTGTCTTCCCGAAAGATCCCACGGAACACGGGAAACGGATAGCATGGGGGCCAGGGTAACATCCAAATGGCGGAGGCGGGACAGAGAATTGAGCGCCACGGGCGAAAAAAAATAAAGACGGCAAGAATGTGTTGTTGTGTCGACTTCTTTCTTGTATTGTTTTTGGCAGTAGGTTTTTTCTTTCTCCCTTTTTGCCTCTTTGTGCCCTTTGATGCTTCAGTTTTCTTTGGTTCTGAGGCCTTACTTCGACACCGACCAGAACGGCCACCACGTCAGAATGAGAAACGCCAGGATTCAGACAGCCTCTCATTTCAGGCCATGCGGTACCGGAACGGAGCTCGATGCCGACCGCCCTTTGTTGCAGCACGCGGTACGTTCACGCCCCCAACGGTGAAATATGAGCATGCATGCATGCAAGTCATGGGCCAATGCAACGCATTCTATTTCTGATTTTATTTTCTCGGTCGATTTATGCCTATCCCTCGGCCCTGCAAGGCCCCTCCCGTTCTTTGTTTTGCCCTTCATCGCTTCCCGGATTTTCCTCCTTTTGGCTCTGTTCGAGATTTCTCTTTGCCTTTTTTGTTCAATTTGCTTGAAAATTTATCGACCCACAGTGGCGTGCAACGTTCGGAGAAAAGCGACAAAAGGCGCACGAGAAGAGAGAACCATCAAGGACATACAAAAAGAACGGGGAGCAACCCAGGCAGTGATCGTCTGATAAATGCATGTGCTGGCGTAGCCACACAATAAAAGGCGAGGCCCGTTACGGCGGCCAGGCCAGGTCTGATACGTGGTTTTCTGCAGGACATGCAGGGCGTACAGGATATGCAGTGCATGTGGTGGCAAACAGCAAGAAGGAAAGGGAATGGAACACAAAACAGCAAAGCAGAAAGGAGAAACGTGCATGCCATTCCTGTCTGCAACATATACATTGCGAGGGTCCAGAGAGGGGCGATGCAGACAAGACAAGTGTCACAAGGGCACACAAAACATACAGAAGGAGGGTATTGCAACACGTTCATCTATGGCCACATACGAGGTCTCTGCTCGTGATAGTAGGAGAGACAAAGCCAAAGCCTGGAATGAATTCGCATGCAAGTTCAAAGTTCGCAACATAACACGAGGATCAACGCGGCACGGACTAGGCAGCGCAGTTTCAACAGGGTGTTGCTCCAACATGAAAGCGTGTTTGATGACACTGGTCAAGTTTTATTATTTCCATCTTGTCTCATACGATCTCATCCTTTAAATGACAATATCCCCGGCCCTTACCACTACATCCCGGGATAGGCCCCGGCCTGCAAGGTTCTTCCTCAAGATCGGCAGAAAATTAGGAAGCTGTGATGGCCAAAATGCAAGTCGCGATGGGCAGGAGCGAGAAACAGGACGATTAAATGGTGTGCTGCGATCCTAGTTGTCATGCTGAGATGCCATGAGCAAAATCATTTGCGCTGGCAGGACTGGGCCGTCCATTTGCACCACCTTTCGCGTCGTCCTCTGACTCGAGATCGAAATGGGATATGGCAATCCATTGGAATGAAATTTATGGAGATCACTGTCCATTATCTTGCTATGAATATGTGTTCAGTACGAGAGAAAATCCATGCGGGCCCACTCTCAGAGGAAAACTGAGCAGGCTGGCTTGCCTTACATTACTCCTTTGTTCTTTTTGTTTTGATTTCACTATCTACAGATGCAGGGCCGACACAGACATAAAAGAGAAGGTGCCAGGCAGTAGCAGTTCGTGAGCATGACCTCTGCACTCGTGCATGTAATCTCTGTATTGTATCTTTACTTTTTTGTTCTGGATGGTCACCGTGATGAATAGACGGCCCTCAACCTTCCGATATCTCGTCATCATGCCTCGTTTCCCATCGGCCTCCAATCCCGATTATCCACGGTCTCGGCCGCATGCACTTTGTTCACCTATTTGTATTTTATCTATTTGTTGATTTTTTTTATCCGCGTCATCCTTTATTTATTCCTCCAGTCTCGCTTCCTCTGCTTTCCGTAGGAGGTTCTGTTCTATTTTGATTTTCAGTTAAGTCTCATATAACCAGCATGGCCAACTCAGCCTTGGCCGCAGAAAAGGCGGCCATGCAACCCACCCTCACCCACCTCACCCTTTTTTTATTGTCATCGATGTATCTGGCACGGGCCGACCAGTTTGTGACTATAATGACAAGGAGGTAGGAGAGGAAGGGTGATTGAGCCAGCCAACCTTAAACCATGACATGTTAGCAACTAGGTATAGAGAAAACCCTTTGACGATTCAGCCGCTAATCCTGTCGTCGTGATTATGTTTATGAATTATATCAGTGTGTTTATTATGGTCGTCTTGGATGAGCCAAGGTTGTTTCTTTCTTTCGTTCTTTCATTTCCTTTTTTTTTTAAAAAAAAATGTTAAAATTAAAACCTATACTTGTATATGAAATTCATAAACTACCTTATTTGGCAAGGTTAGTAAGTCTACTATTTAAAACTGTTTTTGAAGAATTTCGGTCAAGTACGGCACAAACGTAGATAAACAAAACAAAATGAAATCACGAAAGCAATGCAAATGTAGATTTTAAACGACTAGGCCTTGACATTACAAAGTTTCCCAGGCTCCTCCGTCTGTCGACGTACATCACTACTGTGCTTTAGAAGCCAACCTTAGCCCTGAAGTAGGCTTGGATCTGGTCAACACGTTCGGCTGAAATGGTGTAAATGGGGTGCACGGTAGACACGCGGTCTTCCTCATCAAAGACCTGCATCCCCCCTTCATCAGAGAATGGGAAGGGCGAGACTTTCCAGACTAGTTCGGAGTAGTCGTTGGCCCCTGCATCGACGCCTGCCTCCACATCCGTCTCGGTGGCCGGTTTGTCGACCAGCTCCCACTTGTGCTGAGCGGAGCTCAGACCCGATAGGACGTAGCAGGTGTGGTACGGGTCTGACATCCTGCAGGACAAGAATTGTTAGCTTCGTTCCCTCGAAAGGAAGACAACAAACACTTAAACATTAATTTTTCATAAACACACCGTCCTGGCTTGTCTCTGAGGCCACCGCGTTTCGTCTCATCCTGACAGCAGCAGAGAATGTAGCGGATCAGGCCTTCACGGCTGAACAGAGAATGTGGCGGTTTCGGTACGCCGTCGCTGGACCTCTGGAGACTGGCCTCGACCAGGGGCCAGCAGTCACCGACCCAGTGGCTGTAGCACCCGTCAACAAGCTTGTTCGTGCGCCCCGAGAAGCCGCCTTCAGGGGCGTACTGGCGCGATGCCAGCCAGGACACAAGACGGGGCACGTTGAGGTATCTAAATGAGGTTAGATGAGTGATTTCTCAAGTGGCAATAAGCAACACAACAAGCGAAGGTGTCCAAGCCCGGACAGACTCCAAACCGTTCTCGATCTCGCTGCCACCACCACAACAAAAAAAGTCACATCAAAGGCAGCCACGGCCTGCTGCTACCACACCCATAGGGGGCACCGGAAGACCAGATCGGGCCCCATTTATGCATGAGTTGTTGTCACTCCGTGAATGGCCAGTCCCAGGACCCTCATTCTTTACTTCACCATTTTTTCTCTTTTTTTTTCTCCGACTACACCGTCTTCATCACTTTCTCTGAATCGTTTCCGCCCTCCTCATTAAACGAGGTCATGGTACATACCGCGGGATGGAACGGTTGGGTGAGTCTAGAATAGACAGACAGCCCAGAGCACAGAATGCATACCCGCCGTGGGCTTCCGAGCCTGGCTGTGCCGATATGCCGCCCTCGTATGTTTGGCCTGTGGTTGGCAGATTGTCCCCTCCGGTTAGCGAAGGCAAACAAGGATCAAAACAGTCATGCAGGACAAAACAGGACGAGCATGGTCAAGAAACAAAAGGTGGGAACCAAAGAAAACGATATGCACGACATCTGCCACGTAGGCAACACAGCAAGCAGCAGGGATGATCGGAGTGAGTGGCAAAGAAAAGGAAGAAAGGAAAGAACCTACACCGCTGCACATAGTTAGCAAGCCCCGTGTAGAGCGTTGGCTTGTCGGACGTCCAGGCTAGCGAATCCGGGCTTAAGTCCAAAGGCAAGTTCAGGATCGAGATGATGACTGCCGCGCAATAAGCTCCTCTGTCGAAACTCAATGTCAGCTCTTGCTTTGTCGAATACATCCACTTCCTCACTTATCTCGCACTCTAGATCCCATTATTCCATCTTACCTGACGTCTTCCTCGCCGCCCACCGACATCTGGAAACCACCGTCCGGCTGCTTAAGTGCACACAACCATTTCCACAAGGCCCGCCGGTCAATGGCCTCATAGCAAGCCTCGCCACCCACAATGGCCAGCCCCATTACCACGGCGTACGTCGTAGCCAGGTGCGATGACTGCCCGTGGCCGCCACCGAACCCACCAGACGCGTTCTGCATCGACCGCGCCGTCTCGACCAGCCGTGCACGATACGGCGTCACATCCTCGCCCAGCAAGTGTAGACCGTTGAGGCACCAGAACAGGAACCAAGGCCGACTGGGATCATAGCCGACAAATATGCCTGGCAGTGGCTCCAAGCTCTTGTGGAGGAAGCGAGCGTGACGCTTGCGGTCGAGGTGCGGCACGCCGAACTCGTTGAGTGGTGTATCACCGCTCTGGACATTTTGCCTAAAGATGTCCGTCAGGCACATCTGGGCCGTGCTTTCCTGCATCTCAGAAGTGTCTGTGATGAGGTGGTCGCGCACCAGCGGCATGTGGGTGAAGTACTCCGGGATCATGACGTCGGGCTGAGCCTGGACTGGGCGGTAGGGAAACGTGTTGCTGCTGCTGCTGTTGTTGTCGTGACTGTCGTACCGACCACTTGTGATGGGAATCTCTTCGTCTACGGTGTCGTCTGGGTTTGAAGCCATGGCTGGTGCCCACCGGAGTGTCGCGCTGCTCTTCTTTATAAACACCGCCCTGTGGCGGTAGCGAGTAGTCCTGGACCGCGCGCTTGCGCTGACCATGTGTGTCGGCACGGATGCGTGGTGAATGAGAACAATAGCAAATGTAGCGTTGGTAGAATCACCAGTTGGAAGATCTCCCTTGCAGTTGCTTCTTACTATTGTTCCTGTCGCTGAAAGGTCCCTTGTCTGTTGGCACCGACTACCGGTTTTCGGTCTCTTTTTGCTGGTGTGGATTTCGGCCACTGGCGGCGAGACCGAACGGCCTGAATTCAGTAGCAGAGTGTGGAAATGTGCATAGAATGGAAGCAGAAGACAAGGCACCAAAGTAAGAAGTTCCAGATGGAGCAACCCTAAGCTGAGCTCGTCTGTCGTCGCAACCTGAGAAAATGTTATGAGCCTGTTGGTTCGTACTGTGCGGTTGTGAGGGATGCGTTTGTTGACGGTCGTAGCCGTGCGGTGTTGAAAAAATATGATTAAATTTTTAAAGAAAAATTAGGTCCATGCCTGAAATGAGTGTATTGGGTATGAAAGTGTGCGAGAGCATCACAGCTGAGACGTTAAGCTTCATAACGGAGACAGGACTTTGCTCGTGCTCTCAGTCGCACCTGCCAAAAGCTATCGTAGTCCAACCGTGCAAAAGGAGGAAATATAGCAATGTCTGCACTGTGTTAACACGACACGCGCCACACTGTTGCGCCACAGCACCCGTCTGTCTGGCACCAGCGCACGCCCCATTCGCTCGGGCGCCTCCATCAACAAATTGCCCACATGGACGAATAGCCTCAAATTTCCGATCTGCATGAGTCGACGTCTGAGAAACCACCAATCTTGCACATCCCACGCTTTCTGGGGTCATTATTGCGCAACGTTCAAGCGATCTATTTGGTTCAATCTTCTTCTCAACATTTGAAAGCCTTCTTTCGTTTCTGTCCCACTGGCCCACCGCTTTTGCCCCGGTTGGCGCTTCTTATTTTACTCATCTGCACATCCCAAATGAGGCCATCATCAGTTGCTTGCGTGACAGCACCATCTCATCGAGCCTCCCGCCCCGGAGCTGAGGCCACCCTTACCGGATTACGCTCGCCACCACCACCTAGCTATGGACAGTATGCCGCCTGCAACACTGTGTCTCCTTGTGTATGATCTCAGCTAGTCCCGTCGCAGGCCACCGCCGCAGAGGGAGATAGTGCCGACAGTTTTTAGCTTCACTTCGGCCGCTTTTTATCCTCACCTTGATCTGAGATTGGATCTCACTTTGCCCTCACCTCGCGCCCACGCCTAAACCGCGTGTGAGAGTCTCCCAGCGCCGCGCCACCTAAGTCGGTGTCAACGCCATGGCCGCTACAAACAGCAAAATGGCCGCTGGGCTGGAGGCCAGCGAGGCCGAGCAACATTGGCTGTAGGTCGCAGTTGTCTATGCCCGGGTTGTGTTATATGTTGCGCAATGTCTGACATCCTTGCAGTGAAGCCAAGAAAACCATACACTCCATGGTCAAAAAGCTGGAGCAGATTGATAAAGACGAGGCCGGAAGCAAGAAGCTCCTTGCCGAGCTCGAATCCGTCGAGCATATGCTGGAAAGGTAGGGTGCAATGCGTCCTTTTTCCCCCCCTTTTTTCTTTTTTTTTTTCTCTCCTTTTCTCTTTTGCTTCTTCCCTCGTCCTTTGCCTTCCCACTAACACGCTACCTATCAGCCTCCGTCTTGCGTGCATGGCTACGACCTTTACGGACTTTAAATTTTCTCACAACAACCGCGTGCTCGACCGGCTGTGGCACGTCCATACTCTTATCAGCACCGAGTACAAAAAGGGTCTGCAGCGCCACCGCGGCCAAGGTCAGATTGTGCAATTTCGCACCATCGAGAAGCAGTACGCCAAACACCTCAAGACCGCCCAGTACTTTTACAAGGGCTTCATCGAACGGCTTTCTGCCCGCTACCGTCTGCGGTCGCTCCAGCGCGTCGCCCATGCGATGCAGTCGGGCAACCTCAAAATCAGCGACGTGATTGACGCTGACGAGGCCCATCTAAGCGACGAACTGACCATGGCCTGCTACCGCACGGTACTGCATATGGGCGACATTGCGCGGTACCGTCTCAACGCATCTCGCCAAAAGGGCCACAGCCCGGATGTGGCCATGACGTATTACGCACTAGCTCAGGATCTCATGCCGCAGGAAGGCGATGCCCACCACCAGATGGCCGTTGTGCTCGCCGAGCAGCGCCGTGACTTTGATGTTGTCTATCACTTTCTGCGTTCCTGGTCCGTGCAGAAGCCTTTTCCACTGGCCCCAAAAAACCTGGCATCAGAGTTTAAGAAGCTTTTGCAGCCGCCCTCCAACTCTCGCAAGACAGGTAATGCACCCCCGGACGCTCACGATCTCTTCGGCACCTGGCTCGTGCGCCTCCACGCCAACTATTTTAAGGGAGAGGAGTTCTCCTCACAGGGCGAGCTAGAACGGGAGGTCCTGCATCGTTGGGAGGCACTGCTAAGGCAGTCGGCGCAGCCTGCCTACCTGCAAAAGGCCGTGCTCATGAACATTGCGGCATACGACATTGCCCTGAAGAGAGTGCAGTGTGAGTATAGCACGAGCATCACTTAGCCTATGTTGTTTGCCATAAACTAACGTCCATAGATGAATGGACAGCAGCAAGTTCGCAATCTTGTCAGTTCATCCTTCAGTTCATAGTACGCACTATCCTCGTCCTCAGTCGGGTTCTTGAGACAGAAACACAACGTTTCTTTGAGGAGACTGCGTTAGAAGACGAGCCAGAGGCTGTACCGACACCTGCCACGCCTGCATCTGCCAAGAAAACATCGCCTACACCCGCCGAAAAGGGCGACAGAAATGACAGGAACTCCAGACACAACGGCCGCAATCGGGGTGGCAACAGCAACAACAACAACAACAACAACAACAACAACAACAACACCAATGCCAAGAAGCCCACGGATACCGACTTCCAGAAACAGTCCGTATCCGACACGTGCCTATCACTCTTCCGTGTCTGCGTGGCATGGATTGCCACCAATTACGAGGATCTCGTCAAATTCGAAGGGCACCTCACTCCCTATATCGCAGACATGCATCGGTCCGTGACCCGGTGCCTGAATCTTTTTGTCGAGCTCATCACCAAAACGGAGGCGTCACCCACAGCATACCTCCTCCCCGAAGACGTTGAAGTCATCGGCCTCGCGACCCTCGACGGCTGGACCGCACTCCGGGAAGGCGATGCCAACAGTTCATTCAAGCCGCGCTTTGACGAGGAGGGTGTCGAGCGTAAGAGCAGCACGTACGAAACGATGGCCCGTATCTATGACGTCGTCGAGTGCACGGTGCGTCTCATCGGTGACCCTTCGTTCCCGTGGGTTATCGAAAATGTACAGGAAGATGGCCGCAACGTGACCAAGATCTCTTACTCTGAAGATCGTACGTCAGCACCCGCGCCTGCGATTCCCCTCATGTCGATCCCAGCCACTGCCCCTATGGCGTCTGCCTCGTATGCGGCTGCTTCAGCTACCCCCAGCTCTGCCAGTCCAGCACCTGCTATAATGCGGCAGGCGCCGTCTTCAGATCGCAGCCGCGAGCCACGCAATCGGGGCCAAAGACCTGCCGAAGTCACTCAATCTGTACCTGCCGAGGCAGCCCCTGTTGCCACTGCTGCGCAATTCAGACAGCCCACGATCAGCTTACCAAATAATGGTCCTGTCAATGTTTCTCACCCGGCTGACTCGCGTCCCATGCCCCCTCCTCGGCGTGTGAGCTACAAGGACATGGATGACGACGACTTCCTGCCAGGGTCCATGAAAGAGCCTCCTTTTATGCCACTAAACAGAATCGCAGCCGCCCCGATTGGCGCCGGTCATGACCCCACCACCACTACGACCGACTCGGAGCTCGATTTCCTTGAATCGGCCGCCTACAGCCGCGTCGCCAACTTCTTGACCCCACCTGAGCTGAATCCCCAGCCGCCACAGGTGGCTGCGCCTCACAACATGTCGCCGTCGTCGCCGTCGTTCGGCATGCACTCATCCACCGTCGACGACGTCTTTGGTCAACTGCAAACACCCAGCATGCCCAACGCATCCAGCTCCTTGTCGCCCGCCGCTAAGCCGATTCCGAGCTCACCTTGGGCCGGCAGCAGCTACATGCACTCACTTGGGTACTACCCTCAACAGCAGCAGCAGCAGCAACAACAACAACAACAACAACAACAACAACAACAACAACAACAACAACAACAGATGACGTATAGCATGTCCAACATGGACCGCCAGCCGACGAGCATTGAAGACCAACTGGCATACTTGACCCTCGCCAAGGAGCAAGAACGCCAGATGACAACGGCTGCCGCGGCTGCTTCGGCCGCTGGTGTACAGATGCAGACATCCTCGTCATCGTACGGTATAGATAGTTCCCGTGGTTTTCCCAGCGCTCTGTCTCCCGTCGGCGCAGCCAAGCAGCAGCATCACAGCCCGAACGGTGGCGGCCCGGCTGGGTTTCCCAATCCATGGGCGACTACTGGTGGCGGCGGCGCGATCGGCGGCAATCCCAACGGCTCGCGTCTGCGTCCTCAACAGCTTCAGCAGGCCCAGGCGGCATCGCTCGGTGTTGGAGGGGCCGTCGGCGCCGTCGGCGCCATCGGCATGGGCATGGGCCTGGGCGGCATGAGCAATCAGCCGGCTCCTGGCTCCTCTCCGGCCATGCTGTACTCAAGCAACTTTAGCATGAATAACAGCATGCCGTCGGTGCAGAGTTCGCATGCTCCTGGTGGAGGCAGTGGCGTCTTTGATAGCTCGTACGAGTCCATCTACGGCTCCCGCGGAACCGATAACGACTACCAGATGCAGCAACAACAGCAGCTGCAACAGCTGCATATCCTTCAACAGTATCATCAGCAGCAGCAGCAGCAGCAGCAGCAGTTGGCTGCGTACGGCGGCTACGGGGATTTCAATGTTGCCGATGACAGGATCATCGGCAGCGGCAGTAGTGCCGCGATTGCGTCTCCCTCGTCCAACGCGATGTGGCAGGATGCAGCCACCGCCTGGGGCCGTGGCATGCCACTCGGCAAGGACGACCCGACGCATTTCCGCAATACGATGCGGCAGTCGGGCCTCATGGAGGACACGAATGCGTACGATCGCAATGCGCTGCTGAGCGCCCTGGACGAGGAGGCCGACTCAGCCCAGCCGCGGTGAAGGCAATCGACGACAAGGAGGGGGAGATGGGCGCCTTTACGAGTCAGAGATACGAACAAGACAACGGCAACCCGACATTGATACTCAGTTCGGCAACATATTCTATGGGCGTGAACTTTTTTTGTTTCATATTTTGGGTCGAGCTACGATGCTACGCGAACCACATAATGAAGTTGAGGGTTACTTTGTCTTCCGAACTGGGACCGGCCAGGGAGCTGTCTTGATTGATGGGATGGCGCGATGTGACACGAAGCAATCCACAACCATGAAAGATCAAACTGGGGGCGACATCATGGCCTGTTGCAGTGGGGAAAATAATTTGTTGTTGACCGAGCTAGAAATGTAATTATCTGGTGTACTGTCTATGTAAATACGATGCCATTTTCACACCTATTGTCCTTCTTTGTTTAATACGCTAATACAACTCACCAGGCCGTATCGCTCTTCGTTTTTGAAACTTGTCGACTATCAATAATCAGGAGGATATCATAAGTTGAAATTTTTGTCGTAGCAGTTCATTGCTGCTTTAGAACCTTCCACGTTAAGCAAAAAAGGTCCAGTGCCCGTCTCTTTGCTCGCGGGATAGCCACATGCTACTCATGTTGGTCCCCGCTCCGCATTATCTATGTAACGCATAAATGTCCGTCGTAAAACAAATGGTAAAATCATAACCTCCATGTTGTTGAAACCTTTTACAAGACGCCAGTGCAAATTTATGGCAGTCCTCGTTTTGCGTAGACTCCCCAAAATAAAGAGCAAAAATATATATATATATATAAAAATCACAGGACCATATTTGCGGTCCGCATTTATGCCTTCGGGGTGAAGGTCTGCTTCGGGAAGGGGTACGAGGCGCCGAGCTGGGTCAGCGACAGGCTGGCCAGCCACTGGCCCTGGTCAATGCAGACATCGAGCGACTTGCCCTCGATGAGGCCGGCCACGAAACCAGCAGCAAAGGCGTCGCCGGCACCCAGGGTGTCGACAATGTCGTCCTTGGCAATAGCGCGGACAGGGTACTCCTTGACCTCGGTCTCGCCCTGGACGGCGACCAGAGTGGGCTGGCTGCCGTGCGTCACAATGGCGACACGCTTGCGCTTGGTGTTCTCCTTGGGCAGGTCGGCCATGTACTGGGCAATCTTCTTGAGGTCAGCCGTGGTGGCCGTGCCATCGACATCAGCCAGGTCAATGTTGCTGACGCCGTGGGTGTTGCCAAAGGCGGCGGCCTCTCCCTCGTTGCCGAGGACAAAGTCGAGGTAGGGCAAGGTGGCATCCAGAGCGTCCTTGAAGGCGAGCGGGATGAAGGGGGCCGAGATGGACAGAACAAAAGTCTTGTCGTTAGCCGCGGCCTCCTTGGCCAGGGCCATAATGGCCGGCGGGCACACCGTCAGGTGGTAGCCACCAATGTAGAAGGCCTCGGCGCTCTGGACAAGGGGCCAGATGGCGGGCGACTGCAGGTGCTCGAGGTCGTAGTGGTTGGCGGCACCGAGGTCGGTGATCATGGAGCGGTTGCCGGGGGTCACGACGACAGCGCAACGGCCAGTAGGCACCTTCTCGTCGACGCGGTACTCGACACGCAAACCGGCCTTCGCGGCCGTCTCGCTCAGGATATCAGCGTACTTGTCCTTGCCAACACCGCCCAGGAAGACGACGCTGTCATCGGGCAGGATGTACTGAGCACCACGGGCGGTGTTCTGGGCAGCACCGCCGGCGGAGAGGGCAGCCTTGCGGTTGTTGAGGAAGTCCTCGTAGATGCCGAGGTGCTGGGGCTCAGCAAGGATGGCATCGTTCGCCTTGATCTTGTAGGTGTCCAGAGTAGCCTGGTCGCCGTCGGCAATGATGTCTGCGAGCTGTTAGTGGGGGGAAGGGGAGCATTGTTGATATTCATCGAGAAAGAGGAGGATGGAGAACCAGGAACGTACCGAGGAGAGGGTTCTCCAGACACAGGAGACGGAAGTTCTTCTGAGCAGCCATTGTGGACAATTGGGTGAGATAAGCGGTATGTGAGGTAAGGGGAGGATGCTGGTGAGATGAAGAGTTCGGAAAGCGACAGAAACGGGAGAAGCGAGAGAACGAAGAGGTCGAAGTCGAGAAGCAGGAGGGACGACAGAGTGAGCTGCTGCTGTAGTTCCAATTCGGCAGGATAGCAGTAGCGGGGTTACTGACACAACCTGTAATAGTACTGAGCCAACAGGGTTTTCTCGCCAGAGTGGGGCAGCATGGTTGGCCAGCAAAGGAGACTTTGGTGACCACGGCAGATGAGGATTTTAAAGTCGAGAACATGGTTGGAATCAATCGATAGCTAGAAATAAAATATGGAGGCTGTCGGAAACGTGGACGAGGTGGACGGATCGTTCGTTTGTTATCTGGGCTGACCTGGCAGGTCATTGATTTGGCCGTTGAACTCCAACCGAACTACTATGAGACGGCCAAAAAAGTGCAGCCACAAAGGAGCAGACTCAGCACCATGCACATTGCTTTGCACACGCAAACATATGTAATTCTTTTTTTATTTTTGAGAATATAGCAGAATGGCGCCTGTTCCCGGTCGTATCTTTCCCAGGCCCCCAACTACCCCAGCGCGCCTGAGTCGGCACCGGCACGACAAAGCACGGCGCTGTCCGCTGGAGAGAAGAGCCCCGGAACTCCCGCCCGAAGGTTTTCATGTTCAAAAAATATAGACAGTATTCTTTTTCGATTTTAAGAAGTCCAATGCCCGTACCCGTATCCTCGCCTTACGTTCTCATCCCAACGGCAAAAAAAGCAACCCTTTTAGTCCTTGACCTTCTGGGTACCACGCAGCAGACCCGTTCTCCGCGCAGCAATAAGACCGGCCTTCTGGCCCTGGGCGGCGTATCTGGAGATGGTCGAGGCCTTACCGATATGCTGGTGGTTACCACCACCGTGAGGATGGTCGACAGGGTTCATGGCCACACCACGGGTCTTGGGCCAGCTGTTGCGCTTGACAGCGAACTTATGCTTGGCACGCGAAGCCTCTGTTATTTTTGTTAGTAATTGGTACAGAGGGCTACACGGAATCATTCATGAGTGTCGATGGAACGTACTCAGCAGGGGCTTGTCAGTACGGCCGCCACCAGCAACAATGCCGATCATGCCGCGGGCCTTGCTGCTGACGACCTTCTTGGCGCCAGACGGCAGCTTGATGCGGGTCTTGCCCTCATCGGGGTTGTGGCCGACAATGGTGATGTAGTTGCCAGACGTGCGGCCCAGAGCACCGCGATCGCCAGCGCGCTCCTCAACGTTGGTCACGACGGTACCCTCGGGCATGGAGCCCAGAGGCAGGATGTTGCCGATGGTCAGGGTGGCGTTCTTGCCGGCGTAGACGAACTGGCCAGTGTACATGCCCTCGTTGGCAATCATCGTCTCGGTGTGGAGCTTGAACCGGTAGGGGTCGCGGAACGAGACACGGGCCAGGGGAGCGCCCCGGCCAGGGTCGTGGATGATCTCGCGAACAATGCCGCGGATGTAGCCGTGGCGTTCGGCATAGTCGAGCTGGCGGAACTTGGCGGGGTTCTTACGAAGGCGAGTGATCTGTCAAGTGTGTGAGTGTTTGCTCTTTTGTCATCTGGTCTCCTTCTCTTGTTTATCGTCTCCGGCCTCGACGCCACAGAATGGACCATCGGCTCTGCCAACTCAATCTTCCTCGCCTATTCCTCATGATCCTCTAAGTTCTTCGATCGGGGGGAAAGTAACGTACGGCCTTGAAGATGCCGCCAGCGCCCTTGCGCTGATTGCGAATAACGCGACCCATGGCTCCGGATTAATAAAATGGGTATCGGAGTCCTGCAAAGAAGAAAAGAAACAGTTGTTTAGCAAATACTCCGGAAGATGAAGCAACACTCAATGTCGTCGTCGGCCGTCGTCGAGCGAGTACTCAGAGCGTGCAAAACTGTCGTCCGATGTATCGTGGTTCCAAGAAAAAAAATCGTCGTGTTGCTCCGGCGACAAATGTCACAACCGCAAGCCGAAAAAGTCCTTCTTGCCGATTCTATCGAGACGCGTGTCGTGCACACAATGAATAATCGAGCGACGAAGCCGAGGCGATCAAGATATCGTGCGAATGTAGGGGGTACTGGCTTACCCGTTTGGATGGTTGATGGTGGTGATTAGGTAGACGGAGGAAAAAGTTGGAATTTTCGAGATGCACCCGCTTCGTCGATTCTTTTGCGGGAGTGGGAGAGTGGACCACCACACAAGGACCACACCAAAATAATTTTTTCATCTCTTGGGGGTTTTAGTCTAAATCAGGGTTGCCCTAAAATATTAGTCATCCTACAAAATAGCACCAATTTTTCCGCCCTGGCCAAAATAGTCACGTGGACCTTTCTTTATCGATAACAGATGTCATACAGCATTAGCTTACAGTGTGTGCTTTATAATATCACTGTGTTTAAGTGGGTCGTTGGGCCCCACTCAACCGTGACTTTGACGCGCCCATCACCCACACCACTTTTGGACTTCACTTGCTAACGGCAACTCATATATCATTACTATTCCCACCCAACGTCTACGACAGAAACGTCGCGAACACGACCCCTGAGTGCCTCTTTTTCCTTGTCATTTCAGGTGTGCTGAAAAGTGTGGTCCTACTTGACGAATGCGCGTCACTGCCAATCAACGGGCACAATAATATCAGACACTCACAACACGAAGTATCATTATATTCAAGCTTTGATATTCCTGAGTATCAATTTTATGTTTTTGCAAACTTTTGTTAACATCTCAGTGTCTATAAGTGGATATTTGTTGTTTTCGTGGTCTTCATGCTCCAGATCAGACGCTTTCACACCAAGCGGGATAAGGCGAAACCAGACGTCTCAAACCTCTTCAAATCCGTTTTGACCTCAAGCGAGTTATCGGCGGGCATGCATGCTACTCCTTGGCTTGTACTTTATGCCCAAGTGAGATGGATATTCTGAGAGTTGGGGTGTTGCTGCTCCACTAGCAAACAGCTGCATGGCAAGTGCCTCCCAGCTGCTCCGACTGATGGCCCTGTTCAAGTGGCCCAGACTTGCTCTCAGTAACGACAGTTATACTGTGACATTGCGGCGGTATAGAAGATGCTACCTCGACGACAAATGGTGTGCACCTGGGTTGATAGGACTCATCAACCTTCACTCAGGTTTGTCTTCCGTTGCTGCACGTTCTTCCCTTTATGCCTCCTGGGGGAGCGGGGTCGACTTTGGTTCCTTCCAAGCATGTTTTTGGGGCCCTGTGTCTCTCACAACTTGTCACTACCAGCACCATGAGCGCAAGCCTATCCGAATGCATTTCCAAATTTTACGCATAGCCCAATGGTGGTGGTACGGTCTACCTGGGCAGAATGCAGCTGTACGTCGAAGCCGATACTGTGGTTCGGGTGGGCGTGACACACCAAAAAAATATGAATTTTTGATTTTGTTGAGAATGATGGCACCGCAACGTTCGTCAGTTGAGATATGTGTGCCGCTATGATGCTAACGTTGAACGTGTCTGCGGCACTGGTCATCCAGTGCGAGACGTCCTGGCTCCAAACCGTGCACAATAACCGATAAAGACGTGTCTGTTATGGCTGGCAGCAAAAGGTGTATGGCGCGCCTAACAGCCAAAACAGAAAAGCGACCGTGGCGGGATTTGCGTTGCGTTCTTGTGTGGTTGGCCCCTTCCTAAGAAGGTCACAATCTGCTCCGTAGTTGTAGTGTGGTAAGATGCGCGGCTCTCCTTAGCTCTTTAGTCCCAAAGGGCAATTGCGACCTTTTTCTTGGCCCCTTGCCCTTTGCACTTTCCCACATAACTCTTCCCTGCGACTTCCCAATCAACATTTTTTTGAAAGCATCTTTTAAATTTCGCCATCGGCAAAATATCATTTTCGACGCACGTGCCCGTTGTTACGCGCATCTACCATACTTGTATTGTCATCGCGCGACGGCGGTGTGTCCTTCCCCGCGACACGTACCTGGTCGTCCCGAACCCGTGGCCTCGCAACCTCGACGCGTCTCGAAAAGACGCCCATTTGGACGCCACACTCCCTTTCCTAGCGAGATCGGCTTCGGCACGTCAAATAAGCAACACAGCGCGACAAAAGGCAAAGGAGACTAGATTTCTAGGAACTCGACACGACTTGCAGCGCCAGCACGCAAACTCACAAGACCATCTCCTCCGTTTCTTGCCCCCTCGCCTTCTACCATGTCGTCCGACGACGAGCTCTCTGACCTCTCGTCGCTGTCGTCGCTCTCTCCAGCTCCCTCCGACGATGAGTCCGACCTCCAATTGCGCCCCGAGAAGGGCATTCTCAAGTTCTTTCACAAGGTGCCCAAGCCCAAGACGACAATCAAGCTCACAAACAAGAACAAGGGCAAGGCCGCTGCTCCAGCCGCAGCGAGCGTGGCAAAAAAGAACAAGAAAAAGGCGAGCGGAGGGGATGCCGACAAGAAGCAGGACGATAGCGACGATAACGACGCGCCAGCAGCTAAGCGCGAACGGGAACCGTCGCCGCCGCACGAGTACGTGCTCGCGGACAACCAGGACATTGCTGTAAGTACTCGTCTGCATTTCTGAATGCCAGACGCGAAACGACGCGTACAGACCGCTTTTTACGAGTTAATAGACGGAAAGCTTACCCATGATGCCTACCACCAGTTCATCGTTCTGTTCCGCAACCGCTTTGCCGAGGCCTTCTCGAAGAACATGGTCAACTTCGGTCCCCAAGAGCTTGAACGCGACATTGTCGATAGCGTACCCAGCGAGCGCGTTGAGTACTTCCTGTGCGCGTTGCTCAAGCTTCTGTTGAACCGCCAGCAAGACGTAAAGTGAGTATTGCGCATCCCTTCTCTCCCTCCGCGCTCTATTGCTAACCGATGCCCTCTCTTCGCAGACCCGGCCATTACCATCGCGCCCTTGAAGAAGCCATCCAGTCGCACAAGTCGCAATGGGTCTCCGCTTGGAAAGAGAACCCTCTCGCCGACGGCAAGACGTTCCAGACTATGACACCCGCCGAGCGCCTCACATTGCTTCGCGCCCTGGTCCTGTGGGCCATGTCCTCGTCCAAAGTTATCCGCGACATCATCGACCAGTCATACAAGGGCAAGCGGAAAGATGAGGACGCCGACGTATCTGTCTCTGTCCAGTCATGGGGCAACGACAGTGACAAGCGGCGCTACTACCTTGTTGAGGGCCGCGACGACACGGCGTTCCGTGTCTATCGCGAGAGCAACCCGGCCGGCTTCATCAATCGCACATGGTGGAGCGTCGCGGGTTCCATTGACGAGATCAAGGTGCTGATTGAGCGGCTCGAGACACACGACGGCGGCCCCAAGGCCCGGAAGCTGGCCAAGCGGCTCCAGGACGAGATCCCTCGCTTCGAGGCGACCGAGGAGAAGCGTCGCCGCAGAGAATACCGGCAACAGCAACGCGATCGGTTCAAGCGCCCAGAGCCTGGTTTCTCGCTCTACGAGGGCCGCACACGTGGTAAGCGTATAAAGTACACGTACTCGGACGACGAGGAATTTTACACCGACTCAACGGACTTGCGCCGCTCCTCCCGCAACACCGGTACGCATACCCCTGCGGAATCCGTTACCACAGCCAGCGGACGTCAGATCCGGGCACCCAGTCGGCTCAATGGCGGGTTCAGCGCAACGGCAAGCGTTCAAGGCGACTCGGCAATGGACGCAGATGCAGAGGCTACAGGTGGTGAGGAGCGTGAGCTCTCGCTCGGTCCGACTGGCCGGCCACGCCGATCAGCTGCTGTGAACCACAGCATGAACGGTTGGAACAAGAAGCAGCAAGCGGATGAGTATGACGAGTACGACTCGCAAGCCGACGAGGAGGACGAGGAGGAGGAGGATAACCACAGCGAGCCAGACCTCGGCGACGATGAAGAAGACGAGGACGAGGAGGCCTTCGATGAGGACAAGGATGCTATGCTTCTGGATGACGAAGAGGAGGCCGAGCTGGCCGATAAGAGCAACAGTAGTGTTATGGTCAAGCTCCCCGTCAAGGCCGTGCTGGACCAGGGGACGGGCAAATGGGAGAAGGGAGACGCGTCAAACGAAACCGCAGCGGCGTCGGAAGCCGGAGCCGCAGCGGCTACATACACGCAGCGGCTCTCGGGCGCCTCGACACCGGTCAACGGTAACAGCAAAGATCACGACTACGGCGATGCCGACGCTACGATGACGGGCTCGATCACACAGGGCAGCGATGCAACAGCAACGTCGCCGGTCGTACAGCACGTGACACCCACCGCGAAAGACGAGGCATTGGCGGACAAGCCCGTAGACAACATCAACAACAACGACGCGCTTCCGGAAGACGCCGCCAAGGAGCCCGTCCGCGCCGAGACGCCTGGCAAAGAGAACGGCGTACACGCAAACGCGACGTCGGCAGCACTGGCTTACCGGGGCAGCCCAGAGAAGACGCACCAGACACCGCGACCTGTGGATGTTCCTGGAAACTAGAAACCGGGGCATATATAGACGGGTCGAGTTGTGCTTTTTGGTTTTATGTTTATATTTCCTTCTTTTGTTTTATGTCTTACTCGGACCTTCATAGTTGAGAATTCATTATGCATTGCGGCATTATCTTTACAAATTAGGGCCGGTTTTGTTTCGTTGAGAAGGAGGCGAGTTGGCGTCTGCATCCACAATAGATAGGATTGGTTTTCTGAGCTTCACTAGGTCCTTTTGTTTTCCTACGCTTTCTTTATTTCTTCCAGTGTCCTCTTAAGCTGTACATATATACATATTTCTGTCGTTTTATGCATCTGCTTTTGAATCCCTGTAACACCATTGTTGGCGTATAATCTCGCTACATACCATTAGTATCATGTTATAGATGTTTACCGAGGTCGCGTATCACGAGTTAACGAACTGCAATTTAAGTTGTTGGCCATCTCTGTGCCTGTCTAATTCAAAACACCGTGCCGTGGGTGTCGTATGTGCTGATATGTGCCTATATATATGTACAGATTGTGCCCTTCTTGCCTACCATCCTTCCCCGTCCCTCCCCCACTAATACTGCGTATTTACGGGGCGCCGTTCTGCCGCCGACGCCACCGTAGTCAGTGCTCCTGTTCCTGGGATCGTCCAGTTGTTCACTCCCCACCACCATCGCCTTACGCGCGCGCCCACAGACTGCCCGCTCAACTTCGAGGCACGGTTCCAATACTGCCATCCGCACACCGCCAGATTGTAGAGCAGGCCTTGCACGAACGGCATCAGGAGCTGGTCGCGCACCGTTACTAGTCCCACCTTCCACCACGTGTCGGCTGCCGCTAGGCTGTGGAGGTAGCTCTGCTCAAAACGTAGGTCGGGCAGCGGTGGGAGCTGCTGGTGTGGGCGCGACGACGCGCGTCCGCCGTAGTGGGTGCTCCGGTCCACGCTCGGGTCCCACGGCCGAATGATGCTGTACGGGCTCTCTCCGCCCTCGCCCTCGCCCTCGCCCTCGTCCTCCTCATCGTCTAGCGCGTCAAGCTCAAGCGGGTCTTCGTCGAGCTCCGGCACTGCACCGTGTCGTCTGGTTTTGCGGCCGCTTACTGTCTCCAACACAACCGGCTCACGGATATCGGCGGCTGTCGATGGCGCAAGATCACGCTCGGCCGACGGGTTGTGGACGATGTGTGCCGTCTGTAGCGTCTCCGCGATCTGGAGGGGAACGGAGGAGGACATTGTGAGTGTGTCGGTGCTGCTGAGTCTCCGCGACAATGGGGTCGTGATAGAATGCAGTCCCCGGTTCCGGCGTGGTTGTCTGCGCGCTATTTCCCGATCCTATTGTTCCGCGCCGCTCGATTGGTGTTTGCTGTGGGTGGGCGCGAACACCTAAATCGACAGCTATCGTACTATTCGTACCTTTGTGCTTTGCTTCTGCTGGTGCTTCTGCTGGACGTCATACGGCGGTTGTGGCCCGTGCGCTGCTGACTACGACGGCCCACAAAAGCCCGATACAGCGTTTTGCACACACCACAAAGGGACTTACAGCTTGCCAGCGCCTTGCTCGTGCCCCTCCATGTCGCGTTCCCGAGTGAGTCGACGACCCGCCGAGTGCGCTGGGCCGCATTTACAGGCGAGAAAGACAGGGCACACCTACTAACCCGCCCAACACCACAACGACGACAGAATTTTCACTTGCCGCTCACCAAGTAAGATATATTGGTCCAAAAACACATGCCCCGAATTTTTATTTTAGCCCCGCCATCCACAGCCCACTCTCCCCTGTCTCTTGGCTGCTGCACAACCTGCTTTTGGTCGTGCCTTCCTAATTTGCCGTTGTTTGCTGTGCTGGCAAGCGTCCTCCGTCCCTCCTTCCCTGGCTTGTAAAACCCACCTCCTTCTCTCTGTCGCCGTTTTCACGACTTCTGGTTGTTTGCTCCTATTTTTCTTTGTCTCCTTGTCTATTTTCTGTTCACCACAAATCGAAAAGCTCTTGAGGACAGCACTCGCAGGAAAGTCAACCACGCAAACGACATCCATAGGTCCAAGGCCTTTTGTGGAATTTTGTTTCCAGCCTCGCACCCTTTTTTTCGATCCTCGAACCTTTATATTGTTTTGACAACCCCCCCCCCCCCCCCCCCCCCCAAACCCGCCCAAGATGAGCGACCCCCAGAGCAATGAGGCCGAGAAGAACGTTAGTTGTGCCTCTCCGATGCGAACGGATGCCGTCGCCCCCGACCCAGCTTCACCTCGTTTGCGTCTGCTAACACCCTCCTAGATCGAGATGTGGAAGGTGAAGAAGCTGATCAAGCGGCTCGAAGCTGCTCGCGGCAACGGAACCAGCATGATCTCGCTGATTATTCGTGCGTGATATTCCACCTCCCCGCTTGTTGTGGACTTTGGGTTGTCTCTCAAACAGAGAGAGGCATTGGAAAGAACTGCCCACTGACAGCCTTGCAGCGCCCAAGGATCAGGTCTCGCGTATCTCCAAGATGTTGGCCGAAGAATACGTACGTCACAGCTCCCGCAAAGCTCGGCTTCCCGCACGTTGCGCGCCACTAACACAGCTCTCCTCGCCAGGGTACCGCCTCGAACATCAAGTCGCGTGTCAACCGCCAGTCGGTGTTGTCCGCCATTACCTCGACCCAGCAGCGCCTCAAGCTTTACAACAAGGTCCCGCCCAATGGTCTTGTCGTGTACTGTGGTGAAATCTTGACCCAGGAGGGCAAGGAGCGCAAGGTCAACATTGACTTTGAGCCCTTCAAGCCCATCAACACCTCGCTGTATCTCTGCGACAACAAGTTCCACACCGAGGCCCTTGCCGAGCTGCTCGAGTCCGACCAAAAGTTCGGCTTCATCATCATGGACGGTAACGGCGCTCTCTTCGGTACGCTCAGCGGCAACACGCGCGAAATTGTGCACAAGTTCTCTGTTGATCTGCCCAAGAAGCACGGACGTGGTGGTCAGTCCGCTCTGCGTTTCGCCCGTCTGCGTGACGAGAAGCGCCACAACTACGTCCGCAAAGTGGCCGAGCTGGCCGTGCAGAACTTCATCACCAACGACAAGGTCAACGTGGCCGGCCTCATTCTTGCTGGTTCCGCCGATTTCAAGAACGACCTCAACGCTTCCGACATGTTCGACAACCGACTGGCTGTCAAGGTCATCAAGGTCGTCGACGTGTCGTACGGTGGCGAGAACGGCTTCAACCAGGCCATTGAGCTGTCGTCGGAGACGCTCGGCAACGTCAAATTCATCCAGGAGAAGAAGCTGATCGGCAAGTACTTTGAGGAGATCAGCCAGGACACCGGCCGCGTTTGCTACGGTATCGAGGACACGCTCAAGGCGCTGGAGCTCGGTGCCGTCGAGACGCTGATTGTGTTCGAGAACCTCGAGATCACGCGCTGGGTGCTGAAGGACAGCAACGGTGCCGACATCGTCCTGCACACGACCAAGCAGCAGGAGACTGGCAACCGCGAGAAGTTCCTCGACAAGGTGACCGGCCAGGAGATGGAGGTCTCGTCGCAGGAGTCGTTCCTCGAGTGGATCGCCGAGCACTACAAGGATTTTGGTACCGCGCTGGAGTTTGTGTCGGACCGCTCGACCGAGGGCAACCAGTTCGTCAAGGGCTTTGGTGGCATTGGCGGTCTGCTGCGCTACAAGGTCAACTTCGAGCAGTTGGCTGAAGTGGATGACGACGATGACTACTACGATGATTGACAAACTGACTCCCTCGTGAGCAGCGAGGGATCTGTGGCTCAAATGTTTACAACCACGGCTACCGCCACCACAAGCTTCAGCACCACCCCAGTCACCGCCACGAACGCCGTCAGCATCGGCTGCGCAAAGAGGGACGAGATCGAGATGAAGACGGGCCCCCATGGCAACGAGTTTGACAACGAGTTTGCCGTGGGAGACTGCGCCGGCAGGAACAGCCCCAACTACAGCCTCAGCAACAGCGGCCGCAGTTGCGGCAGTTACGGCAGCGGCAACGACCAGCTCTCGTCGACGCCTCGCTCCAGCCACCAAGATGCCACGACCACGACTACGACCTCGCCGTCATCGCCGACGCCCGACAAGCGCCCCAAGCCCCACGGACGGGGTCTTGACATTGCGAAAGCGGCCAGTGCGGGCGGCGGCCGAGGCCATCAGGTGACCCGGCCGAGCCCGCTCCGCTCCATGATGACGGCAACGTAAACTTGAGTCCCAAGAATGAAAGGGTAGGTGCTCACCTGAATTTCTTCTTGCTCCTTCGGTTCGTTTTCTGACTCGAGTGTATAGACGACTAGATGCATGTTTTGTTGGCAGATATCTGCTACTGTCCCTTGTCCGGGCAGGGTTTTGCTTGTGACGGTGTGGAGGATGATAAGGTTGTGGAGGAAAGTCGAAAATAAACAGAAACCCAAAAAAATCAGTAGTTAAAGCGCAGAAAACAACAGAAATTCAAGATAGGGCCCAGCAAGCGAAGACGGAGCCTCCCCAAGACTTCGCCCACTGCGTGAAAATGAATTGTGTACGACACATCTTATGTGTCCTTGTGTCAAATGTTGGGCGTAGGGCGTCTGGTGGGCTCAGACAGTACCATGAGCGGCGCATTGCTGGGACGTTTACATGCCGAGTAGGGTCATACTGTCCTCGTCTTCAAGTATTGTCGTTCAATTTGGCATGTAACGTGAGTTTCTCACCATATATTTCACCATTTCCACAAAAGTAGCGTTCCTGGTTTCCAATTGACGCTGTGTTCGGGAAAGACCCACTAAAAATTCACAAGTATCTTTTACCCAACCTCAACTACTTCAGGTTGCGCTACGTCCACTAAACTAAGTAGCACGCGTTTGGGGGCCTGTTTTAAGTAATTTTTTTTTTTTTAAAAAAAAAAAAAAAAAAAGAACGGCCAAGGAAGCTCTTTTCCCCCTCCTTCATCAGCTGGGCCGCTCTAAGTTGGGTTCCTGAACGTCTTCTAACCGGCTCAAAACTTTGATACATTCTGCCATTGACCAGAAATCTCCAGAGAAGAGTCGGCCATTGACCAGGACGCCTCCAATTCCACCCTCATTCAGCACCTGCAATCTAATATCACAGAACTTTCACCCCACAAATGACACGGCCGGCCGTGGCCTTTCTGGGGCCCGTTGCGTCTTATACACACCAGGTGCGTTCCGTGACTGAGACAGTCTTCGATATAGCAAAGAACGGACATGTGTTCCCATCTTGCCTTCCTTCCCTTTCAATCTGCACCAATGCTAATTGCATCTTCCTCAAAAGGCTGCCAAGTCTGTCTTCGCTGGAACAAGCAACGAGCTGTTACCAGTCACCACCATTAAGGGTATTTCGCCCTTGCTCTCACCCTTGTCTTACTGTTACTCACATTTACGTATACACGCTGACCACCCAAGATGTCTTTGAGGCTGTCCGCAATGGCGACGCGGCGTACGGCGTCGTGCCCTTTGAGAACTCCACACACGGCCCAGTGACCTTTACACTGGCCGGCCTCGCCGACCGCGACGGGGCATATGGCGAGCTGTCCGTCTGCGGTGAGACCTACCTGGCCGTGCACCACTACCTTCTCGGGCGGCGGAGACTGCAGTCCTCGGACGCTGACGGCGCGGCCGCTGACCCTTCTGCTACGGGCGTGCCCCTCGCATCCCTCGACCACATCACCCGCATCCACTCCCACCCACAAGCCTTTGGCCAGACCACTGCCTTCTTTCGGCGGTACTTCCCCGACGCCAGTCGCCGGCCTGAGATGATCGATGCCAGCTCCACCAGCCGCGCTGCCGAGCTGGCTGCTGCCGACGAATCGGGCGCCAGCGCCGCCATCTCGAGCGCCATGGCCGCCGAGACGTCTGGGCTCGACGTGCTGGCGCGCTGCATCGAAGACCGCGCCGACAACACAACACGATTCTACGTCCTGCAAAAGAGCCCGCCACAGGCACCCGCGACGACACCAGCAACAATGTGCCCCAAGTCGCTCGTCTCGTTCACGGTGCCACACCGCAGTCCCGGTGCCCTGGCAGACGTGCTGGAGTGCTTCCGTCGGGCACGGCTGAACTTGACGAGCATCAACAGTCTGCCGAGTCTGGTGCTGCCGTTCCAGTACCTGTTCTTTGTCGAGTTTGAGCACGGCGACGAGCCCGAGAGCAAAGAATCCGGCGCAGAAGCTTCGACAGACTCAGCATCGACGGGAGAGACGGCAGATGCGAGAGTGCAGCGGGTGCTGGCCGAGGTGGCCAAGGTGGCAGAGACGCACCGGTTATTGGGCACGTGGAATAAACCAGAGCCATTGTCGTGGGAGAAAAGCGCAGATGGAATGGTCTACGAAAGGGATGAAGGGACATCTGCATGCCATTAAAAAGCGTATCTATAGAGATTCTAATGTGAACAAGTCCGATACCTTTTTTTAAAAAATATATATATATATATGAGATACTTGCAAAATAAGACCATATACGTACTAAAATATTACACAAAAGACAGTTTGACGTTATGACTTCACAATTGCGATGCTGTAAGAGTCATTTCTTGAATACCAAGCCGGTGTTGAGTTGTAGTGTGCCTGGATATCGTAGCTCAGTCTGCCGAGAACGCTCGCCTTAGTTCCCCACAATTTCTCCAAGCCAAACCTCTCTTCTTACAAGTAAAGCCGTGAGAGACCTCCCCATAAACACACGGGCTCTGCACCCACTCCGCGCAGCCCATGTTGCAAAATTCCAGCAGCTTTTTCTATCCAGGACCATAGTCACCAGCCAGTGTCACAGACATACAGAGAATGTTACAATCTTTGCGGCTGCAGGCCCCAAAAGGCCGCCAGTTGCATTCACATCTCATCGCACGGCCATCATCCTTTACAGCCTCGGCGCTGAGTGCCAGTCCGTCATGGGCCTCGATCTGGTCGCGTGGTCTGAAAACGACAGTCGAAGCTGGTCAGCCCGATCCCCGAGGGGAGGCTTCCTACACTCAGCTCAACGACGACGAGCTCAACAAGGGCCTTCTGCACGAGACCAGTCTGTCCGCCGCGGGCAAACCTTTTGATGTTGAGTACCTCCGCGAGAGCATGGCGCGCCGGCCACACCGCGCTACCTACGATCACCTCTCGCCTACACACTCACACCTGCTCAACATTGCGCTCTACGATGTGCTGCCACGCAGTGCCCAGGCCGGCGCGATCCCTGATTTTCGAAAGGCTGCGTCCAAAGAGCTTGTGAACCGCTTTGCCCTGCCGGTGACCAAGTCTGCCACCGGTATCGCCGCCGACCACGAGCGGATCCTGCCCGCGGGCCACCATCTCGTGTACTACCCGCTGCAGCGGCCCATCTCGCTGCTAGAGCCAGACGGCACAGACCCCGCGCAGTCGCCCGGTCCGCCCTTTGTGCGGCGCATGTGGGCCGGCGGCTCTCTGCACTTTCTGAAGCCCCACCAGCTGGCGCTCAACGGCCAGCGTACCGTTTGCGTCGAGGGCCTGGATACGAAGAACATGGTGATGCGGGGCGAGGCGGGCCGCGAGAAGATTTTTGTTGATGTGGTGCGGCGGTACGGCACGGCCGATACCAGGAATAGCGCCCCATTGAGCCCGGACCAGGTTCTGGAATTAGAGGACGGCGTGTGGAAGGACCCGGCTCTGGAAGAGCGGCGGACGCTCGTCTTTTTGCGGGCCAAGAACGACAACGCCTCCCAAGGTGGCCATGCCACAATAGAGGCGGAGACAAAGGCGAGGCCCAAAACCCAGGAAGAGCGGGTCATCAAAGGTGAGTAGCGAAAGGGGAAAGCCAAAAAAAAGGCCCCCTTCCTCCAAAAAAAAGGTACTGCCATCTAATATACTGACAACATATAGCCAACCGGGCACCGCAGTATTCATTCTCCTTCACGCCCACCTCCACGCTGCTCTTCCAGTTCAGCGCCCTCTCCTACAACGCCCACGCCATTCACCTCGATGTCGATTACTGCCGAAACGTCGAGGGCTACCGCGACCTGCTGGTGCACGGCCCTCTGACCCTTGTGCTCATGTTGTCGGCGCTTCGCGGCCAACTGCATGAGGTTGTCCGGGCGGGTGCCAGCTCCAGTAGTCTTAGCACTGGACACCTGCCGATACCGTACCGCTACATCCGCAAGCTGGACTACCGCAACCTTGCGCCGCTGTACGCCAACGAAGAGCTCAAGGTGTGTGTGCACCGCAATGCGCAGGACCCCAGCCGCGACGGCCAGCGCAGAGGCTTCTCCAGGTGGGATGTATGGGTTGAGAACAGTCGGGGCAGCATCTGCGCGCGCGGCACAGCCATTACATGTCCAGACATGCGCGAGCCCACGCCAAGAAATGCCAAACGGCCGGCCAGCGACGACGACCAATGGGAAGACGAATGGTACTACGAGGAGTAGCAATCCTAGCCACGCAGTTGATGAAGATATGATAATGACAGAATAAAGAAAAATAATTTTAATACAACAGTGTGAGGTATCGTTCGAAGTGCCATGCATCTATGATGTGGTATACCCAAATTATGATCCCAGCCTCAGTTCGCCAGAAATGCCATGCCTTTTTAAACCAAAAGTATCCCCCCCCCCCAAAATGTAAACTAATGAAAACAACAAAAGTCGAAATGAGTGAAATGCCCTTGAATAGCATTGCAGCAAATAAACAATCAACTTAGGGCGGGAGTCTCCAAACGAGGTGTATTACGACTCTGTGCAGATGACATACTCAGTGCCATCCGCCATTGTAAACTTTTCCAGAATTTTGGACAGATCCGGCTCGGCGAGAAAGGCCTTCTCCAGGAATGAACTATCAAGCGTGGTATCAATGGTCGTTTCCGATGCAACCTTGGGCGTCTTGGGTAGGTCCCAGCTGAGACCCGAGCCATCGATGGGACTATTGAGGGCTTCATCGTCAGGCTGCACCCGATACGGCATGTCCTCTGTGATCTGCGGCGCCACCATGGATGAGTTGATGGGTTGCTGGCGTGCGGGAGTGCCTGACGCGCCGCTATGTGACGAAGATTGCGGACCGGTGGACAACTGGTCCATAGACTGGCCGTCTGACTGGTCCTGCATATCCTGCTCCTCCTCCTCTTCCATAGGCGTCGTCGTGAACATGACACCCTCGGGCATGCGCAGCTGGAGGCTTGGCCAGCCCCGCTCTCCGCACGTGTCGTACGCCTCGCCCAAGTCGAGGACGCAGCCCGTGTCCTGCTGCAGCTTGGTCATGTTGCGCGACATGTACGACATGATCTCTGAGGCCGCTGCCTCGATCTCGCCTCGCAAAAGTTCCTTTTGGCGCTCCAGGCCGGGGTCGACTGTGGGGCCAGACAGCTTCTTCTTGTGCTTTGAGTTGGACGGCTGTGTCGGAGATGGCGGAGGAGGAATGCCTTTGACGCAATGCTTCAGCACATCCTCGAGATCCTCAGACGAGAACGGGTACACAAGAAGGGTGGTGTTGGTCTCGAGGCTCTTGGCCATGTAGAGCAGGCTGGTGGCATTGAACCCGTTGTCACCGCAGTCAAGGTATAGCAGGGCCTTGTTAGCCTGCACGGCTGTGCCGAACGTGCCCGTGCTGTCGTGCAGTCTCTGGTTGCGAACGCGAAGGTGCGTCAGCGTCTTGTTGTTCGCGAGGCCTCGGAGGGCACGGCCGAAACCTTTGCCCAACTGTCCATCGTCCAGCTTGCCACAGTAGCCAGAAATGTCAAGGTATCGCACAGACTGGTTCTCCTCAAAGAAACGTTCTAATGCTTCGATCGTGTTGTCGCTGCAGGCGTCATCGGTGACCGGAACCGGGGCGGTACCGACCAAGCTCAGGTAATCGATGAACGGGTTCGAAGCCAGGGCGCCCATAAGCTGAATGTACTTTGCCTCGTTTTGGAACTCGATCATGTTGAGATGCAGACCGAAGCGGCCGCCCCAGTTGTGTCCCAGTGCTGAGACAAAGTCCGCGATACCATCCTCGAGAGGATTGCTGCTGAGGTGGAGGTGGATGTCGTACAGGCCAGCCATGGCATTGAAGATGCGGCCAGCTAGATGCCCCGTGATGCCGCAGTTGTTCAGGACAAGGCGTCGGAGAGAATAGCCGTAACCGCCGTTCTGCATAGATGCTTGGCGTGCTGATAGCGTTTGTAAGAACGTCTCCAGGGCGTTGACGGAGCTCTCGTTGAGCTTGAAGTTCGAGATGTCCAGCACTTCGAGGTACTCAAGCCGGTCGAGGACCTCAAGCGGAAGAAGCTCACCCTCAAAAGTGCCCGTGATGCCGCTCGCGAGGTTGAGTTGTCTCAGGCTACCAACCGATTCCATAAATTGCTGGATCAGAGCCGCCGGCGCACGGCCAAAATTCTGTGACACATCCAGCATTTGAAGTGTCCAAGCTGACTGTGAAAGCGCCTGGAACAGCATTTTCATGTGCAGGTCAGCCAAACCACAGCTGGCCACATCAAGGGCTTCCAGGCTGACAGCCTCCTGTCCTGGAGCAATAATGCCTTCAGGCTGATCACTAGCTGAAGGGGAGATGCACCCAGCTTGCAAATTGTTAGTTCTGCAATGTCTTGCCATCTACCATATGTCTCCGCAAGAAATAGGACGTACCAAGACTATCAACGTCAATATCCCCTAGGTGACAACCCCGAAGGAGAAGGCGGTTGCAACGAGTGAGACCAGCGGCTAAAAGGTTCATAATAGGAACGACAAACTGAACGCTGCGGCTGCTCGCATCACCGTCCTTAGAAAGCGCCGGGAGACAGTTGGTAAAGTCAATTTGCCGGACTTTGCCAGAGGAGAACGCCAGAGCGTGGAACTCCTGGTAGAGGATGCTGGCCTTCTGTACCAGAGAGGTTTCGTGTGAGGTTAAGCAGACTCCTGGATCGAGGGATTAGTTGAAGTTCGAAAACGTCGAGGCTAAAATGCACCAAGGCGAACCTTACCATTGCGACTCAAGTAAGCGACGTTTCCCTTCCTGGAGCTGTCAAACTTGCCAAGGAGACCAGATAGGTCGACGTCACAAAAAGAGAGGGATTTGAAGTAGTCATTGTACCGCAGGGCGCGCAAGACAGCAAGCAGCTGCAGATCAGTGTACACTCCCTTTACTGAAGGAAGTACACGGAACTCGGGTGCAAAGGGAGTGCGCCAGTTAATCTCCCAGTCCACAGGGTTGCACCGGTATGCAGCATAGAAAGCAGAGAGTGTCCTTTGGAAACCACCGAAATCCTCGCCCGCGACAATGTGCTGAGGCGTTGGGAGGCCGGCAACGTGGAACACCTCTTGGATCTGCCACTGAGTCGGCCAGGCGGGCTTCAGGAACTTATCGGCTTTGGTGAGTGTCAGGATGATGCGGCGGTAGTGACGACTTGACAGCTCAAGGCCAACAGGGCTCTTGAAAGGATCCCGAAAGCGCATAGCAAACCGCTCATCTCGAGACGTCCAGTCAGCTGCAAACGACTCCAGTGTGACAAGGCCACAGGTTTGGTACTTCATCTCGAGGGCAGTCGATTGCACAGCAGAGGCGCGACTAATCTGTATAAAGAAACACAGGTTCACACCAACAACCAAGTAGTGAGACGAGACACCTTCAATCTGACCCTTTCTGAGTTGCTTGTCGTCTGCCTTGGATTTGATACGATCGGGCGCATTCCGGTAGACAACAGGGAAGATCTCGGGGATGGTGTTGGTGAAGCCTGGCTCTTCTGCTTGGAAGACCTTGCGGATGCACTCTTCCACTTCATAGTAGACACGCGATGCGTCAGGCTGGTCCTGGTTGCGGATCTTGACCATGGAGGCAAGCATATCGAGATAATTCTCCCGGTCACGGCCGTCCTTAAAGTAGATGGTCGAGCTGCAAGTAGCAATAGCAGGATATGGCATGCGCCACCAAATCTCAATGCCATACGGGGCACGCATTGTGTCGGTGCGAAAGACGGAGATGATGGCGTGTAGTGGAATAACATGGACCGGGTCGGCGGGTGGCAGCATGGACGAAGGTTTGGACGTCGTAGCGCTCTCCGGGCTCTGGGCAGCAACGTCGGCCAGTTGTGGGAGGGCAGCAAAGGCATCAGCTCGCGTCTTGAAGATGATGATGTAGTCGGCTGTGGCCACGAGGTAGCTTAGCCGGTTCTTAGAAGACAGGGACTCCGGGTAGTCGAGCGAGGTGTGCATCTCGATGGGCTGAATGCGCCAGTCAATGATGTTGCTGGAAGAGCTGCCGCTCAGGGTGGTCGAGGCCCGGGACACGCGGCTAAAGACATCAGAACTAGTCGAGCCTCGGCGACTGTTGAGCTCATGGCTGGACGACTTGCGCTTGTGTGACTTGCGAAGGACTTTGCGGGGGAATTGTGAAATGAACTGCTGCTGCGGTGAAGAAGACGACGGCGTCACGTCAGGCGAGGTGGCTGCCGTGTTCATGGAGGTGGTAGAGGACGCGGCCGACTGACGTATCGACGCATTCGAACCACGGCTCAGCGTCCGCATAGCTCGTGGCATATAGCCATGGAAGAAGCCGCTCTTGTTGCTGTCAATGGAGCTCGTACGCGAGTTGGTGGTTAACCCAGCCATGTCATTATGTGACCTGGACTTGCTGATGGCCGCAGTAGATGAGCCTCCTTTGGATCCGCTGCTTGTGCTTGAAGAAACGCCATCAAGAGAAACGGGTGACACGGGTGAGATGGGCGTAAAAGTGAGCGAGGGAGCAGAGGGTGGCGGCATACTGGCCTGCTGCGTGCCATTGCTTCTTTTCCGGCGGAGGATATCCATTGTGTGAGCTTTACGAGGCTGATGAGATGTTGATGAAGTGCGGCCGACGTTTGCTTGGGCCGAATTCAAAATTTCACTTGTGAGGCAAATAAGGCAAGCCTCGGTGGGCAGCCCAAGGCTTTTGTTGTCGATGTCTTTCCGATCAGGTGAGCTGCGTGGGGAGGCGATAAGGATAAAGGAAGTGGGCCGATGTCGACGCAAAGCTGTTTTGGAGCTTGGGATCGCCGTCAGTCAGCAACAGAAAGCCGGAGTGGGCGCCAAAGCAGGTATTTTCCAAGTATTTGCCAATGGGGACTAAGAAAACGACTGGCAAGAGACCACGAAAATAAAAAANAGGGGGGGGGGGGGGGGGGGGGT